>NW_027362772.1:281498648-282152148 GCF_046119375.1 Phyllobates terribilis
CTGTGAGGGCTAGACTTGTCCAAAGCCAAGCTTAAAATGTTCCCATGTAGTGACTGTATGATGACATGGTACTCCAGTTGTAGTCCTTGATCCATCCATAATCTCTATAGTCTTCACTAGAGGAGGATATATAACGAGAAGCTAAGTATAAAGTGAGCGTTAATGCCGTACCTGATACACACTGATTACTTTCTCCCCAAGACCATGTCCTTGTCATCTTTCACATCCATCTAAAAATAAAATGCATTGGTAGAACATGATTTTTGTTTGTGTATGGCTACTTTGTGATAAAAAAATGTTCTGTAAGACATAAAATGGCATGAGAATAAAGAAAGGTCTGCGTCTTGCTCTGTTTGCCACTTACATGGGTGGAGAAAAGGGGAGGGGGAAAAAATAATAAATTACTGATAGGGGTTTGTTATAAGTCTCCAAAAATAATGGAAGCAGCAGAGAATATCCTCATAAAGCAAATAGATGAAGCAGCGACTCAAGGAGAAGTCATTATTATGGGGGACTTAAACTACCCTGAAATATATTGGGGGACAGAAACCTGTAGTTTAGGCAAAGGTAATAGGTTTTTGACAACTTTGAGAGACAATTACCATTCACAACTGGTTCAGGACCCAACAAGAAGGGGGACACTGCTAGACTTAGGTCTATTAACCAACAGGCCAGACCGCATATCAAATATACGAGTTGGGGGTAACTTGGGTAATAGTGATCACAAAATAATACGTTTTCATGTAACCTTCAATAAGATGTGTAGTAGAGGGGTTACAAGGACACTAAACTTCAGGAAGGCAAATTTCCAACGGTTGAGAGATGATCTTAGTGCAATAAACTGGGACGATATCCTGAGACATAAAGCTACACAAAGCAAACATTTATTAGCATCCTGAATAGGATCTGTGCACAATATATACCCTATGGGAATAAACATGCTAGAAATAGGAGGAAACCACTATGGCTAAATAGAGCTGTAAGGGGCGCAATAAGTGACAAAAAAAAAAGCATTTAGAGAACTAAAGCAAGTAGGTAGTGATGAGGCATTAAATAAATACAGAAAATTAAATAAATTCTGTAAAAACCAAATAAAGGCAGCAAAGATTGAGGCAGAGAGAATCATTGCCAGAGAAAGTAAAAATAACCCCAAAATATTCTTTAACTACATAAATAGTAAGAAACTAAAAAATGATAGTGTTGGCCCCCTTAAAAATAGTCTGGGTGAAATGGTGGATGAGGATGAGGATAAAGCCAATATGATAAATTATTTTTTTTCAACCGTATTTACACAAGAAAATCGCATGACAGAAAACATGATTAGTGATAACAAAAATTCTCCATTAAATGTCACTTGCTTAACCCAGCAGGAAGTACGGCGGCGTCTAAAAATCACTAAAGTTGACAAATCCCCGGGCCCGGATGGGATACACCCGCGAGTACTGCAGGAATTAAGTAAAGTCATAGATAGACCATTATTTTTAATCTTTAAAGATCCCATAATAACAGGGTCTGTACCACAGGACTGGCGTATAGCAAATGTGGTGCCAATATTCAAAAAGGGGACAAAAACTGAACTTGGAAATTATAGGCCAGTAAGCTTAACCTCTACTGTGGGTAAAATCCTAGAGGGTTTCATAAGAGATGCTATGATAGAGTATCTGAAGAAGAATAACCTCATGACCCAATATCAACATGGGTTTACGAGGGACCGTTCCTGTCAAACTAATCTGATCAGTTTTTATGAGGAGGCAAGTTCTGGACTGGACCAAGGAAATGCAGTGGATGTTGTGTATATGGACTTTTCAAAAGCTTTTGATACGGTTCCACACAAAAGGTTGATACATAAAATGAGAACAATGGGCATAGGGGAAAATATATGTATGTGGGTTAAGAATTGGCTCAGTGATAGGAAACAAAGGGTGGTTATTAATGGAAAACACTCAGACTGGGTCTCAGTTAACAGTGGGGTACCACAGGGGTCAGTATTGGACCCGCTTCTTTTTTACATATTTATTAATGACCTTGTAGGGGGCATACAGAGTAGTATTTCAATATTTGCAGATGACACTAAACTCTGCAGGGTAATCAATACAGAGGAGGACAATTTTATATTACAGGAGGATCTATGTAAACTAGAAGCTTGGGCTGATAAATGGCAAATGAGCTTTAATGGGGATAAATTTAAGGTAATGCACTTGGGCAGAGGAAATAAAATGTATAATTATATGCTCAATTGTAAAACACTGGGCAAAACTGTCACTGAAAAAGACCTGGGCATAGGCAGATTATAATGAGGGCAATCTGGGCTACCGCCCGGGGCCCCGCGCCTCCAGGGGACTCGGGGCTCCGGGGTGTCTATGGCCAGATTGCCCTCATTATATGTGCGGCGCCGCGGCACATACCGGCAGACAGTGGCGGGGGGGCCAGAGGACCGCTCCCCCAGCAGCGGTGCCCGGCCGCTACTTCTTCTTCGGCCGGGCCAGCACTGCAGCAGTTAACTTCCCTGTGCTGGCCCGGCCGCATCACAGCTAGGAGACACGGCCCTGTGCGCGGCCGTGTCTCCTAGCTGTGACGTCACACAGTGCGCGCCCTGCCTGCACTGCTGCATCGGAGAGGAGCAGGAGGACTGGAGCCGAGCCGGGGGATGTTGAGTGTGTGAGAGTGTGTGAGTGTGTGTGAGTGTGTGAGTGTGTGTGTGTGTGTGCGTGTGTGCAGGCAGATATCATTATGTGATGTCTGTTTACATGTATTTTTGTGTTTCAAATGTGTTTATGCGTGTATGTACAGTATGTATATGTCTGTATATGTTTGTGTGTGTGCGTGACTGCGTGCGGCCTCCTGCTGAGTATAGATGGCGCCGTGTAGCCTCCTGCTGTCTTGGGGGGGTGCCGTGCGGCCTCCCGCTGTGTATAGATGGCGCCGTGCGGCCTCACGATGTGTATAGATGGCGCCGTGCGGCCCCCCGCTGTCTGTGTATAGATGGCTCCGTGCAGCCCCCCACTGTGCATAGATGGCACCGTGCGGCCTCCCGCTGTGTATAGAAGGCGCCGTGCAGCCTCCCGCTGTGTATAGATGGCACCGTGCGGCCCCCTGCTGTGTATAGATGGCGCAGTGCGGCCTCCTGCTGTGTATAGATGGCTACGTGCGGCCTCCTGCTGTGTATAGATAGCTACGTGCGGCCTCCTGCTGTATATAGATGGCTACGTGTGGCCTCCCGCTGTGTATAGATGGCTACGTGCGGCCTCCTACTGTGTATAGATGGCTATGTGCGGCCTCCTGCTGTGTATAGATAGCTACGTGCGGCCTCCTGCTGTATATAGATGGCTACGTGTGGCCTCCCGCTGTGTATAGATGGCTACGTGCGGCCTCCTGCTGTGTATAGATGGCTACGTGCGGCCTCCCGCTGTGTATAAATGGTGCCATGCGGCCTCCCGCTGTGTATAGATGGCCACGTGTGGCCCCCTGCTGTGTATAGATGGCACCGTGCGGCCCCCTGCTGTGTATAGATGGCACCGTGTGGCCTCCTGCTGTGTATAGATGGCTACGTGCGGCCTCCTGCTCTATATAGATGGCACCGTGCAGCCTCCTACTGTGTATAGATGGCCACGTGCGGCCCCCTGCTGTGTATAGATGGCTACGTGTGGCCTCCTGCTGTGTATAGATGGCACCGTGCGGCCTCCTGCTGTATATTCTTGGCTACATGCGGCCTCCTGCTGTGTATAGATGGCTACGTGCAGTCTCCCGTTGTGTATAGATGGCTATGTGCGGCCTCCTGCTGTGTATAGATGGCCACGTGCGGCCCCCTACTGTGTATAGATGGCACCATGCGGCCCCCTGCTGTGTATAGATGGCACCGTGCGGCCTCCTGCTGTGTATAGATGGCTACGTGCGGCCTCCTGCTGTGTATAGATTGCTACGTGCGGCCTACCGCTGTGTATAGATGGCTACGTGCGGCCTCCTGCTGTGTATAGATGGCTACGTGCGGCCTCCTGCTGTGTATAGATGGCTATGTGCGGCCTCCTGCTGTGTATAGATGGCACCGTGCGGCCTCCTGCTGTGTATAGATGGCTACGTGCGTCCTTCTGCTGTGTATAGATGGCACCGTGCGGCCTCCCGCTGTGTATAGATGGCTACGTGCGGCCTCCTGCTGTGTATAGATGGCTATGTGCGGCCTCCTGCTGTGTATAGATGGCACCGTGCGGCCTCCTGCTGTGTATAGATGGCTACGTGCGTCCTTCTGCTGTGTATAGATGGCTACGTGCGGCCTCCTGCTGTGTATAGATGGCTACGTGCGGCCCCCTGCTGTGTATAGATGGCTTCGTGCGGCCTCCTGCTGTGTATAGATGGCTACGTGTGGCCTCCCGCTGTGTATAGATGGCTACGTGCAGCCTCCTGCTGTGTACAGATGGCTATGTGCGGCCTCCTGCTGTGTATAGATGGCACAGTGCGGTCTCCCGCTGTGAATAGATGGCTACGTGCGGCCTCTCGCTGTGTATAGATGGCACCGTGCGGCCTCCCGCTGTGTAAAGATGGCACCGTGTGGCCTCATGCTGTGTATAGATGGCTACGTGCGGCCTCCTGCTGCATATAGATGGCACCGTGCGGCCTCCTACTGTGTATAGATGGCCACGTGCGGCCCCCTGCTGTGTATAGATGGCACCATGCGGCCCCCTGCTGTGTATAGATGGCTACGTGTGGCCTCCTGCTGTGTATGGATGGCACCGTGCGGCCTCCTGCTGTGTATAGATGGCTATGTGCGGCCTCCTGCTGTGTATAGATGGCACCGTGCGGCCTCCTGCTGTGTATAGATGGCTACGTGCGGCCTCCTGCTGTGTATAGATGGCTACGTGCGGCCTCCTGCTGTGTATAGATGGCTACGTGCGGCCCCCTGCTGTGTATAGATGGCTACGTGCGGCCTCCTGCTGTGTATAGATGGCTACGTGTGGCCTCCCGCTGTGTATAGATGGCACCGTGCGGCCTCCCGCTGTGAATAGATGGCACCGTGCGGCCTCCCGCTGTGTATAGATGGCACCGTGTGGCCTCCTGCTGTGTATAGATGGCTACGTGCGGCCTCCTGCTGTATATAGATGGCACCGTGCGGCCTTCTACTGTGTATAGATGGCCACGTGCGGCCCCCTGCTGTGTATAGATGGCACCATGCGGCCCCCTGCTGTGTATAGATGGCTACGTGTGGCCTCCTGCTGTGTATAGATGGCACCGTGCGGCCTCCTGCTGTGTATTCTTGGCTACATGCGGCCTCCTGCTGTGTATAGATGGCTACGTGCAGTCTCCCGTTGTGTATAGATGGCTATGTGCGGCCTCCTGCTGTGTATAGATGGCTACGTGCGGCCTCCCGCTGTGTATAGATGGCCACGTGCGGCCCCCTACTGTGTATAGATGGCACCATGCGGCCCCCTGCTGTGTATAGATGGCACCGTGCTGCCTCTTGCTGTGTATAGATGGCACCGTGCGGCCTCCTGTTGTGTATAGATGGCTACGTGCGGCCTCCTGCTGTGTATAGATTGCTACGTGTGGCCTCCCGCTGTGTATAGATGGCTACGTGCGGCCTCCCGCTGTGTATAGATGGCTACGTGCGGCCTCCTGCTGTGTATAGATGGCTATGTGCGGCCTCCTGCTGTGTATATATGGCACCGTGCGGCCTCCTGCTGTGTATAGATGGCTACGTGCGGCCTCCTGCTGTGTATAGATGGCTATGTGCGGCCTCCTGCTGTGTATAGATGGCTACGTGCGGCCCCCTGCTGTGTATAGATGGCTACGTGCGGCCTCCTGCTGTGTATAGATGGCTATGTGTGGCCTCCCGCTGTGTATAGATGGCTACGTGCAGCCTCCTGCTGTGTATAGATGGCTACGTGCGGCCTCCTGCTGTGTATAGATGGCTACGTGCGGCCTTCTGCTGTGTATAGATGGCTACGTGTGCTCAATATTGAGTCATACAATTAATGTAAGGCTATGTTCCCACGATGCAGAAATGCTCCGGATTTTTTTTGAGCGTTTCTGAATCTCCCTGGCAGAAAAAACGCATGCGGATTGTACATGCGGATTGTACATGCGTTTTTCTTGCCAGGGACAAGCGGATTGACAAGCGCTTTCCAAGCGATTTTAGCATCACTTGGAAAGTGCTTGACAACTTGGTTACACTATATAAATCCATGCAACCAGCATGGATTTATATAAAGTGACCGTAAAATAATGGTAAAAAATAAAAAATATATACTTACCTTCTGATGGCCTGCCGACTTCATCGGTCGCGTGGCCCGTCACATGACTAAATGACGTCACGGCAGGTCCTTTTCAGACCATCGCGAGCTGTCGGCAAGCCAGGACGCATCGGATAAAGACACCGGGGGCCATCAGAAGGTAAGTATAATATTTATTTTTTATTTTATTCTTTTTTTACAGGTTCTATGTACCCGGGTCCGGAGGAGAGTCTCCTCTTCTCCAAACCCCGGTACCATCCGCACATTGAAACGCATGGATTCTGCATGTACAGATCCAGTGATGCGGATTCCATGCGTTCCAATGCAAGTCAATGGCAGCGAAAACGCCGCGCTTCCGCAAAATAATTGGTAGTGCTGCGGATTTTTCCGCAATGATAATCCGCAGCGGAAATTTTCGCAGCATGTGCACAGCACATGCGGATTATCATTGGGGAACATGGCAGACCTTCTACCAAGTGTTTTTTTAAGTGTTTCTGCAGCGGAATTGCATAAAAAACTCATAGTGGGCACACAGCCTAAAAAAATTATTATAATTAATATTGTGCCAAATTAATTTCACGTGAACTATCACATGATCTATCACAGGGGATCATGTGACGTGTGATACATCAGGTGTGTGTGTGTGGGGGGTCTAAACTGCCTGGGGCCCTTGCTACTCTTAATCCACCCCTGCCTGGGTGTATTGGTGGACAACAAGCTCACGTTTGGTGGCCAGTGTCAGACAGCTGCTGCAAAGGCAGATAAAATAATGGGATGCATTAAAAGAGGCATAGATGCTTATGAGGAGAACATAATTTTACCTCTATACAAGTCATTAGTGTGATCACACTTAGAAAAGAATAGATTTGCTGTCTTAGAACAGCTTCATTTTCCCAGTAGAGGCGGCAATCTGAATAAGCTGCTGCTTCAAATCGAATTGGGCTTAAATGATCGTCTGGATTTTTCTATGTTTTTATTATTCTGTTCTGATTTGTGTTTTTTTTATTTTTGTGATCATGTGTTCTTGTTTAATTTGCATATAAAGGATGTGATGTCATGTTTTGTGTGTAACACAGACCTGTAGAAGCGTCTTCACGTGAAACAGCTGTTGTCTGCTTTATACTTCCCCTCTCTCCCTGCTTGCCGGACTTTTTATTCTTCTGGAATAAAGATACTGCTTTTAAGGACTGGTGAGTGCAGCTCATTTTTCTTTCTTAACGTTATTTTGGACTGTTTAAAATTTTTATAAGCTTTTGCACCTGAAATGTTACCAAGTCCTATGTAGGTGTCTGCATTGTACATGCTCAGCTTTGCACTGACTATTGCAGGTGGTGCAGGTTTTTCACTTTCCTTGCTGTAAGATTTACCACACTTAGAATACTGTGTACAGTTCTGGTCTCCTGTGTATAAGAAAGACATAGCTGAACTAGAGCGGGTGCAGAGAAGAGCGACCAAGGTTATTAGAGGACTGGGGGGTCTGCAATACCAAGACAGGTTATTACACTTGGGATTATTTACTGTGGAAAAAAGAAGGCTTATGGGTGATCTTATTACTATGTACAAGTATATGAGGGGACAGTACAAAGACCTTTCTACTGATCTTTTTACTCTGAGGCCAGAGACTGGGACAAGGGGGCATCTTCTACTTCTGGAGGAAAGAAGGTTTAGTCATAATCACAGACGCGGATTCTTTACTGTAAGAGCAGTGAGACTATGGAACTCTCTGCCGCATGATGTTGTAATGAGTGATTCACTACTAACATTTAAGAAGGGCCTGGATGCCTTTCTTGAAAAGTATAATATTACAGGTTTATATGTGACTCGCCCCCTGGGCCGTGGGGCACGCGGAACCGGGCAATAAGGAGACGCTGGGAGTAGTAGTGGCGGCCCGGTCCCGCGGCTCAGGGTGGTCAGACCAATGGTAGTCTGCTATGTGCTATTGATTATGTCCGACTACGCCACCGGTGGATTGCGGTTGTTAGGAACTGCCGCTGCAGGGCAGACCGCTGGGGCTGATGATGTATGCAGCTGGGATGATGTGACTCCCCACGGGAAGAGTGCGACCCCAGGGCAGTGTAGTAGATGGTGGGAGTGATGGTGGTGAGAGTCCCAGTACCGGTAGTGCCGGAGGAGCGAAAAAGCACACAGACAACGTACTGCAGTCCAGGGTTAATATCCAAGTCACTTCTGCAGGGAATGACTGCCCGAGCCGTGCTGCGTCCACCAGGTGAGGGGCTCGGTCAACTCCCAGGCAGTTCAGGAGCATGGCACAGGACCCCCTTTAATCCTTTCTCTGGCCTGCCTCACCAGTGACCCACTTTTGTCCAGCTGCCGCGGACTTGTGCGGGTAAACGTGGGCCCCGTCCTCCGCTGTCCTATATGGTGCCTTCCTAGCAGGTTTGATGAGGTGTCGCACCAATAAATGATCACGACGACCGGTCTTTGGCTGAGGGTAGTTTCTCCTCCACCAACTTGGGATCCGGTACCCTTAATCTGCCTGACCCTTCACCCTGGATTCTCATGGGTTCTTAGGGTCCCTTCCACCTTCTTGTTCCTGAGCCCTTCTGTTTCTCTCTCTCTTCTCCTTCTTTCCTGTTCTGTCTTCTCCTCCTTCCCTTGGCCTCTTCTCCAGGCCCACTTCTCCTTCTCCTCTCAGGCTTCGGCCTCTTCTCTAGGCCTGCCTCTGGAGCAGCACTCAGCCTGAGCTGCTGCTCCCTGTCAGCTCTCCTCTCCTCACAGACTGAACACTGTTCTAAGATGGTGCCCACCTTTTATGCCTCCCTCTGACCATGAGCCCAGGTGACCAGCAACCAATGGGCTCCTTCCTATGCTCAGGAGCCAACCCCTATCTGCCCCTACAGCACTGGGTGTTCCACCCCCCTCCCCACTCCAGACAGGGACATGGGCGGTCGTGCCTGCACTTCTGTCTAGTGGGAGCACCGTTGAGCTGTCCCTCGGAAATGGGGTGTGTGTGCTGTATGCAGCTAACTGAGCCCTGGTCCATACTCCATCCTTACCCGGGAGTGGAATACCACACCTCTGGCAGAGGTGCAATACCCCTGTAGCGGCCGAGCCCTCGGGGCGCTACATATGTACTAGATTCCTTGTTAGGGCGTTGATCCAGGGAACTAGTCTGATTGTCGTATGGAGTCGGGAAGGAATTTTTTTCCCCAATGCGGAGCTTAGTGTTTGCCACATGGTTTTTTTGCTTTCCTCTGGATCAACATGTTAGGCTATGGGTTGAACTAGATGGACTTAGTCTTCCTTCAACCTTAAAAACTATGCTACTATGTTACATTGGCCTATTCATCTGCTTTCGCAAATGCAAACAAACGTGTCCTTGCTCTTTGGTGGCCGTGGTCATCGTGAGACTTGAACATCAGCGAGGTTGATGCCCCCATCGGAGCTTGTTTCACGACATTCATAATAAAAGATTAATCATTAATGATTGGTCATGGAAGCTACCGGGACAACGTGAACACTGCATCATTGAGCCGGTGCCCAGATAATGTTTGCAAATCTGTATGTCCTTACACAACTTACTCACTGAGTATTGGTCCTTTTTACAGGTCTCATGTCCCATTGTGTAAAGTGACTACGAAGAATCAAACAAGACAAGACATTGGTGGAATATGGCATGTATGTTATGCCACTCATTAATGGCACTCACTTTTTTATGGCGCTCACTAGTTACATGAGGAACTGGTTTGTTACATGCAAGGGAGAAGGTGGTCTTGCCTCCTTGCTTGAGAAGAGGGCGGCAGATATTAATAAATTTGCAACTTTTGCATTAACTTTCCAATGTTTCTTTCCTTCGACATTATCAGTCAGGGTAGAGATGTGATGAACCAATACACAAAAAGTTTTAGACCAACTTTAATAGCCTTGAAGGAGTTGTTCAGGACCTTGGATATTGATGACCTATCCTTGTGCCAAATAGGTGGGTGTCAGCTGTAACTGAGTCTCATTGTCACTGGAAGTACATAGGGTCCACTTCAACAAAATAATGACACCAGTATCCTGGCATAAAAAGCTTTGAAAAGTCACATAATTTTGCTGCAACTCGAGGCTGCACTAAAATTTTGCCACTTTTTGGGTTCTCACTCCATTTTTACCCAGTTCCGACAAAGTGGTCGGGGCTGGGACAGGGCGTGTCGACCACTGCTCCTCAATTTCATGCCACGCAGAAATGTGAGCTACGTCACAAATCTTACTCCAGCTTGGACGTGAGAAGGTTTGTGGTGAGGCCCACATAGATGTTTGACCTATCTTAAGGACATTGAAGCTCCACTCCCAAGACAGCCTGTGAACAGCCCCAAAATAACCAGCAACATTCCCAAGCCCCCCCCTGTAGGGATTGATTTTGTAAACTCACCCCTTTTTCAGCCCAGTTTTCAGGACTGTCTCTGCAAAATTAGAGCTGTTGGTAAGATTGTTAAATACATGTATGAAATTGATGAATATAATCATGTTTTAATGAATTAATGGAAAACAGCGATATGCAGTGCAGTGAGTGAAGCTCCTTAGTGTTTTCATACAGTACCATGCATCTTTCATGCCTCCCATATAGTATATTTCCCCATTAAATATAATGCCCTTCCACACAGTATGATGCCCCTACAGAGCCCTGCACACAGTATGATGACCCAAGTGCTCCTCCATAACAGTATAATGCTCCTACAGAGCCATGTACACAGTATAATGGCCCAAGTGCTCCTCCATACAGTATGATGCTCCTACAGAGCCCTGCACACAGTATGATGGCCCAAGTGCTACTCCATACAGTATGATGCCCCTACAGAGCCCTGTACACGGTATGATGGCCCAAGTGCTCCTCCATACAGTATAATGCCCCTACAGAGCCCTGTACACATTATGATGCCCCTACAAAGCCCTGCATACACTATAATGGCCCAAGTGCTCCTCCATACAGTATAATGCCCCTACATAGCCCTATACACATTATGATGCCCCTACAAAGCCCTGCATACACTATAATTACCCAAGTGCTCCTCCATAACAGTATAATGCCCCTACAAAGTCCTGCATACACTATAATGGCCCAAATGCTCCTCCATACAGTATGATGCCCCTACAGAGCCCTGCACACAGTATGATGGCCCAAGTGCTCCTCCACACTGCATGATGCCCCTACAGAGCCCTGTACACAGTATTATGGCCCAAGTGCTCCTCCATACAGTATAATGCCCCATACTGAGCCCTGTACACAGTATGATGGCCCAAGTGCTCCTCCACACCGTATGATGCCCTTACAGTTCCCTCCATAGTCAGTATGATGCCCCTCCAAAGCTCCGCACACAGTAAGATTCCCTAAATTGCCACCCATCTAGTACAGTGTAATGCCACTGTGGCACCCCAGGGTTCTGGTTACCACAGTAATAGCAATATTACGTCTGTGAGCAGGTGGGAGGTCTCCTGGTCAGGAACCCTAAGCATGCCACACCTCCTGCCCAGTCCTGGGAGGGGAAGAACTTCCCCTATATAAACTGGGGCTGAGGTGGGGTTAGGTAAGAAAAAGAAAAAGAAGAGAAGAAGAGAAGTCCCAGACAGAGACACAGTCTGGTCTGGAGTGGAGCAGATGCAGGGAGAGCAAGATCAGGAGCTCTGTGGGAGCAGTGATAAAAGGGGTCCAGGACTGGAAGCTGTAGAGCTCGTCCTGACTGAAGAGATCTCACCGGACACGGAGTCCGAGGCTGTGGGGACTGTTCCATACCCAGCAGCAGAAACCGTCCGGCAGGGGATTTCAGGTCCTCTGGCCAAGAAACCCGAAGGCACGGTCACACGCAAGGGACCAGCACCGCCGTCGTGGAGCGGAGGCTACCAGAAGGCCCCGAGTCACCGGCCATACGGGTGAGCACCACACGGTACACTCAGGGACGTGGGCTACTTTTACCCGCTTCTAGCAAGGTAGCCAGGAAGAGTACAATTAGTTGGGGAGGCCTACAACTCCGCCTGGCCGGGGGAGATCCTATCTGCTCACGGACTGACCAGGCCCCGATCGCTAGCCAGTACTCCCGGGAGGGTCTACCTTTGCCACCAGTAAAGACCCTGAACTACACCGCACCGTCTCTGAGTGGTTCCTGGTGCCTGCGTGCAATTCTGCTATCCCCATCATCCACGTCTGCTGCCCTGAGGCCATACCCCTCCCGTTGGGGGTTATACTACCCACGCTGCACAAGTGTACCACCGGCCTCAGCGGTCTGCCCTGCAGCGGCGGCTTCATAACCGCATTCAACGGGTGGCGTAGTCGAACACTATAACATCTTCTGCTAAATTCCGCCACTTAGTTTGACACCCTGGGCACGGACCGGGTCACCGCCACGAGGACTACTAACCCCGACAGATCCGGCTCCGGGTATTCCCCGCGTGCGCAACGCTACACAACACAGGCCCAGGGGGCGCGTCACCACCACAGTACCTCCCACACAGAGTATGATGCTCACACACAGTATGATGCCCCAAAGTGCCACTACACACTGTAGTGTGCCCCCTCCAACCTAAAACCCACATAATGGCTCCACAATGTCCCACCCTATTACACAGTGTAGTGGGTGCCCCCCACCAAAACAGCATGGTGCTCCTGCTTCACTCAGAAAAGTGCAGTGACTAATAAGCTGATGGCTCCCTGCTCCATCATTGTGATTAACTATACCACTATCCTAAACAAATGCACCAAAAATCGGGACAGCTTCCCAAAATCCTGGAATGGAGCAAACTTTTGCCAGACTCGTGAATTTTGCTGCTTTTTACCTGACATATAAAATTCAGAACACAAAAAGTAATTTGATTTTTATTACAAATTTAACATAAGAATACTTATCGCTGCCTCGCTGCCATTATCAATTGCGACTATGGCGGTTCTCTCCTTGGCTTTGCCGGGTTGGATGTATCTTTAGGAGTTGGCGTTGAAAAGCTCAAGTTGAGATAACAACTTCTTCCACTCGTCCTTGTCAAACAAGAACACTTTTTGTATGCGCTCTGCAGTGTGATAATTCTCTTCCAGGGTACGGATCAAAGCGTCCTGTTCGGATGGCGCTTTACTTTCGTCTTTGCCCTTTGCATTCTCTACCTCTTTGCGCACATCTTCGATATAGGGCTTCAGACTGGAGTTTAGAGCGTCGATCATCGGTTTGGTTTTTTTCTTTATGACAGGGAGGACAGCTTCCCAGAAGGCATTCTGATATGTTTTCAACTGCTCCTCAAACTTCTCAAAAGAAGGTCTGATTTCTTCTGCAAGTAGACGTACCTCGCTTACAGCATGGACGGCAAAAGCTGCCAAAAGAGGACCTACTTTATTATTGTAGACTGGGTAGGTCTCATTGAATTCGTTGTACACCTCCTTAGCTATGTCTATCATGTACGTGGAACTGCTATAAGCTAAGTTAATATAACTTTTCTTTATTATGTCCAATCGTTTGCTCAGTACAGCCCTGCGAGAGAATGGGAAAAAAAACCACATTATTGTAAAAGTTATTCCCAAAAAGACAAATTATCTCCTGTCCATTGGATAGGAGATAGGGATAACTTGCTGATTGATGTGGGTTCGACTACTGGAACCCCCAATGATACAAAGATTGGGTCTCTCTATCCTGGAAATGGCGCTTTGCAGTAGCGGGACTGCACATGCTCCACTTCAGCTCCATTCATGGTCAATGGGACCACCAAAAGTAGAGAAGCGCTTTGCTTGGCTATCTCCGACTGTCCCATAGACCATAATTGGAGAGAAGGTTGCACATGCTCCATTTAAGACTGGACTGCAGAGCCCCAATCTCTGGATTGCGGGGAGTGCCAACGCTCAGATTCTCAATATTTAGCAAGTTATCCATTATCCTGTGACCCTGTGATCCTGTGTTTTTATTTTGGATCTCCACTTTCCTTCCACACTCCAAAGACATACTGATAGGGAATGTAGATTGTGAGCCCCAATGGGGACAGTGATGTAAAGTGTTTTTTTTAAATTAATAGTGTTATATAAGCGAGTAAAAAAATGTTGCAGTTGTGCACAAGTTTTAACCCCGGCATCTAAATTGACTATGTAAACATAAGTTTATCATCTTACATTCTGTCGTCCTCTGAGTAATCCCAGGTGGACACAACTTCCACACCAAACACCAATGCATCGTGCAACAGAGTTTTTACAGCTTCCCTTAATGTAGGTTTTGGAGGGTGTTCTTCATTCTCCTTGCCAATGACAGCACCATAAGTTCCTAGAAAAAGTGCAACCAAAGCAGGACATGTTCATTATCTGAGGTCTCCATGCACCAAGTACAAGAAATAAGTTCTTGCATAGGAGTCTAAGAACGTGCCCAGCACTGGTATTTTTCTATGAAAGCCCTGTAAAATTATAAAGGGTTTTCCTGGGAGGTTAATAGTAGTGACCGATCCTTAGGATGAATAATCAGTATCAGATCGGGGGTGTTCTGACTTGTGACCTCCCCCACCGATCAGCATCAGCTGACTGGTGGAGCTGGGGCTCATCAGACCTAGCAGGGCTCCGTACATGGTGGACTGCGGCTCCTTCACATTCATATTTTTAAGAAATTATTCAGCTATTTTATGATTGTCCCCCAATCTGTGAGCATCAACTCTAACCCAGTCTTATAGTAAGTGATGATTGATTGTTATATACATTACACATGATGCAACTATGTATGTGTGTAATGTATAAGGTACAAAATGATTCTGGAGTAAATATCGCTGGTCTCTATATCTATCTATTAACACATTGCACACATTGCACTGCTGTGATCCTGATCCTGCAGTGCTACCAGGGGCGGACGTACCACATGTGTAACTCAGGGGCAGACGTACCACCTGTGTAACTCAGGGGCAGACGTACCACATGTGTAACTCAGGGGCAAACGTACCACATGTGTAACTCAGGGGCGGACGGACCACATGTATAACTCAGGAGCGGACGTACCACATGTATAACTCAGGGGCGGACGTACCACATGTATAACTCAGGGGCAGACGTACCACATGTGTAACTCAGGGGCGGACGTACCACATGTGTAACTCAGGGGCAGACGTACCACACGTGTAACTCAGGGGCAGACGTACCACATGTGTAACTCAGGGGCAGACGTACCACATGTGTAACTCAGGGGCAGACGTACCACATGTGTAACTCAGGGGCAGACGTACCACATGTGTAACTCAGGGGCAGACGTACCACATGTGTAACTCAGGGGCAGACGGACCACATGTATAACTCAGGGGCAGACGTACCACATGTGTAACTCGGGCAGACGTACCACATGTGTAACTCAGGGGCAGACGTACCACATGTATAACTCAGGGGCTGACGTACCACATGTGTAACTCTCGGGCAGACGTACCAAATGTGTAACTCAGGGGCAGGCGTATCACATGTGTAACTCAGGGGCGGACGTACCACATGTGTAACTCAGGGGCGGACGTACCACATGTGTAACTCAGGGGCGGACGTACCACATGTGTAACTCAGGGGCGGACGTACCACATGTGTAACTCAGGGGCGGACGTACCACATGTGTAACTCAGGGGCAGACGTACCACATGTGTAACTCAGGGGCAGACGTACCACCTGTGTAACTCAGGGGCAGACGTACCACATGTGTAACTCAGGGGCGGACGGACCACATGTATAACTCAGGAGCGGACGTACCACATGTGTAACTCAGGGGCAGACGTACCACATGTGTAACTCAGGGGCAGACGTACCACCTGTGTAATTCAGGGGCAGACGTACCACATGTGTAACTCAGGGGCAGACGTAAAACATGTGTAACTCAGGGGCGGACGTACCACATGTATAACTCAGGAGCGGACGTACCACATGTGTAACTCAGGGGCAGACGTACCACATGTGTAACTCAGGGGCAGACGTACCACCTGTGTAATTCAGGGGCAGACGTACCACATGTGTAACTCAGGGGCAGACGTACCACATGTGTAACTCAGGGGCGGACGGACCACATGTATAACTCAGGAGCGGACGTACCACATGTATAACTCAGGGGCGGACGTACCACATGTATAACTCAGGGGCAGACGTACCACATGTATAACTCAGGGGCAGACGTACCACATGTGTAACTCAGGGGAAGACGTACCACATGTGTAACTCAGTGGCGGACGTACCACATGTGTAACTCAGGGGCGGATGTACCACATGTGTAACTCAGGGGCGGACGTACCACATGTATAACTCGGGGGCAGACGTACCACATGTGTAACTCAGGGGCAGACGTACCACATGTGTAACTCAGGGGCAGACGTACCACATGTGTAACTCAGGGGCAGGCGTACCACATGTGTAACTCAGGGGCGGATGTACCACATGTGTAACTCAGGGGCAGACGTACCACATGTGTAACTCAGGGACAGACGTACCACATGTGTAACTCAGGGGCGGATGTACCACATGTGTAACTCAGGGGTAGACGTACCACATGTATAACTCAGGGGCAGAGGTACCACAAGTGTAACTCAGGGGCAGACGTACCACATGTGTAACTCAGGGGCAGACGTACCACATGTGTAACTCAGGGGCGGACGTACCACATGTGTAACTCAGGGGCGGACGTACCACATGTGTAACTCAGGGGCGGACGTACCACATGTGTAACTCAGGGGCGGACGTACCACATGTGTAACTCAGGGGCGGATGTACCACATGTGTAACTCAGGGGCGGACGTACCACATGTGTAACTCAGGGGCGGACGTACCACATGTGTAACTTAGGGGCGGACGTACCACATGTATAACTCAGGGGCGGACGTACCACATGTGTAACTCGGGCAGATATACCACATGTGTAACCAGGGGCAGACGTACCACATATATAACTCAGGGGCTGACGTACCACATGTGTAACTCAGGGGCAGACGTACCACATGTGTAACTCAGCGGCGGACGTACCACATGTGTAACTCAGGGGCGGACGTACCACATGTGTAACTCAGGGGCGGATGTACCACATGTGTAACTCAGGGGCAGACGTACCACATGTATAACTCAGGGGCTGACGTACCACATGTGTAACTCAGGGGCAGACGTACCACATGTGTAACTCAGGGGCGGATGTACCACATGTGTAACTCAGGGGCGGACGTACCACATGTGTATCTCAGGGGCAGACGTACCACATGTGTGTGGCGCCCCTGAACGTTCGGTCACCACAGAGGTACTGCACCTCACCCAGAGGTGTGGTGTCTCCCTTCTCTCAGGTAAGGAGGGAGTGCTGCATGGAACCCCAACACCTACATGCAACACTACACTACCCCAGGCCAGCAGGAGGGGGCAAGACGCAATGTAGTTTTCTGCTGAGCCCTGCCCCTGGCTGGGGTGGGGGGAACCCAAAGGCAGGGGGAACCAGTAGTGGGTGTGGGTGGAGGAAGTAGTTTATGGGAGCACTCATACAGTAGATATAAAGGGTAGACATCTTAACAGAGTAGAGTAAAACAGTGTGTTTGAGTAGGAACAGTCAGGGAGCAGAGTCTCTTTAGGAGCTCTGCTCCACTACAAGGGCGCAGGACTGAGGCCCAGGAGGGGAGCAGGGAGTAAGCTCCGTTCTTCAGAAGGGATCCTAGGGAGTACGGCGAGTGCAGGCGGCACCCGTACACCCTGAACCTGCCAAGTGTCAGGAGGATCTAGGCCGCAAGAAGGGGACCGGCCCCTGGCCCAGTCGTGCAGCTTCAGGCCTCGGCTGGAAAAACCAGAGGCTTCTGGCTTCTATAGCCAGTAGTCGAACCCCCACTTCAATCCAAGCAAGGTCAAGCAGGTCTGTGCAACTCCGACAGACAGGGGGGACCTCGCAGCACCCGAACAGGATTCACAGTGGGAAGCGCAGGGCAATAGGGAGTAAGACCCAGCGTGAAGTCGGTCTAGAGAGGCACATAAGAAAGTGGGGTTCTGCCAGATACACCCGAGCTGCCTGAGGAAGGACTGAACCCCTGCCCGGTGAACGCAGTGCGACGCGGGAGGCTTGCACCAGTACAGTGCACCTGTGGACTGTCTAAGAACTGTGAGTAAATCTTGGATGACTGCACTGAACTGCCTCCGTCCCTTTCTTTCGCCGGCGCCATTTCCCTCCCTGCACTACAACGCCCAGCGCAACCTGCATCGCTTTCACTGCCCTGAGGCCTGGTCCACCTCTGGGGAGCCGTTCCATCTCAAGCTGCCCTATCATCTGCCTCAGAGGACTGTCGCAGCGCTGGTGATCCTCACCAGACACCACAGGTGGCGTCACGACAAATCCCCTATAAATATTCCCCCTTTTTAGTGACTGCTCCTGGGCCACGGACCGGGCCAGCCACCGTGATATTCCCCCCGGCAACCAGAGGCCCGGCTGCCGAGTACCCCATGGCCCTGGGTGCGCGTCATGTGCAACTCAGGGGCAGATGTACCACATGTGTAACTCAGGGGCGGACGTACCACATGTGTAACTCAGGGGAGGACGTACCACATGTGTAACTCAGGGGCGGACGTACCACATGTGTAACTCAGGGGCAGACGTACCACATGTGTATCTCAGGGGCAGACATACCACATGTGTAAATCAGGGGCAGACGTACCACGTGTGTAACTCAGGGGCTGACGTACCACATGTGTAACTCAGGGGCGGACGTACCACATGTATAACTCAGGGGCGGACGTACCACATGTGTAACTCAGGGGCAGACGTACCACATGTGTATCTCAGGGGCAGACGTACCACATGTATAACTCAGGGGCAGACGTACCACATGTGTAACTCAGGGGCAGACGTACCACATGTGTAACTCAGGGGCAGACGTACCACGTGTAACTCAGGGGCAGACGTACCACATGTGTTACTCAGGGGCGAAGGCACCATAAATGTAACTAAGTGGCAGACGCACCATAAATATAACGCAGGGGTGGGCGTCTTATATGCGGAACTCAGGGGTTGTTGTACCATATGTATAATTCAGGGGCAGATGTACCATATTATTAACTCAGGGGCGGACATACCATATGTGTAACCCAGGGGTGGATGTACCATATTGTGACATGCAGAAGTAGTGCTGTTGCTTTAAAAGCATTCAGTAACTATTAGAAGTAACACAAGTGCAGGAGACAGGAAGTGTTGTGCTCCATAACCATCCAGCAACTAAAGGGGTCAACACAGTCTCAGAAGAAGGGGAGTGTTTTAGCAGTACCCCAGGGGGATTGTGGGGAAGTTGTTTACTGTCTGGCTGGAGCAGAAGAGAAAGGTGGTGTGTGTGTTCTGTATCTCAAAGGATTCAAGTCAGGAGTGAAGCTAAGCACAGGTCAGGTAGAGTTCCTGAACTAGTAGTGCAGAGTATTGTCAGGCAGAAAGATAAGGACTGGAAGAAATGGCGTCACAGGGATCATCTCCCTCAGCAAACCCTCCCACTCCTCCATCTCACTGTGCTGTAAAGAATGCTGTGTTCTTTAATGCGCCTTTGCATTAGAACTGTGCTGTCCTGTACTACTGGGAAGACTGTGAACTGCTGTGCTGCTAAGGAAACTGCACTGTTTGTCACTGGAGCCTGTTGCTCATAAGACTTAACTTGCGCTGACTGTGCGGCTTCTTATTAAATGCTACTGTTCTACCGTTTATGAGGACTCTTGTCAAGTGAGTCTGGTCAGCAAGTGAAACAACCTATGTGTCTGTGTCTGAGGGTCAATATCCCTATCTGAACCTAGCGGCGTGCGTGTAACAATATGTATAACTCAGGAGCAGACATACCATATGAGTAACTGAAGACATACCAAATATGTAACTCTGGGGCGCATGTGCCATATGTGTAACTTAAGGGCGGATGTATCATATGTGTAACTCAGAGGCGCCGCTGCTCTCAGTGTTATTATCGTCTGCAGCACTGATGTCTTGTTGTCTGCGGCCAATCCGTGAGCTGAGCAGCTCATGACGTCAAGTCAGCTAAACGATTGCAGCGCTGTTGACAAGGCTTCAGTGATGCAGACAATAACAGACACTGGGAATAGCAGGGGACGTTCAGCGCTGGACCTGGGGAAGGCGAGTAAAGAAGTTTGGGATTTTTTTAGCAACAAACTGCATCCAGGAAACAGCTTTTTAGAAACCAGAAAATCCATGTAATGATACTGAGCAATTCTAGCAATTCTAAATATTTCTATTTTTTTTATATTTTTACATCCTATAAGCTATGGGGCCAGAAAGAGGATTATTATGTTAAGGTTGCTTTAAAAGCCACATACCTGCGAGAAACAAGAGGAACAATGATGAAACTAGGAGTTTCATGATCAGAACTTATCTTACACCTGTGGAAAAGACAAAAATATGATGAGAAAAACGTCATACTAAACCCTGTAGGTATACTGCAGAGGCAGGGAGATATAGGCCTAACGGAACTGGTCACAACTGTTGTCGCCCATTTATGCCTTTGGGAAAGTTTTCTGGATCTGTACCCTACGTATTAGGAGAGAAAATCTGCTGCTTTGACGGCCACTTGCTAGATCTAATTAATAGGATAGATGCACGATACCTGCTGCCCCCTTTTACCCCTTTAAGCATTTGTGCAGCATTTACAGCCATCATTATACAGCTAGTTCCTACTGCTCCTTTTCCGACCCCATAGGTTATTTTGGCTCCCTCAAAATAGCCTACATTTAAACCTGTTGTTCGCCATAAATATGTAATTGTTATTACCTGGTGTAAATGCCGCTGTTCTCCTGAATCCGGCGATGTTTTTCTTTTCTACCTGCGCCTCTCCGTTCCTGATCTATGACCCCTTCTTCCCTGTTTATAAATCTAGTCTTGTTAACCAAGTGGGCGTTGTCTCCAACTATTATCCAGGCGTGTCTTTTGAGACTCACACCCTCTTGGCTAAAAAGACTAGATTTATATGCTAGAAAGAGGAGGCGATATCTCAGGAACGGAGAGGCTCCGGAACAAAAGAAAAACGGCGTCGGATTCAGGAGAACAGCGGCATTTAAACTGGGTAAAAATATATATATATTTATGGCAAATGACAGATCGTCTTTAAGGTGCCTGTTACGTAAAAAGTTGACTTTTCCTATACATGGGAGCCTTCAAATTCTTCTAGGACAGATGATGATGGGAAAGAAAGGGATTGTGCATGTTGGATTACAATGCCTGATCCTTTTGACACTCTCTGTCATCACCTTACTCCCCTCTCTGCACTCAAAGCACACAATCAGTCGACAGAAAGAAGCATCCAGGAAAATAATGGGTTCAGGAGGAACAAGGGATCAGTCAAATGAGGGTTTGGCCAAGAAGTTTCAGTCCGTTGCTTTTCTACACTTCTTATATTTTCCTAAGTTGCCTATATCCGGCACACATAATTACATTTAATACAATAAGGGTCATATTTTTAACTTTTTAGCACATGAATAAAAACAAAAACTGTATCTTTTACCCACCTTAAAATTTTCTATAATAATTCTGGAGCAATGCAAACATCATCTTACCTGTCAGAGAAGAATCAATTCTATGACGGGGGGCTTTTCCCCCAGCTTTTTATAGGCGGTCATCTGGACACCCACTGTTAGACTAGGCACGTGCCCAACCGGAGAGCTGGCAGGACAATCCTACCGATTAGAAAGGTAAATACTTGCTAGAGTTTATATCAGGTGAATGGATTGGAGTTCTATCTAACAGACATGGAATACGGCGTATATTTGGCACCCCTGAGGGTTCAGTCGCCACAGGGGTACTGCACCTCAGACCGAGGTGTGGTATCTCCTCTCCGAGGTAAGGGGGGAGCACCTCTTGGGACTCAGCCATCCATCCAACACTACACCTCTCCCACCTGAGGGGGGCTTATATGCACCAGGGTGCTGCCCCAGCCGGGATAAGAGGAGATGGGGGGAACCAAAAGATAGGGGGAACCATGTAGTGGGAGAGGGTGGAGGACGCACTTTAGGTTACACCACAAAATTCATATTTAATAAACGGCCATCTTGGGCTTACGGTCCTTTGATTGTGAACGTGGCTTTCTGTGTGAACCTGCAGCTGATTGAAGATACACGGTCCTCGTGCTCTGGCCTTGAGGCGAGGAGCGGGCTAGAGTTAACGGCTGTCTCTACCAGGTCAAGGTCCCTACCTAAGAAGGCCTGGAGGGGAACAGAGGAGACAAGCTCCACAGGCAAAAGGATCCCAGGGGGATGCAGACGGAGCGGCTTACGCCACCTGTCCTCACTATTCTGGCATAGTCAGAGGGATTCCTGCCCCGATATCTGACTCTGTCACTTCAAGTCTTAGTCAGAGAAGCCCGGAGGCTCAGTGGATCCCACCGGGTAACGGACGGAGCGGAGTCGCCACCTGTACCCTTGTTCTGTGCATAGTCCAGAGGGAGACCCGGCCTTAGTACACGCACCACATACGGACAGGAGAGGACCTAGTGGGAAAGTCTAGGAACACTCTGGTGCAGGGGGTCCTGATTGTTGCACCCAAACTGCCCAGAGTGTGCTGAACCCCTTCCTGGTGGCCGCAGCGCGCCGTGAGGAGCAAGGAGAAGCCTTGCAGCTGACACCTAACAACGTGAGTAAAGCTTGGAAGACTGCATCCCTGCATCCCTGCCTCCAGTCCCTCATTTCAGTGCGACACCACACCGCACCGCACCACCTACTACGACCCCCCTGATCTGTCTTCTCTGCCCTGAGGCCCTAATCCGCCTGTGGGGAGTAGTACCATCTTCTGCTGCCACTACATCCCGCCTCAGAGGACTGCCGCAGCTCTGGTGGCGAATCACCAGACTCCACAGGTGGCGTAGTCAAAACATCCACTCGATTACCACTGTCCCTCCTAGCCCTTATTTTGATGTGACAACCCTGGGCACGGGCCAGGCCTGGGCCACGACTGCATCCACCTTCCACCTGGAGGCCCGGTTCCGAGTACCCCCATCTCTCAGGGTGGGGTAGTGAGCGAGTAGTCGTCACATATACACCTATGAAAGGATACAGAAGGAGCAGAGGCATGTTTTTATATAGAGATTGGACGTCTAATGTAAAGGGATTCTCCGCAGGATCGGTGATAACTACCAGATCGGTGAGAAAAACAAGGGTAGTTTAAGGCACAAACGACTGGATAAAAAAATTAAAGTTTATTGAAACAAGTTAAAAGTCCATTAAAAGTTGAAAAAACTTCTTGTGCTGAGGCTTTTTAACTTTTAATGAACTTTTAACATGTTTCAATTAACTTACAGTTTTTATCCAGTTGGTTGTGCCGGAAACTATCCTTGTTTTTCTCTTTGTCAGCTGCAATCACCAGCAGGTACGGCACCCACTGGTTTCTAATCACAGCAACGGCTTCATCTATGTTACCAGCGTGGACAGCTCTAACCTTCCCCCTCTCACCTACCTCCTACCAAATCATTGGGGAATGGTACACTGGATTCTCTCTTTAATACCCTCCTCTAAGGTCTTGCACTACACAGAATACTAAAATAACCATAAACTTCTTCCCGACATCCACCAGACATGGAACGCGCGTTACGGGCGCAGGTTCACATCTGAGCTAATTCCACTCTTGACGGGTGGCGGCTGTAGTATACAGCCAGCATCTGCCACTAACAGCATCTAGCACAAAACCCTGTAATTTAACCCTTTAAATGCCACTGTCAATCACTGACGCAATCAGGGTTTGTGCATCTATTCGGATGCCCAAGACCGAAATGGCAGATTTAATTTTTCTGAAGAACCCCATGGCTACCATCTATGTGCTTGTGTCTAGCAAAAAAAAAAGTATTCACACAGCTCCATTGATGGAAAAATGAAAAATAGTTATGGGTTGCAAAAGATGTCAACACGATTATTTATTTTTTTAAAAATCACTGATTTTTTTAATCCTTAACTTTAAAAAAAAAAACAAGCAACCTACATAAATTTGGTATCGGTACAATCGTACTGACCCAGAGAATTAAAATGAAGAAACCAAATGTACCGTATGTATATTTATATATACACAAAAGATAATATAAAAATACAAAAATATATAAATAAATAAATAATTAGATTTTTTTTTAAACAGATGTCTGGACATCACCATATTTTTGCTGTGGTGCCCCAGTGAAAAAAAATGAAAATAATGAAAAAAATCTGCCAAAATAACCTATTGTGCAATTTGTATTGATAATCAGGTAGGCGAGCCTTAGCTTCTGCTTACAAACCAAATAGTGGGATGTCGACAGAGAACAAGGAAACAGCTCATTTTACTTATTTAAAGGTTAATAATTAGTGATGAGCGAGCACTAAAATGCTCGGGTGTTCATTGTTCGAGCTGAGTAAATTGGAATACTCGGGTGCTCGACCCGAGCAGCGAGCCCAATGTAAGTCTATGGGAAACTCATTTTTCAGGTGGCTCCCCCCGGCGGTCTGCAGAGGGCCTAAAAATTGCCCAAATTGATGGGAACAGTGCTCAAATGACATGGGAACAGCATGGGGAAGACCCCTGGAAGCATCCCTGACTCCCAAATCACTGCTGTCAACAACGTTGTCAGAGTATTACGCCACTTTTACGGACTCACAATAAAACATACAAAAATGCAGTGACTGCAAGGGCTGCCAAAAATTTGGACGCAACTCAATACCCCTTTGAAGAGACATAGGGGAGGGTCTCAGTAAAAAAAAATGTTCCCATTATAAAGGAGCAGGTCTCCTATAGTGGTAATGCCCATGCTGTGACTTCAAGGCCTGCCAAAAGCCCCACTAACAATTTAAAGACACATAGATCCGGGCCACAGTAACGTCATGTTCCCATTAGAAAGGAGAGGGTCTGCTATACTGTTATAGGGTATGCAGTGAGTCCAACGGCTGCCAAAATTTAGGAAAAACCCCAAAAACAATTTAAAAACACATAGAGGTGGGCCTCAGTAACGTCATATTCCCATTAGAAAGGAGTGGGTCTCCCATACTGTTTGCCTATGCAGTGAATGCAACGGCTGTCAAAAATTTGAAGGAACTCCAATGCCCCCTGCAAGACACCTAGAGGTCGGAGGGCCTCCTGAAAAAAAGTTCTAATTATTAGGAATTGGGTCTCCCATACTGTTTGCCTATGCAGTGAATGCAACGGCTGCCAAAAATTTGGAGGAACTCCAATGTCCCTTGCAAGAGACGTAGATATGTTGATATGGTACATATTGTGGTGATATGGTGGTGGAGGATGAGGATGCGGAGAAGGAGGAGGACAAGAACAAATAAACAAAATCAGGAAGCGTATACCCATGTCTGGGTGTGAAGAGGTGCATGGGAATAGAGTTAGACCTCCCAAAAAAAGACACTGTATTTAAGTGTATGTTACACTGCTATCATTCGGTGGGGTTAACAAGTCTGGCCCAATCCAGCCCTTGTTCAGTTTTATAAGAGTCAGCCTGTCAGCATTTCCAGTTGACAGGCGGATGCGCCTATCGGTTAGAATTCCACCGGTGGCACTAAAAACCCGCTCAGACAAAACGCCAGCCGCTGGGCAGCCCGGGACCTCCAAGGCGTAGAGAGCCAGTTCATTCCACTTTTCCAGCTTGGATACCCAATAATTATAAGGCACAGAGGAATCACGGAGGACGTTGGTACGGTCGGCAAGGTACTCCCTCAGCATCTTCCGAAACTTTTCCCTCCTTGTGAGAGTACCTCGCGCATCAGGGCTTGTGTGACGGGAGGGTCTGAGAAAACTCTCCCAGAACTTTGACAGTGTTTCCCTGCCTCTGTTGGATTGCATTTGTGTACATGTGCTAGCTTGCCTCGCCTCAGAGCCGGCACCAGGTTCCGGCCATTGTCACACACGACCATGCCTGGCTGTAGGGTCAGTGGTGTCAGCCACAGATCTGCCTGCTCTTTCAGAGCTGTCCACAACTCTTCAGAGTTGTGCAGTTTGTCACCTAAGCATATTAGCTTCAGCACAGCCTGTTGCCTCTTGGTGCATGCAGTGCTGCCAGTTGCAACTGATGTGGTCATTTCGGAGATGGAGGCTGAAAAGGAGGAGGAGGTGCAGGAGCAGTAGAATGTGGGGGCAACCCTGATTGACCCAGGGCCCGCAATCCTCGGCGTCGGGAAGACGTGTTCCGTCCCAAGGTCCGACTGGGTGCCAGCTTCCACTATATTAACCCAGTGTGCCATCAGCGAGATGTACCGTCCTTCGCACAAGCACTTGTCCACATGTCCATGGTTAGGTGGACTTTCCCAGTAACTGTGCTGTTGAGGGCATGGCTAATGTTGTGGGACAAGTGCTCGTGTAATGTGAGGACGGCACAAATAGTGGCAGCTGGGGACCGCAGTTGTATGTGATACAGAAAACCACGATTTTAAATAGCAGGCCTGTAATTTACTAATATTATTCTACACAAAGACCTAGTGTGAAAGCTTCACCGACACAGTGCAACGAAATGAAAATGGAAGAAATGTATGATTTTGGAACAGTCTTATAGGTGATATGTCTGACAGAGAACCACGATTTTAAATACCAGGCCTGTAATTTACTAATACTATCCTTCACAGACACCAAGTGTGAATAGCTTCACCGACACACTGCAACGGAATGGAAATGGAAGAAATGTATGATTTTGGAACAGTCTTATAGGTGATTTGTCTGACAGAAACCACGATTTTAAATAGCAGGCCTGTAATTTACTAATACTATCCTTCACAGACACCCAGTGTGAATAGCTTGACCGACATACTGCAACGGAATGAAAAAGGAGGCCAATATTTTCCACGCTCAGTTCAAATTTCTGGATTTTTATCGCTGAAATATGGAACAGATCTGGCTTTATTCTGCAGTGCTAACAAGCAAATGGAGCAGAAAAATGGTGTACTCTGGATTGCTTTTTAAGCAAATAACCAGGATTAAGATGAAAAAAAAATTTGCCCCGGCCCCTGATATCTGGGGCTATGTCTACAAATATTTGTAATTATTACAGCAGCTGCAGACATGACGTTCAATGGACTCTCGTGTGCTGTATCATGTACTGCAGTCTGCCACATACACTGCCTGCCTGCCTAGCACTGATTACTGTATATGCGGCTGGATTAGTCCTCAGAAGGACTGTTTATTGAGATGGATATGTGTATAATATATTGTGGTACACCTACACTAACTCTAAACAAGCAAAATCTCTCCCTAGCTCAGCAGCAGCTCTCCCTACACTGTCTGATTCCGGAGTGACTGCGACGAGCACGGCGGTGCCAGGTCTGATATAGACCTGATGACGCTGTGCGGCCAGCCAATCACTGTAATGCCACAACCAGCATGGCTACGGCATTACAATGAGTGGCAGGCAATCCCTGCATGTTCATTGGCTCTCTAAAGAGCGCCAAACATTCAGGGACGGGACCCGAGTTCCCGCCCGAGCAACCCTGAAATACTTGCCGAACTCGTCGAGCACAGTGATGCTCTGGCGAGTACCGAGCAGTGGCGAGCACGTTCGCTCATCACTATTAGTAATGGACAACCCAGAACTACCTACACAAAAAAGTTTCAGGTTTTATGCATGATGTCTGTTAAGCAATAAAGCAATAGATAAGTCAATAAAAGTTTTCATTGACGTCTGGATTCTATACAAGGTGTCAAAAATGTGACCCTATGTGTATTTTAACCCTTTAAGGATGAAGCCAATTTTTTTTTTCTTTTAGAAAAATATTTAGATTTGAGAGTCCTCAGTGGTTGATACCTTTTAATGGCTAACTGAAATATATATATATTTTCTTTTTTGCAATTTTCCTTTTTGGCAACACTTTTTTATTTTTCTAGCCACTCAGTAGCATGAGGGATTTTTTTCTGGGATGAGGTGCAATTTTGTATTTATTTTGTTATACAGTGTACTGAGTAATGGAAAAAAACAAATTTCAAATGATAAAAAAATGGTGAAACAAAACACTATTTCACCTTATTTTTTGGGGAGCGTTCATTGTGCAGTAAGAATGAAGTGACAACATGATTAGTAGAACAGTTTGTTGATGCTTGCAGCTTTCACCCTGCTCCATGTGCGTGTGGAGCTCCAGTCTGCAGGTGATCCGCACTGGTGCACGGGTTAAGCTTGTGAGGCTTCAATCGTACATAGCAAAGTCGTAACAGTCAGGTTTCATATCCAGCATTAAGAAATTCCTAAATTCTTTATTAAGTTACCATAAAAATGTTTTATTTTCTGGCACGTTTTGATTTAGTACAACACTTTCAGCAGGGAATCATTCTACAGTAGGTGGCTGGAGATTCAGCAGCAGGGAGGAGGGGCACTGCAGAGCTGTCAATCAGGGCAGGTAGGCGTACATTCAGCAGCAGGGAGGAGGAACACTGAGGAGCTGTCAATAAGGATAAGTAGGCATACATTCAGCAGCAGTAGATAGGAGGGACACTGCAGGGCTGTCAATCAGGGTAGGTAGGCACAGATTCAGCAGCAGGGAGGAGGGACACTGCAGGACTGTCAATCAGGGTAGATAGGCGCAGATTCAGCAGCAGTAAGGAGGGACACTGCAGGACTGTCAATCAGGGTAGGTAGGCGCAGATTCAGCAACAGGGAGGAGGGAAACTGCAGGGCTGTCAATAAGGGTAGGTAGGCATACATTCAGCAAAAGGGAGGAGGGACACTACAGGGCTGTCAATCAGGGTAGGTAGGCGCAGATTCAGCAGCAGGGAGGAGGGACACTGCAGAGCTGTCAATCAGGGCAGGTAGGCGTAGATTCAGCAGCAGGGAGGAGGGACACTGAGGAGCTGTCGATAAGGGTAAGTATGGTGAGGAGTTTATAACTATTTCATCTGTTCTTTTCTGAGCTCCTCTCAGCTGATTCATGACCACAGACGTAATCAATAAGCCTGTAAAAGCCAAATGTATTTTTTTAATGAAAGCCTTTTGCAAAAAAAACTTTTTTTTAACCCCAATTAAGTAAAAAAAAAAAATGTATCCAAAATGTGGACAACCCCAAAAGAAAGACACATCCAGGCTCAATAATAGTAGTCTCAGGTTGAACTATTCGAGTTATAAGGTTGTGAATATTCATAATCTTTAAAGTTCTTTTTCCTCTTTGCAGAAGTTTGGATAAGTTGATTTTATTTCAAGGGCTCAAAGGGAAGATCGTGTAAGTATTAAAAGAACTAAAGGATGATCCCATAAAGGGCAGGTTTCCCGAGTCTGGTGAAGTCCCTCAGTGAAGTATCCTGGGAGATCAATTCCAAAGAAGTCCATAATGCAACAATTTGGACTTAAAAAGAGATTTGGAACATTCTTAAGCATTCTCACACCCCATCTAACGAGCTGGAAATTTGTCATTCTCCACTCAGCTATATAATTATTAATGATGAAGCCACAAATAGTAATACATACTGTATATTTTTTTCCTAATCTGTTTTATGTCCCTATTGTAGATATTTGATTTTTTATTCCATGATTCCATCTTACCCAAACTGTTTTTTATAGCAATTACAGATATGCTTTACAGCAGACACATAGGCTGAAACAGTCAGACTCTGACCCCCTGACATGCATAAGAGACCATTCTAGATGGGCTTTGGAATCTGTTTGAGACCATTGTGCAGGGATGGGAGGAGGTGAGCTGTGACCATTGTCTGTTGTGAATCTTTTGTAATCTGCTATATAAAAAGGAATTATTTATCACGGTTATCGTGCCTGTTATGATAACGAGATGACTACTAAAAATGGGAGCTTGAAGCAGCAGCCACAGAGAAGATGGTGTATCGACTGTCAGATTAAAGGGTACCTGTCAGTCGATCCATGTTGCCCAAATGTCACGCATGTGGATCGTGGATCCACTGTGCCACGGTCCGGGCTTACCCTTGGAGGGGCGTGGCTAAACGGCCATCTGGTTTTCGATAGAGCTCCTGATGGCGGATTTAGGCTTGAGCTGCAGGTGGCCGCCAGATACCACTCCAAGTCCCCGGTATTGCGGCAGCTGACCTTAAGGTTCAGCATCACAGAAACGGACTCAGAATCCAACGCAGCACCCGATATGGTGGAGTTTCACACAGTGCGGATCCTGGAACACTTGACAAGACAGACACTGGTACTGTTGGACGGGCTGCAGGCTCAGGTACCGCCAGAGCGGTTTCAGGCTCAGCTACTGCCGGAGCGGTTTCGGGCTCAGATACCGCTGGAGCAGATTCAGGCTCAGGTACCGCTGGAGCGGTTTCAGGCTCAGGTACCGCCAGAGCGGTTTCAGGCTCAGCTACTGCCGGAGCGGTTTCGGGCTCAGATACCGCTGGAGCAGATTCAGGCTCAGGTACCGCTGGAGCGGTTTCAGGCTCAGGTATCGCCGGAGCGGTTTCAGGCTCAGGTATAGCTGAAGCTGCTGCAGGCTCAGATATCACCGGAGCGGTTTCAGGCTCAGGTACTGACCATGCTGTTTCAGGCTCAGGTACTGCCGGAGCGGTCTCAGGCTCAGGTACCGCCGGAGAGGTTTCAGGCTCAGGTACTGCCGGAGCAGTTTCAGGCTCAGGTACTGCCGGAACTGCCAGAGCGGTCTCAGGCTCAGGTACCGCCGGAGCGGTTTCAGGCTCAGGTACTGCCAGAGCGCTTTCAGGCTCAGGTACTTCTGTAGCAGATTCAAGCTCAAATACCGCCAGAGCGGTTTCAGGCTCAGGTACCTCCGGAGCGGTTTCACGCTCAGGTACCGCTGGAGCTGCTGCAAGATCAGATACCGGCTGAGCTGCTGCAGGCTCAGGTACCGCCGAATCAGATTCAGGCTCAGGTATTGTCGGAGCGGTTTCAGGCTCGGGTACCACCGAAGCGGTTTCAGGCTCTGGTACCGCCGCAGCGGTTTCAGGCTCAGGTACTGCCGGAGCAAATTCAGGCTCAGGTTCCCGCCGGAGCGGTTTCAGGTTTAGGTACTGCCAGAGCAGTTTCAGGCTCAGGTACTGCTGTAGCAGATTCAGGCTCAGGTACCGCCGGAGTGGTTTCAGGCTCAGGTACTGTTGGAGCGGTTTCAGGCTCAGGTACCGCCGGAGCGGTTTCAGGCTCAGGTACTGGCGGAGCAGATTCAGGCTCAGATACCTCTGGAGCGGTTTCAGGCTCAGATACTGTCAGAGCAGTTTCAGGCCCAGGTACCTCCGGAGCTGCTGCAGGCTCAGGTACCGCCGGAGCGGTTTCAGGCTCAGGTACTGCTGGAGCAAATTCAGGCTCAGGTTCCCGCTGGAGCGGTTTCAGGTTTAGGTACTGCCAGAGCAGTTTCAGGCTCAGGTACTGCTGTAGCAGATTCAGGCTCAGGTACCGCCGGAGCGGTTTCAGGCTCAGGTACTGTTGGAGCAGTTTCAGGCTCAGGTACCTCCGGAGCGGTTTCAGGTTTAGGTACTGCCAGAGCAGTTTCAGGCTCAGGTACTGCTGTAGCAGATTCAGGCTCAGGTACCACCGGAGCGGTTTCAGGCTCAGGTACTGCCAGAGCAGTTTCAGGCTCAGGTACTGCTGTAGCAGATTCAGGCTCAGTTACTGCCGGAGTGGTTTCAGGCTCAGGTACCGCCGAAGCGGTTTCAGGCTCAGATACCGCCAGAGCGGTTTCAGGCACAGGTACTGCCGGAGCAAATTCATGCTCAGGTACCGCTGTAGCAGTTTCAGGTTTAGGTACTGTCAGAGCAGTTTCAGGCTCAGGTACTGCTGTAGCAGATTCAGGCTTAGGTACCGCCAGAGCAGTTTCAGGCTCAGGTACTGTCGGAGCGGTTTCAGGCTCAGGTAGTGCCGGAGCGGTTTCAGGCTCAGGTACTGCCAGAGCAGATTCAGGCTCAGGTACTGCCGGAGCGGTTTCAGGCTCAGGAACCACCGGAGTGGTTTAAGGCCCAGGTACAACCGGAGCGGTTTCAGGCTCAGGAACCGCCAGAGCAGATTCAGGCTCAGGTACTGACAGAGCAGTTTCAGGCTCAGGTACTGTCAAACCAGTTTCAGGCTCAGGTACCACCGGCGCGGTTTCAGGCTCAGGTACCGCCGGAGCGGTTTCAGGCTCAGGTAATGCCGGAGCAGTTTCAGGCTCAGATACTGCTGGAATTGCCAGAGCAAATTCAGGCTCAGGTACCGACGGAGCAGATTCAGGCTCAGGTACTGTAGTAGCAGTTTCAGGCTCAGGTACCGCCGAAGCGGTTTCAGGCTCAGATACCGCCAGAGCGGTTTCAGGCTCAGGTACTGCCGGAGCAAATTCAGGCTCAGGTACTGCTGCAGCGGTTTCAGGTTTAGGTACTGCCAGAGCAGTTTCAGGCTCAGGTACTGCTGTAGCAGATTCAGGCTCAGGTACCGCCGGAGCGGTTTCAGGCTCAGGTACTGTTGGAGCGGTTTCAGGCTCAGGTACCGCCGGAGCGGTTTCAGGTTTAGGTACTGCCAGAGCAGTTTCAGGCTCAGGTACTGCTGTAGCAGATTCAGGGTCAGGTACCGCCGGAGCGGTTTCAGGCTCAGGTACTGCCAGAGCAGTTTCAGGCTCAGGTACTGCTGTAGCAGATTCAGGCTCAGTTACCGCCGGAGCGGTTTCAGGCTCAGGTACCGCCGAAGCGGTTTCAGGCTCAGATACCGCCAGAGCGGTTTCAGGCACAGGTACTGCCGGAGCAAATTCAGGCTTAGGTACCGCTGTAGCAGTTTCAGGTTTAGGTACTGCCAGAGCAGTTTCAGGCTCAGCTACTGCTGTAGCAGATTCAGGCTTAGGTACCGCCGGAGCAGTTTCAGGCTCAGGTACTGTCGGAGCGGTTTCAGGCTCAGGTAGTGCCGGAGCGGTTTCAGGCTCAGGTACTGCCGGAGCAGATTCAGGCTCAGGTACTGCCGGAGCGGTTTCAATCTGGTACCACCGGAGCGGTTTAAGGCCCAGGTACAACCGGAGCGGTTTCAGGCTCAGGAACCGCCAGAGCAGATTCAGGCTCAGGTACTGACAGAGCAGTTTCAGGCTCAGGTACTGTCAAACCAGTTTCAGGCTCAGGTACCACCGGCGCGGTTTCAGGCTCAGGTACCGCCGGAGCGGTTTCAGGCTCAGGTAATGCCGGAGCAGTTTCAGGCTCAGATACTGCTGGAATTGCCAGAGCAAATTCAGGCTCAGGTACCGACGGAGCAGATTCAGGCTCAGTTACTGTAGTAGCAGTTTCAGGCTCAGGTACCGCCGAAGCGGTTTCAGGCTCAGATATCGCCAGAGCGGTTTCAGGCACAGGTACTACCGGAGCAAATTCAGGCTCAGGTACCGCTGCAGCGGTTTCAGGCTCAGGTACTGCCGGAGCAGTTTCAGGCTCAGGTACTGCCAGAACTGCCGGAGAAGATTCAGGCTCAGGAGCCGCCGGAGCGGTTTCAGGCTCAGGTACTGCCAGAGCAGTTTCAGGCTCAGGTACTGCCGGAACTGCCGGAGCAGATTCATGCTCAGGTACCGCCGGAGCGGTTTCAGGCTCAGGTACCGCCAGAGCAGTTTCAGGCTTAGGTACTGACAGAGCAGTTTCAGGCTCAGGTACTGCCAGAGCGGTTTCAGGCTGAGGTACCGCCGGCGCGGTTTCAGGCTCAGGTACTGGCGCAGTGGTTTCAGGCTCAGGTACCGCCGGAGCGGTTTCAGGCTCAGGTACCGCCGGAGCGGTTTCAGGCTCAGGTACCGCCGGAGCAGATTCAGGCTCAAGTACCGCTGGAGGGGTTTCAGGCTCAGGTACTGCCAGAGAGGTTTTAGGCTCAAGTACTGCTATAGCAGATTCAAGCTCAGGTACCGCCAGAGAGGTTTCAGGCTCAGGTACCTCCGGAGCGGTTTCACGCTCAGGTACCGCTGTAGCAGATTCAGGATCAGGTACCGCCAGAGGGGTTTCAGGCTCAGGTACTGCCGGAGCGGTTTCAGGCTCAGGTACTGCCGGAGCAGTTTCAGGCTCAGGTACTGCCAGAACTGCCGGAGCAGATTCAGGCTCAGGAACCGCCGGAGCGGTTTCAGGCTCAGGTACTGCCAGAGCAGTTTCAGGCTCAGGTACTGCCAGAACTGCCGGAGCAGATTCATGCTCAGGTACCGCCGGAGCGGTTTCAGGCTCAGGTACCGCCAGAGCAGTTTCAGGCTTAGGTACTGACAGAGCAGTTTCAGGCTCAGGTACTGCCAGAGCGGTTTCAGGCTCAGGTACCGCCGGCGCGGTTTCAGGTTCAGGTACTGCCGCAGTGGTTTCAGGCTCAGGTACCGCCGGAGCGATTTCAGGCTCAGGTACCGCCGGAGCGGTTTCAGGCTCAGGTACCGCCGGAGCAGATTCAGGCTCAAGTACCGCTGGAGGGGTTTCAGGCTCAGGTACTGCCAGAGCGGTTTTAGGCTCAAGTACTGCTATAGCAGATTCAAGCTCAGTTACCGCCAGAGCGGTTTCAGGCTCAGGTACCTCCGGAGCGGTTTCAGGCTCAGGTACCGCTGTAGCAGATTCAGGATCAGGTACCGCCAGAGGGGTTTCAGGCTCTGGTACTGCCGGAGCGGTTTCAGGCTCAGGTACTGCCGGAGCGGTTTCAGGCTCAGGTACTGCCGGAGCCGATTCAGGCTCAGATACCGCTGGAGCGGTTTCAGGCTCAGGTACTGCCCGAGTGGTTTCAGGCTCAGGTACCTCCGGAGTGGTTTCAGGCTCAGATACCGCTGGAGCTGCTGCAGGATCAGATACCGCCGGAGCAGATTCAGGCTCAGGTACTGTAGTAGCAGTTTCAGGCTCAGGTATCGCCGAAGCGGTTTCAGGCTCAGATACCGCCAGAGCGGTTTCAGGCACAGGTACTGCCGGAGCAAATTCAGGCTCAGGTACCGCTGCAGCGGTTTCAGGCTCAGGTAGTGCCGGAGCAGTTTCAGGCTCAGGTACTGCCAGAACTGCCGGAGCAGATTCAGGCTCAGGAACCGCCGGAGCGGTTTCAGGCTCAGGTACTGCCAGAGCAGTTTCAGGCTCAGGTACTGCCGGAACTGCTGGAGCAGATTCAGGCTCAGGTACTGCCGGAGCGGTTTCAGGCTCAGGTACCGCCAGAGCAGATTCAGGCTTAGGTACTGAGAGAGCAGTTTCAGGCTCAGGTACTGCCAGAGCGGTTTCAGGCTCAGGTACCGCCGGCACGGTTTCAGGCTCAGGTACTGCCGGAGTGGTTTCAGGCTCAGGTACCGCCGGAGCGGTTTCAGGCTCAGGTGCTGCTGTAGCAGATTCAGGCTCAGGTACCGCCGGAGCAGTTTCAGGCTCAGGTACTGCCAGAGCGGTTTCAGGCTCAGATACCGCCGGAGCGGTTTCAGGCTCAGGTACTGCTGGAGAGGTTTCAGGCTCCGGTACTGCCGGAGCAGATTCAGACTCAGGTACCGCCGGAGCGGCTGCAGGCTCAGGTACCGCCGGCGCGGTTTCAGGCTCAGGTACCGCCGGCGCGGTTTCAGGCTCAGGTACCGCCAGAGCAGATTCAGGCTCAAGTACCGCTGGAGGGGTTTCAGGCTCAGGTACTGCCAGAGCGGTTTTAGGCTCAAGTACTGCTATAGCAGATTCAAGCTCAGGTACTGCCAGAGAGGTTTCAGGCTCAGGTACCTCCGGAGCGGTTTCAGGCTCAGGTACCGCTGTAGCAGATTCAGGATGAGGTAACGCCAGAGGGGTTTCAGGCTCAGGTACTGCCGGAGCGGTTTCAGGCTCAGGTACTGCCGGAGCGGTTTCAGGCTCAGGTACTGCCGGAGCTGATTCAGGCTCAGATACCGCTGGAGCGGTTTCAGGCTCAGGTACTGCCCGAGCGGTTTCAGGCTCAGGTACCTCCGGAGTGGTTTCAGGCTCAGGTACCGCTGGAGCTGCTGCAGGATCAGATACCGCCGGAGCTGCTGCAGGCTCAGGTACCGCCGGAGCAGATTCAGGCTCAGGTACTGACAGAGCAGTTTCAGGCTCAGGTACTGTCAAACCAGTTTCAGGCTCAGGTACCACCAGCGCGTTTTCAGGCTCAGGTACCGCTGGAGCGGTTTCAGGCTCAGGTAATGCCGGAGCAGTTTCAGGCTCAGATACTGCTGGAATTGCCAGAGCAAATTCAGGCTCAGGTACCGACGGAGCAGATTCAGGCTCAGGTACTGTAGTAGCAGTTTCAGGCTCAGGTATCGCCGAAGCGGTTTCAGGCTCAGATACCGCCAGAGCACTTTCAGGCACAGGTACTGCCGGAGCAAATTCAGGCTCAGGTACTGCCAGAACTGCCGGAGCAGATTCAGGCTCAGGAACCGCCGGAGCGGTTTCAGGCTCAGGTACTGCCAGAGCAGTTTCAGGCTCAGGTACTGCCGGAACTGCCGGAGCAGATTCAGGCTCAGGTACTGCCGGAGCGGTTTCAGGTCAGGTACCGCCAGAGCAGATTCAGGCTTAGGTACTGAGAGAGCAGTTTCAGGCTCAGGTACTGCCAGAGCGGTTTCAGGCTCAGGTACCGCCGGCGCGGTTTCAGGCTCAGGTACTGTCGGAGTGGTTTCAGGCTCAGGTACCGCCGGAGCGGTTTCAGGCTCAGGTACCGCCGGAGCAGATTCAGGCTCAAGTACCGCTGGAGGGGTTTCAGGCTCAGGTACTGCCAGAGCGGTTTCAGGCTCAAGTACTGCTGTAGCAGAATCAAGTTTAGGTACTGCCAGAGCGGTTTCAGTCTCAGGTACCTCCGGAGCGGTTTCAGGCTCAGGTACCGCTGTAGCAGATTCAGGATCAGTTACCGCCAGAGGGGTTTCAGGCTCAGGTACTGCCGGAGCGGTTTCAGGCTCAGGTACTGCCGGAGAGGTTTCAGGCTCAGGTACCTCCGGAGCGGTTTCACGCTCAGGTACCGCTGTAGCAGATTCAGGATCAGGTACCGCCAGAGGGGTTTCAGGCTCAGTTACTGCCGGAGCGGTTTCAGGCTCAGGTACTGCCGGAGCAGTTTCAGGCTCAGGTACTGCCAGAACTGCCGGAGCAGATTCAGGCTCAGGAACCGCCGGAGCGGTTTCAGGCTCAGGTACTGCCAGAGCAGTTTCAGGCTCAGGTACTGCCAGAACTGCCGGAGCAGATTTATGCTCAGGTACCGCCGGAGCGGTTTCAGGCTCAGGTACCGCCAGAGCAGTTTCAGGCTTAGGTACTGACAGAGCAGTTTCAGGCTCAGGTACTGCCAGAGCGGTTTCAGGCTCAGGTACCGCCGGCGCGGTTTCAGGTTCAGATACTGCCGCAGTGGTTTCAGGCTCAGGTACCGCCGGAGCGGTTTCAGGCTCAGGTACCGCCGGAGCGGTTTCAGGCTCAGGTACCGCCGGAGCAGATTCAGGCTCAAGTACCGCTGGAGGGGTTTCAGGCTCAGGTACTGCCAGAGCGGTTTTAGGCTCAAGTACTGCTATAGCAGATTCAAGCTCAGTTACCGCCAGAGCGGTTTCAGGCTCAGGTACCTCCGGAGCGGTTTCAGGCTCAGGTACCGCTGTAGCAGATTCAGGATCAGGTACCGCCAGAGGGGTTTCAGGCTCAGGTACTGCCGGAGCGGTTTCAGGCTCAGGTACTGCCGGAGCGGTTTCAGGCTCAGGTACTGCCGGAGCCGATACAGGCTCAGATACCGCTGGAGCGGTTTCAGGCTCAGGTACTGCCCGAGCGGTTTCAGGCTCAGGTACCTCCGGAGTGGTTTCAGGCTCAGGTACCGCTGGAGCTGCTGCAGGATCAGATACCGCCGGAGCTGCTGCAGGCTCAGGTACCGCCGGAGCAGATTCAGGCTCAGGTACTGACAGAGCAGTTTCAGGCTCAGGTACTGTCAAACCAGTTTCAGGCTCAGGTACCACCGGCGCGTTTTCAGGCTCAGGTACCGCTGGAGCGGTTTCAGGCTCAGGTAATGCCGGAGCAGTTTCAGGCTCAGATACTGCTGGAATTGCCAGAGCAAATTCAGGCTCAGGTACCGACGGAGCAGATTCAGGCTCAGGTACTGTAGTAGCAGTTTCAGGCTCAGGTATCGCCGAAGCGGTTTCAGGCTCAGATACCGCCAGAGCGGTTTCAGGCACAGGTACTGCCGGAGCAAATTCAGGCTCAGGTACCGCTGCAGCGGTTTCAGGCTCAGGTAGTGCCGGAGCAGTTTCAGGCTCAGGTACTGCCAGAACTGCCAGAGCAGATTCAGGCTCAGGAACCGCCGGAGCGGTTTCAGGCTCAGGTACTGCCAGAGCAGTTTCAGGTTCAGGTACTGCCGGAACTGCCGGAGCAGATTCAGGCTCAGGTACTGCCGGAGCGCTTTCAGGCTCAGGTACCGCCAGAGCAGATTCAGGCTTAGGTACTGAGAGAGCAGTTTCAGGCTCAGGTACTGCCAGAGCGGTTTCAGGCTCAGGTACTGCCGGCGCGGTTTCAGGCTCAGGTACTGCCGGAGTGGTTTCAGGCTCAGGTACCGCCGGAGCGGTTTCAGGCTCAGGTACCGCCGGAGCAGATTCAGGCTCAAGTACCGCTGGAGGGGTTTCAGGCTCAGGTACTGCCAGAGCGGTTTCAGGCTCAAGTACTGCTGTAGCAGAATCAAGTTTAGGTACTGCCATAGCGGTTTCAGTCTCAGGTACCTCCGGAGCGGTTTCAGGCTCAGGTACCCCTGTAGCAGATTCAGGATCAGTTACCGCCAGAGGGGTTTCAGGCTCAGGTACTGCCGGAGCGGTTTCAGGCTCAGGTACTGCCGGAGCGGTTTCAGGCTCAGGTACTGCCGGAGCAGATTCAGGCTCAGATACCGCCGGAGCGGTTTCAGGCTCAGGTACTGCCAGAGCGGTTTCAGGCTCAGGTACCTCCGGAGTGGTTTCAGGCTGAGGTACCGCTGGATCTGCTGCAGGATCAGATACCGCCGGAGCTGCTGCAGGCTCAGGTACCGCCGGAGCAGATTCAGGCTCAGGTACAGTCGGAGCGGTTTCAGGCTCAGGTACTGCCGGAGGAGATCCAGGCTCAGCTACCTCCGGAGCGGTTTCAGGCTCAGGTACTGCCAGGGCGGTTTCAGGCTCAGGTACCTCCGGAGCGGTTTCAGGCTCAGGTACCGCTGGAGCTGCTGCAGGCTCAGGTACCGCTGGAGCTGCTGCAGGCTCAGGTACCCCCGGAGCATATTCAGGGTCAGGTACTGTAGGAGCGGTTTCAGGCTCGGGTACTGCCGGAGCAAATTCAGGCTCAGCTACCGCTGGAGCGGTTTCAGGTTTAGGTACTGCCAGAGCGGTTTCAGGCTCAGGTGCTGCTGTAGCAGATTCAGGCTCAGGTACCGCCGGAGCAGTTTCAGGCTCAGGTACTGCCAGAGCGGTTTCAGGTTCAGATACCGCCAAAGCGGTTTCAGGCTCAGGTACTGCTGGAGCGGTTTCAGGCTCAGGTACTGCCGGAGCAGATTCAGACTCAGGTACCGCCGGAGCGGCTGCAGGCTCAGGTACCGCCGGCGCGGTTTCAGGCTCAGGTACCGCCAGAGCAGATTCAGGCTCAAGTACCGCTGGAGGGGTTTCAGGCTCAGGTACTGCCAGAGCGGTTTTAGGCTCAAGTACTGCTATAGCAGATTCAAGCTCAGGTACTGCCAGAGAGGTTTCAGGCTCAGGTACCTCCGGAGCGGTTTCAGGCTCAGGTACCGCTGTAGCAGATTCAGGATGACGTACCGCCAGAGGGGTTTCAGGCTCAGGTACTGCCGGAGCGGTTTCAGGCTCAGGTACTGCCGGAGTGGTTTCAGGCTCAGGTACTGCCGGAGCCGATTCAGGCTCAGATACCGCTGGAGCGGTTTCAGGCTCAGGTACTGCCCGAGCGGTTTCAGGCTCAGGTACCTCCGGAGTGGTTTCAGGCTCAGGTACCGCTGGAGCTGCTGCAGGATCAGATACCGCCGGAGCTGCTGCAGGCTCAGGTACCGCCAGAGCAGATTCAGGCTCAGGTACTGACAGAGCAGTTTCAGGCTCAGGTACTGTCAAACCAGTTTCAGGCTCAGGTACCACCGGCGCGGTTTCAGGCTCAGGTACCGCTGGAGCGGTTTCAGGCTCAGGTAATGCCGGAGCAGTTTCAGGCTCAGATACTGCTGGAATTGCCAGAGCAAATTCAGGCTCAGGTACCGACGGAGCAGATTCAGGCTCAGGTACTGTAGTAGCAGTTTCAGGCTCAGGTATCGCCGAAGCGGTTTCAGGCTCAGATACCGCCAGAGCGGTTTCAGGCACAGGTACTGCCAGAGCAAATTCAGGCTCAGGTACCGCTGCAGCGGTTTCAGGCTCAGGTACTGCCGGAGCAGTTTCAGGCTCAGGTACTGCCAGAACTGCCGGAGCAGATTCAGGCTCAGGAACCGCCGGAGCGGTTTCAGGCTCAGGTACTGCCAGAGCAGTTTCAGGCTCAGGTACTGCCGGAACTGCCGGAGCAGATTCAGGCTCAGGTACTGCCGGAGCGGTTTCAGGCTCAGGTACCGCCAGAGCAGATTCAGGCTTAGGTACTGAGAGAGCAGTTTCAGGCTCAGGTACTGCCAGAGCGGTTTCAGGCTCAGATACCGCCGGCGCGGTTTCAGGCTCAGGTACTGCCGGAGTGGTTTCAGGCTCAGGTACCGCCGGAGCGGTTTCAGGCTCAGGTACCGCCGGAGCAGATTCAGGCTCAAGTACCGCTGGAGGGGTTTCAGGCTCAGGTACTGCCAGAGCGGTTTCAGGCTCAAGTACTGCTGTAGCAGAATCAAGTTCAGGTACCGCCAGAGCGGTTTCAGGCTCAGGTACCTCCGGAGCGGTTTCAGGCTCAGGTACCGCTGTAGCAGATTCAGGATCAGGTACCGCCAGAGGGGTTTCAGGCTCAGGTACTGCCGGAGCGGTTTCAGGCTCAGATACCGCCGGAGCGGTTTCAGGCTCAGGTACTGCCGGAGCAGATTCAGACTCAGGTACCGCCTTAGCTGCTGCAGGCTCAGGTACCGCCGGAGGAGATTCAGTCTCAGGTACTACCGGAGCGGTTTCAGGCCCAGGTACAGCCGGGGTGTTTCAGGCCCAGGTACTGACAGAGCATTTTCAGGCTCAGGTACTGCCAGAGCGGTTTCAGGCTCAGGTACCGCCGGTGAGGTTTCAGTCTCAGGTCCTGCAGGAGCAGTTTCAGGCTCAGGTACCGCCAGAGCGGTTTCAGGCTAAGGTACTGCTGGAGTGGTTTCAGGCTCAAGTACTTCCGGAACTGCCGAAGGAGATTCAGGCTCAGGTACCGCCGGAGCGGTTTCAGGCTCAGGTACTGCCAGAGCGGTTTCAGGCTCAGGTACTGCCAGAGCAGTTTCAGGCTCAGGTACCTCCGGAGCGATTTTAGGCTAAGGTACCGCTGGAGCAGATTCAGGCTCAAGTACCTCTGGAGGGGTTTCAGGCTCAGGTACTGCCATAGCGGTTTCAGGCTCAAGTACTGCTGTAGCAGAATCAAGTTCAGGTACCGCCAGAGCGGTTTTAGGCTCAGGTACCTCCGGAGCGATTTTAGGCTAAGGTACCGCTGGAGCAGATTCAGGCTCAAGTACCGCTGGAGGGGTTTCAGGCTCAGGTACTGCCAGAGCGGTTTCAGGCTCAAGTACTGCTGTAGCAGAATCAAGTTCAGGTACCGCCAGAGCGGTTTCAGTCTCAGGTACTGCCGGAGCGGTTTCAGGCTCAGATACCACCGGAGCGGTTTCAGGCTCAGGTACTGCCAGAGCGGTTTCAGGCTCAGGTACTGCCGGAGCAGATTCAGACTCAGGTACCGCCTTAGCTGCTGCAGGCTCAGGTACCGCCGGAGGAGATTCAGTCTCAGGTACTACCGGAGCGGTTTCAGGCCCAGGTACAGCCGGGGTGTTTCAGGCCCAGGTACTGACAGAGCATTTTCAGGCTCAGGTACTGCCAGAGCGGTTTCAGGCTCAGGTACCGCCGGCGAGGTTTCAGGCTCAGGTCCTGCAGGAGCGGTTTCAGGCTCAGGTACCTCCAGAGCGGTTTCAGGCTCAGGTACTGCTGGAGTGGTTTCAGGCTCAGGTACTGCCGGAACTGCCGAAGGAGATTCAGGCTCAGGTAACGCCGGAGCGGTTTCAGGTTCAGGTACTGCCAGAGCGGTTTCAGGCTCAGGTACTGCCAGAGCGGTTTCAGGCTCAGGTACCTCCGGAGCGATTTTAGGCTAAGGTACCGCTGGAGATGCTGCAGGCTCAGATACCGCCGGAGCTGCAGCAGGCTCAGGTACCACTGAAGCAGATACAGGCTCAGGTAATGTCAGAGCGGTTTCCGGCTCAGGTACCGCCTGAGCGGTTTCAGGCTCAGTTACTGCCGGAGCAAATTCAGGCTCAGGTACCGTCCGAGCAGTTTCAGGTTTAGGTACTGCCAGAGCGGTTTCAGGCTCAGGTACTGCTCTAGCAGATTCAGGCTCAGGTACTGCCGGAGCGGTTTCAGGCTCAGGTACTGCTGGAGCGGTTTCAGGCTCAGATACCGCCAGAGCGGTTTCAGGCTCAGGTACTGCCGGAGCAGATTCAGGCTCAGATACTGACGGAGCGGTTTCAGGCTCAGGTACTGCCGGAGCAGATTCAAGCTCAGATACCTCCGGAGCGGTTTCAGGCTCAGGTACTGCCAGAGCGGTTTCAGGCTCAGGCACCTTCAGAGCGGTTTCAGGCTCAGGTACCGCTGGAGCTGCTGCAGGCTTAGGTACCGCCAGAGCAGATTCAGGCTCAGGTACTGTCGGAGCTTTTTCATGCTCAGGTACCGCCGGAGCGGTTTCAGGCCCAAGTACTGCCGGAGCAGATTCAGGCTCAGATTCCTCCACAGCGGTTTCAGGCTCAGGTACTGCCAGAGCGGTTTCAGGCTCAGGTAGCTCCGGAGCGGTTTCAGGCTCAGGTACCGCTGGAGCTGCTGCAGGCTCAGGTACCGCCGGAGTAGATTCAGGCTCAGGTACTGTAGGAGCGGTTTCAGGCTCAGGTACTGCTGGAGCAAATTCAGGCTTAGGTACCGCCGGAGCGGTTTGAGGCTCAGGTACTGCTGGAGCAAATTCATGTTTAGGTACCGCTGGAGCAGTTTCAGGTTTAGGTACTGCTGTAGCAGATTCAGGCTCAGGTTCTGTGGCGCCCTGCTGCTCATTGCTGCCACAGAACCCAGAAGGGTGCATGGATGGACTTCTCCACAAGAGGCCCTCACTACATTCACACACCTCCACCCTACCACCTCAGACCAGCAGAGGGAGCCCGTTAGGAATATATACATAGGGAGGGTGGAGCCAGGCAGCTCAGTTTAGTTGGAGTTAGTCTCTCAGACACAGAGAGGAATACAGCTCAGGGTTTGAGCAGAGAGAGTGCTGACGCTCAGAGAGCAGCACGCTGGCTGCTGTGCTTAGGCGAGCCAAGGCCTACAGCACGAGTGAAGGCCTAGTGAGGGCCTTGAGTGGGCCAAAGGCAGAGAGGAGAAGGAAGAAGTATATAGAGGGCAGAGGAGCATACCAGGTTCACCCCGATATATGTACCGGACACCGGGTCCGCGCCTACAGGTACCCTTTATACCCAGTAGGAACCACCGGAACCCCTGGATGACTACAGGTCCCAGGTTCACCAAACACTGACTACAGTACCAGGGCTAGGAGTCACAGAGGTCCCAGAGTCCAGGGAGAGTGATCTCCAAAGAGAAGGCCCTACCACCAGGTCAGCAGGTGCAAAGAGAGACAGTAACCAAGCTAGGCCTAGCTCCAGGCAAGTCAGAAGCTTAGAGAATAAAGCAACGGATCAGGAGGCCCTATACCCGCTCACTGGGGAGAGCCCAAAAGTGCGCCCTTCGCCTGGAGTACCCTGGACCGTGCCTGCAACATCACCAGTAAAGGTACTGAAGCTTACCCTCGTGTGAGTGTCCGTCTTTCCTCCGGGACAGTCCTGCCGTCTCTCCCCTGCACCACCATTCATTACACCCCACGCTGCCCTGGAGCTAGCTCTACCTGTGGAGAGCCACACCATCTCTGCTGCCGTAACACCAGCTCCAGAGGACTGCTCCACAGCGGTGGCACCCCTTAGCCGCATTCCTCAGGTGGCGTCACGAACACTTAAATCCCCTATAACTATTCCCCTTTTACTGACCGCCCTGGGTCACGGACCGGGCCAGCCAACGGGATATCCCCCGGCAACCAGAGGCCCGGCTGCCGAGTACCCCATGGCCCAGGGGGCGCGTCTGTACCGCCGGAGCGGTTTCAGGCTCAGGTACTGGCGGAGCAGTTTCAGGCTCAGGTACTGCTGGAGCGGTTTCAGGCTCAGGTACCGCCGGAGCAGTTTCAGGCTCAGGTGCTGCTGGAGCAAATTCAGGCTTAGGTACCGGCGGAGCGGTTTCAGGCTCAGGTACTGCTGGAGCAATTTCAGGCTTAGGTACTGCTGGAGCAGTTTCAGGTTTAGGTACTGCCGGAGCGGTTTCAGGCTCAGGTACTGCTGTAGGAGATTCAGGCTCATGTACCGCTGGAGCGATTTCAGGCTCAGGTACTGCCGGAGCGGTTTCAGGCTCAGAAATCGCCAGAGCGGTTTCAGGCTCAGGTACTGCCGGAGCAGTTTCAGGCTCAGGTACCCCGAAGCTGTTTCAGACTCAGGTACCGCCGAAACGCTTTCAGGCTCAGGTACCGCAGTAGCGGTTTAAAGCTCAGGTACTGCTGGAGCAAATTAAGGCTCATGTATTGCTGGAGTGGTTTCAGGTTTAGGTACTGCCAGAGCGGTTTCAGGCTCAGGTACTGCTGTAGCAGATTCAGGCTCAGGTACCGCCAGAGCGGTTTCAGGCCCAGGTACTGCCGGAGCGGTTTCAGGCTCAGATACTGCCGGAGCAGTTTCAGGCTCAGGTACTACCGGAGCAGATTCAGACTCAGGTACCGCCGAAGCTGCTGCAGGCTCAGGTACCGCCGGAGGAGATTCAGGCTCAGGTACTGCCAGAGTGGTTTCAGGCTCAGGTACCATCGGAGCGGTTTAAGGCCCAGGTACAGCCGGAGCAGTTACAGGCTCAGGTACCGCCAGAGTGGTTTCAGGCTCAGGTACCGACAGAGCAAATTCAGGCTCAGGTACTGACAGAGCAGTTTCAGGCTCAGGTACTGCCAGAGCGGTTTCAGGCTCAGGTACCGCTGGCGCGGTTTCAGGCTCAGGTACTGCAGGAGCGGTTTCAGGCTCAGGTACCACAGGAGCGGTTTCAGGCTCAGGTAGCGCCGAAGCGGTTTCAGGTTCAGGTACCGCCGGAGCTGTTTCAGACTCAGGTACTGCCGGAGCAGATTCAGGCTCAGGTACCACCGGAGCGGTTTCATGTTCAAGTACTGCCAGAGCGGTTTCAGGCTCAGGTACTGCTGTAACAGATTCAGGCTCAGGTACCGCCGGAGCGGTTTCAGGCTCAGGTACCGCCGGAGCGGTTTCAGGCTCAGGTACTGCAGGAGCGGTTTCAGGCTCAGGTACCACCGGAGCGGTTTCAGGCTCAGATACTGCCGGAGCAGTTTCAGGCTTAGATAGTGCCGGAGCTGCTGCCAGTTCAGTTACCGCCGGAGCAGCTTCAGGCTCTGGTACCGCCGTAGAGGCTGCAAGCTCTGGTACTGCTATAGAGGCTGCATGCTAAGGTACCGCCGGAGCAGCTGCAGGCTCAATTGCCACCGGAGCAGCTTCAGGCTCTGGTACTGCCGTAGAGGCTGCATGCTAAGGTACCGCCGGAGCAGCTGCAGGCTCAGGTGCCACCGGAGCAGCTTCAGGCTCAGGTACTGCCGGAGAGGCTTCAGGCTAAGGTCCCGCCGGAGCGGTTTCAGGTTCAGGTAACCAGATAACAGGAACAGGTATGGGTTCAGACTAGGCAGGTTCATCAACAGGTTGAGGTGCTAACAGAACAGGTTCAGGGACCTGACAACTCAAACTAACACTAACGAGGGCATTGTACAGCCACCTCCCTACAGGAAGCTAGCCTTAAATACTAGATGCCTCCCAGCTATTTGCTGGGGGCAGATTCAGAGTGCGTGCACTATCCCTTTAAGAAGCGGGGAGTGTGCCACCGTGAGACCCAAGCACGAGCCCAGGGGCAGGAAACCGTGGCAAAACAGTCAGTATGTCGCCTGAAGGAGGGAGAGGGAACATGCAGGGATGCCGGCATTATTGTTTCACCAAACCACAGGCAGCATGAATCAGAACTTGGATGCACGAATTCTGCCAAGTATGTTTTTCTCTAAAACACTCTGACATTTCAGAAAAAACATAGTTGCAGTATCCGGCTGGTGACCATTGGCAGAGATGAGACTCCTCCAATAGCAGCAATTTGGTGACTGTGGAGATATCAGCGTGTTCACACAGGACAAATCTCGTCTCAGGAGACCCCTCTGAGCAAGGTTGCCACTATGACCTTTTGTGGTGGCGTTTGTTTTTTCCCCCTCTATGTCATTGCTGTGTTTTGATTGGCCAAGATCAGAGGAAAAAAAAGACACCCGCAGAGTTCTGTGACATTAAAAATAAAATTAAAAGCAGGGAAAAAAACTCCCAAACAAGCCATTCTTTTTATGCTATTTATCAATCACCATAAATAATACATTCACTGCTTTGTACTGGTTGTTATTATTGCAGGGATAACAAATATGTCTGTGTTAAGTACCTGTTTGTGATGTTTATTTAAAACAATTGTATTACAAAAAATGTAACTATAATCACAATTCTTATTATTAACAATTAGTATTATTAACAATTATTATTGTAACTACAATTATTATTATTAACAATTATTATTAACAATTATTAACAATTATTATTATTAACAATTATTATTAGAATTATTCATTGTTTTTGGACTTTTATTTATTTATTTTTAAACTTCTGGCTTTTACTTTCCAACTTTTATATTTAGCTAGAATTAATACAATGTAGATAGAGATGTGGATTCACCAGCACATTCTGCAAAAATAAAAATACTATTGAGGTTTTATGTAGAGAAAATTCTCTCCTACAAAACAGTGCAGCCTGTGGCTACAAACATACGGTAGTCTAAGACTTAAATATTTTGAGGCGTCTACTGAGCACAGAAGGAAGCCCCTCTAGTGACTGCTGTCCCTTAACCTGATCAAAATCTTTGCTTTAATTAAAAAAAAACAACGTAAAATTTAACACAATACAATAGTCATGGTTTGGATTTATTGCTCCCATTATGATAAAGATCTTATATAATATCTTGAAAAAATATCTTATATACCTGACGAATGTCCCATTTTATATAAAAAAGGGAGAGTTGGGGATTTAAGTACCAAAATGCAATTTTTTTGTGTCCACTTGTTAGCCCTCTTGGATCACGGAAACAAGGGTTCCTATCTCTCTGTTTTGGAGGACTATGAATGGAGTAATGGTCACGCATGCGTCTATTCAAAATCTATGGGGCTGATATAGATAATATTTACAGTACTTCACGATCTCCATCAGTCCCATAGAGGGGCATAGCACACAGGTGACCACCACTCCATTCATACGTCTCTGGAATAGGGACTTGGGACACAGATAGGTGAGACATGTTTTTCCTTTAAATAGTATAGGCTTTTTTCTTTTCCCATTGGGGTCGGACTGAACCCCTTTAGGTACCCCCGTCCTACAAACATGTCATCTTAATTTCTTAACTATTATTAGCTAAAATTGGAAGCAACCTAAGGCTCCATTAATTTCTGACTGGATCATCCTATAGGGGAAGGGAACGAACTTGAAAAACTAGATGAATTATACATAAAATATAGCAAATTGGGGCTCAAAATGCCCCACTAGGAGGTCTGAATCCTCCATGTCACATTGCAATTTAAAAAATAATGGATAATAGAGGTCTCTGAACAGCAGAATAGCAGAAATCATTTTTTCATCGAGTGCCACCTAATGGAGGCAATCTTTTTTACATTTCACTGAACTCGGAGTGCAGAGTAATGAATAAATCCACATGCCGAATGAAGCTCCAACCCTTTGAATTTATTGGATTCATTTATGTTAAATGTCAGCAATTTCTATAGTTGTTTTGGCATGATGATAGGAAGTAGAAAACCTTTTGCTTGAAATAATGTTAATAATAGATGCTAAATAAAAAGTTCTGTGATCTCTTAAGAGAACATTAGACATAGCAAATGTGCAGAAAACAATTTAAAAAATTTTCAGCTTTTTCTTCATTAATCTTCATAATTGTATTGTTTTGAATGTATAATATACACAGGCCAGTGTGATGCACTGTTGTGACGTCTGATCTGGCACTGGGGAGAAGTCATCTCTGAATATTGTGGTGTGTTATTATTCCTCAGCCAGTATGGGGGTATGTGCTATGTGATGTTCTGGACTGCCAAGGAATCACAAATCCTTTGTTATTAACACAGATTAGCATTGACTATGTTGCAGTAGAGATTCCACTGGGCTACTAAGGTTTATTTATTATTAAGGCATTGCCTTTTTTAGTGGCTTAGAAATCTGATGTGCCACTCAAGAGCAAGGATTGCCCTGTGTCCTTTTAATAGTTAACAATTGCTGGTGAATCGGCTAGGTCAGAGAGCATCATGACTTTATCCATTTAAGATTATGTTTTCACGACACTAGAGGTCTGACACATGCAGACAGACAGCCGGGTATGTGTGCAGAGAATCATGTAACCCAGCAGAAAATATCTGCATCATAGCTAGCTAGAAGTAGGGGTGAGTAAAACTTGCTATTTATGGTGTGATACCCCAGTGATATGGTAACGGCCACAAGGTAGCAAAGCAGGAAGCTTCTGCTTCTACTGCTGTCTTGTTGTCTGTCTCAGGTGAGAGAGACCAGCAAACCTTTAAGACCAAGCACTGTCTGTTACAATTCCTCCTCTCAGTGTGGTGAGTGGCAGCTCAGCCATCCAATCCGGGGTAGGAGCATGCTGAGCTGTCGGTATCGTGATAGTGTGGTGAGTGACAGTCCAGTCGCCCAATCAGGGCCTGGCATGCTGGGTTTCTTACAGGTGTCACCCATCTCCTACAGGTGATTCCCAGGCTATTTAGCTGGCTGTCTGACTCTTATCTCTGCCAGTTATAGCTCTGCTCAGTTTGGTGTGTGTTTGCTCTTTGCTTTTAGTTCTAATATTATAATCTTTGTTGACTGACCTTGGATTTTCCTTTGACCATCCATTTGCCTAGCCCCTTTGTCTTGAACCTCTACCTTCTTGGAATTCTGACCCTGGACTGTGATCTGACTCGGCCTTTGCCTCACCACGCTGTTTATGACGTACCCTGCTGGCTTTTGTCCTTGGACTCCCTGTCTTCCCCATCTCACGGGGTGTCCATAAGTAGTGACTAGCATCACATTGCCGTTACTGAGAAGGGGTGAGAACATCTAGTGTGGATGGAGCAGAAAGACTTATTCATGTAAGTGAAGAAAGCATGAGTGTGAGGGACTGATAGGTTATAACTGTATTAATAGGCAACAGGAGAGCATAAGATTGTCATACACAATATTACAGGGCATGGCTGTCAAATGAAGCACCCACAAAGAGAGGCTGTAATAAGGAATGGGAATAAAAGGGTTTTGGCACAGAGGCTAAGCAAGAGAAAATACTTAGGGATTGTGGAAAGCGTTGTAAGTGCAAGCCCACTGTCTATACTTATGTCAGTCACCCATTTACCTCTGTTCAAGTTGTTTCCTCTTGGAAATACGTCTGTAACCACCAAGTTTGTTGCTTCTGCAAAGTACATTTTTCTTGAACTTGTTGGTGTGAAGACACCAGAAACAACTCTACCACCAAGGTACATTGATTCCTATAATTTAATGAAAAGAGCACGCCATCACCTAGCCTAGCCCCATTACAATAGGCCGCGGCCACAAGTCGTTCACGTGACAGGGGTGAGTAGATAAATAGAGGTCACGTTCCCGCTTTTGCAGTCCTGATATAGTTGACTTGTCAGATGCTTCTACACCAGATCGGGTTGATTGGGCTTGGGTCTTAGATGGAAAAGAAGCTAAACAGATTGCTACCTTGAGGAATACAGGCAATGTGCCTGTACGGGGAGGCTAAAATCCATTTCATCTGGCAACATTGAAAACACCTTGGATGAGATACTACCACCTGTTACTGAACTGTCAAGAATCTGTGCCCATGTGAATGGACATGGATATTGTACCTCTCGTTGTGCCGCACAAGCTGGTTTCATAACTCAGTCCACACAGACCACACCTTAGGAGTGGCATTGAGTTGCCCCCAATAACCTGGGTGAACCATACAGATATACAGATGAGACTCTTGGATGATGACGTGCTATGGTTCTTATCTCCTAGTTCAGATCTTCTACAGGTAAAATGATCGATGAAGATCTCAGCTAAGAAATCGAAAATTGTCCCATCTCCATGTTCCAACACACATGGAGATGAGACATGGAGGACACATTGTCCTTCATTTCTTTCTTAGTGACAAGTTAACTCAAAAGTCTTTTCCCAGGGGATTTAGAAATCAGAGTCAGAAAAACACATTAACAGCAAATATTGGGGCAACCAACTCACCAAAAATCAGTCCAAAGGTGGATATACAAATTATACAGAGGAAAGACAGATATATGTTACTTATATACATTTCTAGCCAGTGCTCAGGAAGTTTGAACAATAAAAGATTGTCCCAGATTGTTGCAGAAGAGATAGAAGCTTGAATTGGAGACCCTCCAAATTGAGTAAATGTTGCGTCTTAAGAAAACCTGAGCTGAAGTTATCGCCTTTCCTCACGGGTTCACCTCTTGGCCCCCTCCTCTTGGCATCCCCTCCTGCTTTAATCTTCGGTCTGAGTTTGTGTCCTGTGTTTTTTTTATTTTTGAACTTTGTATTAAACGTGTCTTTATAATCTGATTGGGTGGGTGCCCATCAGTGGTGGAATCACTATATATATGCCAGGCGATGAGCAACTGCAGCTCACACAACATCCTGAACCTGGCAAACCTGTAAGTTACCCGTTTATGTTACGTTTTTTTACTAGAATTGATATTTTTATTTTAATATTATTGGTGGAAAGATTTAAAAAAAAAACTTTAATTGGTCATAGAAAAATGTATTAATGTATTACTGACATAACCAGGGATTAATTTGCCAGCAAATCTATTGGCTAGATTGCATTTGGGCATTTGGGTTAGAAGAGAGGATACATGTTCCGGATAATATTTCATTTCTGAATATGTCTATTGCAGGTTGGTGTATTGAAGAGTCTGCCCAAACATGAAAGCTTTGCTACTATCAGTAGCCCTGATCTTCTTTACAGGTATGAGGACTCTTAGGACAGTAATACCGGGGAACATTTATCTGAGTTTCACCTTAGTATGGACAAATGGACAGCACGGCACTATGCTAAAGTTCCCGGCTGACTGCTGGGAGCTGCCAGATAGGGTTAGTTATTAGTCTGATTTGCTGCTACTTCTTATTCTTCTTAGCTCCTGTTTTGTCTGTAGGTTTCTTTTTCTGATCTTGGCCCATTTACTGACTACTCTACTGTCTTCTGATTTTCTACCTTGTTTGCTCTCCTGGTTCCGATCTGGTGACCTGACCACTCCTGCCAGCATGCACCACCGGCCAGCAGCCTAGTATGTGGCTCCAACCCAGGGATCCCTGTGCAAGTCCAGATCCCTGTACAGGGGATAAAGGTTGAAGGCCAGGGATCTTGTAAATGGAATGGCTAGAGCTCAGCCTGTCTGTGCTAGCCATTTTTAGAGCTGGCAGGTGACCACTGACAGAGCCCCATTACACTAAGTGCTCATGCAGACATCCATGCAAATTGGTCTGATCTCGATCCTCAATGCAAGGACTGGCCGCCAGTCTCCCAACCCGAGAGGGACAGCCTCATAGAAATACATGAAGCTGTCTCGCTTGGGGCGGGAGACCCTCGGCCAGTCCGTGCATTGTGGTTTGTGATCGGATCAACTTGCACAGGTGTCTGAATCAGCCCAAAGATTCATCTGACCAAACATTGCTGCTGCAGGGAAGATGTTGCATATATTTTTGTTGCTCTGACTGCAACGAAAATATATGGAAAGATTGTTAGAAGCAACTTTCCGAAGGGCAGCCCATACGTGGACATACAAACTATCCAGAGCAAAGGCAGAAGTAAGTTTCTAATATCCATTTCTAGCCGGTGCTCAGAAAGTTTTAGCAAACTCATTCGAGTAATTCATGGAGGAGCCCAAATTGCCAGAATAGCTTTGCATTCTGACTCACAAAGCAAAGTCCTAAGTGGACCCTCCTTTGTTAGTCATGGCGACGTATTTGCAGGGGTTATCTCATTGCATATTGTCTTTGTCTTGCAGGGGCGCAGGGCCGCCACTTTTGGCAACACGATGAACCTAAAGAAGAAACAACTGATAAATCTTTGGAGAAGATTATGCACGATACTTGGGGCATAATAACCGGTCTCTGGGAAAACATGGATTATTCCTCCATTGCAAAAGAGTAAGACATTTCTTTTAATTTGTGTACAAAATAATCAACTGATTATAGTCAGCTCACCCAATTCAGCAGATCCGTTGCACGGATGAAAACTGCAGCACAGCAGGAAAAGACTTAGAGAAGAACTGGAACATCCAGCATCTGGATATATAAAATTAAGATTTTTAGTTACAAATAAATTAAACATTAGAGTAGTCCAAGTCACAACCATGCATGTGGCACAGGGATCGCAAACGTGTTTCGGATTATGAGTCCTTACTCATTGCTTGATCTCAAGCTTGGAAATAAAGCAATGAATAAGGACTCATAATCTGAAACGCGTGACTGACGGTGATGGACTGACACTTATGTCGAGAATGGGGCTTCATTGAGAAGGATAGGCAATAGTATGAGATTGGATTCCATTCTTGAGAGATGAAACCTGCTCTCATCACACATTTGTCCATATCCAGTAGATGCGATGACAGAGATGGGAATACCTCTTTAACAATGTAATATAAGGTCCAAAGTTACAGATTTGTGATTTTGCAATAGGGAGTATTGGAGAGGAATTGTCATGGGTGTATCAAGTGTGACAGACAGTTGTTCTGGATTCGGCTGTAAAAGGTCACTGCACTTGGCATTGCAGACGCCTTCTTGATCCTCTCATCTCTGTAGTGTAGTGATATCCTTCTCCCTTTAGGACCAAGCCACGACCTCCACCTTCTGTTGCTAATTGATACACCCTACACCCTTGCTTGGTAGTTAAAACTATCAGTGTTTTGCCAGAGAGTCACCGGTGATAGTTCTATATTCCTCTGTCCATGCCTGGAGTGCTAGTAGTTGGCTAGTTTATTCTTGGACTTCCCTTGGAGAACAGTTGGCGTTATTTCTCTGGTGTCTTCTTAAGCTAAGTGTATTCCATTTGTTTGTTTACCTTGTTGTCTTTAGTTTGTAGTGGGGACTGATTAGTGTTCACCCCGTCCCCTCCCTACCTACCTAGGGCCTAGCTCTAGGGACATTCAGGAATTAGGTTTCCTGCTTTTGATAGGTGCAGAACCTATTTGGGGACAATATTGTAGTCAGGGTGATATTAGATCTGCCTAGGGGTCTCCACTTCCCCTTTCCCTAGTTGTTGGGCTCCCTTCCCCCTCTTCCCGTCGTTGTACACTTGTTCCTTCCCTCACCATGCGTGACAGGAATACCATAGTCGCAAGATATTTTCACATAAATTAAAGGGTATTTCTTTCTCAGCCGTGGTCAGAGGTGGCTGGGATAATGAAAACAGTGTATCACAGTCTTCTCGGTTGTTTATGTAGTACCCCTCATCTTTGTCTGCTGCATACAGACAGGTATGGCTGAGGTGGGAAACTGCCTTTAATGTAAAATGTGCCAAATCCCTCTACAATTCCTAGTAGTTATGAGTTAATTAAGTTGCATTTTTTTTTTAATTCCCAGACATCAAATCAAAGAGAGGTGGGATTCTGCAAGGAAACACATGAACAAACTGGAGAAAGCCATAGACAGTTACTACGAAGAAGTTTATAAGAAGTTCGACGAACAGCTTCATGAAAAATTCCCGGTATTCAGGAAGAACGTTGTCCCTATTCTGAAGGAGTTTGATGTTGCCTTAGAAGAGCAGCTTGAGAAAATTGTAAAAAAAATAATTCCGGTTGGATCTGATCTCCTCGTTGGAATAAGCCAGCAAGTGGTCAAGTTCGTTGAAAGTTTGGAAAGTATCGCAGAACATGGTCGCGACAAATTGCGCGAGGAGATAGACAGCCTGCGCGTCAAAGTGCAACCCTACGTGGACGATGTGCATGCGGAATACCAGAGGTATCGTACCAATATGCAAGGCGAACTAGAGAAGGATATGAAGGAGCTGAAGCAAGAGGTGGAGAAGAATATGGAGAAGCTGAAGGAACAGGCTAAGCCTCATCTCGAAAAATTTAAAAGTAAATTTCCTGATGGCAAAGAATTCCAGGAAAAAGTGGAGCAGTTTATTGCGGAGCTGAAAGAAGCACTTTCCAAAGAAGAGTAAAGACCACTAAAGAGGAAAGCAAAGAAGAAATGTTGTTGTGATTACTAACACTATTGACTTACAATTGACAAAATTGTAAAGTTTCTGCAAATCCATTCCTAACATTTTCCCACTATGTCTTAATAAAACTTTCATCAATGCAAATACCGGATCATTACTTTATAAGATAACATTTCGTTTTTTTTCAAGTCTATGGTCACATAAGAATTAGTCACTTAAAGGGGTCTTCTCATCTTCTAAATTCATGGCATATCTATAGGATATCAATAAAAGTATAATAGGTGCAGAGGTGGGATCGATATCTATCGCCAGATCAGGGTCCTATTACGTGCCACTGTCAATGGAGAGATGGCCATACATGCACATATCTTCCTATTGATTTGTATGTTTGTTCCAAAAACTTGCACAAAAAATCAATGAAGGGAGATTGCGCATGTGACTCGCCCCCTGGGCCGTGGGGCGCTCGGAGCCGGGCAACAGGGCAATGATGGGGGTAGTAGTGGCAACCCGGTCCGTGGCTCAGGGTGGTCAGACCAGTGGCAGTCTTCTATATGTTTAGCAATGTCCGACTACGCAACCCGTGGATTGCAGTCAGGGAGACCGCTGCTGCAAGGCAGACCGCTGAGGCTGGTGTTGGGGATGCAGCAGGGAATAGTACAACTCCCCACGGGAGGAGTGTAGCCTCAGGGCAGTGTAACAGGATATTGGGGGTGATGGTGCAGGCGCAGCAGTAACCACACAGAGTCCAATAATGCAGTCCAGGGTCTTTTACTGCAGAACTTATCACAGACCCACCATGAGTACAGGGTAGGAATGGGCCCGGGTGTCTGAGGGCATTCGGGTGAGCTCCACTGGCCAGGTTGAGTGGGTAGGCCTACCGTTCTCTCTCTGCCCTTGCTGACTATCTCCCCCTTAAGTGGTATGATAGCCCACGTCCCTGAGCTTGCCCTGTACTACGCCTGTATGGCTTGCGACTCGGGCCTTAGGTACCTGTAGCTTCTCTGTGCTGTACCGGTCCCTCTGTGTGGCGGAGCCTCCAGGCTTCTTAGGCCAAGGGACCTGAAATCCCTTGCAGGTTGGTTATCTGCTGCAGGGCTTGCAACCCTGACAGCCTCGGACCCCAGTGTCCGGTTGTGTAGTTCTCTTTCAACCAGGACCGGCTCTCGTCGCCTCTGTCCCTGGCATTTCTCTTCCTCCTTTGCCTCCTGGACTCCTCAGCTGCGGCTGACCTGTCCCTCTCTTCTGGGAACCCTTCTGGATGCTTCAGAAGTGGGTCCTGGTCTCTCTAACCCTGGCCTCAGTACCAGCTTTTATAGGGGCAGCCTGCTCCCCCTATTGGCCTGGGACAGGAGGTGCTGCATGCAAATGGTCCATGACCAGAGAACCTCCCTCCTGCTCTCAGACACAGCCTTACAAGTTTGTGGCATCCAGGCCTGGGGTGACACATTCCCCCCTAGTAAAGCTTAGTACTCTGGGACTAAGCAGTAAACACAAATACTGGGTATAAATAACAACATAACATATGTACAAGTGCATTTTGTCTTTAAGGCCACGGCGCTCCCGTGACCGGGTGTCCATTTCACCCAACAAGGCGAACTTTTTGAGCAATGTGGGGACCTGTCCAAAGCAAACCCCAAATGTCGGCCCTGGGCGTGGCTGCAAGGCGAAGCAAACTACTTTGGACCACTCGAGGCCACACCAGACAGGTTTTTCTTCCGTGGACGTCTTCGCAAGAGGGCACCAGGTGCAACTATCTACAAGATAGTTCCGGTTATCCAAAGTTCATAACCTGTCAGTCCATATATCTAGAAAAACTAGAGAAAACACTATTAGTTACAGGTAACAAACATATTAAATATATACAAGGTACGCTCAGATCTTGCACTTATATCCTCGAGCGAGCTGGTGTTTGACCCCTAGTGCTCCTGGTTGACCTCCTTAACCCACTGTCTGGTGGTGGACCAACCTGGCTTTCCCCACTATCATTGAGGGTACAGCTACTAGCTGGGTGTACAGGCAGGGCAGGCAGCTGTCTGCGGGTCCTTTGGCTTACCGCAGGCATGGCAGGCTCACTGTCAGCAGAGGGTTGACTCTCCTGGGCTGCTGGCGTGGGTTCTTCTGCCTCCGGGCTGCTTGTTCTTCTTGTTCTTCTGTAGGCTCCTGCTGGGTAGGCTGAAGGAAGTGTAGGACGGGTACCACTATTGCGCCATTTATCTGAGTCCAGGTCCGGGGGAACTCTCTGAGAACTGAGAACTGTACCTTCTTGTACTGTAGCCGCCGTTCCGTATCCCAGTCCGCATCTGGGGAGGTGTCCTCAGGCGTCAGGACCCCCATTTCCAGGTCGATCGGCAGCTTACCTGGTCTTGCTCGCATCAGGTAAGCCGAGGTGCAATTTGTAGCATTCACCGGGATATGGTTGTACAAGTCAATCAGGTCTGGCAGCTTCTCCGGCCACAGGCTGCGTTCTTCCAGGGGTAACGTCTTGAGGAGATCGATGACGATATTGTTCATTTTCTCACACAGCCCGTTGGTTTGCGGGTGGTAAGGTGTCGTCCGAATCCTCCTACAGCCGTAGAGGTTGCAGAACTCCTGGAATACTTCAGCCTCAAACGCTGGACCTTGATCTGTCAAGACCTGTTCCGGATACCCATGTGGACGGCAGAAGTGTTGCTGGAAGGCTCTGGCCGCAGTTTGGGCTGTCAGGTCTTTAACAGGAACCACTGCCAGGAACCGGGAGTAATAGTCCACAATTGTCAGGGCATAGACGTAGCCCGACCGGCTTGGAGCCAATTTCACATTGTCCAGAGCTACCAGCTCAAGAGGCTGCCTGGTGACGATGGGCCTCAGGGGTGTCTGCTGGCTGGTATGGTCCTTCCTTCTGAGGTGACATGGGCCGCAGTCCCTGCTCCACTTCTCTATGGCCCTTCTCATGCCGACCCAATAGAACCGCTCCCTCAGTAGGAACTCCAGTTTCTTCCACCCGAAGTGTCCCGCTCTGTCATGGTAGGCCTCCAGGACCATTGCTGCATCTCGCCTTGGGACCACTATCTGCCAGGTCAGCTCGTGCGTCCGGTGGTTGACAAGCCTTCTGCACAGCTTACCCTCGTAGAGGAATAGCCTGCTTTTCTACTTCCATATCTGCTTGGCTTCCTCTGGAGCGTCCGGGCCAGGGCTAGTGTCTTCCTGGGTTAACATGTCTTTCACCAGGCGTTTTGCAGGGTCGCTATCTTGCGTTTCAGCCCAGCTGTGGTGGGGTAAGAGGTTGAACATGACGGTGGTTAAGTCTTTGTCTCTTACCCAGTGAGAATGCTGAGCGGCCCCATACCGGTGGAACGCAGGGAGCTCTATTTCCTCCAGCTCTTCCGAGTCGTCTTCTCCTTCAGGTAGGTTGGTTCTGCCTGCCCGGTATTTGATTGTGAAGTCATAATTGGATAGTCGGGCCATCCACCGCTGTTCTAGGGCACCTAGTCTTGCATTGTCCAGATGTGTCAACGGGTTGTTGTCCGTGTACACGGTGAACTTTGCGGAGGCCAGGTAATGCTTAAACCGCTCTGTGATGGTGACTCGCCCCCTGGGCCGTGGGGTACTCGGAGCCGGGCAACAGGAGACGATGGGGGTAGTGGTGGCAACCCGGTTCCGTGGCTCAGGGTGGTCAGACCAATGGTAGTCTGCTATGTGCTGTTCATGTTGTCCGACTACGCCACCCGTGGATTGCGGTTATTATGAACTGCCGCTGCAAGGTAAACCCCTGAGGCTGATGGTGTACGCAGCTGAGGTTGTTTAACTCCCCATAAATGATCACAACCTCCGGTCTTTGGCTGAGGGTAGTTTCTCCTCCACCAACTTGGGATCCGGTACCCTTAATCTGCCTGACCCTTCACCCGGTATTCTCATGGGTTCTTAGGGTCCCTTCCACCTTCTTGTTCCGGAGCCCTTCTGTTTCTCTCTCTCTCTTCTCCTTCTTTCCTGTTCCTTCTCTTCTCAGGCCCCGGCCTTTTCTCTAGGCCTGCCTCTGAGCAGAGCTCCTACAGAGCCTCTGCTCCCTGTCCTCTCCTCTCACAGACTGTACTGAACTCGACTGAACCCAGATCTAAGATGGTGCCCACCTCTTATACTTCCCTCTAAAGCATGAGCCCATGTGACCAGCAACCAATGGGCTCCTGCCTACGCTCAGGAACCGTCCCCTCCTGCTCCTACATCACCGGGTTTTCCTCCCCACTCCCCACTCCAGCCAGGGACAGATTCTGTCGTGCCTGCATTACTGTCTAATGGGAGCACCGTTGAGCTGTCCCCCGGAAATGGGGTGTGTGTGCTGCATGCAGCTACCTGAGCCCTGGTCCATACTCCATCCTTACCCGGGAGTGGAATATCACACCTCTGGCAGAGGTGCAATACCCCTGTAGCGTCCGAACCCTCGGGGCGCTACAATGGCCCACACCACTGCCCAGAATTCTAGCTTGAAGGAGCTGTAGTTCTCCGGGTTTCTTTCAGTGGGCCTCAGCTTCCGGCTGGCATACGCGATCACCCTTTCTCTGCCCTGTTGGTTCTGTGACAGTACGGCTCCCAGCCCCACATTACTGGCATCTGTGTGGAGGATAAAAGGCTGGCCGTAATCGGGATAGGCCAGTATCTCATCCCCCGTGAAGGCCATCTTCAACTGGCGGAAGGACTCCTCTTCCGGCTTGTCCTACTTGAAGAGTGGCTTGTGACTTCTGGATTTAGATTGCCCTATCAGGAGGTCCTGCATAGGGGCTGCCATCTTAGTGAACCCAGGGATGAACCTTCGGTAGTAGCCTACCAACCCGAGGAATTGCCTCACTTCCTTGATGTTAGAGGGGCTTGGCCAGCTCTTGATGGCTGTAACTTTGTCGGGGTCGGGGGCTACTCCCTCTGCACTCACCACGTGTCCTAGGTACTGGACCTTCGGTTTTAACAGGTGGCACTATGAAGGCTTCACTTTCAGGCCGTAGCCTGCCAGGGCTTCGAACACCTCGGCCAGGTGCTTTAGATGGTCCTCGTAAGTCTTCGAATAGACGATCACGTCGTCCAGGTAAAGGAGGACCGTCTCGAAGTTTCGGTGCCCTAGACAGCATTCCATCAGCCTCTGGAAGGTCCCTGGTGCGTTGCAGAGCCCGAAGGGCATACAGTTGAACTCACTCAGTCCTATCGGAGTGGTGAAGGCGGTCTTCTCCTTGTCAGCCTCTGCCACAGGAACCTGCCAGTACCCGCTAGTAAGGTCCAAAGTAGAGAAGAAGTTAGCTGATTTTAGGGCTGCTAAAGACTCCTCTATCCTAGGTAGCGGATACGCATCTTTATGGGTGATACGATTGATTTGCCTATAGTCCACGCACATTCTCATGGTACGGTCTTTCTTTTTCACCAAAACTAAGGGAGCTGCCCAGGGGCTACAGCTATCTCTAATGACCCCAGCTTCTTTCATTTCTCTCAGCATTCCCTTGGCGTTCTGATAATGTGCAGGGGGTACAGGCCTGTGTCTCTCTTTTATTGGTGGGTGGCTCCCCGTGGGGATATGGTGTTCTATCCCTTTTACTCTGCCGAAGTCTAGCAGGTGCTTACTAAAAATTCTCTCGTACTCCTGAACCACCCGGTAGACTCCTTGTTTTTGGTGCAGGGGAGTGGAGTCGGCACCCACATGGAGTTTCTGGCACCAGTCCTCCTTTTGTTTCTGGGAGCCATTACCCTCTGCCTGAGGAGATGGAGGCAACGCTTCCACGTCCCTGATAGCTTTGTGCTCAACAGCAAACAGTTTGGCAAGTGTAGCGTACCTGGGTAAGTGTACCTCCCTCTCCCCAATATTGAGAATGCGCACGGACACCCTCCCATGACGGACATCAACCACCCCCCGGGCTGTCAAAATGGTGGGCCTGCTGTCTGAGTACACGGGTTCTACCATGGCTTGGTAGTCTCTGCCTCTCAACCCGATTGCAGTCCAACACCAGATCATCATTTCACTTTTGGGAGGCATGGAAATGGGGAATGGGTCACTCATTCTTACGCTACCGATCTCACCACCAGACAGTTCTACCTGTTGCCGTCTCATCAGGGCTCTTATCTCTTTCTGGAGGACCCTCTGTTGGCTGGATCTCGCATTCATCGCCACCTGCTGTAAAATCACAATTACTTCTGAAAGACAGTTTTCAATCACATTAGTACCCAAGGTTATTTTAGGGTGACTTTCACGACGGTCAATGTCCACAATGATCACTCCCTGTGCCGGCAGTTCCACCTTACCAATCTTGATGGTCATCTCTCTGAACCCCACCTGCGGCACGGGTTGGCCATTGCTGGCAATGATGCTTAAGTCATCGTCTGGGTAGCGGGTTATGTCAGCGTCACTCCAGTACCACTTGAAAAGTACGTAGGGGATGGTAGTCACTTGAGACCCGGTGTCCAGCAGTGCACTCATGGGGATACCGTCCAGCACTACGGGTAAGACCGGGCGTCCCCCCACCTACTTATCACGCCAATTAGACGGGCCTGATGACTTTATGCCTGGGGGTTGTCCCTCTACCCCAGGTCGGACCCATTTAAAGTACAGTACCTTGCTATGTGTCCTGGCTGACTGCAACGGCGGCAAATCGGCTGTCCATCCTCAGTGTAGCGGTCGGCGGGCCTCCCTCTGAACGGCGGGATCCTCCTCTGTCGACACCACGGGACATCCTCCGGACTGGAAGCCAGCTCGATTGGTCTTGACGGTTCCACCTGCAACGACTGTACGGTCCTGGTTAATGCAGCCACACTCTTTGTTAGCTCCTGGACCTGATGGTGCAGGTCTGCAGGCTGGGACGGATTTAGGGCCTGTGCATCAGCCCCCATAAGGTCTGCGGGGTAGGGCGCTGCCCCCTGGTGGTAAGTGATGGCAGGGCGCCGGGAAGCTACAGCGCCACCTGTTGCGGGTTCTCTGAGCACCCGGATGGCCCGATCCTTGAACTGCGCAAAAGTCAAATCGGATTTCTGTAGGGCCATGAAGCGCAGCTAAGTCCTGTGGGCGCTGGACAGCAGACCTTCTATGAACTGGTCAGTCAACAGTTTATCAGAGTCCTGCACGCTACCAGGGTCAGCTTGTTTGATAGCTCTCAGGGCTTCTTGCAGGTTCAAGGCATAGTCTCTGATACTATCCTGGGCCCGTTGCTTACAGCCATAGAACCGCATTTTTATTTCTGCTGAGGTACGGGTATCAAAGGTACTCCGCAGCCGGGTCAGAATGTTCTTTACTGTCCTTTTCTCCTCATCTGACCATGATTTCACTTCCCGCTGGGCTGCACCGGTGAGCTGCCCCGTTAGAATGCTCACTTTCTGTTCTTCCGTCAGGGGATAAACTTTGAACAAACTGTGCAGTCTTTCCCTAAAGTCAGTTAAGGTATGGGATTCCCCTGAGTATTGGGGCAGCCAGGCTGCTCCGGGGATGTAGGGCATAGAGAACGGCATCACCGCTGCTGCAGCCCCGCTGGTTGTAGAAGGCCCCTCCGTGTCCGTCATCTTCCTCCCCCCTAGTTAAGCGTGGCCTACCTTCCGACGATCCTCTTCTGTAGGCCGCGGCTCCGCTGGTGCTGCTCCGGACAAGGACCTTGCGTCGCGTCCTGGTGACGTCAGTGTCGCTCTCTCTCCCTTCCAGGACCTTGCGCAGCGTCGGTGCGTAGGGCGGGGCTTCAAGTCTCGCGCGCTTTGGACGTCCACGCCCCTCTTCTTCCCTCACGGCGTCCTGATGGCGGGAAAATGGCTGAAGATGGCGGGAGATGGCTGAAAATGGCGGGAAACGGCTCCGGATGGCGGGAAACCTCCTTTTAAGGTACGTGTACAGTCTTTTTCAGGCACGCAATACCCGTTTGTGGCGGGTTGGTCACAATCCTGCCGACTACGCCAAAGCTGACTCACCCCCTGGGCCGTGGGGCACTCGGAGCCGGGCAATAGGGCAATGATGGGGGTAGTAGTGGCAACCCGGTCCGTGGCTCAGGGTGGTCAGACCAGTGGCAGTCTTCTATATGTTTAGCAATGTCCGAATACGTAACCCGTGGATTGCGGTCAGGGAGGACCGCTGCTGCAAGGCAGACCGCTGAGGCTGGTGTTGGGGATGCAGCAGGGAATAGTACAACTCCCCACGGGAGGAGTGTAGCCTCAGGGCAGTGTAACAGGATGTTGGGGGTGATGGTGCAGGCGCAGCAGTAACCACACAGAGTCCAATAATGCAGTCCAGGGTCTTTTACTGCAGAACTTATCACAGACCCACCATGAGTACAGGGTAGGAATGGGCCTGGGTGTCTGAGGGCATTCGGGTGAGCTCCACTGGCCAGGGTGAGTGGGTAGGCCTACCGTTCTCTCTCTGCCCTTGCTGACTATCTCCCCCTTAAGTGGTATGATAACCCACGTCCCTGAGCTTGCCGTGTACTACGCCTGTATGGCTTGCGACTCGGGCCTTAGGTACCTGTAGCTTCTCTGTGCTGTACCGGTCCCTCTTTGTGGCGGAGCCTCCAGGCTTCTTAGGCCAAGGGACCTGAAATCCCTTGCGGGTTGGTTATCTGCTGCAGGGCTTGCAACCCTGACAGCCTCGGACCCCAGTGTCCGGTTGTGTAGTCTCTCTCTGTCAGGACCGGCTCTCGTCGCCTCTGTCCCTGGCTTTTCTCTTCCTCCTTTGCCTCCTGGACTCCTCAGCTGCGGCTGACCTGTCCCTCTCTCCTGGGAACCCTTCTGGATGCTTCAGAAGTGGGTCCTGGTCTCTCTAACCCTGCCCTCAGTACCAGCTTTTATAGGGGCAGCCTGCTCCCCCTACTGGCCTGGGACAGGAGGTGCTGCATGCAAATGGTCCATGACCAGAGAACCTCCCTCCTGCTCTCAGACACAGCCTTACAAGTTTGTGGCATCCAGGCCTGGGGCGACACACATGCATAGCCAGGCCCATCATAGTAATCCAAAGTGATCGGCACTCCACTGATTGGAGTGGTAGAACATAGAAGAGTAGACAATGTGAATTCAAGAAGGTTCGGGCACTCACACAGGTTTTTTCTTATTTCTATTATTCAATAAAACTGGACGTATTTTAATCCATCCAAAGCGTTCATCAGCAACCTGAAACGCGCCCACTTTTTTTTGAATAAAATAAAAAACCTGTGTAAGTGACGGGACCTTCTTGATTTCATTTTTTGTCTATCATCCATCACAAATTCATGACATAACCTGCCATAACTGTATAAAACCCCTTTAAAGGGAGTCTGTCAGCACAAAATGACTGTTCAAAAAAAGCACAGGCTCTCGGTGCACCATTGACGTTGCCAAACAGTTCGGTGCACCTCCTCACCTATCTCCACCTATCATATATCTCCACCCTCCTCTGGCTCCTGCAAAGTTCTGACTGTCAATCAGGTAGGAAGAGGGAGGAGATAAATGAAAAATAAGTAGGTGGGAACGGTGCACTGAACTGATCAGCCATGGCAAAAGTGCACCGAGGGTCTTAGCTTGGTTTGCACAGTTGTTTTTTGATGATAGGCTTCCTTTAAGGCTCATGAACATGGGTGTAGTATGCTCCACACAACATCCATCATCCATAATACGGCATCTGGAGCAGTCCATGAACCACCTTGTACCTCAGTACGCCTTCAATTTGGTACAAAACTTTTGTCCTGCTCCATCAGATACTATGTTATGGAGATGTATTACTTCCATTATAAGGTGCCAACGTGGAGGCATCATACGGTAGAGCTCAGCTTGCCCATAGCTCCATTCTTCAGATCAGTAGAAACTCTGGGTACAACTGACTCGTTTGGGCGCCCATGGCTGTGCCATGTACATGGAGCCTACCATTGGAGCAACCTGTGGAACCGCACAGGGACCCAAGAGATAAGGGGCCACTTCCACCTTCCATTGTGCATTGTGAGGAGCAATTGGACTGCACAGGGCCCATATATTGTTCTTGCACAGGAGCCTCTTCTATCTGTGTCCACTCCTGCTGTTGCAAATGAAAAACAATTGAAAGCCACTGCGCCAGTGTGTTCTGGGGGTCTTGCTTACAGTTTCCATTAATTTTGTGAAGGTGCTGGGCACAGTTGACCATAGGAGATATATGAGGGTCAATGGGTTTAACACCATAAGGACCGTTCGTCCAACACTTCTGTACTTTGAGCGGTCTCCTGAGTATGACCAGGATTGGGGAAACCTCCCGGCCCCTTAATCATTTAATCACTGTGGTCCTTGACATGATCTAAAGGTAATCTCTCCACATGGATCCCTGATGATCTGATTGGAGAATGGGAAATATCTCTATAGTCAGCTCTGGTGGTTTAAAAAAGGACCCAGATCTGCCCGTTTAGTAAACCTGCCATTAGGATGCACTACTGCTATTTGCACACAACGTCTTTTCCAGGTGAGTGAACCCACTGAGACTTTCGAGCGAAAACAACTTAAAAAATATCACCGTTTTTTTCATCTGAAGTGTCTATTTTAGGATCTTTTTTATTCACTCCTTGAGCTCTTTTTTTTTAACGTTTTTGACTGTCGCCATTTGTTTTAGCACTTCTGCAGTGAAAATAAAAATCCTACACATATTTGGTAGCCACACGACTATAAAAATTGGCCATTTTCTTCTGGATGGAAAAATTATGATGTTTAAATGCTTGTGTGAACCCGGCCCTGGGGTCATCTTCCAAATCACATAAAATAATAATCTATGTTAGTTACAACCATTCAAAACCCCAGGTGCACAGTACACCTACATTCCAGGCAAAATGAGTGCCGAGCAGTGGAGTAACTAGAGTCTGATGGGCCCCGGTGCAAGATTTGGACTAGGGCTCCCCATCCTGAATAAATTATATATATACAGTACAGACCAAAAGTTTGGACACACCTTCTCATTTAAAGATTTTTCTGTATTTTCATGACTATGAAAACTGTACATTCACACTGAAGGCATCAAAACTATGAATTAACACATGTGGAATTATATACTTAACAAAAAAGTGTGAAACAACTGAAAATATGTCTTATATTCTAGGTTCTTCAAAGTAGCCACCTTTTGCTTTGATGACTGCTTTGCACACTCTTGGCATTCTCTTGATGAGCTTCAAGAGGTAGTCACCGGAAATAGTTTTCACTTCACAGGTGTGCCTTGTCAGGTTTAATAAGTGGGATTACTTGCCTTATAAATGGGGTTGGGACCATCAGTTGTGTTGTGCAGAAGTCAGGTGGATACACAGCTGATAGTCCTACTGAATAGACTGTTAGAATTTGTATTATGGCAAGAAAAAAGCAGCTAAGTAAAGAAAAACGAGTGGCCATCATTGCCTTAAGAAATGAACGTCAGTCAGTCCGAAAGATTGGGAAAACTTTGAAAGTGTCCCCAAGTGCAGTTGCAAAAACCATCAAGCGCTACAAAAAAACTGGCTCACATGAGGACCGCCCCAGGAAAGGAAGACCAAGAGTCACCTCTGCTTCTGAGGATAAGTTTATCCGAGTCACCAGCCTCAGAAATTGCAGGTTAACAGCAGCTCAGATTAGAGACCAGGTCAATGCCACACAGAGTTATAGCAGCAGACACATCTCTACAACAACTGTTAAGCGGAGACTTTGTGCAGCAGGCCTTCATGGTAAAATAGCTGCTAGGAAACCACTGCTAAGGACAGGCAACATGCAGAAGAGACTTGTTTGGGCTAAAGAACACAAGGAATGGACATTAGACCAGTGGAAATCTGTGCTTTGGTCTGATGAGTCCAAATTTGAGATCTTTGGTTCCAACCACCGTGTCTTTGTGCGACGCAGAAAAGGTGAACGGATGGACTCTACATGCTTGGTTCCCACCGTGAAGCATGGAGGAGGAGGTGTGATGGTGTGGGGGGGCTTTGCTGGTGACACTGATTGGGATTTATTCAAAATTGAAGGCATACTGAACCAGCATGGCTACCACAGCATCTTGCAGCGGCATGCTATTCCATCTGCTTTGCGTTTAGTTGGACCATCATATATTTTTCAACAGGACAATGAACCCAAACACACCTCCAGGCTGTGTAAGGGCTATTCGACCAAGAAGAGGAGTGATGGGGTGCTACGCCAGATGACCTGGCCTCCACAGTCACCAGACCTGAACCCAATCAAGATGATTTGGGGTGAGCTGGACCGCAGAGTGAAGGCAAAAGGGCCAACAAGTGCTAAGCATCTCTGGGAACTCCTTCAAGATTGTTGGAAGACCATTTTCATTGACTACCTCTTGAAGCTCATCAAGAGAATGCCAAGAGTGTGCAAAGCAGTTATCAAAGCAAAAGGTGGCTACTTTGTAGAACCTAGAATATAAGACATATTTTCAGTTGTTTCACACTTTTTTGTTAAGTATATAATTCCATATGTGTTAATTCATAGTTTTGATGCCTTCAGTGTGAATGTACAATTTTCAAAGTCGTGAAAATACAGAAAAATCTTTAAATGAGAAGGTGTGTCCAAACTTTTGGTCTGTACTGTATATATATATATATATATATATATATATATATATATATATAGAAAAAATATAAAGAGGCAGCACTCCAAGAAATTTTTGAAAAAAAATGGACTTTAATGAGCCCAAAGGCAACGTTTCGTTTCACAGAACCTTTCTCAAGCCGGCTTGAGAAAGGTTCTGTGAACCGAAACGTCGCCTTTGGGCTCATTTAGGCTGAGTTCACACGATGCGTTTTTCATGCGTTTCCGCGGCGTTTTTGCAGTTGCGTAAACGCCGTGGAAACGCATGAAAAACGCATGGTAGAAGGGCAGCAATGTTCCCCAATGGAAATCCGCATGTGCTGTGCCCATGACGCAGCATGTCAATTAATTTTGCGGAAACGCTGCTCTTTTGCCGCCATTGACTTGCATTAGACCGCATGGAATCCGCATCACTGTATATGTTGATGCGCTTTTCATGCGGTCTAATGTGCGGATGGTACCTGGGTGTGGAGGAGAGGACTCTCATCCAGACCCAGGTACCATTAACAAAAAAAAGAATAAAATAAAAAATACATATATTCTCACCTTCTGACGGCCCGCGCTGCGTCCTGCCGGCTTCCCGGGCACTTCGCGGTTGAATGAAGAAGCACCTTCGCTGACGTCAGAGTCATGTGACGGGTCACGTGACGCTGACGTCGGAAGGTCCTAAAGTCTTCACTGCCGGCAGCCGGGACCGATGAAGCAGGACACCGGGGGCCATCAGAGGGTAAAGTATAGATTTATTTTTTATTTTTTGACATTCACACTATATAAATCCATGCCGGTTGCATGGATTTATATAGTGTGAAGTTGACAAGCACTTTCCAAGTGATGCTAAAATCGCTTGGGAAGCGCTTGTCAACCCGCATGTGGAAATGAAAGTGAAGACCGCTTCATTTCCGCATGTCCCTGGCAGGAAAAACGCATGTACAATCCGCATGTACAATCCGCATGTACAATCCACATGCGTTTTTTCCTGCCAGAGAGATGCAGAAACGCTCAGGAAAAAATCCTGAGCATTTCTGCATCGTGTGCACATACCCTAAAGTCCATTTTTTTTCAAAATTTCTTGGAGTGCTGCCTCTTTATATTTTTTCTATTGATATGCAGCAGTTTGGACAGACTGTTTGGAGGCTTGGCACCGACTAGTGAGTAATATGAAATGGTGCTGTCTTTAATATATATATAACTTTATATATATATATATATATATATATATATATATATATATATATATATGCGTCCTCCATCCCGGTATATATGTCCCTCATCCTGGTATATATCCCCCATTCTGCCACTATTCTTTAATGTTTAGAAGAAAATAAACTATTATACTCACCAGGGGTGGACATAGAAGTCATGTGGCTCCATAGAAGAAGTATATTGCACCCCCCATAGTCCTCCATATAATATAGTGCACAGCTCATAGTAATTTGTATAGTATAATGCTCTCCCCATAGTCCTCCATACAGTATAATGCCCAGTCCATAGTCATCCATAAAGTACAGTATACAGTAATGCTCCCCATAGTCATCCATAATGTATAATATACCCACATAGTCATCATAAAGTATAATGAACCCCATAGTCATTCTATAAAGTATAATGCACCTTCATAATCAATCATAGTAATATAATGCACCCCCATAGTCATCCATAGTAGTATAATACATCCCAGTCATCCTATAAAGTATAATGCACCCCCATAGTCACCCTATAAAGTTTAATGCACCCCCATAGTCATCCATAGTAGTATAATGCAGCCCCATAATCATCCATAATAGTATAAAGCACCCCCATAGTCATCCAAAGTAGTAAAATGCACCCCATAGTCATCCTATACAGTATAATGCACCCCATAGTCATCCATAGTAGTATAATGCACCCCTATGGTCATCAGAGGACGCACATTTAGTTGAAGCTTTTGCTGATGTCGGTGGACCCCAGCCCTCACCCGCTGGGCCCCTGACCCGCCGGGCCCGGTCGCGGTGGCTACTGCTGCGACTGTGATTATTACACCACTGGTGCAGAGTGTTATAGAGACAGACACGGTTTTATAGATTTCCTACAAGATAAAAAATACACTTCACTTTGGCTCATGGTTAGAGTTGAATATTTTCTCTTTCTATAGCCTGTTTTATCTGCCCTCACTGAGACTGAAGATACTTTCCCCACTCTCCATGAGGCTCACTTTACATCACTGCTTCTATCTCTAACTCTGACAGAAGAGATGGAGTGAGCAAGAGAGCGCTCAGCTCTCTCTGCAGCAGCAAAATAGAAGAACATTTTTAATGAAGATGATTTAGAAAGTTGCTTAAGCTTAGCTTTAGGAAGCAAATAAACAATAAATGAAAAAAATCTGTACAAAGGTGTACATGCAAATAGCCTTTAAACTTATTGTGTCAGGAGACCCCAATATATGTTAGGTGGTCATGCCGAAATTTGACAGCTATGTATCACTATAATCTTATGGGTATGGGGGCCTTAAGACTGAAATATTTAATTAAGTATTGGAACAGATTTTTAATGATCAGAACTGATCATTTTCCCTAGTAGGTGATTGTCAGCATATCTGTGGCCATATAAATATGTTTGTGAAGAAAAGAAGGTCACAAACACAGGTAAAAACTGCGGCCAAAACTCAGTAAGTTACATACAGTTCATGCAATCAGCAATTTACTGATAAGTTAGCAAGGAAAACAAGATTTGTCATGAGGAGCCATATCTGTAATACAATAATGTCTTATCTATGGCTCCCTTATCTTAAAGCAATAGTTCCACATATTTCATTTTAGCTTCGTTAATTAGATGTAAGATGATAAATGAGAAAAAAAGTTTCCCCTAATATATATATATATATGATATTTATTTTATTTATTTTTATTTCTCCGGAGGTGGCCATATATCACACAAATACTTTCTTCCTGTTGTCTGTTAGTCAGTGCAGTAGAGTGTGGGCTGAAATGAGCAACCTCGGACAGTCTTAGCGCTTGCAGGTCCCAGAGGAATCCCAGCTTTCACACTTTATCCACTATACAACTGTGAGGAGCTGGCCACAGACTTTTTCCAGCATGGAGCACTGGTACGTCAATCTTTTTGCTGTGTGTATTAGAGATTTGCTTGCTCAGCCGGTTAAATGCACTAGTTTCACCTGGAAAGTGTTCAGCTTCAAGAATCAATGTTTCCATTCAATGACAGTAAGCAGAGGAGGACTTGCAGGCTGGATCTCATGTATACATGAGGCCTACATTAGCATTTCTGTCCTGCATCTGGTGGGGGCATTTGTGTCTTTGTTCTTCTCTGCAGGGGGCAACCCCAATATACCATCCTGTAGACAGACTGGAGACTGGGCTTTTGGAACATTCTTCATTCTTTGAGCTGAAAGCAAATGTTTAATGGAGAGGGTGTGAACATTTCTGCCCATAAAGGGGGCTGATACTAGGATAGGGAAAATAATAAGCCACATGTTTAGTGAGGGAGTTAGTGCAGTGACGCCAAGGGGCGAGGATGTGTTGGTGAGGTCCTGGTGCCCTTGTATGGGTGGCTTAGGGAGATTGGAGATCGGTTGCCGGCTGGAGCTTGACACACGTGCTACAGTCATGATATCTATTGTTTGGATGTGAGGATCTATCTTAAGGATTGCTGTTGCCAGTTGGAGCGGAAGATGTTCTACGGTCATGGTATTGACTCGCCCAGGGGGATATGGGGGACTCGGTACCCGGGCCTTTACCTTCTTGGGATGTCACGGCAGTCGGCTCCCGGGCCCGTACCCTGGGGTCACTCTTTAAAAGGGGTTTGTTACTTGAAGGGATGAATAACAGTTTTGTCTCGTGACGCTACCTGTGGCTCCTGGTAATGGGTACCAGCGCTGCTGCAGACCTCTGGGGGTGATGGAATGGCAGCTGGGATGCTTCTGCCCCGCACAGGTGAAGCGGGCCCCCGGGGCAGGGTTGATGTAAGGGATTCAGGTGAGAGGTGGCCCGGTCGGGTCAGGGGGAATGACGGACATGCACACAGGGGATTCGCTTCAGTACCTTTACTGGTGTAATGGCAGGTATGGTCCAGGGTACCTAGTAGGAAGGGTGCACTTCTGGACTCTCCCCAGTGAGCGGGTAGTAGGCCTCCTGGTCCGTTTTTTCCTCTCTCTAAAGCTCATGGCCAGCCTGGAACTAGGCCTAGCTTCTGTACGGTTTCACTCTCTCACCTGTCTGCTTGGTAATAGAACTTTTCTCTGGCTACCACTATCCCTGGGCGCTGGGGCCTTCGCGGTTCCTAGTTCTGTAAAATGATGGTAGCTTCAGGTTGACCAGGGGTCTGGAATCCTCATGGTATGCCGGTTGTCCCTACTGGGTGTAGAGGACCCTGGAGGCGCGGACCCGGTGTCCGGTTTGTGTCCTGGGGTGAGCTTTAAATGCTCCTCTGCCCCCTAACCTCCTCTCTCCTTGCCTTGGCCACACTCGGGGCCCTCAGCACAGCAGCTCAACAGGTGCTGCTTCTTCACTGGTCTAAAGTGCCAGCACACTCTGCCTACCTAACTCCACCCTCCAGTATATATATCCCTAACAGGGCTCCCTCTGGTGGTATGAGGTGGAAGGGTGGAGGTATCTGTTATGTAATGAGGGCCACTTGGGAAGAGGTCCGTCCATGCACCCTTTTGGGCTCTGTGGTACCTGTGTGTAGCAGGGTGCCACAGTATGGAACATGGGCTGTGACTGCAGACTATACAAAAGCTGTGGGCCAACCAATACTTGGGAGACAGTGGGTATCGCCTGCTAGGGGGAAGTGAACTATTGGCCCCAGGATGGGATCTTGTAGACTGGGGACATTGCATTGTGACCATCTACCAAGAATTGTTGTATGACAATAGATGTAAGGGATAAAAATAGTTGCATTCTTAACCTGGCTAGGTGATTATTACAACCCACAACCTCTGATCTTCACAACACTGTTCTGGACTTACAACGGGGCCCCCCTGGGTTGTGTCCACAGAGTAGCTGCTGGCCAGAGAAGTCAGATTACCTGGCACAAAACTGGATGGACAGAATCAGGGTCAAAATCAGGAGACAAAACTGTAGTCAGAGGAATAGCTGGGATCAAATAACAGAAGTAGGCCTGGCGCCAGCACCCGACACACCTGGGCAAGTGCTGGGGCCCTGAGCAGGCAGGAGGGGGCCCACTTGCCGTCGGGCACCCCGCCTCGCTTTGGGACCTGTGTCAGTGCCTGCTCACCCCCGCTTGCTCAGGGCCCAGGCACAATACTTACCCCTCCTCGTGCCTCTGCAGCAGGTCCGGTCTCTTCCACGTTCTCTGACTCTGAATTCTCAGGTTAGAGGGCGTGGTGACTTCTTTCCACTGCGCTCTCTCCTGAGCCGTCACAGCGCAGAGCGGGAAGATGTAGGCGATGCTGAGGAGTCCGGAGCAGAGGCAGCAGGTGAGAAGTGAGGTGAGTATTTGATTTTTTTTTTTTTAATGTATGGAGGCATGGGGCATTATAAGGGGGGAGGTGACATCCTGCTTGGGGCATTATAAGGGAGGGAAGTGACATCCTGCATGGGGCATTATATGGGGAGGGTTGACATCCAGCATGGGGCATTATAAGGGGGGTGACATCCTGCATGGGGCATTATAAGGGGGGGTGACATTCTGCATGGGGCATTATATGAAGGGGATGACATCCTGCATGGGGCATTAAAAGGGGGGGAGTGACATCCTGCATGGGGCATTATAAGGGAGGGGTGACATCCTGCATGAGGCATTATATGGGGGGGATGACATCCTGCATGGGGCATTAAAAGGGGGTAGTGACATCTTACATGGGGCATTATAAGGGGGGGTGACATCCTGCATGGGGCATTATAAGGGGGTAGGGACATCCTGCATGGGGCATTATAAGGGGGGAACATCCTGCATGGGGCAATATAAGGGAGGTGACATCCTGCATGGGGCATTATAAGACGGGGTGACATCCTGCATGGGGCATTATAAAGGGGAACAGGCTGCATGGGGCATTATGTGGAGGGAACAGCCTACATGAGGCATTATGTGGGGGGAACAGCCTGCATGGAGCATTATGTGGGGGCACAGCCTGCATGGAGCGTTATATGGGGGCCAGTATTCTGTATGGAGCGTTATATGGGTGCCAGTATCCTGTATGGAGCGTTATATGGGGGCCAGTATCATGTATGGAGCATTTTATGGGGGCCAGTATCCTGCATGGAGCATTTTATGGGGGCCAGTATTCAGTGTGGAGCGATTCGCCGGTTTCTGAGCTATTGTAGAATTTACAATAGATATCACTCATGTAAGAAGTGAAATCTTTGGCATTGTACTATATATATATTTTTTTTCTGGTATCTGTGCATCATGAATCGGGGTATGTGTTAAAGGGGCCCACTGAGACTCTTTTGCCTAGGGCCCACAAAAACCTAGAGCCGGTCCTGAACATAAGGACAGTCAAAAGACAAGTCGAGGTCAAAATCTTGGGGAGGAGCAGACAAGACGCAGGAGCAGAGATGTATAGCACCACAGACCAAGGAGTAAATCAAGCGATAACTGTCAACTCCCAAAAGACTGCTGGTAGTTTAAATAGGGTGTGATACTACCCTATAGGCCACATTGGCCACAGTAAGGAGCTGATTACCTCTGATATGAAACTGGAGATCACACACACTGAAATAGCTCTCCATAAAGTGAACATAAAGCACAGCAATGTCAAAATGACATTGCTGTGCGCATGTTTCATCTTATGTCACTTCTTTTAACAGTTTCAGAGTTCATGAACTCTGAAATGATTAAAAGAAGTGACATGCTCATTCTTAACAGTATAAAGTGAAAGTCGCCTGCAATAATGGAAGAAGGATGACAGAGCCGTTGGTGAAGGCGGCTCAGGAAACCGATCACTGACTGAAAAATCCTCGTCCGAAAACTGTATAGAGCTTTTTTTTTGTTGTGTTTTACATGTATTGGCATTTTTTTTGCTTCCATTGATTCCATGGTCAAATTTGTAGTGTTTTTTTTAAGCAAGAAAGCCTCAAATTCACATGTTACTTCTTTGTTTCCACTTCGAAAAAAAAACCCACCTGGGAAAAAACAGCACCCTGTGCCCTACAGGCTTATTTTCCTATTAAAATTAATAATAGGCTCATTCAAAGAGAATTTGAAGTGGTATTTAGTGTAGATTTTGGAGCAGAATCCTTTCCAAAAATCCACATGAAAAAACTTTTGGTGTTACTGTTTCCTTAAAAAGAATATTATATTTAAAATCAAAAGTCTAAATGACATTTTTAGGATTTTGGAGAAAAGTTTGCTGAACTTGGAGATAGATTCACGATCTAATTATCACTTTATACAGAAGGTTATTTTTCACATATTTAGACACAAAACTAAAAAAATATATATATAAAAAGCTATTTTGACATCCAGTCATGAGAAAGAGATTTGGTCAGCATGAAGAAACTGACGGTGGACCTTGACCGGCTTGTGTGACTCATTGATATGTGGCAAACTGGTAATGAGGGTCATATAATGTCATAAATATGTTCTCTGTGATATCAGGGTGTTATTCACACTATCACGGTGGAAACAAGGACGTGTCAGCCCGTTATATCATTTGTATATGGAGGTACAAGTCATTAATTTATTATTGCTTTTAACTCACCTGTCCTGCAGATAACAAGCTCTCGTACAGTTACGAATAAAAAAGAATAAAAAAGTTAAAAGAAGGGGAGAAAAAAAATTTTTTTGCAAAAATTAAACTTCTTAAGAGTCCAACGGGTTGTCTCATGTTCTTATCTAATTTTTTTTGTAACATAGAAGAAAAAAATGAACATTAAACTTTTTTTCACAAAAATTTAACTTTAGCTACATTTTTTTTATTTTTACTAGGGTAACAGGAGAAAATTGACTCCCAAATGTATTGTGCAATCTCTCCGGAGTACGCCAATAACCCATATGGGGGTGAAAACTACTGTTTGGGCGCACGGCAGGGCTCGGAAGGGAAGGCACCATTTAACTTTTGAACGCAAAAATAGCTGGAATTGAAAGCGGACGCCATGTTGCGTTTGGAGAGCCTCTGATGTGCCTAAACAGTAGAAATCCCCCACAAGTTACCCCATTTTGGAAACTAGACCTTTCAAGGTTCGTATCTAGATGTGTGGTGAGCACTTTGATCCCCCAGGTGCTTCACAGAAATGTAAAACATTGAGCCGTGAAAATAAAAAAATCACATTTTTTCCCGCAAAAAAATTATTTTAACTTCACATTTTTTATTTTCACAAGGTTAACAGGGGAAACTGGACCCCAAAGTTTGTTGTGCAATTTCTCCTGATTGGTCCAATACCCCATATGTGGTCGAAAACTACTTTTGAGGCACAGAGTAAAGCTCAGAAGGGAAGAAGCACCATTGAAGTTCAGATTTTGCTGGAATGGTTTGAGGGTGCCATGTCACATTGGCAGAGCCCCTGAGGTGCCGGAACAGCAGAACCCCCATAAGAGACCCCATTTTACAAACTACACCTCTCAATGAATTTATCTAGGGGTGCACTGATCATATTTACACCACGGGTGTGTCACAGAATTTTATACTATTGGGCAGTGACGAAAAAATAATTACATTTTTACCACAAAATTTGTTTTAACCCCAGATTTGTCCCACAATTTCTGCTGAATATTGAAATACCCCACATGTGGCTGTACAGTACTGCTCAGCCATATAGCGCCACTCAGAAGGGATGGAGCACTATTTGCCTCCTGGTGCGCAGATTTTTCTAGTATAGTTTGCAGACTCCACATACAGAGCCCCTAAGTGCCAGAATAGCAGAATCCCCCCTTAGGTGACCCCATTTTGGAAATTATACCCCTGACAAACATGTGGACTCCAATTGCGGTTAGGTACACTATGGAGCTCAGAAGGGAGGGGGGCATTTGGATTTGGGAGCACAGAATTTGCTGGATTTCTTTTGGGGGGCAAGGGTCATTTTGCTTTTCCAGAGCCTTTGTACTACCAGTAACGTGGAAACCCCCTATTTTTCCAATAACAGATGAAAGACCTGAGTGGGGACTTTTTTTGTGGATTGATTTGAAGCTTTTATTGGGAACATTTTACATAACGTTTGGGATCACATTAATCCTGAGCACTGATATTGGGGTTTCCATCGAAATCTCCGAATGACGTGATTCAGATGAAACTCCTGAGGGATCCATTCACTATAATGAGGCAGCAGAGTTACTCTGGACTCCATCTGGCGTCTGTTCAGCGGTGTCCTTCTTTTCAGAAGTGCACAAAACAGTGTCCGACAGCACTTTTATGCACGCCTAATAAAAAGACTGACACTGCCGGATCATAGCCCAGACAGCATCCACAGTGCCTCCATCTGCCTCATTAGATGGAATCTTCCACCGGGGGTTTCGTCTGAATCACATATTTCAGAGATTTACATGGAAACCCCGGTGTAAGCGCTCAGCGCAGAACGCAGGATAAATGTGAGCTGAGCCTTACTGCGATCTTTGGGAGACAGAATGAACAAATCAACAGCAGGTGAAGAATTGGTTTTATTTATTTCTTATACTGTTCCTCATGCGGTATAAGTGATTAGACGACTTTATTCTTCGGGTCGGTGCGATTACAGCGATACCAGATTTATATCGGGTTTTTATGATTGACAGCTGTCACACACTAAAAGACGCTTTTTTTTTGCAAAAACTATTTTTTGCATCACTATATTTTGAGAGCTATAATTTTTCCATATTTCAGCCGACAAAGTCATGAAAGGGCTTGTTTTTTGCGGGACGAGTTGACGTTTTTATCGGTACCATTTTTGGGCACTTGATATTTTTTAATCGCTTTCTAGTCCGGTTTTTGGGACACAGAATAAACAAAAAACAGCAATTTGGGAATTTTTTTTTTTTTTTATGCTGTTTCGCATGTGATCAAATTGATAAGGCAGCGTTATTCTTTGGGTCACTACGATTACAGCTATTCCTTTTATAGAAAAAATAATTATTTTTGCATTGCTATACTCTAAAAGCTATAACTTTTTATTTTTCGGCTGATGGAGCTGTATGGCGGTTTGTTTATTGCAGGACAAGATGATGTTTTCAGCGATACCATTTTTTTTACATTCATCTTTTTGATCGTGTTTTATTCCACTTTTTTCCAGTAGTTTGATGAAAAAGCTTAGTTTGCCATGATTTTTTTTACGCCGTTCGCTAAAGGGGTTAACTAGTGTGATGGTTTTATAGATCGGGTCGTTCTGGATGCGGCAATACCAAATATGTGTACTTTTTTTGTTTGTTTTTATTTTTATTTTTACATAAACATGTGTATTTTTTTGTGTAATATTTTATTTTTTATTATTATTCTGTACTTTTTTTTATATATATATATTTGTTCAATTTTTTTAAACTTTTTTTTTAAACTTTTTTACTTAGTCCCTCTATAGGATAGTCACTGACTGCTGTCGGCACTGAACTGTCACTGCGTGTTTATGGGCATAGTAAGTCATGATACAGGAACTGACACCCGCTCATGATGTGCTATGTCCATCACTGGTCGTTAAGGAGTTAAGCAATCCTTTATTTCTTAAAGGGAATTTGTTGGCAGGATCCCCCCCACCACAAACTATTTATATGGGCATATAGTTCTTTCAAAGACAAGTCCAGCATTTTCTTTACATGTTCCTCTGTTACTGAATATCAGCGCTTGAATTGAAGCCTCTGTCACTCCAGCTCTATTTCCCACCCAGCACCACCTCCTCCTCCAACCTCTTCCTCTTAAGACCCAAACAGAATAGCTTTATTATTGATACTTTATTTTGGAGCCCAAAAACTTCCCAGGAGTTCCACCTGGTGGCAGAAGCATTATATTAAATTTTTTTTAAATGACCACTTTCTTTTCAAAATACATGGCTCAGCTGATGGCCAGTGCAACAACTAACAAACTGCAAAGTATTTTAATAACGCAAAATGAATGATGTTTTCTGCCCAAAAATTTCTACAAAGTCCCGACCACTAGGTATCTCCCTTCTACTAAGTTTACAGGTCTTTGTCCTTCTACAGGAAAAGGGGCGGTTTTATGTCTGTATAGGAAATAGTGGCAGCAAGTTGGGGTGGGATTTTGTTTCTTTATAAGAAGTGTGGGGGATCTTTGTCATGCTACAGGATGTAGGGACACATGGTTGTCTCTCCATAGAAAGTTGGTGGCAGGTCTTTATCTCTCTACAGGAAGTGGTGGCGGGTCTTTATCTCTCTACAGGAAGTGGTGGTGGGTCTTTATCTCTCTACAGGAAGTGGGGTGGGTCTTTATCTCTCTACAGGAATTGGGTGAGGGTTTTTATCTCTCTACAGGAATTGGGGGAGGGTCTTCATCTTTCTATAGGAAGTGTAGGTGGGTCTTTATCTCTCAACGGGAAGTGGGGTGGGTCTTTATCTCTCTACAGGAAGTGGGGTGGGTCTTTATCTCTCTACAGGAAGTGGGGGTCTTTATCTCTCTACAGGAAGTGGGGCGGGTCTTTATCTCTACAGGAAGTGGGGGTCTTTATCTCTCTACAGGAAGTGGGGCGGGTCTTTATCTCTTTACAGGAAGTGGGGCGGGTCTTTATCTCTCTACAGGAAGTGGGGTGAGTCTTTATCTCTCTACAGGAAGCGGGGCAGGTCTTTATCTCTCTATAGGAAGTGGGGCGGGTCTTTATCTCTCTACAGGAAGTGGGGCAGGTCTTTTCTCTCTACAGGAAGAGGGGCAGGTCTTTATCTCTCTACAGGAAGTGGGGCAGGTCTTTATCTCTCTACAGGAAGTGGGGCAGGTCTTTATCTCTCTATAGGAAGTGGGGCGGGTCTTTAGCTCTCTACAGGAATTGGGGGAGGGTTTTTATCTCTCTACAGGAATTGGGGGAGGGTCTTCATCTTTCTACAGGAAGTGTAGGTGGGTCTTTATCTCTCAACGGGAAGTGGGGTGGGTCTTTATCTCTCTACAGGAAGTGGGGTGGGTCTTTATCTCTCTACAGGAAGTGGGGGGTCCTTATCTCTCTACAGGAAGCGGGGCAGGTCTTTATCTCTTTACAGGAAGTGGGGTGGGTCTTTATCTCTCTACAGGAAGTGGGGAGGGTCTTTGTCTCTACAGGAAGTGGGGTGGATCTTTGTCTCTACAGGAAGTAGGGGTGGGTCTTTATCTCTCTACAGGAAATGGGGTGGATCTGCAGGACATGGTAGCAGGTCTCTATCTCTCTACAGGAAGTGGGGGTCTTTGTTTCACTAGTGAAAATGGGGGTGGGTTTTTATCTCTCTACAGGAAGTGGAACAGGCTTTTATCTCTCTACAGGAAGTGGGGGTCTTTGTCTCGCTAGAGGAAATGTGGGCGGGTTTTTATCTCTCTACAGGAAGTGGGGGCAGGTCTTTGTCTCTCTACAGGAAGATAGGGGCGGGTCTTTATTTCTCTACAGGAAGTGGGGGCTGGCCTTTGTCTCTATACAGAAAGTAAAGGTTTTGTTACAAGGGCTCAGAAGATTTAGTTCCCTCCTTTTCGCACTATGATGGAGAGTTTTGTCTGAGAGCATATGGTAGAGAATTGATGTAATGGATGCCATGGAAGTCGCTTTTTGCACATTGACATCTAAAGTTGTTGTCCAGCTCAAAAAAATATGGCTAAATATTTTTAGAGTGTACCTACACTTTTGTTTATTTTTTGTTGTAGGTTGGGGTCTGGCACCTGAGACCGCCACGGTTTGGTCCAAAGACTTTTTAGAGGAGACACCGACTTTCTATTGAAGCCATACTTCACTCTGTGCGTGCTTAGACAGCAGGTGTGCGCTCTTACCTCACGATCTGCGTACTTATAAGAGATATTTTGAGTGATTGTAGGGGTGACAGTACCCATCCCCCACCCTAATGCACACAGAGGTCAAAAAACATATAAAAACTTGAACAAAAGTTTACTTTTTTAATTAAAAACTTATATATCTTATTTATATAATTCAATTATCTAAAGTGCACGGTGCCTGTCCTGGCAGCTCCGCTTCACTCTTGTGCTGGACCCTGAAGAGACAACGCATGCATAGGCAGCAGAAAAGGGGGCTGGGCTTGCTATTGAAACTAGCTTATCAGCCGGCACCCATCACACAGCACTGGTAACAATAATCTCTCCTGTGTCAAGCACAAGCTGGAAGAGGAGCTGCGGGGACCCAGAACCAGTGCGGATATCTTCAGATCAATGCCCTTTTGATAATTAAAGTATATTAGTAAACTAGATATCTTGCTATTTTAAACACATCTACATATAATTTTTTTTTTAACTAGATGACCCCTTTAAGCTAAATAAATGAATGCCATACAAGTTGCCGTCAGTGTGACTTTATTTATAAAAGACATTCTTTAAAAAAAAATCCAAAAAACTAAATGCAGAGCACTTCGGAGAAACAGCGGCATGGTAGCCAATGCGGTTTATGGGCGAACAATCCTGCACCAGGACTTATTAAGAAAGAAAACGTTTTCCATGTTACGCCATTTGTAATCGCCAGACTGGTACTTTCCCTGTTCTCTGAGATACGCTGCAGATGTAGAGGTGATTGCCTTGAAACCCTCGGCTTGTTGAAATTGCTCGTTGGGTCACATTAGAAGGATTTGGTCAGCTGTTCCCATCGCTCGATTGCTGTGTTGAAAATTGAGGAGTACACGGAGCTGACGTACTCGGATCCAGAATCATAAATGCCACTAAAGGAATTAAAGGACAGAACTGTCAAGCTGGGTTCACACTTATGTGTCTGTGAAGGAAGAACGTTGGCCAACGCTAGATCCAAACCACCCTTTGATATAGCAAAGTATTTTTGAAGTCCAAGCAAAAACTTGAAACTTGAAATTTACCAATTCTCTTCCCATTTCCCGCTTTCCAACACTCCCTTTTCGATGTTGTTCAATACTTCAACTTCAACGGCCTGCTATGACATAGGGTGGACTCAAAAAAGGGGATGTGCTGGTACTGTAACTACACAGTGTATGGAGCTGTAATGTTCCAACTCCGTACACTTTCGGTCACCATGATCGTGTGCCGTGTCGGCCCCCTACCGATCTGATATTGATGACCTATCCTAAGGCTGGGCCATCAATACCAAAGTCTTGGACAACCCCTTGAAGCCTCCATGGTGGAATGCCATTTTCAATATCAGGGGACGGTGAATTTGGGTTGGCGTGTTCCCAAAGCTTAGACGTACCAAGCTCCATATCTAACAAAATGTTCACACAGATCTGCAGTGGGGGTATATGGTTTTGGGCCCAGCTTTGAAGTTGAAGTTGGGTAAGAGTCATGTTGCTTTAGCAAAGGGCTACCCCTTTGCTAAAGCAACATGACTCTTACCCAACTTCAACCAACCTAGTTCAACTCATTCCCACCTCTAAAGACCAGGAACCATTTTGATTTTATTGTTTGGATAAAGGTTATACTGTCATATGTTTCTATACATTTACAGTTGAAATTGGCTTGTAGATGAGCCATTTTTGGGAGCCTAAATACTAAAGGGACACTGTGATTCCTTGTAGGTTCTAAGTCATACTTCCCAGCTCTTCTGAAAGTCTGGGAGGCTCCCAGAAGAGTTGGCAGTCTCCAACAAGGCAATGCTTCCCCTAACTTTTCTACTCCATATGCCCCAAAATTCAAACCCACATTCAGGGGGAAGGCAAAGGGGAGAGACATGAACAAGAAACGTGTGCTCTCATGTCCGTGGTATATCCAAAATATCCTTACATTGCCTGCTGTGCCAGGGGCATTTCCTTTACTTGGTTCAAAGCGTCTGTTGTTTTGGTGGCAACATCACTGGCCAAGTCCTGCACATAGTTGATTGTCGATGACAGGAAGGTTTCCTCCTCCGCAGAGGCTGGGATCAGAACAGAAAAAGAAAAGTTAAAGCAGCAGAGTTATGGTAAGAAGTTCATTAAAGGTTTCATGGGTTAAGAAAGAACATTGGTAAAGATGCAAAAAGTTTCCTGTTGGTACCTCCCTTACTTCAAAATGCACAACTCCTTGGCTGGTAGTTATTGACATAGTTTGAGTAACTTTCATAAAAAAAAACTTTTCATGTGCCATAGGGATAAGTCAAGTTTTGATCGATGGGATTCTGAGAACTGAGACCCCTACTGAAGACGTGCTCCATAGAAAGCACCCTCATCACCGTGACCTCCACCGATGAAAACTTCTGACATGACTTATCACACATTAAAAGTTTTTTCAAATGGGTTGTACAGGACTAGAAAAACATGGTTGATGTCCTAGAGAAACAGCAACATCTGTCTATAGATGTCTGATATTGCAAGCTAGTCCTGTAGGAATGGATGGGGCTGGGTGGCAATATGTGACAAAGGCTGGTTTCAGTGCTTTCGGAAGAAGGTAGTCATGTTTTTCTAATCCTGGCCAACCCATTTTTAGGGGTTGTCCTTCTTAATAGATTGAAAACCTACCCACAGGAATGGGGATAAATTTATAATCACTAAGGGTTTGACCACCGGCACCTTCACCGATCCAGAGAATCGGGGCCCCAAAGTCTCCTGAGTGAATAGATTAGTAGTGAACAAACAAATAAAGTTGCACTCTGTAGCGCTATTGCATGTAAACATGAAATATATGAATTTTGAATTGCATTACCGCTCTAGATAATAAGAAAAAAATGTAGATGTTTAGCACATAATTTGGCCAATTCATGCATGCCCAGAAGCCAACAAGAAGGCGATCTCCTGTTGCTGGGAACCTATGGTACACTCACATCTGCGTATGAAAAGTAGCTGAGATTCTCAGTCAGAATATGTGGCGAGTGTCATGCGAGTGTCATGCATTTTTTTTCTCACCTAGTCTCACCTAGCATCCATATGCCATGTGTATGCAATCCGTATGCAATGTATTTTTAACATCTGATTTTACATACAGTAATTCTCTATGTCATTTCAAGCAAGTTTTCTAACTAATAAAACAATATTATATACAGCTATAGATAGATTATAATAAGAAATATGTCAATGAGATATATAATTAGTGCTTTGCGTGTGTATTTTACTGTACATATATTTAGCTAATAATTAAATAAATTAAAGAAAAAAATGATGTGGGGTCCCCTTTATTATTCTTAACCAGCTGAGGGAAAACCAATAGCTGGGGGCTGATGTTTATAGTCTGGGAAGGGGGTAATAAACATGGAGCTTCTCAGATTATTAATATCAGCTCACATCTGTCTACTTAGCCTTTATCGGTTATTAACAAGGGGTGACCCCCCCCCACAAAAATGCCGTGGGGTCACCCCTACTTTTAACAACCAGCAAAGGCTGGGCAGACAGCTGCGAGCTGATATTAATAGCCTAGGAAGAGGCCCCTCCCAGACTAAGAACATCAGCCCTCAGTCACCCCAGAAATGGCGCATCCATTAGATGCGCCAGTTCTGACGCTTAGCCTCAGCTCTTCCCACCTTCCCTGGAGCAGTGGCAAGTGGGGTAATACTATTGGGGTTGATATCAGTTTTGTAATATCAGCTGACATCAAACCCAGGGGTTAGTAATGGACAGGAGTCTATAAGACATCTCCATTACTAACCCTGTCAATTTAAGAAAAAAAAACACACAGAGCAAAGTCCTTTATTGGAAAAAAAAAACACTCCCCAACCCTCTTTTACTCATTTATTAATATCCAAGTAAAAATAAAAAAGCAAAGAAATCCTTACCTGTCCGCTGATAATCCATATGTCCCTCGACGAGGCCAACTAAGCTACTTCTGGATGCTTCGCTGAGCGGTGACATAAAATGCCTGAGTGCTGAGGGCTGACGTCTGAAAGGTGACCGGAGTTCATAGCCGATGAACTCCGGTCACCTCACTGACGTCACCGCTCGCTGCGTGAGAAAGTTGTCACGTAGGTGAGGATTTCTTTGCTATTTTATTTTTATTTTGATATTAATAAGTGGGTAAAATAGGGATGGGGAGTGTTTTTTTTTCAAATAAAGGACTTTGCTCTGTGTGTTTTTTTTTACTTAAACTGATGGGGTTAATAATGAGGGTGCCTTATAAAGGCCTCTCCATTAGTAACCCCTGGGTTTGATGTCAGCTGACATTAAAAAGCTGACATCAACCCCAACACTATTATCTTACTTGCCACCGCATCTGGTCAAGTGGGACGAGCCGAGGCTAAGAGCCAGAATTGGCACATTTAATGGATGCACCATTTCTGGGGCAGCCGAAGGCTGATGATATTAGTCTGGGAGGGGGCCAATATTCATGGCCCCTTCCTAGCCTATTAAGATCAGTCTGCAGCTGTCTGCCTAGCCTTTGCTGGTAATTAAAAATAGGGGTAACCCCACATCATTTTTTGGGGGGGATCAAACCTTGTTAATAACCAGTAAAGGCTATATATACAGCTGTGAGCTGATATTAATAGTCTGGAAAGCTCCATGTTTATTACCCCTATTCCCAGACTATAAACATCAGCCCCAGCTGTCGGCTTTCCTTCAGCTGGTTAAGAATAGTAAGGGGGACCCTATGCCATTTTTTTCTTTAATTTATTTAATTAATAGCTAAATACATGTACAGTAAACTACACACACTGCTCTAATTATATATCTCACTGACACATTTCTATTTATCTATTTATCTATCTATCTATTCTATTCTGACAGTTCACGGCTGTGATTTTACTGTACTTGGCTGATGAAATGTCAGCTTTCCTATGAGATGGTGCGTAAAAATCGCATGGCACATGCATGGTCTGTGTGCAGTTTGATTCCTTATATGAATTGCAGCAGGATCCTACCTACCCATAAATGCAGGCTTCAGCCTAGGAGAGGATTCACATTAGATAGGTCCCCAGCAAAAGGAGATCGCCTTGTTGTTGGCTGCTTGGCATACATGAATTGGCCAAATTATGTGCTAAGTATCTCCATTTTTTCTTATTATATACAGCAGTAATGCAATTCAAGTTTCATATATTTCATGTTTATATGCTATAGCGCTACAGAATGCAACTTTATTTATTTTGGCAGTCTTTTTGTTATTTATTGGTTAGTAGTGCCCATGTGTGACCACCACTCCATTCCCATTTCATCGCCCACTTCACAACTGTTGACTTTGGACCCTTGTTCTCGAGATCGGTGATCGGACCACCAATGGTCATACATTTCTCACCTATGCTGTCAATAGGTGATGAATGTATATGGTAGAACAACCCCTTTAAATATTGGGTCCAGAAGTTCTGCTCATCCACGGTCAATAGTTCCTCCAGTTTGGCATACTAAGGGTGGGTTCCTGCAGAGCGAAAATGCTTTTCTGCATGTTTTCTGGATGTGTCCACACCAAAAAATGCAATAGCCATCTGTACTATTTGTGGTGTATTTGTTGCATGTTTTTATGTTTGTGGGTGCGCAGAAATTTTTTAGTGCATAGGAAGGAAGACGGATCAGAAATATCTAGAAAATTCATCTCAACACCATTACTACTAAGTCAGCTGCAATGTTCTTCCCTCCAGACCTCAGACATGAATCAACCTCTGGATTGCAAAACTTTGTGTACAACATTAGGAAAGTCAGATGAGAGTTCATGAGTCACAGTCCGACAAGAGGAAGTCAGCAAAGGGTTATTAGGAGATGCAAGAACATGGAGCACTGGCCGTGACCTAAATCATCAGCTTAGCGGGTACCTGAACTTTTACATGATTTCTTGATAGGTTGTAGCCTCTGTAAAGTGATGTTGATCGATGGCGGTCTGGGTTCTTGTATCCAAACCCATCACTCAAAACACTCAGCTCATGCTTGAGGGCGCTTCAAGGGTTGTACGGACCCTCGGAGGTGGTACACCACACCCTAAGCACTTCACAACTATCCACATGGATCAACAATACTTTATATTAGCTTTAACTTATCAAAAAAACATATAAAGGTTGAGTTACCCTCAAAACTTTTCTTTAAGTTGCAATATAGTGGAAGAAGTTCTCACCTGCACAGACTGCAAGGACGAGCAGAGCAGAGATCACCAAGAGTTTCATGTTTAGGTTATTATGGCGGACCTGTGAAGAAAAAAGAAAAACATCATAGCACGAAACACAAAAATATAACATATAAGGGGAAAAAAAGTTGATTTGCTAGCTATTTTTAACATATGGGAAAACAAAAAATCTGCATCCAAATCCAGAACGGCAAAATCAGCACCAAATCATACAGATTTTGTTGCAAAGGATGAAATCAGCAATTAAAATTTTCTCTGCAGAGTTTGGATAAGATTTTACAAACTTTCTTAAATCTCATCTATAATTGTGGAGCTGTAATACTGAATTTTCTACATGAGAAAATGCTGTCGATGATCTGCTACATAGCAGTCCAGAGTGGGTCCAGAGTGTCACTAGCATTTATCTGCGGCACTGCTGACTGGTACCTGTATAAATTATTATGCAGCAAAATTTACAGTGGAAAAATCAGCACAAAATTGTACAGAATTTGTTGCGTTGCAAAAAAGTGAAATCTGCAGTTAAAATCCTCAGTGTAGTCAGTTTCCGCTGCAAATTTGTTTGTTTTTTGCACCATATGGATGAGATTTTTGGAAATTTTGTGAAATCTGATCCACAATGCCGGTACCGTCCGAACCCAAAATTATTAATATAATTCTACTTATAGGAAAATTATTGGCACAGATTTAAAGGCAACTCACCAGTTCAATGCTGCACCTCGAGCTCAGTCCAGTCTCTTGGTCCAATATACAGGTGCTAGTGTTATATAGGCTGTGTCCGCTGAAGGGAGGGAGGAGGAGGAGAGGTGTGCAGAGAAGGGGTGAAGGTTGCAGAGCGAGATCAGAAAGCGTGCGGCTGGAACTGCTGACTCTGGTGTCGAAGAGATAGGAAAGGATCAACTGATAGGAAATAATCTCAGAGCCTAGACTGGTATATTTTACTTATGTGATGGTATTTATCATATTTTGCAGCAATTTCTGCAAGTTTTAGACAAATTCCTGGGCTTTGGGAACATTTTGCGAAAAGGAAATAAATATACAAGTAAGAAACCACCAGAAAATGGTCATTTGCACATCAATGTTTTGGTATTTTGCATTTTAAATACCCCTTTATAAAATGAAGCATTGCAAATAAATAGCCGCCTAAAGCATAGGATCCCACACTAAGGAGATCCGTATACCTAACATGGCATAAGGAAGGAGCTCATCTTTCCATATGTTGCATATATATGGGTTACGGTCAGTCGGCTCACCTCTCCTCTTACTGGCCATTGGTGTCCTCCATCATTGCGACACTTTATCTGTGGATCACAAGGGCTCCAGCCAATGCCTCTCAGCGGTTAGCAATATTACTTTGCAGCACTGGGGTCCTGGCTTCAAATCCCATCAAGGACATCATCTTCAAGGAGTTTGTATATTCTTCTTGTATTTGTGTGAGTTTCTCTGAGGTTCTCTGGTTTTATCCAAAGACATACTGATAGGGAATTTAGACGGTGAGCCCCATTGGGGACAGCGATGATGATGACCTCATTCTCTAGTCTGTCACCTACTTTATCCTCAGGACCTCCCTTCCTTTGCATATGGTAGAACTCTGCCAGCTCCAACCTTTGGGCCGCCTGACCACATTCACGTCAATTGCCACAGTACCACAACTTGGATTCTTCTGCTGTCTATGTGTTAACTGTCACAAATGGAGACTACTGATGGCAACAACAAGTCTACAAGCCCTGGAAGTGGTTAAGGTTGAAGAATGCAAAATCGCATTGATTCCAGTTCTTGGTTTAGCTCTACACCAAATTTGTTAGTACAATGGGTCCATGAGAGGAATGGGTCCATGCATCCAGTTGTTCATCATTACGCATTTGACATGCTGAAGTAAAAGTCTTTGGTTAAATGGGTCACTAAGTGAGATGTTCCTCTAATTTGGCTACCATGGGACCTTTCAGAAGTCAGATGATCAAAAGATTAAGAGATCTGGGATGGAGACGAAATGTTACTTGTGGCTTCTCTCTATGGTACAAATAATAACATCTAGAAATCTGACCATACGCAATTGCATTGGGACCAACAGAAATCTTCTCTCCTTAGGTGTTGGTCCAAAAACTATGGTGGTGCATCATCAATGCATGTCGCCAGCCCCTCTGTAGTTCTGTGACTAGAGCTGGTGACCTGGTGGGGTATGGGCCTCCAGGTGTTGAGTGCCAGGGTGGTCACCAACAAGGCACTCTGACTTGGCTAGAGTTTTCAGATAACAAGGTTAGGGTAGCAATCTGAATCGTTACCCAAGGTGAATAAGGACCTAACTACATCTCTACTGTAGGATCATATGAGGTGTAATGGTTAATCATGTATTTCATGAAATCCCTCCAGGGTCCTTATTGATTCCCCCAAAAATCAAGTATTCTGTGGATAGGGGATAATTTGCTGATCGCTAGGAATCCTACTATTGGGACCCCCAGAGATCCAGAGATTGGGGCTCCGGAACCCTGAGAACGGGGCTCTAGAGCCCCATCCTGAATGGAGTGGAAGTGCACATGTTTGACCTCTGCTACAATCATTGCCTATGGGATTTATGGAGATAGTGGTGTGCAGTGCTCAGTAGACCCATAAACATTGGATAGAGAGGAGGTCATGCATGCACACCTTCACTCTATTCAGGATGGGGCTACAGGGGATGACTTCTAAATGTCTGATATGGGATTCCCTTTAGAGTAAATTGAAAACTTAATTTAGCATAGAAACCGTATTGTAAAGGTCTAAGGCTAGGTTCACATCTATACATTGCTGAGTTGGGGGTTTCCATCTAATTCCCTGACAAAAAAGATTCAGTCAGAACTCCTGATGGAGCCGTTCCGTTTAATTGGGCTGGTGTCCCTCTTCTTAGGGGGACAAAAAAGCATAGTACACCCTAGTCTATTGTGTCCACCTCAAAAAACAGATGGTCATCATGGGAACTGAAGTCAAACAGAGTCAAAAGTGACTCCGTCTACCTCGTTATACTGAAAGCCTTCATTGAGGCTTCATCAGAGGTTCCAGCTGAATCCCATTTTTTTGAGATTTTGACAGAAACTCCAAAGCAAGTGCTCAGTGTAGAGCGTTGTACAGATGTGAACCTGGCTTGCTCCATCTGGATGGCCACTTGACTTATGTCATTTCATTAGAGTTGGTGCAAATTACTTTCCAGGACCTGGTCCAGCGTTCATGTCGATAATCTATAGTTGCTAGATGAGAACCCTGAGTGCTGCCTCCAACCTCCCAACATCTGTGGCTCTTTTTGCTATTAGACAACCTGGCCAGATGTCACATGTGCATCATGCTGCAATATTACGCCACGCCGGCTACTCAAGAGAAGAGTCGCGGATACCGACCTGTAGGAAGAGCTTCTCACAGCTCCTCTCCAGCAAACACAGATCATTGACGTGGCTGATTGACCGGGTCCTGGGAATCGATTTGCACCATCTCTAAATTACATACATGTATTAAGACTATTACACATTTTGTGATGTTGGAGTTAATCTGAACTTTATGTATTCGGCAGATACTTTGCCCTCATGGAAGGTGAGCAGACTTTGGTACGGGATACACATCACAGCTTCTAACTACATGGAGATAAGACTCTGTGCTAACAACATATTTATCTCAGTCCGTCCATAACCTGATACGGCCCAGATCCACGTATATGGCACGGAAAGCCCCATAGTCCAGTAATGTGTACCACCGCTACAATATCATCTGATAATGCTATACATTATTTTAGAAAACTAGACATAAAAGTGATCACCATTTCCACAGAGTTCACACCAGGCTACTGCAGCTCCAAATGCCATATTAACAGCCTAAAAGAGGTCAAAAATAGATTTACTACAGAATCCGGCAATCACGCGCTCACCAGCTGCTCTTCTGCAAGGGGGCAATAAAAACTTGAGTCAAGACCACATCTGCATGTAGTAAATTGCTGTTTGCATTTGCTGAGAATGGATATTAGACCTTGTTCAGACCAAAAAGTATCTGTATTACGGCCTCAGGTCCTGGCCCAACGGATTTTATGACCGCAACTAACGATATTATAGGGTTCTTGCCAAGACTTGAGGGCGTAATATGGATGCTAAAATGCCCCCAAATGAGTCTTTCATCCGTCGACTGGAAGGAAAGTTGGTTTTATCCATCTACAGAGCCATAGATAATATTTTGCCACTCAATAAATATATATACTGTGGCACTCACCGCCGATGATGGCCATAGGATTTAACAGATTGGAGCATCTTCCTTTCCTTTCCATTGGTGTAGCATGTTCCAGCACCAATGATAACAGTGCTGTGTCCAATCAAAAGTCTGCAAAAAAAAAGCTTTAAGAAATAATGCTTTAAAAATTAAACAAAAAACTCCTCCAAAAACTCTCCAAGGCAATATGCACACAGGGTCTGTAGAGAAACTTAGTGGAAACTGGACAGAAACTCTCCAAATACTAAAAAAAGATAGTAATCGTGTGAATTGAGGCCAAACAGAGTCCAAAGTGTCGAAATCATCCTGAAAACGTTGAGTTTGTGCTCAGCAAATAGACTCAGCGTGCACATCGCCCCAAAAAGTAGCATTTTCTGAGGTGGTTTCTACTAGAAAACTCGTAGTTTTTTGAACATTCCCAAAGAACTCTGTGTGCACGTACCTTAAGGATATGTTCACACTGCGTCATTTTCCTGCAATTTTTGTGCAGAAAAAGATCAGACAAAAATGCTCAAAAGAACAGATGTATTCATTTCCATGTTAAAATGATTTGCTGTTCACATGTTCAGGCTTTTGTGCAGCTTTTAAATGCTTCAGGCTTCTTAAAAGAAGTATCATGTCTATTCTTCTGACATTTATCGCTAGGAAAAGGCTCAATACTTTACAATGTAAGTAAAAGGCTTAAAATCTAATATATATAATCGTCTTATCCCGTCTGTCTGTCTGTCTGTCCAGGAAATCCTGCGTTGCTGATTGGTCCGGCCGCGGCCAATCAGCGACGCGGGATTTCAGAAAAAGATGGCGGCCGTTAGCGGCTCATCTGCGGGACGGAGGTCAGCGGCAATGGAGCCGGGAGATGAGCGGCGATTTTGGCGCCAAATTTAAACACCACTCTGCTGATTGGTCCCGGCCGCGACCAATCAGCGAGATTGGCGCCAAGTTTAAACACCGCTCTGCACAGAGGTCAGCGGCGATGCAACCGGGAGATGAGCGGCGCTAACAGCATAAGTACCCCGACCTGCGGCGCCGCTGACCCCTATGTGGCTACCGTCGGGAGATCAGCGGCTTGGCCCGCTGATCTCCCGACGGCAAGTGTGAAGGGAGGGACGGCGCCGCTGCCCGGTCCTCAGTAATACGGTTCGCTGATTGGTCGCGGCCGGCGGCAGCGACCAATCACCGATTTTGGCGCCAAATTTAAACACCGCTCTGCTGATTGGTCGCGGCCGGGGGCCACGACCAATCAGCGATTTTGGCGCCAAATGTAAACACCGCTCTGCTGATTGCGCCTGGTCAGCCGCATACATGTTCTAGAATACCCGATGCGTTAGAATCGGACCACCATCTAGTAGTTTTATAAAATCCCTTTCCATAAGTTTTATTATGGCTCTTGATGTTCCGAAAAAGCAGCACCAGTCCCACACTGAATCCAGAGGACAGGTGATAAAGGAATATTCTAGTCTGTAGAAATTAAGTGTCAATAAAATGCTAAATCAATACTAGCTAATATCAGATACGAGGGTCTGTAGTAACACTGGTATCATCATATCCCTATGATGCTCCGGGCGCTGTGTCCCCGGTGATCTCATGACATTATTATGACAAGTGAACACTGCAGCCAATGATGGGCTGCAGCCTTCACAATTCCATTATATTGGATGAAAATAAAATCTCATGATGTCTAACTCCTTGGGATCAAAACTGTAAACCCTTCACGTAGATTTATATCTAGCAAATATTTTCTCAATTGCTGGGATTGTCAATTAACTTTGTATTCTTCCAAATACCAGTACAGACCACAAAGTAATTCCATGTATTCTGTTAGTACAAAGTGATCAATTTGTAGAATTTTTCTTTTTTATTAGTTGACCTCGTTCCGTCAGTAAACAGATTATTCAGACTAGAATCTTGGCCCGGATTGTACCCCTTGTTATTGTGAATGTCCACAGATGTGACCCGAAATAACCTCCGGCTCACAGACAAGGAGTTTTTTGTTACGATGGACACTTGTTATTTTTTTCTTTTGTGTGTGTTAACAACTAAGCAGTTTTTGAACAAAAACAAAAATTCATCCCCCGACCTCCCCCTCCACCACCACCACCACCACCGTCCGTCATCGTGACTGTGACTCAGTGTCCAGGGTTTACAGAACTAATCAAACTTCCAGCATCACTCGGAAAATAGGAACACGTCAGGAATTCCACGTTGTAAAGTTGATCTAAAGTCCAGGACGCTGCCTTGAAGATAGTCTACTATAAAGGACGGCTCGGGGTTTCTACTCATCATCGTCAGACACCCGGAGATCCGGTAAGGAAACTAGGGCAGAGCAGGGCAGCCAAGACCCAAAATATGGAAGGGGGTTTGGTGGAATTTATAGAAGATCAGCTTATTTTTACTCATGACCACCCTTTCTTTTTATAGTTTTAAAACTCTGAGAAACTTTGCCCCATCCAAAGGTTCAATATGTTGGCGAGGGTGACAGTGGTGGCGCTGGTTTTGTGCACAATCACAGGTCAGTATTGGTTGTGTGGTTCTGGATGATCTGTAGTTGTCTGATGGGAGGATGTGAATATTTATATATATATAAATAATAAATATATATATACAGAGAGAGAATAATGGCACTGAAAGGGGGTGTCCACTTTGGCTTTATTTTAACAAAATGTATTTTAGGACTTGTCTTACTTATATGTAAGATATGCAGGATATCTTTCTTCATCACAGATGTCTTATTCCCAGAATGGCTGCCGATGGAGGAGCAAGTGACCAGACCTGTCAATCAGCCTCCTCCAATTACAAAACACTGCACATAGGAAAGCTGTTTTTCGATTGGACGAGACTGATCAGCAGGGGCGTAGCTATAATATATGTAGGGGTTGCAATCGCACCGGGGACCTGGAGCCTAGGAGGCCCAAGAGGTGCCTTTGGCCCATATGAAAAGATCATTACTAATATAGACTTGCATTAATAAGGGGCCCCGTTGGAGCTTTGCTTTGGGGCCCATGAACTTCAAGTTACTCCATTCTTGATCAGGTCTACTCAACTGCTTCTCCATCAACTACATTTTTTGAGAATAGGAGAGCTGTGCAGTTTGTGAGGAAGGCTCCGCTAACAAGGGGTAGACAATCTGTAATAATTAATGCTACACTATAAGGGCTCGCTCACACTGGCGATTCTGCATGCTGCATTCTACAATTCTATGGGTGCGAGTAAAACACCTGGCTGCACTCGGATGTCATCCGAGTGCAGTCCGATGTACGCTCACAGAGACAATGGAGAAGATGGAGAAATTAAGTTTTTCTTCTTCTCCACACCTGTGATACAATTCTCTCATTGGAGACAATCGGATCACATTCGGATGACACTCAGATCAAACTCTGACAGAGTTCGAGCTGAGTGTCATTAGCCTAATCGATCCAATACTCTCGCATGAGAGAACATACGCCAGTGTGAGTGAACCCTTATACAGTAAAATAATATAACAATAATGCCAAAATCATATCTCCAATATGTGCTGAAAACAAAGATAACATGGACAAATCCTTTAATGCTGTCTCATAGAATCCATGTAAAATCTCAGCCACATTTCTTTCTCCATCAGAATCTTTTGTTCATGTTTTCAACTCCACCAGAATATCAGTTTTATATCTAATATTTGTAATATATGTTCTTAGTAAATTATCTTCCAGCCATTCTTTATATCCTTTTTGCCATGCAAGTGTCATAGCGCAAGACAACTAAGTGTCCTAAGCTATCCTGTTGCTCATGCTGTGCAGTTCATAGGTGACACACACGTTAGGCAGATATCTGTAGAGCAGTGTTCCCCAACTCTGGTCCTCAAGAGCCACCAACAAGTCATGTTTTCAGGATTTCCTTATTATTGTACAGGCAATAATTCCATCACCTGGACAGGCGATAATTCCATCACCTGGGCAATACTAAGCAAGTCCTGAAAACATGACCTGTTGGTGGCTCTTGAGGACTAGAGTTGGGAAACACTGCTGTAGACGGATCAAGTTGCTCATGCTGTGCAGTTTATCGGTGACACACACTAGTCGAATATCTGAAGAGGGATCCTGTTGCTCATGCTGTGTAGTTTATGGGTTTACACACACATTCACATACAAACTAGCCAAATATCTGAAGAGGGATCATGTTGCTCATGCTGTGCAGTTTATGGAGGAGGAAGAGTGGTGGATGGAGTATGAACTGTAGAATTTTTTTGTTCTTCACTTTAAGAAAACTCATGTCTAGAGCTGAATAATCTGATAATGTACTTAATGGGTAATACCATCTTAGTAAGTTATCACCAAATTTACAGGGCATGAGATAACTTGTTGATCACTAGAGCTCCCACCTTTGGAATCCTTCTCGATTCCAAGATTGGAGCAATATGACTAAAGTAGGAGTTGAGCATGTATGCCAGCTCTCCATTTATTGTCTTCTAGACCACCAGAGAAAGCTCAGTACTGCACTTGTCTATCTCTTGCAGTCCCATAGAGAATGAATAAAATAGTAAGTTCAGAGTCCTAATCTTGGGATCGGTAAAGGGTAGGGATGAGCGGACCAGTGGATGTTCAGGTTTATCGGGTTCGACCAAACTTTTGTCCAAAGTTCGGTTCAGGCACCATAACTCTACCCGAACTTTAACCCGAACCCCATAGACGTCAATGGGGACCTGAACTTTGGTGCTATAAAAGGTCTGTAAAATGGTAAAGGCTAGGGGTCTCTCTCTCTCCCCCTCTGTTCTCCCGGAACTCCGAACACTTCCGGGAGAAGTCCGTCTTTGGAGTTCAACACTGGACACTAGGTGTCCGGTACGAACCCTAAACTTTACAGTTTCGGTTTGCTCATCTCTAGTCAAGGTTCCAAGCAATTGACAAGTGATTGCTAATCCTTTGGTTGGTTGATAACATGCTGAGATGGGAATAAACCTATTAAGTTGTATTTGTTGTAACTGTATACACTGAAAGCCAAAATAAGGGCTCCTTTCTATCGTTAGATCTCCTCAGTTAAGTCTATTTTTTTTTCAGGATCCCAAGCTGATATCAGCTCTGACCAGATAACCAATGCTTTCTGGGATTACTTTACCCAACTGACCACTGATACACAGGATAAAGTGGGGCAGATACAGCAATCGGACATTACCAAGCAGCTGAAGTAAGTGAGCAGCGCCGAAGCTTGCCTAATCCCTACGAATTTAGATGACTACAGTATAAGGAACAATATTTAATGGGTTGACCAACTAGAAGAGCAAAGATCTTCAGATGAATTTGACATCCAAATACATGCAACTTTTTCTATTAACTTTTATTATCCAAGTTCCATCATTCTCCAGCTCTTAGCAATGGTCCTGGGTCCCTGCTGCTCCATTTCTACGTTGAGTTTGAAACAGGAGAGAGTTTTCTGTGTTGGCATGTGATGTAATTGGGGTGGCTGGCTACCATTTCAGTAGCTAATTCAACCTTCTTCTCATTCATCAGCCGTGACGGAGAAGGCGAGCGGCTGGTTTTTATATATTAGTAATGAGCAGTCAGCCATCCAGTCCCCTTCATGCACATGTGCCAACTCAGGAAGCTCTCCTCTTCTTGAACCCCATGTGGACGTAAAGTTGCTGAGACCCTTGACCGGTGTAGATAATGGGACTTTAGAAGATATATTATTAATATGTTGCAAACATTTCAATTTTAAACACATTTAAATATCTTTTTTTTTTACTTAGACAACCCCTTTAAACGGGTTGTCTCGTGAAGACCACTTGTTTAACAATAGAAGAAGATCCATGGATCAACCATTGGTCTAGGTTCAGAAATCCCTGGCAATTGTTTATTATTACCAAGGGAATGTGTATCTGGCCGTACATGTAGTCCCACATGTCAGCTCTCCTTATGGAAAAAAACTTGATATCACTACTAATGTTGACTGCTTTTGTAGTAACTAAGTCCTTTTCTTTCTTGCCAGTGTTCTGATTGAAGAAAACTTGAAAAGCGTCAATCTGTACGCTGGAGAACTTCAGCAACAGATCATACCCTTTGCAAAACAGATACATGAGCAACTAACTCAAGATTCGGAAAAACTGAGGGAGCAAATAAGACAGGAACTGGAAAAGCTGAAGGTCAAGTTGTCTCCTTATGCAGATGAGGTGCACAAGCAACTAAGCAGAAATGTAGAGGAGCTTCAGATAAAACTGGCACCATATGCAGAACAGCTACGGACACAGCTGGATAAAAACACACAGATCGTAAGTGAGCAGCTAAAGTCTGTAACGAAGGATCTGGAAGCCAAGATTAGAGAAAACGCTGACCGTGTTCAGGAATCACTGACCCCATATTCTCAAGAGCTCAAGGTTATGATAGATGACAATGTGGAACAGCTGAGAAAGCAACTGAAGCCCATCACTGGAAAAGTGAAAGAAAATATTGACCAACAACTTCAAGAACTATATAAAAGCCTAACACCCTACGCCGAAGACGTGCAAGATGAGCTGCGTAAGCAGATTCAGAACATGGAGTTTCAGATGAGGAAAAATGTTGAGCAAATGGAGACCAAAATGTTGGAGTTCACCGGGCAGCTGAGAGAGCAACTCTATCCCTACGCCAATGAGCTCAGGAGCAAACTGAATGGAGATATGGCAAACGTCAAGCAGATGTTGGAGCCGTACCTTACCGAGATGAACCAGAAGATGGACCAGAAGGTAGTAGAGTTCAAAGACACAATGACCCCTTTTGTTGATGACCTCAACAAAGCCCTTGTACAAAGAGTGGAGGACATGAAACAGAAGCTGGGAGAATACAACGTGAGTGTACAGGACCAAGTGGAGTATATGGAGAAAGATGTCCGAGACAAGATCCGAGATTTCATCAACAAAGGCGTTTCCACCGAAAATTAGATGCCATTTCATTGACTTTATGCCAACTGAACAACATCGTACTAACCGATAGGACATTGGCTTACAAGCTTAAAGCTATTATATTCTGCTTTTACTATCGTTGTTGAGCTAGCCTTTAATACTAAGCGTACTATATTTATAACTTACGTTGTTTCAAAGTGCATGTAAAATGTATGGATTGCCAAATATTACGACTAATACGTTTGTTGTCACCAGTGATGGTGTTGGATAAACCTATGTCTGTTTTTTCTCCTTTAATGTTTTCAGTATTTTTATTTTTACTTCGGTTAAATAAAATGCAACAGAGCAATGCACAAAGTGTTTATGTCAATGATTCGGAATAAAAGTTCTCACCAGGGTTCAAAATTCCATTATTCTGTTCCGTATGAGTAGCAGAATAATGGAACTCATGGTAGGGACAGGAGAGGTTCATGACGGACTTTAACGATGCAAGACGGAGGAAAGGAAGTGGTGCGGCACATCCACCAGGTAAAATAAAAAAATCTTTATTGGAACATCTTTAAAATGAAAAAAATCCATCCAAAAAACTGATGCGTTTATGGCACAACAAATGCCCCTGGTCATACTTACTATGATGTTCCAATAAAGATTTTTGGATCTTACCCAGTGGATGTGCCGCACCACTTCCTTTCCTCTACATGTTTGCTGTGCTTCACCAGTGGGATCTGGCACCCACTGGCTGTGATATTCTCAGCTTTCTATCTTCAAACAAACGTGATTCCCTCTCAATCCTTAGTTTCTAATATCACACGTCATGCAAGGTGGACTCCATCAACCTAAATGGAGTCCACCAGGTTTTTGTTAGGGTGACCATCATTTTACTTTGTTTTGCTGTTAACAGAGGCTCTAAAGCAGAAGTCAACGCAGGTCTCACAAGTCCAACATTCATGGTCCAAGTACAAACCGCGTTGTCTGGACCGGCCACAGATCTCTTGACCCAAACTCAATAGTATCATAGACATATAAGGCAACGAGACCAAAGACCAGACCGGACATCGGAATTGTCACTCGGAAGGTGAATGTCAGTCATGCAAAACCAGCCTTACTGTCATTAAACGTCTTAAAATATCCAGAGATGATCAACCATCGATAATTCATAATAGGATACTGCCACACATGAGTTTTGGGGTTTGTTTCTGTACTGTCCTTACCCCTTTCTGGACTATAATAGTACATAGGGGTATACGGGTCATTCAGATGTATTATTACGGCTCAGTGATGATGTGGGCACAGGACTGTGTCCGTGCCACCAATAGTGAGCGTCAAGTGTTCTTGCATTGTAACGGCCGAACTTGGTGATAATTCTGATCCCAATTGTTTGACTGTTTAGATGCAATGAAAAAGCCTAAGATAGAAACAAAATGAACATATCCCCTGCCGTAAGTAAATAAGTAAAAGCAATAGTGCATATAAATAACATAGGGTACTTAGTAAACATCGTTTTTTTATCAAAAAAGCGTAAAAGCCATCTGACCAGTGACAATGTGACCCCAAATCGGGACAGTCCTAACCTCTAGCATTAAAACCTTACCATGTATCAAAATGACTTCAATTTGTATACGGGTCAAGCAGGCCCGGGTCCCGAATATGGATACCCAGCAAATGGGAAGCTATATAAACGTAATGCCCAGCTCAAAGAAAGGGAGGCCGCACCCTTACCGGCACTAAGTGCAGAAGTCTGAAAATTAACTGAACTGGAGTATAAGTTGGTATGCATGCAAAATAGGAGCATGTTCACACTGGCCATTAAACAGACAAAACCTAAGACAGAAGCAAAATTAACATATTTTGTCCTGACTATAAGGACTGTTGAAAATCCCCCCAAAATTGCAGAATTCCAGTTTTTTTTTGTTTTCTTCCCCCGAAAAAACATTAACTGTAATAAATGATATCTACAATTGAAAATACTGCAAAATGAGTTCTGAAAAAAAATAAAAAAGCAAAGTCACGCAAGAACGGAATGTAGAACTCTGGCGTAAGAGGCGACGTACTTAAGGGGGTTGTCCAGGATTAGAAAAAACATGGCTGCCTTCTTCCAAAAACAGCAATATACGTAGCTACAGGTTGTGCATTGTACCTGAGATCTGCGTCATTTACTTCAATGGAGAATATCTATTATATAAGACAAACCTTATAGACGGGGGTGGAGCTGTTTATGGGAAAAAAAAACAGTCATGTGTTTCTAATTGTGGACAACCCCTTTAAGGGCTTAAAGTCAATGTCCATCTATGAAAATGTGGCGCCCCTGAGGGTTCAGTCGCCACAGAGGTACTGCGCCTCACCCAGAGGTGTGGTGTCTCCTTTTCTCAGGTAAGGAGGGAGTGCTGCCCGGAACCCCAACACCCGCATTCAACACTACACTACTCCAGGCCGGCAGGAAGGGCAAGATGCACTGTGTTTCCTGCTGAGCCCTGTCCCTGGCTGGAGTGGGGGGAACCAAAGGTAGGGGGAACCAGTAGTGGGTGTGGGTGGAGGAAGTAGAGTAGGGGAGCACCATCATAGAAGGAGGTATATAAAGGGAAGCCATCTTAGGGTGGCAGATCAGTCAGAACAGTAGGAGAAGTTAGTCAGTCAGGGAGCAGAGTCTCGTTAGGAGCTCTGCTCCACAAGTGGGGCCTAGTGATAGAGGCCCAGGAGGGGAGCAGAGGAGGAAGGCTCCGTTCTATTGATGGGATCCCAGGGGGTACGGCGAGTGCAGGACTGCCCCCCTTACGCCCCGAATCTGTCCTAGTCACCGTGAGGGTCAAGCAGGTCTGGGAACTCCAAGTGCCCAGAGGGACTTCAGAGCACCCGAGCGGGACTGTGAGTGGGGAAGCGCAGGGCAGGAGGGAGAAGACCCAGCGTGAAGACGGTCTAGTGAGGAACATAAGAAAGCGGGGTTCCGTCAGGTGCTCCTGACCTACCTGAGGAAGAGCTGAACCCCCGATCTTGGGGACACAGCGCGACGCGGGAGGCTGGCACCTTCGCAGTGGACCAGTGGAGCGTACATAAGAACTGTGAGTAAAGACTCGGATGACTGCACCGCACTGCCTCCGTCCATTATTTTAGCTGCGCCATCTCTCCCTCTGCACTACAAGTCCCAGCATCACCACCCACCAAACTCCACACTGCCCCGGGGGCCCGCTCCACCTGTGGCGAGCAGAAACACCTCAGCTGCCATCCCATCACCCCCCGGAGGTCTGCAGCAGCGCTGGTAAACCTTACCGGGTACCACAGGTATCACCCTGGCCTGGATGCCACAAATATAATAAAGCTGTGTCTGAGAGCAAGGGGGAGGTCCTCTGGTCAAGGACCATTAGCATGCAGCACCTCCTGTCCCAGGCCAGTAGGGGGAGCAGGCTGCCCCTATAAAAGCTGGAGCTGGGGGCAGGGTTGGGGAGAACTGGACAACCTGTCTCTGGATAGAGAAGTGTCCCAGAGCAGGGACAGACAGTTGTGTTGCAGCCTAAGAGGACGTGTGGCAGTAGGAGAGCCACGAGCCAGGGACAAGAGGCGAAGTGCGCCTGTCCTGGCAGACGAAGAGACTAATTTATCAGACTTTGGTGTCTGAGGCTGTGAGGATTCCACGTCCTACAGCAGATAACCAGTCCGCAGGGGACTGTATGTTCCTTGGCCTAAGAAGCCCGGAGGCTCCGCCACAGCAGAAGGGACCAGCAAAGCCGTACCAGGCCGGGAGTAGAAAGGGACCCAAGTTGCAAGCCATACGGGCGAGAGGACACGGTGAGCTCGGGAACGTGGGCTGTTACGCTACGAGGAGGGAAGTAGCCAGAAGGAGCACAGAGAGCACGGTAGGCCTACACCCTCACCCTGACCAGGGCCAGCCTCCCACTTGCTCTCAGACATCCAGGCCCCCTCCTAGCCGGGCCAGTTTCTGGATCATATTACCTGTTCTAATAAAGACCCTGAACTGTTTAAAGGGCCTCCGTTTCCTGGCTATCGCGGTCGGAATCATCCCCTCCATCATCCATTATATATTCTGCCCTGGGGCCATACTCCTCCCGTGGGGAGTTGAACTATTCAGTGCTGCACATTTATATCAGCCCCAGCGGTCTGCACTGCAGCAGTGGTTAGCCCTGACCGCAATCCACGGGTGGCGTAGTCGGACATTACCTACAGCACATAGCAGACTACCACTGGTCTGACCACCTTGAGCCACGGAACCGGGTCGCCACTACTACTCCCAGCATTGCCCTGAAGTCCGGTTCCGAGTGCCCCACGGCCCAGGGGGCGAGTCAGCTTACCTTACCAGGTACCACAGGTGGCATCACGAACTATTTATTTTATTTTTCCTATCCAAGTTACAAATCCCCCTTTTTAGTTGACCGCCCTGGGCCACGGACCAGGCAGCCACTGTGACATATCCCCCCCCACCAGCATCCATAGGCCCGGCTGTCGAATACCCCATTGCCCTGGGGGCGCGTCAACTTCTGGCGTCACGAACAGGATTTCGTGCCCGTTGCAACTAACAGGATTCCGTGCCCGTTGCCACCGGGTACTGTGCGCCTTAAAGAACTGTGTTATGTTACTGAATGTGGCGCCCGCCCCAGAAGAACGGGCGCCATTATGTGCGTGGTCAAAGACAACAATATGGAGCCTCCCATCATGGGCCGGGTCCCAGAATGGCGCCAAAAGCACACCCTGCCGATTGCAACAGTGACTGTCCGCATAGATGTGTCCATCAAGGCAGAGAGGACGTCACAGGGAGTGACCGACAGCAGGCTGCCATGGGACCGCCCGCGAAAGGGGAGGGGAGGAAGAGAGAAGGAATGGAGACAGGGTGTGGTCTTAACAAGTCTACACAGACCGCACCCGGCAGCCAGCATGGACGGAAGCAAGGATCCAGCCTCCGCCTCTGGCCTGCAGGAACAAGCGACCCCCCTCACCCTGGAGGGGGAATCAAGTAAACTGTCCCCGGAGGATACGGAATTCCTCCAAATAGAGATCCTGGAGCTGAGCCAGCAGGTGGAACGGGCCCAGCCAGCAGCGGTCACCAGGTGGAAGAGCGAGCTGCTGGAGAAGTTAGCAGCTCGGCGGCGGCCAGCACCGGATATTATCAGCGGCACCCCAGCCCCGGCGGAGCCTGATGAACACCAGGAGGCCGTGTGCAGCACAGGAGCAGGTAGGAAGAGTTCCCCCATCCAGGGCGCTGCAAGCACCGACCTGCTCCGGGGCCTCCTGCAGCAGCAGCCCCTGTACCCGGGCGCGTGCACCCTAGACCAGCTGCTAAGCCCGGAACCTCCACCCCCGGGCGCTGAATCCGAAAACCTCCTGCTCGGCTCCCTCCCGGAACCGCCACCTCCGGCACCCGGGTGGGTGTACGGCGCCTTCCTTTGATTGGTCCGCCAGATTTGGGGACCAGCAGCCGTACCCGCTACTCCCGACACCAGCGCCCCCGGTTGCCTGACCCAGCGGAGAAGAATTTAGTTGGGACAACCGGGGGGGGGACCTGATGGGGTTCCCGCAGGAGACCCAAGCCGAGGCCCTGCAGAGAAAGGAGTTCTGCAGGCGGGAGCTCCAAAAGCTGGAGAAGGAGCGGCACACTCGGTGGGCGCGTTGTGAGCAGTTAAAGGCCCGGAACAAGGCCGCAAAAGCTCAAGCCCGGCAGGTGGAATCTGCCCACCCCAGCCCCGTGAAGAAGGACTAGTAGTAAAGTTCGACTTGAAGGCTGGGTGGTGCTTTATCCGAAATCCCAATTTCTGCAGGGATATTTTCGTGAACCGGCGGGATGTTGAGCCCGAGCTGGAACAGGGCCATCCCAACCGGAACCTGTACCCCGGCAACCGTGTCACCTACACTCGACACCACGGGGAACGCGGGTGGTATGCCCTCCAACTGTGCCGCGTGATTGAGGACACGCCCCCGCAGAACATGGCTGATGACCCGGCTGGGTCCAGCAAAAATCAAAAGTACCCCAGGCGGGAACCCCACTACTAGTACAGTAGGTGGGACTAAACTGTATATAGTCACCCGTAAGGGTACAGAAAATTGAAGTTGTTTTAAGTGTGTTTTAATAATTACCCGTCAGGGTATACAGACTTCAGGCTGAGGACTGTAAGCAGCCAAAGACTGACTTTGTATATAGTTTTGCACTTCTTAAAGTGCTCTCTATTGGTTTTATAAGTGCAACCAAGTGACCTCAGAAAAAAAACCCGTTTGGCGTGGCGGAAGACGTGGTCCAGCACCAGGATCACCTATGCCCTGCAGCCACGCCCAGGGCCTACGTTGAGGGTTTGCGGATGGGTCCCTCATGCTGCTACTTTTGCACCTGTTTGAAAAAGAAAATGGACACCCGGTTATAGAATGTGCTGTAACCTGTTGCAGAATGTTATTAAAAGTGTTTGTGATGTTATGATAACCTGTAACTTTAAAGAGAAGTGCCTCCCTTAAAGGGAAGAAATGTTTTGTTACAATCTTATATGCGAATGCATTCTAAAAACTGCATGTCTAATTTACCGTGTTTTGCTCAGTTCCAGCCCGCGGACGTGCTGTGTTTTGCAAGTGTGGAGTGTGGCGCCCCTGAGGGTTCAGTCGCCACAGAGGTACTGCACCTCACCCAGAGGTGTGGTATCTCCTTCTCTCAGGTAAGGAGGGAGTACTGCCTGGGACCCCAACACCCGCATTCAACACTACACTGCTCCAGGCCGGCAGGAAGGGCAAGATGCAATGTGTTTCCTGCTGAGCCCTGTCCCTGGCTGGAGTGGGGGGAACCAAAGGTAGGGGGAACCAGTAGTGGGTGTGGGTGGAGGATGTAGAGTAGGGGAGCACCATTGTAGGAGGTATATAAAGGGAAGCCATCTTAGGGTGGCAGATCAGTCAGAACAGTAGGAGAAGTTAGTCAGTCAGGGAGCAGAGTCTCGTTAGGAGCTCTGCTCCACAAGTGGGGCCTAGTGATAGAGGCCCAGGAGGGGCGCAGAGGAGGAAGGCTCCGTTTTATTGAAGGGATCCCAGGGGGTACGGCGAGTGCAGGACGGCACCCGTATGCCCCGAATCTGTCAGAAGACAGAGGGATCAGGCTGCAAGAAGGGGACTGGCCCCTGGACCAGCCGTGTTACTCCAGGTCTCGGCTGGAAAAACCGGAGGCTTCTGGCTTTCATAGTGCAGTTGCCAAAGCCTCATCCTAGTCACCGTGAGGGTCAAGCAGGTCCGGGAACTCCAAGTGCCCAGAGGGACTTCAGAGCACCTGAGCGGGACTGTGAGTGGGGAAGAGCAGGGCAGGAGGGAAAAGACCCAGCGTGAAGACGGTCTAGTGAGGAACATAAGAAAGCGGGGTTCTGTCAGGTGCTCCTGACCTACCTGAGGAAGAGCTGAACCCCCGATCTGGTGGACGCAGCGCGACACGGGAGGCTGGCTTCCGTGCAGTGTACCAGTGGAGCGTACATGAGAACTGTGAGTAAAGACTAGGATGACTGCACCGCACTGCCTCCGTCCATTATTTCAGCTGCGCCATCTCTCCCTCTGCACTACAAGTCCCAGCATCACCACCCACCAAACTCCACACTGCCCCGGGGGCCCACTCTATCTGTGGGGAGCAGAAACACCTCAGCTGCCATCCCATCACCCCCCGGAGTTGTGCAGCAGCGCTGGTAAACCTTACCAGGTACCACAGGTGGCGTCACAAACTATTTATTTTATTTTTCCTATCCAAGTTACAAATCCCCATTTTTAGTTGACCGCCCTGGGCCACGGACCGGGCCAGCCACTGTGACATATCCCCCCCCCACCAGCATCCATAGGCCCTGCTGCCGAGTACCCCATTGCCCTGGGGGCGCGTCAAAAACAGTCATACTGTTTATGTTTAGAATTATTCTACATGGAAAAAGTTATCTTGTAAGTATATTGCTTTCATGGAGTTTGCATTTCTGGCACAGGGACTGGAAGTCAGTGAATGGGGGTCAGAGGACCTTCATTCTCTCGATTGATGATGGTCTTGGAGGGGGTTTATTCTTAGATTGACCTACCCCATTAAAGAGCATCTGTCACCATCATTATCTATAATAAAAACATATAATACATATATTTTTCTCAATACGTCTGTGATTTTCTTCTAGGAGCGCAACTTTTAATAATTTTATATACATAGTTTAACACAATGGACGCTCATTCATTACGGGTCTGGATCTCTTTAAATACAGGATCAAGCAACTGATTAGTCGATTGTGTCACCTGATATACTCTGCTGAATCTGATTGGTCAGTGCCCTGACTTTAGAGACTCCTTCCACACAAGCCAAGATTTCAAAGTGAAAAATGTCACAAAATACAAATACCCCCCCAAACTCAGTGTACAGACCCCCAGAAAGCAGCGAGTTATCCCCTCCTCCCTATCCTATCAATAGGGGATAATTTCACATTGGTACCTATGAGGAAGAGAAATTTAATCTCAAAGTTCAACAGCTCCACTTTCTTATCAAAACTGTAAAGCAATGAAATAGGTTCCCACTGGTGTGGAGAGACTAATGGACCAGGCAATGCTCCCTGGGAAAAAAAATATGCAAATTAACCCACATCCACATTTAATTTATTTTACAATTCCCTACTATTCTTCCTATACAGCTAATCCCTATCTGTTATTTTTTACTCCCTGTTCCAGTGATGTTTCAATGGAGGGGAGTCACAAATGAGGCATCACAGGAGGATGACCCTGTATTCACTTCTCTGCAGCATCTATCACCCCTCCTGAAACAGGACGTCATCAGGACCACCTGTTTCAGTAGCAATGATGGAAATGTGATAGCAATTTTTGTTACTGTCGCAGCATTTCTGTCCCCGCCGCAACATCTTCAGTCGCCGCCATCACAGTCCCTGCTTCTGTCCTTGCCGCTGCATCTTCAGTCACCCTTCCATAGTCCCTGCTTCTGTCCCTGCCGCTGCATCTTCAGTCGCCGCCATCACAGTTCCTGCTTCTGTCCCTGCCGCTGCATCTTCAGTCGTCGCTTGCACAGTCACTGCTTCTGTCCCCATCGCTGCATCTTTAGTCGCTGCTTCCACAGTCCCTGCTTCTGTCCCCACCACTGAATCTTCAGTCGCTGCTTCCACAGTTCCTGCTTCTGTCCCCACCACTGCATGTTCAGTCGCCGCTTCCACAGTCCCTGCTTCTGTCCCCACCACTGCCCTGTTCAGTCCCGCTTCCACAGTCCCTGCTTCTGTCCCCACTGCTGCATCTTCAGTCGCCGCTTCCACAGTCCCTGCTTCTGTCCCCACCACTGCATCTTCAGTCGCCGCTTCCACAGTCACCGCTTCTGTCCCCACCGCTGCATCTTCAGTTGTCACTTCCACAGTAACTGCTTCTGTCCCCACTGCATCTTCAGTCGCCGCTTCTACAGTCACTGCTTCTGACTCGCCCCCTGGGCCGTGGGGCACTCGGATCCGGGCAATAGGGGGAACGATGGGAGTAGTAGTGGCAACCCGGTTCCGTGGCTCAGGGTGGTCAGGCCAATGGTAGTCTGCTACGTTCTGCTGATAATGTCCGACTACGCCACCCGTGGATTGCGGTTATTAGGAACCGCCGCTGCATGCAGACCGCTGGGGCTGATGAGGTGTGCAGCTAGGGTAGTGTGACTCCCCACGGGAAGAGTGCGGCCCCAGGGCAGTATAATGGATGGTGGGAGTGATGGTAGTGAGAATCCCAGTGCTGATAGTGCTGGAGGAGCAAGGAGCACACAGACAACAAGTTGCAGTCCAGGGTCTTTACTGAAACAGGTAAACTGACCCATAAACAGTCCCAGCTAGGAGGGGACCTGGATGTCTGAGAGCAACGGGGAAATTGGCCCTGGTCAGGGTGAGGGTGTAGGCCTACCGTGCTTTCTGCGCTCCTTCTGGCTATCTCCTCGTTATAGGGTAACAGCCCACGTTTCCAAGCTTTCCGTGTATTCTCGCCTGTATGGCCTGCGACGTGGGTTCCTTTCTGCTCCCAGCCTTGTACGGCTTTACTGGTCCCTTCGGTTGTGGCCGGGCCTCCAGGCTTCTTAGGCCAAGGAATGTACAGTCCCTTGTGGACTGGTTCTCTGCTGGGGGATGTGGAATCCTTCCAGCCTCAGACACCAAAGTCTGGTAAAGCTAAGTCTTTCTCTGCCAAGACAGGCTCTCTTCGCCTCTTGTCTCTGGCTTGTGGCTCTCTCCTACTGCCACACTTCCTCTTAGGTGCAATCAACTTTCTGTCCCTGCTCCACTCTGGGACACGTCTCAGTGCTGAGACAGGCTTTCCAGTTCTCTCTAACCCTGTCCCCAGTACCAGCTTTTATAGGGGCAGCCAGCTCCCCCTACTGGCCTGAGACAGGAGGCATTGCATGCTAATGTTCCCCTGACCAGAGAACCTCCCCCTTGCTCTCAGACACAGCTTTATTACACTTGTGGCATCCAGGTAGGGTGACACATTCCCCCCTAGTGAAATTTAGTACTCCGGGACTAAACAATAAACAAAGACAATATGCACAACAATAACACATTAATAGACAGACGACGCACAAATTGAGTTCTTAAGGTCACAGTGTGGTCTGTGACCGGGTGTCCATATCACCAATACAACGGGGAGCCTTTACCAGGTGGGGGTCTGTCCTACCCCAAGTCCTTCACAGTCTTAGTTCATTCCTGGGTTAGGCTCAGAATGCAGTCCATACAAGGTCCCGGTTATAAAAAGTCCATAACCTGTGAGTCCTTACGATAGCTGCAAGAAACTGAAACACACTATCAATAAACATGCAGGTAACTTTGGCAAACAATTCAACATTTGGCAACAGGGTTATTTACAATTTTAGTGCGCTCTATACTCTCCAGCGAGCGGGTATCTGTCCCTTTGTGCTCCTGGTTGACCTCCTTAACCCCCTGTCTGGTGGTGGACCAACCTGGCTTTCCCCACTAGCGTTAGGGGTACAGCTACCAGCTGGGTGTACAGGTAAGGCAGGCAGCTGTCTGCGGGTTCTTTGGCTTACCGCAGGCATGGCAGGCTCACTGTCAGCAGAGGGTTGACTCTCCTGGGCTGCTGGAACAGGCTCTTCTGCCTCTGGAACCGCTTGCTCCTCTTCACCTTCCGGCTCTGGTGTTGGTTGTTGCTGTGCCGGTTGCAGGAAATGCAGGACGGGTACCACTATGGCATCATTTATGCGAGTCCAGGACTGAGGGAACTCTCCGAGAACGGTGCTGATCATTTCTTCCTTGTCCTCTGCGGGTTCAAGGTCACTCTGATCCTCTTCTACACTGCGGAGTTGCTCGGGGCACCTTTTGAGGTGGTCTCTGGAGACGACACTAGTGGCTTCTCCTCCGTCCTTGGTGATCACGCACACCTTTGCGTTGTCGTGGTCAGACTGCAGTACGGTGTAGGGTTCCCTTTCCCACTGGTCGTCCAACTTATGTAGCCTTCTTTTTCGCTTTAGGACTTGCTCACCAGGTTCTAGGGGACTAGCAGGGGCGTGTTGATTGAAGAGTCTTTCTTGCTTCTCTCTCACCTGGGCCAGGCTCTTCTCCACACTCTCCTGTACCTTCTTGTACTGCAGTTGCTTTTCCGTATCCCAGTCCGCATCCGGGGAGGTGTCCTCAGGTATTAGGACTCCCATCTCCAGGTCTACGGGCAGCTTACCCGGTCTAGCTCGCATCAGGTAAGCCGGGGTGCAGTTTGTAGCATTCACCGGGATATTGTTGTACATGTCTACCAGGTCCGGCAACTTTTCTGGCCACAGGCTGCATTCCTCCAGGGGCAACGTCTTCAGGAGATCAATGACTATATTGTTCATCTTCTCACACATCCCGTTGGTTTGGGGGTGGTAAGGCGTTGTACGAATCTTCTTACAGCCATAGAGGTTGCAGAACTCCTGGAAGATTTCAGCCTCGAACGCTCGACCCTGGTCTGTCAGGACCTGTTCCGGATACCCGTGTGGACGGCAGAAGTATTGCTAGAAGGTTCTGGCCGCTGTTTGGGCTGTCAAGTCCTTTACCGGGACCACCACTAGAAAACGGGAATAGTGGTCCACCATTGTCAGGGCGTAGATGTACCCTGACCGGCTTGGAGCCAACTTGACGTGGTCTAGAGCTACCAGCTCAAGAGGCTGCGTGGTGACGATGGGCCTCAAGGGTGTCTTCTGACTGGTGCGGTCCTTCCTCCTTAGGTGACAAGGGCCACAGTTTCTGCACAATTTTTCTACAGCTCCTCTCATGCCGACCCAAAAGAACCTTCCTCTTAGTAGGAACTCCAGTTTCTTCCAACCGAAGTGTCCCGCTCTGTCATGGTAAGCCCCCAGGACCATAGCTGCATCTCGCCTTGGGACCACGACTTGCCAGGTCAGCTCGTGCGTCCGGTGGTTAACAATCCTTCTGCACAACTTGCCTTCGTAGAGGAACAGCTTGCTCTTCTCCTTCCATAGCTGCTTGGCATCCTCTGGGGCATCTGGATCTAGGCGGGCGTCTTCCCGGGTCAGCAGATCTTTCACCAGAGAGGCATCCTTGATAGGGCGTCCGCGTTGGCGTTGGTTTTGCCTGCCCGGTACTTGATCACGAAGTCATAGTTGGAGAGACGGGCCATCCACCGCTGTTCCAGGGCACCCAGTCTTGCATTGTCCAGGTGTGTCAACGGGTTGTTGTCCGTGTACACGGTGAACTTTGCGGAGGCCAGGTAATGCTTGAAGCGTTCCGTCACGGCCCACACCACCGCCAAGAATTCTAGCTTGAAGGAGCTGTAATTCTCCGGGTTCCTCTCGGTGGGTCTCAGCTTCCGGCTGGCGTATGCGATCACCCGTTCTCTGCCCTGTTGGTTTTGGGACAGTACAGCTCCCAGTTCCACATTACTGGCATCTGTGTGGAGAATGAAAGGCTGGCCGTAATCAGGGTAGGCCAGGATCTCAACCCCGTGAGGGCCATCTTTAGCTGGCGGAAGGACTCCTCTTCCGGTTTATCCCACTTGAAGGGTGGCTTTTGACTCCTGGACTTAGACTGTCCGATCAGGAGGTCCTGCATAGGAGCTGCCATCTTAGTCAACCCGGGGATGAACCTTCGGTAGTAGCCTACCAACCCGAGAAACTGTCTCACCTCTTTGATGTTCGAGGGGCTTGGCCAGCTCTTGATTGCCGTGACCTTGTCAGGGTCGGGGGCCACTCCTTCCGCGCTTACCACGTGCCCTAGGTACTGGACCTTTGGTTTCAGCAGGTGGCACTTCGATGGTTTCACCTTCAGGCCATAGCCTGCCAGGGCTTCGAACACCTCGGCCAGGTGCTTTAGATGGTCCTCGTAGGTCTTCTCCCGGTCCGCCTCTGCGACAGGAACCTGCCAGTACCCGCTAGTGAGATCCAAAGTGGAGAAGAAGTTAGCAGATTTTAAAGCAGCCAAAGACTCCTCTATCCTTGGTAAGGGGTACGCATCTTTGTGTGTGATACGGTTGATTTTCCGGTAATCTACACACATTCTCATGGTGTTGTCTTTTTTTTTAACCAAGACTAGTGGAGCTGCCCAGGGGCTACAGCTATCCCTGATTACCACAGCCTCCTTCATGTCTCTAAGCATCCCCTTGGCGTGTTGGTAGTGTGCAGGGGGTACGGGACGATACCTTTCCTTTATGGGAGGATGATCTCCCGTGGGGATGTGATGTTCCACTCCCTTTACTCGCCCGAAGTCCAGCGGGTGTTTACTGAACACTCTCTCGTATTCCTGGATCACCCGGTAGACTCCCTGCTTTTGGTGAGCAGGTGTGGAGTCAGTACCCAAATGCAGTTGCTGATGACGCGCCCCCTGGGACATATTCCTTTTTGAGGGGAATACCCGGCACCGGATCAGATGGGGGGTTGTAGTCTCCGAGCGGCTGTGACCCGGCCCCGTGCCCAGGGCGTCAAGCTCAGTGTTATGTGGCAGCTTTACAGATGTTACTAAAGTTCTTTTGTGTCGACTACGCCACCCGTTGGGATGCGGTCACTGTGGCCGCCGCTGCAGCAGGGTCCGCTGAGGCTGATGGTGGGTGCGCAGCTTGGTGGGATAACCCCCAACGGGAGGGGTATAGCCTCAGGGGGTCAGGTGCAGAGGATGGGGGTTGTAGTGGTGCGGTGCAGCCGGCAATGAAGACAGACTCGGGTTGTGCAGTTAAGGGTGTTTACTTACTGCAGATGTTGTACTGGTCACTCCAGCTGCTAGTGACCACCCGAGCCGTGCTGCGTCCACCAGGTCCTGGATCCAGCCAACCCCCAAACAAGTCCGGAGCGTGGCCCTGAGCTCTCCCTCTGTCCTTTCTTCAGCCGTCCCCACCAGGGATTCACCTAGGTCCAGCTCCCTCGGGCCTTCTTTTGGGACACCCTTGGCCCTGGGTTCCCTGACCCTTCATGTGGTGTGCCTTCGGGGTGAATGTAGTGGGTGACCGTGACAGACACTGCCCACGGTCTCCGGTCTCTGGCTGGGGAATGTCTTTACCCCCACCAGCTTGGGTTCCGGTACCCTGATGCTGACTCCTCACCCGGTGTTCTAATTTGGGTTCTTGGGTCCCTTCAGTCTTCCCCCTCTGGGTCTTTCTCTTTCTTCCTCCTCTCTCTCTCTCTCTAGGGCTCTGCTCTGCTCCTCTTCCTGATTCTGACAGACTGACCCTGATCTCAGTTGGTGCCCACCTTATATACACCCTCTATGTGTGAGCTCAGGTGACCAGCACCCAATGAGCTCCTATCACTACCCAGACTGCTCCCCCTATCTGCCCCTACACTACATGGGATGTACCACCCCCCTCCCACTCCAGCCAGGAACAGGCTCGGTTGTACCTGCACATTTCTAAGTGGGAGTACCGTCGGCCTGCTCCTCTGAAATGGGATGTATGTAGTGCATGCAGTCTATCTGAGCTCAGTTCCACACTCCATCCTTACCCGGGAGTGGAATATCACACCTCTGGGTTGAGGTGCAATACCCCTGTAGCAGCCGAATCCTCAGGGTGCTACATTCCCCCCTGGTAAATCACAGCACGTCCTCGGGCTGTAAAGACATAAAACACCAAAACATACAAAATTTTCATATAAACATATTAAAACATATAAAACATTATAGATATATAAAACTTTTTATATAAACATTCTCGTAGACTTCTCTTGTCTCTGGTTCCTCCTCCGGACACTGTGCAACGTGTGTCCGGGAAAAGTGCGACAGTCTCTTAGAAAAATCTGGTTTTCTTATAAAACCGGTAGGGGGCGCTTTAGGACGCGCAACTATATACAGGGGAAGTTGGCCGCTCTCAGTCCTCGGCCAGGTAGAGGGAAGGGAATGGCTGCTCACAGTCCTCAGCCTGTAGGATGAAGGGGTTAACGGGTAAACAGTTCACTGGTCCCAACGGGGACTATTTTAGCAGCAACAGTTTCAGTTTCTTTATACCCCGATCGGGTAACTATATACAGCACCTGCTCTGCCGCACTCAACGGCGTCTTCCTCCTGCTCTTTCTTGATATGATGTTTCTTCAGACCCGTCCGGGTCCTCTGGCTCCTCCTCTCCGTACCGCAACTCCTCCTCCGTCAAGCGGTGTACGTGGAGGGCGTAAGGTCCTTTGGCACACTTGTGCCGGGTGAAAGTGACCTCGTCTCCGACGTAGAGGTCACGGCCTTTGTGACCTTCCGGCAGGTGGGACTCGACGTCTCTGCGGGTCACAAAAACGTCACCGCGGTTGTTACGGTCCCGAATAAAGCCCCACCCATGCTGCGGGTTGAACTTTATCACCGTCCCGATGGTGCGGGGACAGTGCGCTGCACGGGGGTTCCTCCTAGTCCGGCTCTTCTGCTCCGCACTCCGGATTTGGGCCTGTTGTTCTCTGACCCGCCTCTCCTCCCGTTCTCTCGCAAACTCTGCTAGCTGCTGACGACAACACTCAGTACGCTCAGCGGCGACTGCCCGAGTTTCTCCGGTGAACCCCATCAAATCTTCTCCCGTGGGGTCCCACACGAATTGGGCTTCTTCTAAAGGAGGCGAGACCCGAGCCACGGGCTTCGGAGCCGGGATCAGGGGCTCACACAAGGGCCCTAGTCTTTGTTGCCGCTCCAGCTCATGGTATCCTTCGGGCCAGATGAAGGGCCGCCCGTCCGGCCATGTGAGCTGGCTGAAGAGGTCCTCCCCCAGGTGTGGCACCCTTGGTATTACGGGCGCGGGCGCGGTGGTGGTGGCGCCCGGGTTGCCCAGGCCTTGCGGCCAGGCCTGGGGCACCTGGAAGGTGAAGGGCACCGTTAGGACGGCGGCGCCCTGGGCTACCTGGCCTTGCGGCCAGGCCGGAGGCTCCGCGGAGGTAGGGGGCGCTGTTGGTGGTGCGGCGCCCGGGGGTACTAGGCCTTGCGACCAGGCTGGTGGTAATTCCTGCTTTGTCACGCTCCGGATCGAGGCGCGTGACGTCACAGGGGTCGCTGCGGCGGCTTCCGGTCGGGGCCTAGTCCATGGCGGTGACATGGCGGCTACGGGCACAGCAGGGGGACTTTCGGGCTCTGCGACGGGGAGCTGGGGCAGGTAAGCGGTGTCACGGCTTGGGGTATAGGCGTCCCCTTTACCTGCCTCCATGCGTTCGGCTCCCTTCTCGGCGCCGTCTCCGGCCTTGGGTCCTCCCGCGCCATCCTCAGAGGCGGTCTGCTTCCTCTTCCAGGGTAGCGTGCTCCGTTGACTGGTCTCTGCTTGCTGGGCCATCTCCCGGCTCCACTCCGCCAGTATCTCACGCTGTACCCGGGCCATCCTCCTTGCGAGGCCCTCCAGGGCAGTTTGTGCACACTCCCGGTCTCGGGGGAGCTGCGCTAAGATCTCCGCTAGACCTAGCGGGGTTGTGGACTCTAGCAGGCTCCTGACCATCGGGTCGGTGCTGCTCTGCTCTGCTTCCGGCAGGCTCCTGGCCAGCGGGCCGGTGCTGCTCTGCCCTCCTTCCTCGGTCTCTAGCAGACTCCTGGCCAGCGGGCCGGTGCTGTTCTGCTTTCTCTCCATCTCCGGGTGAGCTCCTTCGCTACTCCTCGTTAGACCTCTTGCCTCCGGGTGCGCTCGCTCTAGACTGCTCCAAGCGACACCCATCTTTGTTCTCTCCTTTCGTCTCCTCCCACCTCGAGGGCGGTCCCGGGGCAACTCGGTGACTGTCAGCTCCAGGGGTAGTTCTTTCACGCTGACAGACACCTCCAGCATCACAGTCTCTGTTGGTGGGGGCGGTTTCCACTTTTGGCGCCATTTTCTGTCCTGGCCCACGATGGGAGGTGGCCTCTTGCCCTCCTTTGGCACGCCCATAATGGCGTCCGCTGCTCTTCCAAGGCGGGAAATCTGCGGTTTTGGCGGGAATCGCTTCCCAGTGGCGGGAAACTCTGCAGATGGCGGGAACAAGTTGGAAATGGCGGACAATCGGCGGGAAACGACTGGTGATGGAGTCCGATGGCGTGGACCCTCCGGAACCGGCGGGAGACTTCTTTCTGAGGTAAACTTGCACTTTTCTTCAGGCACGCAGTACCCGGGTGTTGCGGGCACGTAATCCTGCCGACTACGCCAAAGTTGACGCGCCCCCTGGGACATATTCCTTTTTGAGGGGAATACCCGGCACCGGATCAGATGGGGGGTTGTAGTCTCCGAGCGGCTGTGACCCGGCCCCGTGCCCAGGGCGTCAAGCTCAGTGTTATGTGGCAGCTTTACAGATGTTACTAAAGTTCTTTTGTGTCGACTACGCCACCCGTTGGGATGCGGTCACTGTGGCCGCCGCTGCAGCAGGGTCCGCTGAGGCTGATGGTGGGTGCGCAGCTTGGTGGGATAACCCCCAACGGGAGGGGTATAGCCTCAGGGGGTCAGGTGCAGAGGATGGGGGTTGTAGTGGTGCGGTGCAGCCGGCAATGAAGACAGACTCGGGTTGTGCAGTTAAGGGTGTTTACTTACTGCAGATGTTGTACTGGTCACTCCAGCTGCTAGTGACCACCCGAGCCGTGCTGCGTCCACCAGGTCCTGGATCCAGCCAACCCCCAAACAAGTCCGGAGCGTGGCCCTGAGCTCTCCCTCTGTCCTTTCTTCAGCCGTCCCCACCAGGGATTCACCTAGGTCCAGCTCCCTCGGGCCTTCTTTTGGGACACCCTTGGCCCTGGGTTCCCTGACCCTTCATGTGGTGTGCCTTCGGGGTGAATGTAGTGGGTGACCGTGACAGACACTGCCCACGGTCTCCGGTCTCTGGCTGGGGAATGTCTTTACCCCCACCAGCTTGGGTTCCGGTACCCTGATGCTGACTCCTCACCCGGTGTTCTAATTTGGGTTCTTGGGTCCCTTCAGTCTTCCCCCTCTGGGTCTTTCTCTTTCTTCCTCCTCTCTCTCTCTCTCTAGGGCTCTGCTCTGCTACTCTTCCTGATTCTGACAGACTGACCCTGATCTCAGTTGGTGCCCACCTTATATACACCCTCTATGTGTGAGCTCAGGTGACCAGCACCCAATGAGCTCCTATCACTACCCAGACTGCTCCCCCTATCTGCCCCTACACTACATGGGATGTACCACCCCCCTCCCACTCCAGCCAGGAACAGGCTCGGTTGTACCTGCACATTTCTAAGTGGGAGTACCGTCGGCCTGCTCCTCTGAAATGGGATGTATGTAGTGCATGCAGTCTATCTGAGCTCAGTTCCACACTCCATCCTTACCCGGGAGTGGAATATCACACCTCTGGGTTGAGGTGCAATACCCCTGTAGCAGCCGAATCCTCAGGGTGCTACACTGACACCAGTCCTCCATTTGTTGCTTAGAGCCGTTACCTTCCTCTGGATGAGATGGAGGCAAGGGTTCCACGGACTGTACAGAATTTTGGTTGATGGTATACAATTTGGCTAGCGTAGCATACCGGGGCAGGTACACTTCCCTCTTCCCGATATTTATTATGCGAACGGGCACCCTCCCATGGCGTACATCAACCACCCCCTGTGCCATCAAAATGGTGGGCCTACTATCTGAGTAGACTGGTTCTACCATTGCCTGGTAATCTCTACCTCTCAGACCAATAGCTGCCCGGCACCATATCATCATTTCACTTTTCGGGGGCATGGCAATAGGGAAAGGGTCACACATTCTCACGCTACCAATCTCACCACCGGAGAGTTCCACCTGTTGCCGTCGCATCAGTGCCCGGATCTCTTTTTGGAGCACTCGCTGCTGGCCGGAGCTGGCGTTCTTGGCAACCTGCTGTAAAATGAAAATCACCTCTGCAAGACAATTTTCAATCACATTAGTTCCTAGAGTTATCTTTGGGTGACTCTCGCGCTTGTCAATGTCTACAATGATCAGTCCCTGTGCTGCCAGTTCGACTTTACCGATTTTAATGGTCATCTCTTTAAATCCGATCTGTGGCACGGGCTGACCATTGCTGGCGATGATACTCAAGTCGTCGTCTGGGTAGCGGGTTATATCCGAGTCATTCCAGTACTGCTTGAAGAGCACGTACGGGATGGTGGTGACCTGTGACCCGGTGTCAAGTAGGGCACTCATAGGAATGCCATCCAGTACTACAGGCAAGACTGGACGTCCTCCCACGTATTTGTCACGCCAGTTCGATGGGCCTGGTGATCTTATTCCTAGGGGTTGGCCCTCTACCCCAGGTTGTGCCAGTTTAAAGGACAGTACCTTGCCATATGTCCGGGTTGATTGCAGCGGCGGCAGATGGGTTGTCCGTCCTCGTTGTATCGGTCGCTGGGTCTTCCTCTGGCCGGTGGGGTCCTCCTTGGTCGGCGCCACGGGATATCCTCCGGTCCGGATGCCAGCTGGATCTTCCCTGGAGTAGAAACCTGTAAAGACTGCACAGTTCGGGTTAGCGCGGCAACGCTTTTAGTTAGCTCTTGGACCTGACGGTGCAGGTCTGTAGCCGGGTCATTGTTTAAAGCCTGCGCATCAGCTCCCACAGGCCCTGCCAACAAGGGCGCCGTCTCCTGGTGGTAAATGGTAGCAGGGCATTTGTGGGTCACTGCGCCATCTGGTGCCGGTTCTCGGAGCACCCGGATGGCTCTGTCCTTGAACTGTGCAAAGTCCAGATGAGGGTCCTGTAAGGCCATTGCTCGCAACTGGGTTCGGTGGGCATTGCAATGTAGACCCTCTATAAATAGTTCAGTCAACAACTTGTCTTCGTTTCCCACGCCGTCAGGGTCGGCCTGCTTAATGGCTCTCAGGGCCTCTTGTAGGTTTAGTGCATAGTCCCTTATATTCTCATGTGCTCGCTGCTTGCACCCGTAGAATCTAAGCTTGATCTCGGCTGAGGTACGGGTATCAAAGGTGTCCTTCAGCCGGGCTAGTATCTCTGCGACAGTCCTCCTCCTCCCAAGTGGCCAGGACTTTACCTCCCTTTGGGCTGCCCCTGTTAATTGAGCCACCAGGATGCTCACTTTTTGCTCTTCTGTGAGGGGGTACACCTGGAAGAGGCTATCCAGCCTTTCTCTGAAGTCATTTAGGGTATGGGACTCCCCTGAGTACTGGGGTAGCCAGGCTGCCCCCGGGATGTAGGGCATGGTGAAAGGCATGACCGCAGCAGCGGTGGTGCTGGCGGTGGCTGTAGCAGTGAAGCTCTCCTCCGTATCCGACATCCTCCTCCCCCCTAGTGGACCGTGGCCTACCTTGCGATGATCCTCTTCCGTAGGCCGCGGCTCCGCAGTGGATCGTCAGGGTTGAGGACCTTCCGTCGCGCTCCTGTGACGTCGGCGTCTGCTGGGCTCCTTCCAGGACCTTACGCAACGTCCGGACGTGAGGCGGGGCTTCAGTTCTCGCGCGCTTTCGGAGTCCACGCCCCTCTTCTTCTCGCGCGGCGTCCTCGAGATGGCGTCCAATGGCGGGAAAACTCCACGGATGGCGGGAAGAAGGCAAAAGATGGCGTCGGATGGCGGGAAAACTCCACGGATGGCGGGAAGAAGGCAAAAGATGGCGTCGGATGGCGGGAATCTTCACCACAGGTAAGTTTAACAGTCTTTTTCAGGCACGCAGTACCCGGTGGTTGCGGGCACGAGATCCTGCCGACTACGCCAAAGTTGACGCGCCCCCTGGGCCTGTGTTGTGTAGCATTGCGCACGCGGGGAATACCCGGAGCCGGATCTGTCGGGGTTAGTAGTCCTCGTGGCGGTGACCCGGTCCGTGCCCAGGGTGTCAAACTAAGTGGCGGAATTTAGCAGAAGATGTTATAGTGTTCGACTACGCCACCCGTTGAATGCGGTTATGAAGCCGCCGCTGCAGGGCAGACCGCTGAGGCCGGTGGTACAGTTGTGCAGCGTGGGTAGTATAACCCCCAACGGGAGGGGTATGGCCTCAGGGCAGCAGACGTGGATGATGAGGATAGCAGAATTGCACGCAGGCACCAGGAACCACTCAGAGACGGTGCGGTGTAGTTCAGGGTCTTTACTGGTGGCAAAGGTAGACCCTCCCGGGAGTACTGGCTAGCGATCGGGGCCTGGTCAGTCCGTGAGCAGATAGGATCTCCCCCGGCCAGGCGGAGTTGTAGGCCTCCCCAACTAATTGTACTCTTCCTGGCTACCTTGCTAGAAGCGGGTAAAAGTAGCCCACGTCCCTGAGTGTACCGTGTGGTGCTCACCCGTATGGCCGGTGACTTGGGGCCTTCTGGTAGCCTCCGCTCCACGACGGCGGTGCTGGTCCCTTGCGTGTGACCGTGCCTTCGGGTTTCTTGGCCAGAGGACCTGAAATCCCCTGCCGGACGGTTTCTGCTGCTGGGTATGGAACAGTCCCCACAGCCTCGTACTCCGTGTCCGGTGAGATCTCTTCAGTCAGGACGAGCTCTACAGCTTCCAGTCCTGGACCCCTTTTATCACTGCTCCCACAGAGCTCCTGATCTTGCTCTCCCTGCATCTGCTCCACTCCAGACCAGACTGTGTCTCTGTCTGGGACTCCTCTTCTTCTCTTCTTTTTTTTTTTTTTTTTTTTCCTAACCCCACCTCAGCCCCAGTTTATATAGGGGAAGTTCTTCCCCTCCCAGGACTGGGCAGGAGGTGTGGCATGCTTAGGGTTCCTGACCAGGAGACCTCCCACCTGCTCACAGACGTAATATTGCTATTACTGTGGTAACCAGAACCCTGGGGTGCCACAGGCCTCCCTCGGAACGACGGGATCCTCCTCTGTCGACGCCACGGGACATCCTCCGGACTTGAAGCCAGCTTGATGGGTCTTGACGGGTCCACTTGCAACGTCTGGACGGTCCTGGTCAACGCCGCGACGCTCCTGGTCAGCTCCTGGACTTGGTGGTGCAGGCCTTTCGACGGGGCTTGGTTCAGGGCCTGTGCATCAGCCTCCACGGAGTCCATAGAGGAGGACGCCGCCTCCTGGTGGTAGGTGATAGCAGGGCGCCGGGGGTTTATAGCGCCACTGGTTGCAGATTCACGGAGCACCCTTATGGCCCTGTCCTTAAATTGGGCAAAGGTCAGGTCGGGGTTCTGGAAGAACATGAGGCGCAGCTGGGCCCTGTGGGCGCTGGACAGCAGACCCTCTATGAATTGTTCTGTTAGCAGCTTATCGGTTTCCTGCACACTGCCAGGGTCAGTTTGTTGAATAGCCCTCAAGGCTTCCTGCAGATTTAGGGCATAGTCTCTGATGCTGTCCTGTGCCCGCTGCTTACATCCATAGAACCTCATTTTAATTTCAGCGGAGGTACGTGTATCAAAGGTACCCCGCAGCCGGGACAGAATACCCTTCACAGTCCCTTTCTCCTCAATGGGCCATGATTTTACCTCCCTTTGGGCTGCGCCAGTTAACTGCCCTGTCAATATGCTGACCTTCTGTTCCTCTGTCAGGGGGTAAACTTGGAACAAACTATACAGTCTTTCCTTGAAGTCAGTTAGGGCATGGGGCTCCCCTGAGTATTTGGGCAGCCAGGCCGCTCCAGGGATGTAGGGCAAGGAAAAGGGCATCACCGCTGCTGCAGCTGCGTTGGTGGTAGTGGGCGCCTCTGTGTCCGACATCTTCCTCCCCCCCTAGTGAAGTGTGGCCTACCTTCCGACGATCCTCTTCTGTAGGCCGCGGCTCCGCTGCTGCTCTGGACGAGGACCTGGCGTCGCACTCCGATGACGTCAGCGTCGCTCTCTCTCCCTTCCAGGACCTTGCGCAGCGTCGGTGCGTGGGGCGGAGCTTCGGATCTCGCGCGGTTTTGACGTCCACGCCCCTCTTCTTCCCGCGCGGCGTCCTGAAGATGGCGTCCGATGGCGGGAAGCAGCTGCGGATGGCGGGAAGATGGCAGAAGACGGCGGGAAACGGTCCAAGATGGCGTCTGATGGCGGGAATCGGCTCCGGACGGCGGGAAACTTCGCCACAGGTAAGTTACAAAAGTCTTTTTCAGGCACGCAGTACCCGGTGGTTGCGGGCACGAAATCCTGCCGACTACGCCAAAGCTGACTCGCCCCCTGGGCCGTGGGGCACTCGGATCCGAGCAATAGGGGGAACGATGGGAGTAGTAGTGGCAACCCGGTTCCGTGGCTCAGGGTGGTAAGGCCAATGGTAGTCTGCTACGTTCTGCTGATAATGTCCGACTACGCCACCCGTGGATTGCGGTTATTAGGAACCGCCGCTGCATGCAGACCGCTGGGGCTGATGAGGTGTGCAGCTAGGGTAGTGTGACTCCCCACGGGAAGAGTGCGGCCCCAGGGCAGTATAATGGATGGTGGGAGTGATGGTAGTGAGAATCCCAGTGCTGATAGTGCTGGAGGAGCAAGGAGCACACAGACAACAAGTTGCAGTCCAGGGTCTTTACTGAAACAGGTAAACTGACCCATAAACAGTCCCAGCTAGGAGGGGACCTGGATGTCTGAGAGCAACGGGGAAATTGGCCCTGGTCAGGGTGAGGGTGTAGGCCTACCGTGCTTTCTGCGCTCCTTCTGGCTATCTCCTCGTTATAGGGTAACAGCCCACGTTTCCAAGCTTTCCGTGTATTCTCGCCTGTATGGCCTGCGACGTGGGTTCCTTTCTGCTCCCAGCCTTGTACGACTTTACTGGTCCCTTCGGTTGTGGCAGGGCCTCCAGGCTTCTTAGGCCAAGGAATGTACAGTCCCTTGCGGACTGGTTCTCTGCTGGGGGATGTGGAATCCTTCCAGCCTCAGACACCAAAGTCTGGTAAAGCTAAGTCTTTCTCTGCCAAGACAGGCTCTCTTCGCCTCTTGTCTCTGGCTTGTGGCTCTCTCCTACTGCCACACTTCCTCTTAGGTGCAATCAACTTTCTGTCCCTGCTCCACTCTGGGACACGTCTCAGTGCTGAGACAGGCTTTCCAGTTCTCTCTAACCCTGTCCCCAGTACCAGCTTTTATAGGGGCAGCCAGCTCCCCCTACTGGCCTGAGACAGGAGGCATTGCATGCTAATGTTCCCCTGACCAGAGAACCTCCCCCTTGCTCTCAGACACAACTTTATTACACTTGTGGCATCCAGGTAGGGTGACACACTTCTGTCCCCACCACTGCATCTTCAGTCGCCGCTTCCACAGTCCCTGCTTCTGTCCCCACTGCTGCATCTTCAGTCGCCGCTTCCACAGCCACTGCTTCTGTCCCCACTGCTGCATCTTCAGTCGCCGCTTCCACAGTCACTGCTTCTGTCCCCACTGCTGCATATTCAGTCGCCGCTTGCACAGTCACTGCTTCTGTCCCTGTCGCTGCATCTTCAGTCGCTGCTTCCACGGTCCCTGCTTCTGTCCCCACCACTGAATCTTCAGTCGCTGCTTCCACAGTCCCTGCTTCTGTCCCCACCACTGCATGTTCAGTCGCCGCTTCCACAGTCCCTGCTTCTGTCCCCACCACTGCATCTTCAGTCGCCGCCATTACAGTCACTGCTTTTGTTCCCGCCACTGCATCTTCAGTCGTCGCTTCCACAGTCACTGCTTCTGTCCCCACCACTGCATCTTTAGTCGCAGCCATCACAGTCACTGCTTCTGTTCCCGCCACTGCATCTTCAGTCGCCGCCATCACAGTCACTGCTTCTGCCCCCACCACTGCATCTTCAGTCGCCGCCATCACAGTCACTGCTTCTGTCCCCGCCACTGCATCTTCAGTTGTCGCTTCCACAGTCACTGCTTCTGTCCCCACCACTGCATCTTCAGTCGCCGCCATCACAGTCACTGCTTCTGTTCCCGCCACTGCATCTTCAGTCGCCGCCATCACAGTCACTGCTTCTGCCCCACTGCATCTTCAGTCGCCGCCATCACAGTCACTGCTTCTGTCCCCGCCGCTCCGTAATACAGTTGTCAGGATGCAACGCACACAGATCACGAGGCGGAAACAGTCAGGGATTGATATAACTCAATTTATATACAGCAATGACTTTAAACAATTAGAGTTAGTATCGAAACAAATCAACAGTAGATCTAATAAAAGTAAGCTTGGAATAGCAAAGAAAGTCTTTCACTAATTAACGTTAATGTTCTTTTCACAAAGGTGTTACACCAGGTCGTGGGAGTCACCACGTAAGTTCTCTCTGCAGCTCTTGCCCTAGCAGGGGTCACTGGGTTTTCCCGTTAGGCCGCAAGTCTCTCTCTGACTTAGTCTATCAAAGCCCGTTGAACCTGCCACACACCAACCGTCCCCCTCCCAACCTGAAACCCTAGTCCCAGACGATCCTGGTACCATAGGTGAAAGCTGGAAGTGACGGCCTTGCTCACTCGCGCTGTTACTCTGCAATCGCAGGCGTACCTCTCCTGTCACAGTCTTCTCACGGATCTTCTCGGTTTGACCGTCGGCGTAAGTCTCTTAGGCTCTGGGCAGCAAGGACTAGGCCTCGGCTCTTGACAGGCGACGCCGGGTCTCGGAGGCTTAACCAGCGCAAGGCGTGGATCCTGGTCCTGACCAGTGTAGGCAGAACTTGGAGTTCTCCTGCCGGGTAATCTGGACCTTGCCAGGCTGGGTGGCACAGACTTCCCTCTGAGACCTGTCACGCTTGGCTCAGCAACGTCTCTGCAGCACGTCTGCTCCACTCCGTCTGGTGCCAAATCTGCCTGCGGTTTGGCTCGCAGGGCTTTTACATCAAGTAAGTCTTTCCTGTGGGTCACCTGATCAGGTTCAGCACCCAAAGTCACTCCCCCTGCAAATCTTCCAGCACAATTTGGTTCCGCTTGATTACGCCTGGCCAGCAGATGGCAGTCTTTCCTCCTTAATGGCACATCCTACAAGGGCTCTTCAGGAAATTCACTCCTTCTTATTACAGTTGCACCTTCAGTCGCAGCATCCACAGTCACTGCTTCTGTCCCTGCCGCTGCATCTTCAGTCACCCCTTCCAAAGTCACTGCTTCTGTCCCTGCTATTGTATCTTTAGTCGCCGCCACCACAGTCACTGCTTCTGCCCAGCCTCCCACATTTTCAGTCACCACTGACACAGTCAATGCTTCTTTCCCCGCCACGTTGTTCACTGAAATGAGATGTCATCAGAGGGCGGTGATATAAGCAGTGTGAGTGAAATCAACACCGCACACTGATGATAATTAGTTTTAGGTTGACCGGTGATAGAAGCTGTGGGGCGGTGCTGCTGTCACTCACCCTGCTTCTATCACCACACCCTGATGATTTCTCATTTCAGTTAATGAAGGGAAAGAAACAGTAACTGTAGCAGCAGGGACAAAAACAGCTGTCACTTCTCCATCACCACTATTGAAACATGATGTCTATTCTCTATACAGGGATATAAACTTTCAAAAGGGATCCTGGGTTGGGTCCATGCAGTAGCTGCTGGCTGATAGAGCAGGCTGGCAGGAAGCCGAGTTAATACCAGGAGGTCTGACACACGAACAGAATCATCAGGAAAAAGAATAGTCTGAACATAGGTCAAGGTCAAAAACAGGAATCAACTAGTCAGGCAAGAGCAATGTAGGGAGCGGACCAAGATCAGGTTAAAGCTGATAACTGGCAATGGAGACAAGAAGCCTGGCTTTACATGATGTGAGCCTCGCCCAAGGCTCAGAGAAGGGAGGTAGCGAGAACCATGTTTAGGATTTATCCCCCAAACACCTTCCATAAGTCCCAGAGTTGTTGCACTGTCGCCCCACATCGCCCACAGTAAAGGCGCGGCTCCATCTGGCGACAGAAGCAGCAGCAGGAGGAGTGAGCACGGGCAGCAATGTGACAGAAACATTGAAATTACCGCACTTAGGTCAAACCTAAGTCTTTTACTGACTACAGGCCTAATATATATATTTTATTCAGTATATCTAAGAATAGAGACAGAATCAAATACATAAAGACATAAAGACAGTCTGGAGATCTGCTGCCGGGTGGTGCACAAACGTAACATTAGCAGCTTTTTTAGTGACGTGTATGTAATGACGATGGTAATGAATATACAAAACCAATAATAAGTGCGGGAGGGGGTGATAGGACGGGCGGCTGCGGGCTAAAGGTAAAAGTACAACTAGTTGGAAGAAGTGAATCTGAGCGGAGTAAAGAGCAATTCTGGTCACAATTGACAACCACATCAGTTTTTTGTCGTAGGTGGCAGGTGGACAATATTAAATATAGATCTTACTAAACAGCCACCGACACAACCTGCGCCGCACTTTAATATCACTCCATGTCGATAACTATATGGATTTCAATGTATTGGAGAATTATAAGCATCGCGCTTCTGTTGTTGTTTATTTTTTTATTTTTAGAAGGGCCTAAATAGTCTGATTGCAGGTTGCCCTGTTTCTGCAAAACCCAATGATCAGCTTTAAATGCAGTCGGTCAGCACAAAATGACTGTTCAAACCAAGCACCGGAGCTCAGTGCACCCTTGGTGTGGCCAAACATTTCCGAGCTCCTTCCCTCCAACTTATTTTCCATCTATCTCCGCCGTCCTCTTACTTGATTGACTACTCTGGCTATATAGGAGCCAAATAAGGGTGGAGAAAAATGGAAAACAAGAAGGTGGGAAGGTGCACTGAACTACCAAATGGGCTCTAAGCAGGGGTGTAATGGCTGCGGTCACAGAGGTCATGACCGGGCCTGTGCGGGTGAGCGGTCCACCGACGCCAGCAGAATCTTCAACTGGATGTGCATCCTTGCACGCACATCCAGTTGAAGTGTATTGTAACACACAGATCTGTTGGGTCCGTGCGCAGCCAATACACACTCCCGGCCTATTAGAGGCCAGCAGTTGACGTCGGCATGCATGGGGCGAGGCACATGGAAGTGACATCATGTGCTCCCGTCGCTTGCATGCTGAATTCAGCTGTTGAGGCAGAACGGGGGACATCTACTAGGATAAGGGACATATTAGCAGAATGGGGGATATACATTATATACCAGGATGGGGGACATACTGTATATACCAGGATGGGGGACATATATACCCTGATGGGGTACATATATACCAGGATGGGGGACATACAGTATATACCAGGATGGTGGACATATATACCCTGAGGGGGGACATATATATGGGGGATATACAGTTGAAACCAGAAGTTTCCATACACTATATAAAAAGACACATATCCATGTTTTTCTCAATATCTGACATGAATGGGGGATATACAGTATATACCAAGATGGGGGATATACAGTATATACCAGGATGGGGGACATACAGTATATACCAGGATGGGGGACATATATACCCTGATGGGGGACATATATACCAGGATGGGGGATATACAGTTGAAACCAGAAGTTTCCATACACTATATAAAAAGACACATATCCATGTTTTTCTCAATATCTGACATGAAATTAGAATAAACCTTTCCCGTTTTAGGACAATTATGATTACCATAAGTTTTAATATTTGCCAAATGCCAGAATAATGAGACAAAGAGAATGTTTTAAGGCATAGTAATATTAGTGTATGGAAACTTTTGACTTTGCAGTAAGTAATAAAAATGCCTTAAAGCATTCTCTCTCTCATTATTCTGGCATTTGGCAAATATTAAACATTATGGTAATCCAAAGTGATCTAAAATGGAAAAGGTTTATTCTGATTTCATGTCAGATATTGAGAAATACATCATATGTGTCTTTTTATATAGTGTATGGAAACTTCTGGTTTCAACTGTACATACTGGGATGGGGGGGGGGGCCCGGTCCAAATCTTGCACCAGGGGCTATCGTACTGTAGTTATGTAAGGGGGAAGACCGGGGTGTAAGTACTTTCAAAACAAGGGATCCGGAACTGCCGGGGCTGTGCCTCTTGTTGCAGGGGGAAGACAGACTGCGAGACAGGAGTCAGGTGACCGGGAAGATGGGGTTGTGTCCAGGGAGAGAGCTGAGGAGTCAGGTGACCGGGGAGCTGAGCTCGTGTCTAGGAAGAGGGTGGAAAAGGATTTATTTTCGCGGGAAAAGCGGCAGTGGACAGTGGGAGTCAAGCCCGACTAGAGGGAGAAGAGACGCAGGATCCCTGGAGCAGAGCAAGTGAGGTGCACTGTTATGGACTAGGGGCTCAGCGGGTCAAACCGGAGACCGCCCGCTGCCGCCAGAAGACAAAGCATTGTTTAGGCGGGGAAGCCGGAAGAAAGCAACACCGGCATCAGCCGGCAACAGCCTTGTGAGGAGCAAGAGTCAGCTAAGTGAAAAAACTCCCGATTACAACCGTGTCGACTCTGCTACATCTAGCCCAACTGTGGATTGTCAGTTATAGCATATTACCTGCTACTTCCCTTGTTGTCCCCATATTTTCCCTGTTACTCCCTGCGGGGAGATTGACCATGTTAAAGTAAATCCCCCTTGCTATTTAACCCTGTACTGGCTGCTCTGTGTTTCTGTGTCACTGCATCTAAAGTACCTGTGTTACAGTTACGCCACTGCCTTTCAGTATCTGTGCTTGGTTTGGACAGTCATTTTGTGCTGACAGACTTCTTGAAGAAGAAACAAGACAACAAGCGTTTTCCAAAGGGAAAATCAAGTATTACATGGTGGTTATTGTATTCATCAAAATTCCATGGGCAATCATCTTGGAGATAAGTTTTGCTGCTCAAAATAACCAGAATTCGGCTTCCATTTACTAGATTGTACAAGGAAAATTGTGAGATTGGCTGCTAGGATTTCACACATTGGGAAGTGAAAGGCGCTATGACGTAGCATCTCTGGGCCACTTTCTAGGTCTTCTGCATATCTGGCCATTTCTATGCATCTATCCTACTAATTAAAGGGAATCTGTCAGTAGGATCAACCCTCCTCAGCGGTCTATATGGGCATGTAGGTCCTAGGAAGCTGAATAAAATGACACCTTGATATCTTCGATCCGATGTCTTATTCCACAGAAATCCATGATTTTCTTAATATGTAAATGAGCTGTTAAGATCTATGAGTGGGACATAGATCTTCCTGAGAATCTGCCTACAGAGTTTATTGTAAATAACATTACTAATGTGAGACTGACAGTTTGCTCTCCTGATCTACATCTCTCACACTGGTGATGCCCTCTCTCCATTTACAATAAGCTCTGGAGGCAGATTCTGGAGGCAGACTCTCAGGAAGATCTAGGTCCCACCCATAGATCTTAACAGCTCATTTACATATTTAAAAAAAAGTGGATTTCTCTGGAATAAGACATCGGATCGTAGATATCAAGGTATCATTTTATTCAGCTTCCTATGACCTACATGCCCATATAGACGGTTTAGGAGGGTTGATCCTACTGACTGATTCCCTTTAAAATAGGATGCAAGCTTGACACCTGCTGATACCTGACAATGGACTGATGGACTTCACGTCTTTCCTAATGCAGATGTCAGAGGTGATGGATAATCCTCTTTAAGACTTGATATTTTCATAAAGACATATTGCAGATATTTAATAACATGTTCTAACCTTTCCCATTATCTTCCTTACTAGCTCCACTAGACAGACCGTCAATATATAAAAAACTGTAAATGGTACATAGATCTGGGGTAAAGCTAGGGATTAAACTAAGTAATGGAAACACGATAAGCAATGAATGAAACTGAAAGGGAGAAGATACAGATTAGAGATAAGAAAAAACTTTTTGACAGTGAGGGTGGTCAATGAGCGGAACAGGCGGCCACGAGAGGTGGTGAGTTCTCCTTCAATGGACGTCTTCACACAGAGGCTGGACAGACATCTGTCTGAGATGGTTTAGTGAATCCTGCATTGAGCAGAGGGTTGGACACGATGACCCTGGAGGTCCCCTCCAACCCTAACATTCTAGGATTCTATGAAGTAGTCATCTGCCTTGGGTTTTGGTTTCTGGAGGTTAGGTGGGCAATAAACTACTTTTCCTTGGTCACATTTTGTAAATTCATGGCTACTCTACTGGTGAAGGAAAGTCTACTTTAAAAAGGTTTTTCGGTTCTGGTAAACCCCTGGCGTAAACATACTGTGCTTTACTCCACCTCTGCGATTCAGCGCCGAGTCTCTACCGCTTCGCCTGGTGTCTATTATTGTCTGCAGCGCTGACGTCATGTCGATAACACTCCAGCTAATCAATTAGCTCAGTGGCTCTGCCCAAGTTGATGGCACGAGATGACAGTAGAAGCAGCAGCGGAGACTCAGCGCTGGACCAGGGAAGGGTGAGTAAACGCTAGTTTGTTTTCTTAGAACAAACCATAGCCATCAGACTCAGATTTTTTAGAATCAGAAAACCCGTTTAGTGCATGTACTCCATTCCAATTTGCTTCTCGAATTCTCGATCACCAAATTACTTCCCTGCGCTTCTCATACAGTGGAGGACATCACAGCAAATAGACCTTTCTAACAATTTTTTTTGTGCAAAATTGACTTCTCAAGTCAGCAAATCAGGCTGTTGAACAAAGCTTTTGAGAGCAAAGGACATAGACAATGGTACCAACCAGTCCTGAAATGCCCTTCCTTTGACTCACGGTTACATTATTTCAGCACGCCATTGTACTTAAACCCAAAAGTTGACCTTCAATAACCACGAAGTTGAAAGATCACAACCTCTAGTGATGGTCTGTCTGATCAGTTCAACACTTTTGGGTTAAGAACACGAGCTCAGCACTCTTCTTTTTTATCACGATTATGACTGTGACTCATAGATCATTGCTCACCGAGCTTTTCAGACTTCCAGCATCACTTTAAAAACAGAGACACGTCATGAGCTCCACATCTGATCTAAAGTCCATAAAGCTGCCTTGGAGATCAGCCAAAGTAGGGATGCTCTAATATAAAGGGCCTGCAGTGGCACTACTTCATCCTCAGATCCAAACACCAAGGGATCAGGTAAGGAGCTATCTCATCCATGGTCCTGAAGAAGGAGACATGCAGAACTTTTTAGAAGATCCTAGGGTCTTAGTGAACTACCACTTCTTGCATGCACAGAAACCACCCTTAGTTTTATGTTTTCCCATCCATTTCTTTACTTTTTAAACTTTTTTCATTTGTTGTTTCAGATTTTCACCACTGGGACAAGGTCGACCTATCCAGAGAATCACCATGCTGCTTAAAGTCCTAGGTCTGGCACTAGTTGTGTGTGCAATCACAGGTCAGTAAATGTCTGGGTGAATAGTATCTGAACTTGGGGCGCCAGTACCATAACTCTAAGGCCATGGCCCCAATATCAGTATTCGGTCAGTATTTTTTCTCAGGAGTGGGAACCAAAACCATGAGTGGGCCAAAAATGCAGAATTGGTGCATTTGTTTCTATTATACCTTTTCGCTGATTGTTCCTCACCTGGTTTTGGCTCCGACTCCTGAGAAAAATACTGACCGAATACTGACCAAATACTGAAAATGGGGCCATAACCTAAGAGGAAATCCCAGATACCATGTGCCACAATAATGTCTTCTTATGTGGTAGAGGGGCAATTAAGAACCTAAGTCACCAGACCTTGGGTTGTCACCTCTGACTGCACCCCCCCCCCATAGCTAAATACTGATGGGTGAATATATCATGATATACATCCAGTGATACAATGAATTCATGGCTTATATGTGTATTTTTTTCCAATCCCAATGATTTGTAAAAGAATATCTAAACTTTGAAACATTTTTCAATATGTTATAGCCCCTTTTAAGTACAGTTGATTGATTGGTGCCTGCATCAGGAGACCATCGCCATTCACTTATTTCAGGGGGTAGAGGTGCTCATCTTATTCTCAAGGCTGGAAAGGGTTTTCCAGTCTTACTCTAATGATGACTAATCCATAGAACTGCAGCTCAGCTCCTATTGAAGTGAAGAGGAGCCGAGTTGCAGTAACCGGGACTGGCCACTACTCAGTGAGTGGAGCTGTGGAGCTCTGACTCCAGTCACTGTTATGTGGAGCTGAAAACTGCTGATCGATGGGTGGGGGGCACCGGGTGTCAGACCCCCACTTATCTCATGTTGATGAACCTCTTTAACAAAAAGTTTATGGGTCCATATACCACTTTGCTCTCACTTTAGTATATTCTTCCTCTTAGTTTCCAGGGGTCTCCAGACCCTGAACCCCACCAATAACCACTCCTGAACAGGGTCTATAACCTATCCACAATCATATTAAAGAGTAACTGTCATTTTAATATTTCACAAATTAATAGTACACATGAAAACAAGAAATTTTGTAATATATCTTATCAGAAAATCCCCTTCTTTCTCCTCCTGGACTGATCTTTTACTCTTAATTAATTCAGAGGTAAAATCTAACAAATCTGTAATTCCCATTACAGTGAGGACAGTTGGTGCTTTTAAAATTCTATGGAGAAGGAGGAGCTAGAAGCCGATACAGACATTCTACTGAAATGACAGTTACAGTTCTCCATAGAACTTTATAAGCACCAACTGTCATCTCTTATCTCAGTAAGTTGAAAGGGTTGTATTCACTGAAGACATATTTTACCAGTGAATTGAGAATGAAAGATCAGTCCGGGAGGAGAAAGAAGCAGATTTTTCTGATAAGATATATTAGAAAGTTGCTTATTTCCATGTGTACTATTTATTTAGAAAAGAAAATAATGGTTACTCTCTATACAATATTATTCTATTTGTATGATGAATAGACTACGACTTTCTAATATCTGTTCTTCTGTCCTAGGATCTCAAGCCGAGATCAGCACTGACCAGATAAGCGATGCTTTCTGGACTTACTTCACCCAGCTGTCCAGCAACACCAAAGACAAAGTGGAGCAGATACAGCAATCCGACATCAGCAAACAGCTAAAGTAGGTGTCCAACGTGTGCAAGGACGGCAGTCGCTGTAGACTGAATGCACTGATGTGATCGCTGCTCTAGTACTGATTTTATTACTATTCTTTCGTTAGTTATCAGATAGTTGTAGACATTTACAGAGTGGTGTCTCTATGCGCTGAAAATGAATATATGCATAAAAATGTCATAGAGAGGATCAGTGGTGTAACTAGAGGCCCATGGGCCCTGATGCAGAATTTGAACCTGGGCCCCAACCTGTTGGTCAGATGTACGGACCTTTGTAGCTTTCTAGATCCAATAAGGATATATGTGTAATAATGTTCCCCATCATGGCAACCTTCCTGATATAATGTCCCCATCCTGGCCCCTTTGTGTAATAATGTCCCCTGTCCTGTCCCTTCCTGTAATAATGTCCCATACCCTGTCCCCTTCCTGTAATAATGTCACCTGTCCTGTCCCCTTCCTGTAATAATGTCCCCTATCCTGAGCCACTTTCTGTAATAATGTTCCCCATCATGGCCTCTTTCTGTAATAATATCGCCCATCCTGGCCTCCATCCTGTAATAATGTATCTCATCCTAGGCCCCTTCCTCTTATAATATCCCCTGCCTTGGGTCTCTTCATGTTGTAATGTTCCCCATCCTGGGCTCCTTACTGTAATAATTTTCCCCATCCTAGCTCCTTTCTAAAACAATGTCACCCATCCTGGTATAATGACCCCCATCATGGGCCCCTTCCTGGTATAATAACCCCCATCCTGGGCTTTTTCCTGGTATAATGACCCTCATACTGGGCTTCTTCCTTGTATAATGACCTCCATCCTGGTATAATGACCCTCATCCTGGCCCTCTTCCTTGTGTAATGACCCCCATCCTGGGCCCCTTCTTGGTATAATGACCCCCATCCTAGGCTCATTCCTGGTATAATGACCCCCATACTGGGCCCCTTCCTGGTGTAAAGATCCTCATCCTTGGCTCCTTCCTGGTATAATGACCCTCATCCTGGGCCCCTTTTTGGTATAATGACCCCCATCTTAGGCTCATTCCTTGTATAATGAACCCCATCCTGGGCCCCTTCCTGGTGTAATGATCCTCATCCTGGGCTCCTTACTGGCATAAAGACCCTCATCCTGGGCCCCTTCTTGGTATAATGACCCCCATCTTAGGCTCATTACTGGTATAATGACCCCCATCCTGGGCCCCTTCCAGGTGTAATGATCCTCATCCTGGGCTCATTCCTGGTATAATGACCCCAATCCTGGGCTCCTTCCTTGTATAACTTACATCCAGCTGATTTAGGCGCTGGCGTCTGCATCCCTCCCTCCCACCTGAGTCCGGTGATCGTTATGCCCCTGGAGAGGATGCCCCATTCATGATCATTGACCCAGAATCAAGAGCCACTCTGTAACTTTCCTGCAGCCCTGGAATCACAATGACTTGTAAGGTCAACATGTTGGCTGAACTTTGACCAGGTCTCCTTGTGACACAGCACAGAGATCATAAGCAGAAGGTTAATTCTATGTGTTTGTCGGTGACTCCTGATATCTAATTTGTTTTACTGCTTTTATATTTACTTTATTGCTTTTTTGCTTCCTTTCCATTCTCTTCCTCCTCCTCCTCCCGCTTTCCTTCATTACACAATGACATTGTCTATCATTATTACATTCTCTTTCCTCTTCGCTATTTCATCATTTCTCCCTGTAAAGTTTCTTTCTCCTTTGCTTTCATCTTGTTTTGCTTTATAAAACATATTTAAATTTTATCTCTTAATTGGGAAACACCAAATTTCCTTTTTTTTTAAAGTGCTACTATTAAAGGATAACATTTTAATTTTTTTTTCATAAATCAATAGTACACATACAAATAAGTTTGTAACAAATATAATCAGAGAAATCTGCTTCTTTCTCCTCCTGGACTTATTATTTACTCTCAATATTTTCAATTCACGGGTAAAATCTCTCTATGCTGAATACTGATTTTCCTACTACTGAGCTAAGAAATGACAGTTGGTGCTCGTAAATTTCTATGGAGAGTGGGGGGAGGAGCTAGAGGAAGACAAGGACATTCTATTGTAAGTTCACCTGAAATAATAGTTACATTTTGAAGTGTCGTTACAGGAGATCTTGCAGCAGAATGTACATGTCTGTGGATGTTAGACATTAATATTAAATATCGGGTAATTCCTTGGGTTGTTCACTTTATGTGTTTTTGTGGTGAGAAGAGTTTTTGAGTTGCTTGTTATTTGTCTGCTCAAAGAGTTATTCCCGTTCTAAAATGTTATCACCTATGTAAAGAATAGATAAAAACTTGTTGAACGCTATGGATCTGATAGCTTGATCTTCCCCCGATGCCCTGAGTGGTGGCCACCCGTACGTGGAACTGGTCCATTCATGTCTACGGGACTGCCACAGATAGTGAAGAAGGGTGATCTACTATTTCCGACAAAGTCAACAAAAATACCATAGAAGTGTCCACAATACTTTTATGCACATAACAAGAAGTTTTTTCTTATATTTTAGAGGTTGTTCCATAATTATTATTTTTTTGCTCTCCACAGTGGTCTAATTGACGAAAACCTGAAGAGCATTAATCTTTACGCAGGAGAACTTCAGCAAAAACTTGTTCCATTTGTCAAGCAGATACATGACCAACTAACTCAAGACCCTGAAAAACTGAAGGAAGAAATTAGACAGGAGCTGCAGAAACTGAAGGACAAGCTGATCCCTTATGCCGAAGAGGTGCAGAAGCAGATGAGTAAGAATACAGAGGAGCTTCGGGTAAAACTTGCACCCTATGCGGAAGAGATTAGAGCCCAGCTGGACAAAAACACTGAGACACTCATTGAGCAGCTGAAGACTGTAACAAAGGACCTAGAAGCCAAGATCAGAGAAAACACAGTCCAAGTGCAGGCATCATTGACGCCATATTCCCAAGAATTCAAGGCTACCATAGATGACAACGTCGAACAGCTCAGAAAGCAACTAATTCCCATCACCGAGAAAGTCAAAGATAATGTTGATCAACAACTCCAAGAGCTACATAAAAGCCTAAAACCCTACGCAGAGGATGTACAGGAAGAACTGCGCAACCAGATCAAAAACATGGACTTCCAGATGAAGAAGAGCGTTGAGCAGATGGAAAGCAAAATCTTGGAGTTCACTGAGCAACTGAAAGAGCAGCTCTACCCCTATGCCAATGAGCTGAGGACCAAGCTGGATGGAGATATGACAAACGTCAAGCAGACATTGGAGCCATACCTTACCGAGATGAACCAGAAGATGGACCAGAAGATCATAGAATTCAAAGACACAATGGCCCCATACGCAGATGCCCTCGACAAGGATCTGGTACAGAGAGTCGAAGACATGAAGAAGAAGTTGGGAGAATACACTGTAAGCGTTCAGGACCAGGTGGAGTATCTGCAGAAAGATGTCCGAGACAAGATCCAAGATTTCATCAACAAGGGCATTTCCACCGAAAACTGAATTAACTGAAGACTGAAGAACAAAGTCACCAGCTATGATACCACTCAACTTTACAACTATTAGCGGTACTTTTCCACTACTACTTTGCTAGAGCTTGTGTTTTCTTTCTACATTGTTTACGCCGTTACAAGCCGAAGCCTTTCCCGAGCGTAGAATCATCTTTGACTTTTCTTTGTTGTTTACAGTCCTTTCAATTTACCTCCATAGTAAAAGCTCAGCTCAGGTAATCTACCTGTAACTAATCTGAACATCAAAGATCCTTTCTGTCACCTGTGCCAGTGCAGTACCCCAATATTACGCTGTTTACGTCATCTTTCCATCATTGCCTTATATTTGTGCTATTTGCATTCTGTTCAATAAAATTAAACTCAGCAATACATCTCGTGTCCTGGTTGCTTAAGGTGGAAGATATCAGGGATTGGAGTTCCAAAAGTTTTGATACTTTGCTTCTGACCCTCTACACAGTTCCACATGTCCAGTAAATTTACACCTAATCTGACCTGGCATCAAAAGGTTTTTTACAATAGAAAATATTGCAAATAATCTATAAATTAAACCAATTCTTCAAATTATTGACCATTGCACGTGAGGATAACATGCAAAAATTGTCTCCCAGTTCATTGATTTGGTGCACGAGTAGACTTCTTTTCCTATACTGTATATCTTTTCTCAAATATTAGGGTTAAGATTAAGGGATGTCATAACTATTTTGTATTTTTTATAAAGGCATCCTGTGATTGTGGATGTGCAATATTACCTTAAAGGGGCTGTTATATAGTGTTGAGCTATCTATAAGGTAGGTCATCAATGTCAGTTCTGTCGGGGTCCAGCACTTGGCACCACCACCAATCAGCTGTTAGCTCTGTCGGAATAGCACGGCTTCATACACCTTGTAGTGGCCATCCTAGGGTACTTCAGCTTGTATCCTATTGAAGTGAATGGGATCTGAGCTGCAGTACCAGAGAATGGCCACTGCACAGTGTTCTGGGCAATGGTATTCCGCTTTGTACACTGTTTACATTCAGCCGCAGTAGAACCTGATCGGTGGAGGCGCAGAGTGCTGGACCTCCATGCAGGCTCGGACTGGCCCACCGGGGAACAGGAGAATTCTCCGGTAGGCCGCCTCTGTGAAGGTGTGCTAATGAGCGGTGCTATTACACCCGATTCACAATTTGAAGGAAAAGGTATGATCTAATCATTCATTAGACAAACTAGCCAAATTAATATTATATAGGAGCAAGAGTAAATTTGTGCACTAGGGTCGGGTTATTATTGTATGTAGCAAACCTTAAGACTAACCCTAGCCCTTACCCTAGTTAGGGTAGAAAAAGTGTAAAAATGCAAAAACAGCTTTTAGCAATGAATGAATGCGGTATTGAATCATGCACAGTGCAATTCATTCAACAATACCTTCATTCATTATTTGCTCTGCTTCTGTTCTCTCGGTCACTGCCTATGTAAAGTGCAGCAGACAAGATAAGTTTGTCATCAGCTGCAATGCTCTACATAGGCAGCAACCCAGATGACAAAGCTCACTTCATTTTACTGACAGCTTTTTAACCTTAGACACTGCCTCTACAGAGTTCATCAGCTGATGATAAACTCTAGGCAGAGACAGGAGGACAATCCTTCCAAGAAGAAGCTGCGCTTGCCAGAGCAGCTCACTGAAAGGGAATTTGTCAACAAGATTTCACCAACCAAACTATTTATATGTGCATGTAGCTCTCTTAAAGACAAGTCCAGCAATACTTTTACATGGCCGGTCCATTCCTCTGTTACTGAGAAATCAATGTTTGCATTGATATGCAAATAAAGTTTAAGAGCTACCATAGATCTGAAGCCTCGGTGTGACGCTGATTCACGTCTCACGGACAAGCTGTGAGTCAGGGTAGTCAAGAAGTCTGAGGTCAAGAGCCAGGAGGGTATGTGATAAATAAAGGGAAAAGACAAAGGTAACCGTCCGAGGTCAGAATACCAGGAGGACAATGGATCAGAGCAAAGGGGCTAGGCAAAAAAGATGGTCAGAACGAGGTCCAAGGTCAGGCAGCAAAAAGATCCACAAGCAAAGACCAAGGTACAGAGAAACAAACCAGCTGAATCTACGTCTGACAGAGATCTGCGACTGACAGCCCAGCTAAGTAGCTGAGCAATCACCTGGGACAGGGAACACCTGAAGGCAGCCCAGCACCTCCCAGACTCAGATTGGACGGCCGAGCTATTAATCAAAACAGGGACAGCTCCGCACATCTTTGCACTAGATTGAATAGCTGAGCTGTCAGTATCTGCATCCCAGACACACTGAGGGTTGGAATCATTACACTCTGTCACTACAGCTCTATTCTCTGTCCAGTGCTGCCTCCCTCTGCTTGACTGACAGCCTCCATGCTGTGTGACTTCATGCAAAGGAGATGTCAGTCAAGTAGGAGGAGGCGGCGCTGGGAGAGGAATAGATCTGGAGTGACAGAGGTTTCAGATCTACCATAGCTCTTTAGCCTCATTTGCATATTAATTCAAACGCTGGTTTCTCAGTAATGGAGGAATGGACTGGCCAAGTAAAGATATTACAGGACTTGCTTTTAAAAGAGCTACATGCACATATAAATAGTTTGGGGTGTGAAATCCTGCCGACAATGGGGGTGGGAGGCGAGAGTCAAAATTTGGCATCCCCATAGACTTTAGCGCTCTGGGCAAATACCCATGTGGCCTCCACCACACTACTCCACTGACATTATATTATTCAATGGCTTGATGTATACAGTAAATATCAAGCACATAGCCGAAACACATAGAGACGGCTGCCCCAAAACCACAACGTGTATGTCCCATATCAGTTTGTGGCTTTCACATGGCATGGCACCCAGAAGACTTCATCTCTTATTTTTTTTTTAAATTGTCGAGTCCTACAAGATTGCTGAATAGATGACATTATAATGGAAAAAAATGGAGTGCAGTCAGTGGTATGTTAATGCCTCCCGTCGTCCAGCTCAATGGTGCGATACTCCTTGTTCTAGTTTCCACAATGTTTTTACCAAAAGGAAATAACATTATAGTAATCTTGACCCACTAAGCACTTTCCCATGGCTAACAAATGCAAATCAGTCGAATAAAAAAGGGGCTCATTGGACTCACCATTGTATCCGTTAAGCCTGCCATTGTGGATATTCCCAGCTACGACCTGCAATAACCTGTTACTCCAACACCACAAGCATTTCTGATGGGGTCTGGTTGTTATTTCCATGTCAGCTGCAGCTACTGAATAAAACCACTTGGAGGTCTTCTCCTCCTTCGTGATTATGACTCAGACCCAAGAACTCACAAAGCTCTTCAAACTTCCAACATCGCTCTGAAAAGAGGAACACATCAATGACTCCACATTGTAAAACCGACCTGCCCACAAAGCTGACCTGGAGCATAGCCACAGTCAGAGATGAACTCATATAAAGGACCGGCTGCCATCAACTTCAATACTGATCCAAACACCAAAGGACAGGTAAGGGGCAATCTTCTCTCCGGTCGTAACGACGTCAAGAACTTGTAGATGAAATTAATGTGGAGCTATAATTAATGAATCTAATTATTATTTAATAATCATCTGATGATAATGATGATGACTAGGGCTGCATTTGTTTTTTTTTCTTCATTTTTTACTTTCCAGTAATGAAGACTGAGCTTGATGAGGACTAAGTCTTTTGTTAGAGAGGTCTAACATAATTACCTGTTTTTTTTGTACAGCCTTACGTCATTGGGAATTTTTAGAACTTCCGTTGACCCGTCCTGTGACTCAAAAATGTTGGCTATGTTTGTACTAGCTCTGAGCATAACAGGTCAGTATATTTACTGGTGGCGACATGTCACTCAAATAGGCAATGAATGGAGTGTCAAGGCGCATGTCAACTGGTCCCTCCATCCAACTCTTTTGGGCCGTAGTCTTGAAGCCAAGAGAGAACTAGGGTAGGTCAGGCGGCATAAGTCTCTCCTGATGATTAGTGGGGGTACCTGTAGTGGGACACACACCGATCTAACAATTATCAGATATTTGGTAGATAAGTGATTATCCCTTTACGATTGTAATGTCGCATTGCTAAATCGCAACTGAACTCCTTGTGTTTCCTCACTCTACAAACCTACCTATATCTGATATTTCCATTTCTGTGTGTGGTTCTATCATAACTCCTAAACAGCACGCTCTCTGTTTGGGGTTTATATACATCTACTCACTCGTTTGCTCATGTCACCTGCTCCTCAGAAACATCTTCAGAACCAATGTTTCCTTTCCTTTGAAACTGCAAAAACTATCACTGATTCTCTTATTCACTCTCGTCTGGACTACTACAACTCTCTACTAATGGGTCTCCCTTTTACTAAATTGTCCCCTCACCAGTTTATTCAGAATGCAACCATCAGGGTCATATTTCTGTCCAGACGCTACACAGATGCCTCCATCCAGTGCCAGTTACTGCAGTGGTTACCCATCCGCTACAGAGTACAATATATACTTATCTCTCTCACCCACAAAGCTCTCCACAATTCTGCACCACCCTACATCTCCTCCTCATTTCTATCTACCACCCTACCCACAGTGCTGCTCTTCTCTATATTTCCTCCTTACTACCAACCCAAAGTCTACACCAGGGGTGGGGAAACATAGGCCTGCGAGCCGTTTACGGCCCTCGATGATCTTTTATCTGGCCCCTTGGCAGGTTCCCGGGGACCGCAGTGCTTGGACTGGCAGCTGTATTTTGATGGCAAGTGGCCCATTAATTTATTCTTGCTCTGTGAGCACGCACACGCAGTGGTCACTACTGAATGCTGAGGTGAGTGCAATGAAAGATTACGTTCTGACATCAGTGCCAGCGCCAAATTTGTGGACAGAGTTAGTGACCAATTTGTACGGCCACCAAAGGATGATATAAATATCTAAATGGCCCTTGAAACTAAAAAGATTCCCCACCCCTGCTGTAGACAATTCTGCACCGCCCTACATCTCCTCCATCATCTCTGTCTACCATCCTACGTCTGCTATTCATTTTGCTAATGATCTGAGACTAATGTGGCGCCCCTGAGGCTTCAGTCGCCACAGAGATGCTGCACCTCAACCAGAGGTGTGGTGTCTCCCTTCTCTTAGGTAAGATGGGAGTGCTGCATGGAACTCCAAACACCTACATCCAACACCACACTGCTCCAGGCCAGCAGGAGGGGCAAGACGCAATGTAGTTTTCTGCTGAGCCCTGACCCTGGCTGGAGTAGGGGGGAACCCAAAGGTAGGGGGAACCAATAGTGAGTGTGGGTGGAGGAAGCAGATACAGGAAGCACTTATGCAGTAGGTATATAATAGGAAGCCATACTAGGGCAAGGGGAGAAGTGAGGGTGGTTCAGAGGAACAGTCCGGGAGCAGATGCTCAGCAGGAGCTCTGCTCCAAAAGTTAGGGCCCAGGATAAAGGCCCCAGAGGGGAGCAGGAAGTGGGCTCCATTCTAAGGAAAGGATCCCAGGGGGTACGGCGCGTGCAGGACGGCACCCGTACGCCCCGCTCCTGCCAGGTGTCAGGAGGGATCGGTTGCTCCATTCTAACCTCCAGGGGGTCAGGTTGGTCCCGGATCCGACGTACAGGAAGGACTTCAGCATACCCGAGCGGGATTGAGAGTGGGCAGCGTAGGGCAGCAGTGAGAAGGACTAAGTAAGAAGACGGTCAAAGTAGGAACACGAGAAAGTGGGGTTCCGCCAGGCATTCCTCAGCTGCTTGAAGAAGGATTGAACACCGGCCCGGTGAACGCAGCGCGACGATGAGGCCTTCACCTGTAAAGTGCACTTGTGAATTGCCTAAGTAAAACCTTGGACGACTGCATCGAGCTGCCTCTGTCTGTTTCTTCACCGGAGCCATTTGTCCTCCCCGCACCACAACGCCCAGCGCACCATCCATTCATTTACACTGCCCTGAGGCCCGCTCCACCTGTGGGGAGCTGTACCATCTCTAGCTGCCTTGACACCTGCCTCAGAGGACTGCTGCAGCGCTGGTGGCCTTCACCAGACACCACAGGTGGCGTCACGAACTCTCTGAAATTTTACTGATCATTGATACTCCTTTGTGCACTGACCGCCCTGTGCCAGCCACCGTGATTTGCCCCAAACAGTACCCCGAGGCCCCGGGGGCGAGTCGCTAACATCGTCCATAATCCGAACCTCCCGCTCCGGTCTCCAAGACATTTCTCGTGCTGCACCGGTTCTCTGGAATACTTTACCCTGGACAATCCGGTTCATTTCCGGTATCCACAGTTTTAGGTGTTCCCTAAAAACACATCTCTTTAGACTGGCCAATGACCTCACTAATCTAACTGCTCTCTCTCTTTACCCTTCCTATATTTTCCTCATAATCTGGTCCCTTCTATCATCTGTTTCCTCACCCTTCATGCCCTCAGTAGCTCTTTGTATCTGGACTTATACAATTACTGGCTTGTGACCGGCTCATGCAGCTTTGCTTAGATGCTCTGTCTATTATAATGATGGCCATACACGACAGTCATTTTTTACCTTTTGTATCACACATTTTTCAGGGCCTTCACTCTTCTTTTTTAATTTGTATAATTTCTTATTACTTGGTAATGTCTGATCTTGTCTGTCCAAGTTCCTTCTCAATTGTAAAGTGCTGTGGAGCTGATCTCCAGTACCCTGAAACAGCCACTCCACAGTGTACGGAGAGGTGCTACTCTGCCCCGTACACTGTCACTGTGTCACACCCCTACTAATCTGACATTGATGACCTCTCCAGACCATTAGCCATTAATGTCAAAGCAATGGACAACTAATTTACTGGTTAAACCATCTAATAAGTGGTCTTACAGCATTCCCTCCTACGCAATTAGTTTTCTGGCAATGGTACTTCCAAACTAAACTGGGATTGTCCAAATCTAACTATATAAAATTACATCACATTATATGTCCATTTGGCAGGTTCATGCATTTATTTGGATTTTTATGTGTTTTTTCATTTTTTAGGATATCAAGCTGAGGTCCCCAGTGACCAGATAAGTGAACATTTCTGGAATTACCTCTCACGGCTGGCCGGTGGAACTAGAGAAAAGGCGGACAACGTTCAACAATCGGACTTCAGTAAACAGCTGACGTAAGTGAACAGTAAGGGACAGAACCTTAGTAAGACATTGAATTCATACATCATAGATTAGGGATAGATGGACTTTTATGATATGGAAGTTATTTCTTCATTTTTTTTTGGCGTAGGAGTAGAATAAAGCCACAAAGTGTGGTTGCTTCGTAATGGATTTATTCCTTTTATCCTCCAAACTCCAAATTGGAAAAATAGTATAAAAGAAGAATAAAAAAGAAAGGAATTATAAGTAGTGAAGAAGTGTTGCGTACCCCTCCGTACCAGAACTGTTGCTCTGGGGCTGATGATGTCCGGTCTGTTCAGCCTCCTGATTGCTGGGGTAATGGATTGACTGCAGAATAAGGTGACAGATTGACAAGACATCATTACTTCAGGTGGGATGATGTCCCATCCATCATTCACCTGACCCTGCAGCCAATCAGACACCTTACGCTGGGTTCCATGGCATTTTTTCCTACGTTGATTGGCCTCATCGGGGTCTACATCCAAACCTTGTAATACGGGATTCTATGTTTTGGTGCATGCCTCTGACTCGCCTCCTGGGCCGTGGGGTACCCGGAACCGGGCTTCTGTACGATGCTGGGGGTAGTAGTGGCAACCCGATCCCGTGGCTCAGGGTGGTCAGACCAAATTGTGGCAGGCTATTTATCAGTGTTTTGAATGTCCGACTACGCCACCCGTGGATTGCGGTCAGGGATGACCGCCGCTGCAAGGCAGACCGCTGAGGCTGGTGTTGGTGTGCAGCACAGGGATAGGATAACTCCCCACGGGAAGAGTGTAGCCTCAGGGCAATGTAGGTGGATGCTGGGGGTGATGGTGCAGGCGCAGCATAAATCACACAGAGTCCAATGATGCAGTTCAGGCCTTTTACTCACAGTTGATATCCAAGTCACTTCTGTCAGCGATGACTGCCCAAGCCGTGCTGCGTCCACCAGGTGAGGGGCTCGGTCAACCCCCAGGTAACTCAGGAGTGTGGCACAGGACCCCCTTCTATCCTTTCTCTGGCCTCTCGTGCCCCACCAGTGACCACGCTTCTGTCCGGCTGTCTCGGGCCTTCTCTGGTAAAACTTGGTGCCAGTTTCCCTGACCCTATGTGGTGCCTTCCTAGCGGGTGTAGCAAGGGGTCGCACCAATAAATGATCACGACCTCCGGTTCTTGGCTGAGGGATGATTTACCTCCACCAACTTGGGAATCCGGTACCCTTCCTCGGCCTGACCCTTCACCCGATATAACGCGGGCTTGCAACGGTGGCTGTCCGTTCTGCTCTCTTAGGGTCCCTTCTGCCTTCTTGTTTCTGGAGCCTTTCTACTCCTCTGTCTCTCCTCTTTCCTTCCTTCTCCTTCTCCTCTTCTCCTCTCTGGCCCCGGCCTTCTCTCCAGGCCTGCCTCGTGGAGCTGAGCTCAGGCTGAGCCACAGCTCCCTGTCAGCTCTCCCTCCTTTCTGCTCTGCTTCACTGAACTGAACTTCTAAGATGGCTCCCACCTTTTATCTGCTTCTCTGTGTCTGAGCTCAGGTGACCTGCACCCAATGAGCTCCTTCCTATGCTCCAGAAACCGTCCTCTACTGCTCCTACATCACTGGGTTCTCTCCCCCCTCCCCACTCCAGCCAGGGACATGGTCAGTTGTGCCTGCAATTATATGGGAGCACCGTCGAGCAGTCCCAAGGAAATGGGGTGAGTGTGTGTGTGTGTATGCAGCTAACTGAGCCCTGGTCCACACTCCATCCTTACCTGGGAGTGGAATATCACACCTCTGGTTGAGGTGCAATACCCCTGTGGCAACCGAACCCTCGGGGCACCACACCTCCAATAGTCATATACGGACTAAATTGATGCACATGGTGACTCTGTCTGCATCATTAAAGTTAATGGCCCCGTCGATGCACATGTCAGAATCACCTTTTTGCGACGCGGGTGAAAGGTTCGGAGGTAAGCCCCAACGGCGCCACTGAACAGAGGAAAAAACACTATGTGAACCAAGCCTTAACAATCAGACTGAATGGACAGTACACCATCAGTTGGAGACAACATTAGCAGCAACACTTGAAAAAGTGGGCGTTCGGAGAAGCAGCTAAGATTCCTTTATTTTATAAAGCTATGGATAACATTATGAATTCCAGAGATTTCTATAGTATTGCGCTTTTTATAAAAAATATTCAGGCCGCATGTCCCCAAAACAATGTACAAACCAGCCACAGATACCCCCGATACAGTGCACCAGCCATGAATGCTTCTTGCAAAAGTGTATCAATCACAGTCTGCCCTAAGATGTCGCACTCGGCAGGGACTACAGAGCAACTTTGACCATAAAACATTACAACATTGTTCTGATAAATTATAAGGTGCCCAAACAAGGTAGTCGTGGGTGAGCTGTAGCCCATGCTCGCTTTGGCACCCTACAGACAAAGTATGTCCTCGCGCTGGTGTGCTGCTGTGGATGTGGTGTTTCCCACTTACTTCTGGCCAGTCGTCCTCTTCTGACTCCAGGAATTCCTCTTCTGGAACCAGAGCAGCAATCAATTCAGAGGACACAGAGACCATAAAAACAACCAGAACTTTACTTGGTAACTGGCAGTATTTACAGTATTTACAGGCAGATATAAAGGATAAGGCCCAACAGGTTGTCATAATTCCCACAGGTACCAGATACAACTTCAGCCCTGGTTCCCAGTCTAGGTGAAGCATCTCTGTTGCTTTCTTCTCTTGCCCTAGAGACTCTTCCTCACCAATGACAGTATATCTGGATCCCAATTCACTCCACCTCCAAGAGCTTGAGTCCTAACTTCTTCTGCAGCCTCACAGACAGAATGTGCCCCCAGGCCCCCGACAACTTTCTTGAGGTTCCCAGGTCAGCTAAGGGGACTCTTGTGGAGGGATTCTCTGGCGATCCACTGTCTGGGATACTAGGCCCACGTCTACCCTAGCCGTCCTTTCAGAGCCTGTTGGTTTCTGCAGTACTGCACAACTACTGACTGTGCTCGAACTTGATGCTAGCACTCAGTTATCCCTCACTCTACTGGGCTGGCTGTCACAGTTAACCCTAACTAGGCCAAACTGCAGCCCCAGATCGTTCTAACTTCAGGAACGTGCTTTTAACCCTTTTTTGTATCAGGGGTAAACTATCACCTCCACCATTACTACAAAATTACAGCCAAAGATAGTGAATCTGGTCACGTTGAAATCCAATAGGTTTGGATTTTTGGTGGCTGACGTTAAGGTTGAGTTAGCTTGGGTTTCACAAAGTGACCATATTCACTATCATTAGATGCAACTTAGGAGAGCAAAGTTACGATCCTAATGATGTCAATCACAAGGGACAATTACGTATCATAGTCTGGGGTGGATGCATAACCCCTGTGCTGGGGGAACACATTGGCCCATTGCTTTCCAAATGTTCTCATTTGATGAGTGTGAAATGCTAGTGTTGCACCCCCAAAAACTGTGAGCAATATATGAAAATTATTACCATAATCCCTTATGTTCAATATAGTAGACAAGGAGTATAATTTTTCTTTTCTGGAAACAATGGGCCCTCTTACATGCAGGGACCCTATGTGGCTGCTCAGGTTGTAATTAGGGTATGTCCTCTCCATATCTGACAGGAGTCGGGTGGGATTGTGTACTCTTTAGAGCCTTAGGACCCTCCTACATGGCCGAACCCAACAATATTGGCTGACAGTATTATATACAGTTGTGCACAAAAGTTTACATACCCCGGCAGAATTTTTTCTTTCTTGACCTTGTTTCAGAGAATATGAATGATTACCAAAAAAACTTTTTCTCCACTCACAATTATTGGTTGGGTGAAGCCATTTATTGTCAAACTACTGTGTTTTCTCGTTTTAAATCTTAATGACAACCAAAAACATCCAATTGACCCTGATCAAAAGTTCACATACCCTAGTTCTTAATACCATGTATTGCCCCCTCTAACATCAATGACAGCTTGAAGTCTTTTGTGGTAGTTGTGGATGAGGTTCTTTATTTTCTCAGATGGCAAAGCTGCCCATTCTTCTTAGCAAAAAGCGTCCAGTTCCTGTAAATTCCTGGGCTGTCTAGCATGAACTGCTCGCTTGAGATCTCCCCAGAGTGGCTCAATGATATTGAGGTCAGGAGACTGAGATGGCCACTCCAGAACCTTCACAATGACAGGTCGACTTGGCCTTGTGTTTTGGATCATTGTCATATTGGAACATCCAAGTACATCCCATGCGCCGCTTCCGGGCTGATGACTGCAAATTTGCCTCCAGTATTTGCTGATAACGTGCTGCATTCATCTTTCCTTCAATTCTTACTGAGTTTCCTGTGCCTTTATAGCTCACACATCCCCAAAACATTAGCAATCCACCTCCATGCTTTACTGTAGGAATGGTGTTCCTTTCATCATAGGCCTTGTTGACCTCTCTCCAAATGTAACGTTTATGGTTGTGGAAAAAAAGTTCAATTTTGGTCTCATCACTCCAAATTACCTTTTTGAGTTTTGAGGCTTGTCTCTGTGCTGTTTGGTGTATTGTAGGTGAGATACTTTGTGGCATTAGCGCAGTTGTAGTGCCCCGAGGGTTCGGCCGCTACAGGGGTATTGCACCTCAGACCAGAGGTGTGATATTCCACTCCCGGGTAAGGATGGAGTATGGACCAGGGCTCAGTTAGCTGCATACAACACACACACCCCATTTCCGAGGGACAGCTCAACGGTGCTCCCACTAGACATAAGTGCAGGCACGACCGACTATGTCCCTGCCTGGAGTGGGGAGGGGGGTGGAACACCCAGTGCTGTAGGGGCAGATAGGGGTTGGTTCCTGAGCGTAGATAGGAGCTCATTGGTTGCTGGTCACCTGGGCTCATGGTCAGAGGGAGGTATAAAAGGTGGGCACCATCTTAGATCTGGGTTCTGTCCAGAGAGGAGAAGACAGGGAGTAGAGGCTCTGTAGGAGCTCTACTCCAGAAGGGCCTAGTGAGAGGCCGAGGAGGAGGTGAAGGGGAGCTGAGATTTTGGCTCATCTCAGCTCCAAGAGAAAGGAACAGAAACAGAAAGGAACTGCAAAGAAAGAGAGAGAGAAACAGAAGGGCTCAGGAACAAGAAGGTGGAAGGGACCCTAAGAACCCACGAGAATCCAGGGTGAAGGGTCAGGCAGATTAAGGGTACCGGATCCCAAGTTGGTGGAGGAGAAACTACCCTCAGCCAAAGACCGGTCGTCGTGATCATCTATTGGTGCGACACCTCATCAAACCTGCTAGGAAGGCACCATATAGGACAGCGGAGGACGGGGCCCACGTTTAACCGCACGAGTCCGCGGCAGCTGGACAAAAGTGGGTCACTGGTGAGGCAGGCCAGAGAAAGGATTAAAGGGGGTCCTGTGCCATGCTCCTGAACTGCCTGGGAGTTGACCGAGCCCCTCACCTGGTGGACGCAGCACGGCTCGGGCGGTCACTGCTGACGGAAGTGACCTGGAACAAACGAACTGTGAGTAAAGACCCTGGACTGTAACTTGTTGTCCGTGTGCTCCTTCGCTCCTCCGGCACTACCGGTACTGGGACCTTCACCACCATCACTCCCACCATACACTACACTGCCCTGGGGCCGCACTCTTCCCGTGGGGAGTCACACTACCCTAGCTGCACACTTCATCAGCCCCAGCGGTCTGCATGCAGCGGCGGTTCCTAATAACCGCAATCCACGGGTGGCGTAGTCGGACATTATCTGAAGCACGTAGCAGACTACCATTGGCCTGACCACCCTGAGCCGCGGGACCGGGCCGCCACTACTACTACCCCCATCGTTCCCCTATCGCCCGGATCCGCGTGCCCCATGGCCCAGGGGGCGAGTCACAGTAATGGCTTTCTTCTGGCGACTCGACCATGCAGCCCATTTTCTTCAACTGCCTCCTTATTGTGCATATTGAAACAGCCACACCGCTAATTTGCAGAGAGTTCTGAATTTCAGCTGATGTTATTTGTGGGTTTTTCTTTGCATCCCGAACAATTTTCCTGGCAGTTATGGCCGAAATTTTTGTTGGTCTACCTGACCGTGGTTTGGTTTTTACAGAGCCCCTGGTTTTCCATTTGTTAATCACAGTTTGAACGCTGCTGACTGGCATTATCAAGTCCTTGGATATTTTTTGTATCCCTTTCCTGTGTTATATAGTTCAACTACCTTTTTCCGTAGATCCATTGACAATTCTTTTGCTTTCCCCATGACTCACAATCCAGAAACGTCAGTGGCTGGATGAAAGATGCAAGAGTCTGTCTGGATCCCAGATACTCATTCAGCTTTTATGCACACACACTGATTACAAGCAAACAGGTCACAGGTGAGGATGGTACCTTTAGTAGCCATTCAAACTCATTTGTTTCAAATTCTGTGCATGTTATCAGGCCAAAATCACCAGGGTATGTGAACTTTTGATCAAGGTCATTTGAATGTTTTTGGTTGTCATTAAGATTTAAAAAGAGAAAACACAGTAGTTTGACAATACATGGCTTCACCCAACTAATAACCATGAGTGGAGAAAAGTTTTTTTTGTTATCATTCATATTCTCTGAAACAAGGCCAAGAAAGGAAAAATTTTGGAGGGGTATGTAAACTTTTGAGCACAACTGTATATGGGGACCTCCACCTTTACCAATATTGATGGTTTCTAGAGTTTTTCTGATTGATTCTTTTCTCCCACAGTGCTCTCATTGAAGAAAACCTGAAGGGTGTAAATAATTTGGATGATGAATTTGTGGGTCAGCTGGTTCCTTTGGCCAAGCAAATCCATGAACAACTGATGAAAGACTCTCAAACACTGAGAGAACAGGTCAGACAAGAGTTGGAGAAGTTGTCGGTCAAGTTGTCTCCATATACTGATGAGGTGCAAAAGCAGCTGAACAGGAACGCAGAGGAGCTTCAGGTCAAATTGACTCCACATGCCAAGGAGTTTCAAGCCCAGTTGGATGAAAGCACTGAGGTTCTCAGTCAGCAGCTGAAATCTATATGGAAGAACCTAGAGATGAAGATCAAAGCCAATCTTGACCGTTGGCATGCGTCAATGGCTCCATATTCCCAGGAACTGAAAAGTGTAATAGATTACAACATGGAGCAGCTAGAGAAACAGTTCAAAACCATCAACAATCAAGTAAAAAGTAATATTGATGAGCAAATGGATGAGTTGTATAAAAGCCTGATACCCTACGCAGAGGACGTGAAGGATGAGTTGCACAAACAGATTGAGAACATGGACTTTCAGATGAAGAAGAATGCTGAGCAGATGGAGAGCAAAGTCTTGGACTTCGCTGGGAAACTACGAGAGCAACTTTACCCCTATGCCAATGAGCTAAGAACCAAGTTAAATAGTGATACGTCAATTGCTGAACAGACGATGGAGACATATCTCACGCAGATGAGCCAGCAGATGGACCGCAAGATTAAAGAGTTTAGGGAGACGATAACACCATTTGCAGACTCCCTCAACAAAGCTCTAATAAAGAGAGTTAAAGACATGAAGAAGAAACTGGGAGAAAACACCATTAGCATACAGGATCAGCTGGACTACTTGGAAAAAGACTTTCGAGACAAGATCCGAGACTTCATCATACAAGAGGATCCAGAAATATAAGATTTGAATCTTAGATTTATGGTTAAAGAGCGAAGACAGATAGTGAAAGGCAAACTTTTATCATCATTTCTAAAAATATGTATGTGAATAGATGTAAATGTAACAGAAATACAAATAGCAGCAAATAAACACTGAGATTGAAACAATTGCACGTTGCATGTAGTGTTTTCATATGTTGAGTCCAAAAATTTAAAGGGGTTGTCCGGCCAGAATAAAAAAAAATTGGGGACCATGGATGGGGTGCAAATAACAATATATCACATACTCAATTACTGTCCATCTCCTGAAGATAAAGTGAAACCCATAGGGATGCTCCTCCTGAAAATAAGACCACATGGAGGATCTTCCTGCAGATAGGGTCATAGGGGGGGCTCCTCCTGTAGATAGGACCATAGAGGGAGGATACTCCTGCAGATAGGGCCATAGGAGGGTTACTTCTGTAGATAGGACCATAGGGGGAGGATCCTCCTGCAGATAGAGCCATAGGGGGAGGATATTCCTGCAGATCGTGCCATAGGGGGCGGTTCATCCTGTAGATAGGACCATAGGGGGAGGCTCCTCCTACAGATAGGACCATAAGGGGATGACCCACCTGTAGATAGGGTCATAGAGGAACACTCCTGCAGTAAATAGGGCCATAGGGGGAGGCTCCTCCTACAGATAGGACCATAGAGGGATGATCCTCCTGTAGATAGGGTCATATAGGGAGGCTCCTCCAGTAAATAGGGCCATAGGGGGAGGCTCCTCCTGTAGATAGGGTCTTAGAGAGAGGCTCCTCCTGTAGATAGGGCCATAGTGGGAGGCTCCTCCTGTAGCTAGGGTCATAGAGAGAGGCTCCTCCTGTAGATAGGGTCATAGGGGGAGGAGCCTCCTGTAGATAGGGCCATAGGGGGAGGCTCCTCCTGCAGATAGGGCCATACGGGGAGGCTCCTCCTGCAGATAGGGCCATATGGGGAGGCTCCTACTGCAGATAGGGCCATACAGGGAGACTCCTCCTGCAGATAGGACCATACGGGGAGGCTCCTCCTTCAGATAGAACCATACGGGGAGGCTCCTCCTTCAGATAGGGCCATACGGGGAGGCTCCTCCTGCAGATAGGGCAATACAGGGAGGATCCTCCTTCAGATAGGGCCATACGGGGAGGCTCCTCCTGTAGATAGGGTCTTACGGGGAGGTTCCTCCTGCAGATAAGGCCATACGGGGAGGCTCCTCCTGTAGATAGGGTCATAGGGGGAGGAGCCTCCTGTAGATAGGGCCATAGGGGAGGCTCCTCCTATAGATAGGGCCATACGGGGAGGCTCCTCCTGCAGATAGGTCCATACAGGGAGGCTCCTCCTGCAGATAGGGCCATAGGGGGAGGCTCCTCCTGTAGATAGGGCCATACGGTGAGGCTCCTCCTGTAGCCAGGTCTTGTATTAGTAAGTGTATCCTGGATCCAGGACCGCCTGTATTTTAAGGATTTGATTATTATCACTAAATCTTGTATAAACCAATGAACACTAGTAGATATTTATAATAGAGTAGCGCCACCTGATGTTATAGTATAGGAAGAGCAGATTTACACATGGTAATTAAGAGGTTACAACACCTAATGGGCACTACATGTACCTGGGCTTAATACAGAATAAAGGTGATTATTATATAAATAGCGCAAAAATGGAAAGAACAAAGTACTAGGGGAAAGAGTATTGTACATGGCATTATGCTACTAAAACAGCTACTGGATACAGGGGAAATGGCTCCATATCCGGGGCAGCAGGTGATGGCACATTGCGAACACTCTTCCTGACTACTGCAATGAATCCGAAGATGCCTGACCATCTCCTGACCACACTCCTGACCACCTCCTGACCCCACTCCTGACCACACTCCTGTCCACCTCCTGACCACACTCCTGACCACACTTCTGACCACCTCCTGACCACACTCCTGACCACACTCCTGACCACCTCCTGACCACAATCCTGACCACCTCCAGACCACTTCCTGACCACACTCCTGACCACCTCCTGACCACACTCCTGACCACCTCCAGACCACACTCCTGACCACATTCCTGACCACCTCCAGACCACACTCCTGACCACACTCCTGACCACCTCCAGACCACACTCCTGACCACCTCCAGACCACACTGCTGACCACCTCCAGACCACACTCCTGACCACCTCCAGACCACACTCCTGACCACCTCCTGACCACAATCCTGACCACCTCCGGACCACCTCCTGACCACACTCCTGACCACCTCCTGACCACACTCCTGACCACCGCCGGACCACCTCTTGACCACACTCCTGACCACCTCCTGACCACACTCCTGACCACACTCCTGACCACACTCCAGACCACACTCCTGACCACCTCCTGACCACACTGCTGACCACCTCCAGACCACACTCCTGACCACCTCCTGACACCACTCCTGACCCCACTCCTGTCCACCTCCTGACCACACTCCTGACCACACTTCTGACCACCTCCTGATCACACTCCTGACCACACTCCTGACCACCTCCAGACCACACTCCTGACCACCTCTAGACCACACTGCTGACCACTTCCAGACCACACTCCTGACCCCACTCCTGACCACACTCCTGACCACCTCCTGAAAACAATCCTGACCACCTCCGGACCACTTCCTGACCACACTCCTGACCACCTCCTGACCACACTCCTGACCACCTCCAGACCACACTCCTGACCACACTCCTGACCACCTCCAGACCACACTCCTGACCACACTCCTGACCACCTCCAGACCACACTCTTGACCACCTCCAGACCACACTGCTGACCACCTCCAGACCACACTCCTGACCACCTCCAGACCACACTCCTGACTACCTCCAGACCACACTCCTGACCACCTCCTGACCACAATCCTGACCACCTCCGGACCACCTCCTGACCACACTCCTGACCACACTCCTGACCACCGCCGGACCACCTCTTGACCACACTCCTGACCACCTCCTGACCACACTCCTGACCACACTCCTGACCACCTCCAGACCACACTCCTGACCACCTCCTGACCACACTGCTGACCACCTCCAGACCACACTCCTGACCACCTCCAGACCACACTCCTGACCACCTCCTGACCACAATCCTGACCACCTCCGGACCACCTCCTGACCACACTCCTGACCACCTCCTGACCACACTCCTGACCACCACCGGACCACCTCTTGACCACACTCCTGACCACCTCCTGACCACACTCCTGACCACACTCCTGACCACCTCCAGACCACACTCCTGACCACCTCCTGACCACACTGCTGACCACCTCCAGACCACACTCCTGACCACCTCCTGACACCACTCCTGACCCCACTCCTGTCCACCTCCTGACCACACTCCTGACCACACTTCTGACCACCTCCTGATCACACTCCTGACCACACTCCTGACCACCTCCAGACCACTCTCCTGACCACCTCTAGACCACACTGCTGACCACTTCCAGACCACACTCCTGACCCCACTCCTGACCACACTCCTGACCACCTCCTGACCACAATCCTGACCACCTCCGGACCACTTCCTGACCACACTCCTGACCACCTCCTGACCACACTCCTGACCACCTCCAGACCACACTCCTGACCACACTCATGAGCACCTCCTGACCACACTCCTGACCACCTCCTGACCCCACTCCTGACCACACTCCTGTCCACCTCCTGACCACACTACTGACCACACTTCTGACCACCTCCTGATCACACTCCTGACCACACTCCTGACCACCTCCAGACCACACTCCTGACCACCTCCAGACCACACTGCTGACCACTTCCAGACCACACTCCTGACCCCACTCCTGACCACACTCCTGACCACCTCCTGACCACAATCCTGACCACCTCCGGACCACTTCCTGACCACACTCCTGACCACCTCCAGACCACACTCCTGACCACATTCCTGACCACCTCCAGACCACACTCCTGACCACACTCCTGACCACCTCCAGACCACACTCCTGACCACCTCCAGACCACACTGCTGACCACCTCCAGACCACACTCCTGACCACCTCCAGACCACACTCCTGACCACCTCCTGACCACAATCCTGACCACCTCCGGACCACCTCCTGACCACACTCCTGACCATCTCCTGACCACACTCCTGACCACCTCCGGACCACCTCTTGACCACACTCCTGACCACCTCCTGACCACACTCTTGACCACCTCCTGACCACACTCCTGACCACACTCCTGCCCACCTCCAGACCACACTCCTGACCACCTCCTGACCACACTCCTGCCCACCTCCTGACCACACTCCTGACCACACTCCTGACCACCTCATGACCACACTCCTGACCACCTTCTGACCACCTGAAGTACAAAAACTTGCTGGTTGTTCCTTTTTCCACAAACCTTAAGCTAGAAACACAAGTGACAACAAATTCTTTATATTGATTTGAATCTTGTGGACCATTTAGAGTTCATAGAGGAAATCGATGAACCAGGCTGATGAATTTCAGCATGCTCGATCCTTTTTTTGTATTCTGGGGAGATTTGCCAATGTCTTCCCTCAGATCCTGCATGTATGGAACTCTTCTACCCTAGAAGCAATGTGCTAAGTGATGATTGAACACTAAAACGCTTGAATACTCGGTACTAGTGTTGAGCGATACCTTCCGATATCGGGAAATATCGGATCGGATTGGATCGGACCGATACCGAAAAAGTATCGGATATCGCCGATTCCGATACCGGAAACCAATGCAAGTCAATGGGACATAAATATCGGAATTAAAATAAACCCTTTCTTTCCTTGTAGGTTATTTCTACATGAAGGAAAACAACTAAGAATAATGTAGAATGTATTGGGGGAGGTGGGGGAGACAATAAAGGCATAGAGGTTTAGCCCAGTCAAATGGAATAGCAGGAATTAATATTTTTTTATTATGTTCTGAGTTACGAAAATATTAACTATGTTAAGTATTTTTATATTTTGTCAGATATTTATGTTTCACTACTTCCATGCTCTTCACCTTCTTTTTTACTTCTCCCACACTTTCTCCTTCATCATCCTCAGCATCTTTTTCATCCACTTCTTCTTCACCTTCTTCTTCTTCACCTTCTTCGTATTATTCTTTTTTTTACATTCTTCATATTCTACTTCTTCATCTTCTTCATATTCTTCTTCTTCATCATATTCTTATTTGTGACAGGCATTCCTGTAGTTGTTATCTATAAAAGGTTGGACATTACACCTTTCGTTCTGCCCGTCACAAAAGATTTACAACAGGATTTGTCCGCGTTCAGTTTGGCCTGCAGCAGCAGGTCTTTTCCAGGGGCACCACGAGGAGGAACGGACTCACCCCCATACACTGCTTAGTCATCTTCTGCTTATAATTTAGATATTATCTTTTGCTCTGATTTTTAGTCTTATGCTTAATGTTCTTCCGCTTTTTGTTCTGCAGCTTCTTGTATTTCTGCTTCTTGGTTTTCTGTCTCTTGTTTTTCTGTATCTTGGTGCTTGTCTTCTCTTCTTTGTCTTCTTGGTCAACTTCTTCAGGGTCATCTTCTTGGTCTTCTTCGGGGTGGTCTTCAGGGTCGTCGTCTTCGGGGGTCCTCGTCTTCGGGGTCCTCGACTTCTTCGGGTTGGTCTTCTGGGTCCTCGTCTTCGGGGTCCTCGTCTTCTTCGGGGTGGTCTTCAGGGTCCTCGTCTTCTTCGGGGTGGTCTTCAGGGTCCTCGTCTTCAGGGTCATTGTCTTCGGGGTCCTCGTCTTCTTAGGGTTGGTCTTCAGGGTCCTCGTCTTCAGGGTCCTCGTCAGGGAGATCCAGAGTGATTACCAAGAACCATTTCAAAAAGCTTGAACTTGGAAATGTAGCAGAAGGTACAAGAAAGCTGAGGAACTACCGAGGACCAGCTGACGGTACTGGAACCCGGATGGATAGCAGAAGGTACAAGAGCCAATGGAACTACCGAGGACCAGCTGATGTTACTGGAACTCGGTTACTAAGCAGGAGGTACCTGTGCCAGAAAGCACTACCAAGGACCAGCAGACGTTGGTGGAACTTGGATACCGAGAAGGAGGCACCTAATCCAAAGGCACTGCCGAGAACCAGCTGACGGTACTGGAACCCGGATGGGTAGCAGAAGGTACCCATGTAAAAAAAAAGTTCAAGGCCGCGAGCCGGCCGCAGTTACCAAAACCCACAGTCCTACAGAGGGTGCTTGTCCTATTGGCACTATGGAACCAGCCTTCATTGCCAGATCCCGCAGCCCACATAGGAGTCACCTAAACTGCAGGCACCATAGAGTCGGCTAACCCGACCGCAACACGACAGGACAACGCATTGGAGGCAAAGTGACGTTGACACTACCCGGAAACAGCTGGCGTGCTGGAACCAGGCTGGGCAGGAGGGAGTACCCGTGCCAAAGACACTGCCGAGAACCAGCTGACGGTACTGGAACCCGGATGGGTAGCAGAAGATACAAGAGCAAATGGAACTACCGAGGACCAGCTGATGTTACTGGAACCCGGATGGGTAGCAGAAGGTACAAGAGCCAATGGAACTACCGAGGACCAGCTGATGTTACTGGAACTCGGTTACTAAGCAGGAGGTACCTGTGCCAGAAAGCACTACCAAGGACCAGCAGACGTTGGTGGAACTTGGATACCGAGAAGGAGGCACCTAATCCAAAGGCACTGCCGAGAACCAGCTGACGGTACTGGAACCCGGATGGGTAGCAGAAGGTACCCATGTAAAAAAAAAGTTCAAGGCCGCGAGCCGGCCGCAGTTACCAAAACCCACAGTCCTACAGAGGGTGCTTGTCCTATTGGCACTATGGAACCAGCCTTCATTGCCAGATCCCGCAGCCCACATAGGAGTCACCTAAACTGCAGGCACCATAGAGTCGGCTAACCCGACCGCAACACGACAGGACAACGCATTGGAGGCAAAGTGACGTTGACACTACCCGGAAACAGCTGGCGTGCTGGAACCAGGCTGGGCAGGAGGGAGTACCCGTGCCAAAGACACTGCCGAGAACCAGCTGACGGTACTGGAACCCGGATGGGTAGCAGAAGATACAAGAGCAAATGGAACTACCGAGGACCAGCTGACGGTACTGGAACCCGGATGGGTAGCAGAAGGTACAAGAGCCAATGGAACTACCGAGGACCAGCTGATGTTACTGGAACTCGGTTACTAAGCAGGAGGTACCTGTGCCAGAAAGCACTACCAAGGACCAGCAGACGTTGGTGGAACTTGGATACCGAGAAGGAGGCACCTAATCCAAAGGCACTGCCGAGAACCAGCTGACGGTACTGGAACCCGGATGGGTAGCAGAAGGTACCCATGTAAAAAAAAAGTTCAAGGCCGCGAGCCGGCCGCAGTTACCAAAACCCACAGTCCTACAGAGGGTGCTTGTCCTATTGGCACTATGGAACCAGCCTTCATTGCCAGATCCCGCAGCCCACATAGGAGTCACCTAAACTGCAGGCACCATAGAGTCGGCTAACCCGACCGCAACACGACAGGACAACGCATTGGAGGCAAAGTGACGTTGACACTACCCGGAAACAGCTGGCGTGCTGGAACCAGGCTGGGCAGGAGGGAGTACCCGTGCCAAAGACACTGCCGAGAACCAGCTGACGGTACTGGAACCCGGATGGGTAGCAGAAGATACAAGAGCAAATGGAACTACCGAGGACCAGCTGACGGTACTGGAACCCGGATGGGTAGCAGAAGGTACAAGAGCCAATGGAACTACCGAGGACCAGCTGATGTTACTGGAACTCGGTTACTAAGCAGGAGGTACCTGTGCCAGAAAGCACTACCAAGGACCAGCAGACGTTGGTGGAACTTGGATACCGAGAAGGAGGCACCTAATCCAAAGGCACTGCCGAGAACCAGCTGACGGTACTGGAACCCGGATGGGTAGCAGAAGGTACCCATGTAAAAAAAAAGTTCAAGGCCGCGAGCCGGCCGCAGTTACCAAAACCCACAGTCCTACAGAGGGTGCTTGTCCTATTGGCACTATGGAACCAGCCTTCATTGCCAGATCCCGCAGCCCACATAGGAGTCACCTAAACTGCAGGCACCATAGAGTCGGCTAACCCGACCGCAACACGACAGGACAACGCATTGGAGGCAAAGTGACGTTGACACTACCCGGAAACAGCTGGCGTGCTGGAACCAGGCTGGGCAGGAGGGAGTACCCGTGCCAAAGACACTGCCGAGAACCAGCTGACGGTACTGGAACCCGGATGGGTAGCAGAAGATACAAGAGCAAATGGAACTACCGAGGACCAGCTGACGGTACTGGAACCCGGATGGGTAGCAGAAGGTACAAGAGCCAATGGAACTACCGAGGACCAGCTGATGTTACTGGAACTCGGTTACTAAGCAGGAGGTACCTGTGCCAGAAAGCACTACCAAGGAAAAGCAGACGTTGGTGGAACTTGGATACCGAGAAGGAGGCACCTAATCCAAAGGCACTGCCGAGAACCAGCTGACGGTACTGGAACCCGGATGGGTAGCAGAAGATACAAGAGCAAATGGAACTACCGAGGACCAGCTGACGGTACTGGAACCCGGATGGGTAGCAGAAGATACAAGAGCAAATGGAACTACCGAGGACCAGCTGACGGTACTGGAACCCGGATGGGTAGCAGAAGGTACAAGAGCCAATGGAACTACCGAGGACCAGCTGATGTTACTGGAACTCGGTTACTAAGCAGGAGGTACCTGTGCCAGAAAGCACTACCAAGGACCAGCAGACGTTGGTGGAACTTGGATACCGAGAAGGAGGCACCTAATCCAAAGGCACTGCCGAGAACCAGCTGACGGTACTGGAACCCGGATGGGTAGCAGAAGATACAAGAGCAAATGGAACTACCGAGGACCAGCTGACGGTACTGGAACCCGGATGGGTAGCAGAAGGTACAAGAGCCAATGGAACTACCGAGGACCAGCTGATGTTACTGGAACTCGGTTACTAAGCAGGAGGTACCTGTGCCAGAAAGCACTACCAAGGACCAGCAGACGTTGGTGGAACTTGGATACCGAGAAGGAGGCACCTAATCCAAAGGCACTGCCGAGAACCAGCTGACGGTACTGGAACCCGGATGGGTAGCAGAAGATACAAGAGCAAATGGAACTACCGAGGACCAGCTGACGGTACTGGAACCCGGATGGGTAGCAGAAGATACAAGAGCAAATGGAACTACCGAGGACCAGCTGACGGTACTGGAACCCGGATGGGTAGCAGAAGGTACAAGAGCCAATGGAACTACCGAGGACCAGCTGATGTTACTGGAACTCGGTTACTAAGCAGGAGGTACCTGTGCCAGAAAGCACTACCAAGGACCAGCAGACGTTGGTGGAACTTGGATACCGAGAAGGAGGCACCTAATCCAAAGGCACTGCCGAGAACCAGCTGACGGTACTGGAACCCGGATGGGTAGCAGAAGATACAAGAGCAAATGGAACTACCGAGGACCAGCTGACGGTACTGGAACCCGGATGGGTAGCAGAAGGTACAAGAGCCAATGGAACTACCGAGGACCAGCTGATGTTACTGGAACTCGGTTACTAAGCAGGAGGTACCTGTGCCAGAAAGCACTACCAAGGACCAGCAGACGTTGGTGGAACTTGGATACCGAGAAGGAGGCACCTAATCCAAAGGCACTGCCGAGAACCAGCTGACGGTACTGGAACCCGGATGGGTAGCAGAAGATACAAGAGCAAATGGAACTACCGAGGACCAGCTGACGGTACTGGAACCCGGATGGGTAGCAGAAGATACAAGAGCAAATGGAACTACCGAGGACCAGCTGACGGTACTGGAACCCGGATGGGTAGCAGAAGGTACAAGAGCCAATGGAACTACCGAGGACCAGCTGATGTTACTGGAACTCGGTTACTAAGCAGGAGGTACCTGTGCCAGAAAGCACTACCAAGGACCAGCAGACGTTGGTGGAACTTGGATACCGAGAAGGAGGCACCTAATCCAAAGGCACTGCCGAGAACCAGCTGACGGTACTGGAACCCGGATGGGTAGCAGAAGGTACCCATGTAAAAAAAAAGTTCAAGGCCGCGAGCCGGCCGCAGTTACCAAAACCCACAGTCCTACAGAGGGTGCTTGTCCTATTGGCACTATGGAACCAGCCTTCATTGCCAGATCCCGCAGCCCACATAGGAGTCACCTAAACTGCAGGCACCATAGAGTCGGCTAACCCGACCGCAACACGACAGGACAACGCATTGGAGGCAAAGTGACGTTGACACTACCCGGAAACAGCTGGCGTGCTGGAACCAGGCTGGGCAGGAGGGAGTACCCGTGCCAAAGACACTGCCGAGAACCAGCTGACGGTACTGGAACCCGGATGGGTAGCAGAAGGTACAAGAGCCAATGGAACTGCCGAGAACCAGCTGGCGGTGCTGGAGCCCAGGGTAAATACTAAAAACAGAAGAGCCAGAGGTGTATTTGGAGGAGGTTTTAAATCCGTACTACAGTGGATGTGGACAAAGCAGGAGAATTTGCCGGACACACAGCTGGGGATCAGCTGACGTTACTGAATCCCAATAACACTGGAGCAAGCGTTGACTGTGCAGACGGCACTTCTGAGCAGCAACTAGCGGTATTGGAGCCCAGGGTAAATACTAAAAACGGAGGAGCCAGAGGTGTAATTGGAGCAAGTTTTAAATAAGTAGCACAGTGAATATGGACAGAGCAGGAGAAATTGCCGTGAACACAGCAGGGGAACAGCTGACGTTACCGAACCCCAATAACACCGCAGCAAGTGTTGACTGTGCAGACGGCACTTCCGAGCGCCAACTGGCGGTGCTGGAGCCCAGGGATAAGAATGAAAACAGAGGAGCCAGAGGTGTAATTCGAGCAACTTTAAAATGTGTAGTACAGTGGATGTGGACAAAGCAGGAGAAATTGCCGTCCGCACAGCAGGAGAACAGCTGACGTTACTGAACCCCAATAACACGGCAGCAAGTGTTGACTGTGCAGACAGCACTTCCGAGCGCCAACTGGCGGTGTTGGAGCCCAGGGTAAATACTAAAAACGGAGGAGCCAGAGGTGTAATTGGAGCAAGTTTTAAATAAGTAGCACAGTGAATATGGACAGAGCAGGAGAAATTGCCGTGAACACAGCAGGGGAACAGCTGACGTTACCGAACCCCAATAACACCGCAGCAAGTGTTGACTGTGCAGACGGCACTTCCGAGCGCCAACTGGCGGTGCTGGAGCCCAGGGATAAGAATGAAAACAGAGGAGCCAGAGGTGTAATTGGAGCAACTTTAAAATCTGTAGTAGTGAGAATGTGGACAGAGCAGGAGAAATTGCCGTCCGCACAGCAGGGGAACAGCTGACGTTACTGAACCCCAATAACATGGTAGCAAGTGTTGACTGTGCAGACAGCACTTCCGAGCGCCAACTGGCGGTGCTGGAGCCCAGGGATAAGAATGAAAACAGAGGAGCCAGAGGTGTAATTGGAGCAACTTTAAAATCTGTAGTAGTGAGAATGTGGACAGAGCAGGAGAAATTGCCGTCCGCACAGCAGGGGAACAGCTGACGTTACTGAACCCCAATAACACGGCAGCAAGTGTTGACTGTGCAGACAGCACTTCCGAGCGCCAACTGGCGGTGTTGGAGCCCAGGGTAAATACTAAAAACGGAGGAGCCAGAGGTGTAATTGGAGCAAGTTTTAAATAAGTAGCACAGTGAATATGGACAGAGCAGGAGAAATTGCCGTGAACACAGCAGGGGAACAGCTGACGTTACTGAACCCCAATAACATGGTAGCAAGTGTTGACTGTGCAGACGGCACTTCCGAGCGCCAACTGGCGGTGCTGGAGCCCAGGGATAAGAATGAAAACAGAGGAGCCAGAGGTGTAATTCGAGCAACTTTAAAATGTGTAGTACAGTGGATGTGGACAAAGCAGGAGAAATTGCCGTCCGCACAGCAGGAGAACAGCTGACGTTACTGAACCCCAATAACACGGCAGCAAGTGTTGACTGTGCAGACGGCACTTCCGAGCGCCAACTGGCGGTGCTGGAGCCCAGGGATAAGAATGAAAACAGAGGAGCCAGAGGTGTAATTGGAGCAACTTTAAAATCTGTAGTAGTGAGAATGTGGACAGAGCAGGAGAAATTGCCGTCCGCACAGCAGGGGAACAGCTGACGTTACTGAACCCCAATAACATGGTAGCAAGTGTTGACTGTGCAGACAGCACTTCCGAGCGCCAACTGGCGGTGCTGGAGCCCAGGGATAAGAATGAAAACAGAGGAGCCAGAGGAGTAATTGGAGCAACTTTAAAATGTGTAGTACAGTGGATGTGGACAAATCAGGAGAAATTGCCGTCCGCACAGCAGGAGAACAGCTGACGTTACTGAACCCCAATAACACGGCAGCAAGTGTTGACTGTGCAGACGGCACTTCCGAGCGCCAACTGGCGGTGTTGGAGCTCAGGGATTACAGTTCAGGTGGTAGAAACATGAACAGAACAGGAGACCTGGATACTGTTGCCAACCAATTATTTATTCTGGAAGAGGACTGGCAAATTCATGAGAGATCCAGGCCTTGTTCATTTTGAGAAAAGTAAGCCGGTCAACGTTATCGGAGGATAGTCGCATGCGACGGTCTGTTAGTACACCACCTGCGGCACTAAAGACGCGTTCCGATAATACACTAGCAGCAGGGCAAGCTAGCACCTCCAGTGCATACTGACTAAGCTCTGGCCATGTATCCAGCTTACAGACCCAAAACTTGAAGGGAGAAGAGCCGTCTGGGAGTACACTAAGAGGGCAAGACATGTAGTCTGTCACCATCTGACGGAAACGTTGCCTCCTGCTGACTGGAGCTGTCTGTGATGGTGTAGACATTTGTGGCGGCGGGGACACAAAACTTTGCCACATTTCGGCCATACTGGTCTTGCCTTGTGCTGAGGCGCTGCTTCTGCTCCCTCTTTGTGCAGAGCTTCCTCCACTGCCTCGACGCACTGAGCTGCTTTGTAAAGCACTAGCAGCACTGCTCTCGGTTGGAATGGAGAACATGATGGAATGCACCAGTGCGTCTTGGTACTCCCGCATTTTACGCTCCCGGTTCAATGGTGTTATGAGGCTTTGTAAGTTGTCCCGGTAGCGAGGATCTAGGAGGGTGGACACCCAATAATCAGCCGTGTTGAGAATGTGGGCGATGCGGCGGTCGTTTCTGAGGCACTGCAGCATGAAATCAACCATGTGCTGCAGACTGCCAACTGGCCAAGAAACGCTGTCCCCTGCTTGAGGCGTGATCTCTGCCTGCTCTGCATCACCCCACCCTCGCTCTAGATACTGACTACTAGAGCATTGTGTACCTCCCTCCTCTGGACAGATGTCTTCCTCATCCATTGACTCCTCCTCATCCTCCTCACAAAGTGTCCCCTGCCTAGGCCTTTGTGAGGAACCACGTTGCGCAGACTGTAGAGAAGCAGATGGCATTTGTGACTCCTCATCCTCCACCTCTTCCAAAACCTCGTCCCTTAGTGCTTGCAGTGTTTTTTCAAGCAGGCAGATAAGGGGGATAGTCATGCTGACTAGTGCATCATCTGCACTCGCCATCCGCGTGGAATAATCGAAGGCACGCAAAACGTGGCAAATGTCCTTCATAGAGGCCCACTCAGTGGTGGTGAAGTGTGAACGGCGCGCACTGCGACTTGTTTGCGCCTGCTGCAGCTGGTACTCCATTACTGCTGCCTGCTGCTCACACAACCTCTCCAACATATGTAACGTTGAATTCCACCTGGTGGGTAGGTCACATATGATGCGATGTTCCGGAAGACATAATCGGCGCTGCAGAGCTGCAATGCGTGATCTTGCATTGCTGGAACGCCGCAAGTGAGCGCACTCTATGCGGACCTTGTGAAGCAGTGCATCAAGATCCGGATAGTCCCTCAAAAAACTCTGCACGACCAAGTTGAGCACATGTGCCAGACATGGGATGTGAGTGAGGTTGCCTAGGCCCAGAGCTGCCACCAGATTTCGGCCATTGTCACACACTACCATGCCTGGCTGGAGATTCGCTGGCACAAACCACACGTCACTCTGCTGCTTGATGGCATTCCAGAGCTCCTGCGCTGTGTGGCTTCGATTCCCCAAAGAAATTAATTTTAATACGGCCTGTTGACGTTTGGCCACGGCTGTGCTCATATCGGTCATCATAACAGGTAACCGTTCACGGGTCGATGTGGAGGTAGACCGTGACGGCTCCTGCAGCGCTGATTCAGAGGAACTGGAGTATGAGGAGGAGTCAATGTGTACAGACTGGATTCCTGCAATCCTTGGAGTTGGCAGAACACGTACAGCGCCACTCTCAAGATCTGTACCCGGCTCCACAACATTTACCCAATGGGCAGTGAGGGAAAGGTATCGTCCCTGTCCATGCTTACTGGTCCACGCATCAGTGGTCAGGTGGACCTTGCTACTGACGGCGTTTTGTAGCGCATGTTTAATTTTTCCCTCCACATGATGTTGCAGGGCAGGGACGGCTTGCCTGCTGAAATAAAAGCGGCTGGGCACGTTGTATTGTGGGACTGCCAATGCCATAAAGTTACGGAATGTGTCAGTCTCCACCAGCCTGAATGATAGCATTTCAAGGGCCAGTAGTTTAGCAATGCCAGCATTCAGAGCCTGTGCTCGGGGGTGGTTTGCCGAGTATGGGCGCCTTTTCTCCCATGCCTGTGCTAACGATGGCTGTAGACTGGCCTGGGAGTGTGAGGATGACTGGGAAAGTGGTGCTGTGGGTGGAATTACACTGTGTCTCTGTACAACAGTGCCAGAGATTCTTCCATGGCGATCCTGTGAGGAAGCCGAACCAGCTGTGTGTGAGCTGGAGGAAGAGGCTACAACACGAGCTGAAGAGGTGGTAGGTGGCGCTGTAGGTTGGCCTAGGTCTTCAGTGTGTTTGTGTAACTCCACCACGTGCTTGGTCCGCACATGTTTCCACATATTTGTGGTATTGAGGTTGCTGACACTTTTCCCTCTTTTCACCTTCTGATTACACAGCTTGCATTTGACAAAGCAAATGTCATCTGCAACTGTGTCAAAAAAGGACCAGGCACTGCAAGTCTTGGGAGCGCCCGCTTTGGATTTTGGAAGAGCCATGCTCCTAATGGGTGCCGAAGTGGAGGCTACAGGCAACCAAGTCTGCCCCCTCCCTCTCCCTCCTTTTTGGGCCGTTCGGGGAATCTCTTCCTCAGAGCTGCTCCCACCACCTTCCTGTCCCTCACGCCATGATGGGTCAAGGACCTCATCATCTACACCACCCTCTTCAAACAACTGCTTCTCCTGGGTAGTCTCGACAGCACAGTACGCACCAGAAAGTGGCACCTGAGTCTCATCATCAGATGCGTACTGAGGTGTGCTGCTGACCATAGGCACTGGCCCACCCGCCTCTTCAGATTCAGAGAGACAAAACGGTTGCGCATCACTGCATACTACCTCTTCTTCAAATTCTCGAATTCTGCTTGGCTGGCCCCCTCTTTCCAAGCCAAGAGATTCAGAGAACAGAAGTAGAGATGGCTCCTGTCCAGGGCTCTCTGACTGCCTGGGCAATTTGGCAGGTGGTGAAGAGACAGATGGGTGCTCTTCAGTGCTCAGGACCTGAGAGGATCTGGAACTAATTGAAGTCGATGCGTTAGCTGCCATCCATCCGACAACGGCTTCAATTTGGTCCTCGCGCAGCAGTGGGGTACGGCTAGCTCCTACAAAGCTGCGCATAAAGGACTGTTCCCTGGTAAAACTGGGGGATGCTGAGTCACTGGTGCCCGCAGCAGGCACAGAATCCCCACGTCCTCTCCCTGCAGGCACAGAATCCTCACGTCCTCTCCCTGCAGAAACTCCACGCCCACGCCCACGACCACGACCACATGCCTTACTCCCTGCCTTCTTCATCTTGGTAGACTGATAAAGATAGGCAGAAAAGTACTAAGGGCTTAGTGTGCTTATTCCTGAACAGCTGCTAACAGGTATAAGAAACACTAATTTTATAAAGTGTGGACTAGACTTTAATATGAGCTAATGTGGCCTACACAACTGTAAAGTGGAGTGTTTGGTGAACTTTATTTAGGTTTTTTTTGTCACAAAAAGACACTGGATGTGCCTAAAGATGTAATAACGATAGTATCACAAACTTTTTGTAGCTATTACAATGTAGGAAGGTAACCTACAATGCAATAGATGAGGCTGCAAAAAATAGGCTAATACTAATCTGGCTGGGGCTGCAGGGCCCAATGCTGCAGAAAGGCTCCTCTATCTACTCCTATATAGTGTGTTTGGAATCAATTTAGCTGAATATGGATGGAACCACCACACTAATAGGAGATATCAGGAAAAATTATGAATTGGCAATAAAGGACAATGTATGAGGCAGTGACACACACTGAGTGCACTACAACCAGACGGGGTTGAAGCACACACTACAGGGTGAGCTGCACTCACACACCAGACCTTGCAGACAGCGGTGAACAGTACAGATGCAGAGCACTGTGCACTAGTGCTGCAAGACGGAAAAAAATTCTCTATCTACTCCTATATAGTGTGTTTGGAACCAATTTAGCTGAATACAGATGGAACCACCACACTAATAGGAGATATCAGGAAAAATTATGAATTGGCAATAAAGGACAATGTATGAGGCAGTGACACACACTGAGTGCACTACAACCAGACGGGGTTGAAGCACACACTACAGGGTGAGCTGCACTCACACACACAGACCTTGCAGACAGCGGTGAACAGTACAGATGCAGAGCACTGTGCACTAGTGCTGCAAGACGGAAAAAAATTTCTCTATCTACTCCTATATAGTGTGTTTGGAACCAATTTAGCTGAATACAGATGGAACCACCACACTAATAGGAGATATCAGGAAAAATTATGAATTGGCAAAAAAGGACAATGTATGAGGCAGTGACACACACTGAGTGCACTACAACCAGACTTGGCTGAAGCACACACTACAGGGTGAGCTGCACTCACACACACAGACCTTGCAGATAGCGGTGAACAGCACAGGGAACTGTGCACTAGCACTGCAAGGCACAGTGATTTAGAAAGTAGCTTGGGTAAAGCAGTATAGAGCAAATAGGTAGCTAAAACTGTCCCTCAGAACAACAGCGTCCTATCCCTAACTGAATTCACAGCAGAGTGAGCTCAAAATGGCGGCGGTGGCTTTTATAGTGCATCATGACATCATTTCAGCAGCCAATCACAGCCATGCCATTAGTTAAGATGCCTACATGCCTAACAGGATGTGCCCACACTTCTTAGGATCCTCATTGGCTGAATAAAATGAAAATGTCTCATTGCATTATGGGAACTTCCGATTCCGGTATACGATATTGCAATAGTATCGGAATTAAGTATCGGAATTCCGATACCGCGAATATCGGCCGATACCCGATATTTCAGTATCGGAATGCTCAACACTACTCGGTACTCAAATCGAGCAGGTCGGACACTTGGATGGGCTCAACTCAGGGGCGGACACAGACTGTAGTGGGCCCCTGTGCAAGAAATTTTGGGGGGCCCCCCCTGCCCTTCATAAGGCAACAAAGTTATGTAAACATAACCCCCCATGTGCATCTCTCACCCCCCCATGTGCAGCTCTCACCCCCCGTGCATCTGTCATCCCCCCCATGTGCATCTCTCATCCCCCCCATGTGCATCTCTCATCCCCCCCATGTGCATCTCTCACCCCCCCATGTGCATCTCTCACCCCCCCCATGTGCATCTCTCACCCTCCCCCATGTGCATCTCTGATTCCCCCCACTCCTAGTTAATTAATTGTATTTAAAAAAAATAAAATTTGTTATACTTACCCCCATGCAATCCCTGCAGAATCCTGGCGCTCGTCCACGTCGCTGCCACCAGGTTCTCCTGACGTTCGGCCATGTGACGGCGCCACATACATAGCCATCAGCTTTTGTTTTGGCCAAAAGATTTTTAAAGCCGCCACCACGATAAGGTAGACTCTTCTGGGCGGGCCCTACTCTAACCTATTAAAATTTTCTTAAAATATCCAATACTCTTTTTAGATATATTTTTATTTAGTTTTCTTTAAGGGAATGTGTCATATACATTTTTTTTTTAAATGACCAATAATACCACATACAGGGAATACCGCCACACCATGACCAGACCACATATTACCACAACATAGTGACCGAATAATACCACACAGAAGGGAGAAAAACTGCCACACCATGACCAGACCACATATTACCACTACATTACTAATATTACCACCACATTACTAATATTACCATAAGTGTCATTATACACGGGAGCTCTATACATGGTATGTATAACGTAAGTGTCCAGGTAATCTAGTGATCACCAGTGAAATTATACACAGGAGCTCTGTATATAGTGTCAGTGTACAGGTAATACAGTGATCACCAGTGACATTATACACAGGAGCTCTGTATATAGTGTACAGGTAATACAGTGATCATCAGTGAAATTATACACAGGAGCTCTGTATATAGTGTCAGTGTACAGGTAATACAGGGATCACCAGTGACATTATACACAGGAGCTCTGTATATAGTGTCAGTGTACAGGTAATACAGTGATCACCAGTGACATTATACACAGTGTACATGTAATAGACTGACTCACCGGTGACGTCTCTAGGTGAAGTCCTTCATCTTCGCTTTTCTCCTTCATCCAGCACAGACCGCCATCACGTCTTCCAGCCAGGACTCGTCTCTGCATAAAATAACACAGTTATCTAGAGCACATTCCCCAACTTCTACATTACGCAGCTGAATACAGACATGCATCCACCATCAATATATGGTTAGTTATTATGCAACCTACCATTCCAAATATAAATTGTAATCCACCACGGTGCCCCCATTAATTGTAAATAGGCACTTAATATATAATTTAATTAGAACCTCTACTCTTTCCGCCAATTTGTTACCAGTCACACTCCTGCATCCGCAACGCCCCCTACTCTATACTTCCTGCTCCCCGCATTCAATATTTACATGCACCCCCTGCCCCAATTCATTATATCATGTCCGTGCTCTCCCCACCCCATCATCATTTATCATTTACTCTCCCCCACCCCACATTCGTTATGTGCAGCTCATTATCCCCCTACTCCCAATTCCCCCATGTGCAGCTCTCATCCCCCCCATGTGCAGCTCTCATCCCCCCCATGTGCACATCTCTCACCCCCTCCCCCACATGTGCCCCTCTCTCATCCCCCTCCCCCACATGTGCCCCTCTCGTCCCCCTCCCCCACATGTGCCCCTCTCTCATCCCCCTCCCCCACATGTGCCCCTCTCTTATCCCCCTCCACCACATGTGCCCCTCTCTCATCCCCCTCCACCACATGTGTCCCTCTCTCATCCCCCTCCACCACATGTGCCCCTCTCTCATCCCCCTCCACCACATGTGCACCTCTCTCATTCCCCCCCCCCCACATGTGCATCTCCCATCCCCCCCCCACACATGTGCATCTCCCATCTCCCCCCCCACCACATGTGCATCTCCCATCTCCCCCCCCACCACATGTGCATCTCCCATCCCCCTCCACACATGTGCATCTCCCATCTCCCCCCCCACCACATGTGCATCTCCCATCCCCCTCCACACATGTGCATCTCCCATCTCCCCCCCCACCACATGTGCATCTCCCATCCCCCCCCCACACATGTGCATCTCCCATCTCCCCCCCACACATGTGCATCTCCCATCTCCCCCCCCACACACATGTGCATCTCCCATCTCCCCCCCCACACATGTGCATCTCCCATCTCCCCCCACACACACATGTGCATCTCCCATCTCCCCCCCCCCACACATGTGCATCTCCCATCTCCCCCCCCACACATGTGCATCTCCCATCTCCCCCACACACACATGTGCATCTCCCATCTCCCCCCACACACACATGTGCATCTCCCATCTCCCCCCCCACACACATGTGCATCTCCCATCTCCCCCCCCACACACATGTGCATCTCCCATCTCCCCCCCCACACACATGTGCATCTCCCATCTCCCCCCCCACACACATGTGCATCTCCCATCTCCCCCCCCACACACATGTGCATCTCCCATCTCCCCCCCCACACACATGTGCATCTCCCATCTCCCCCCCCACACACATGTGCATCTCCCATCTCCCCCCCCCACACATGTGCATCTCCCATCTCCCCCCCCCACACATGTGCATCTCCCATCTCCCCCCCCCCACACATGTGCATCTCCCATCTCCCCCCACACACACATGTGCATCTCCCATCTCCCCCCACACACACATGTGCATCTCCCATCTCCCCCCCCACACACATGTGCATCTCCCATCTCCCCCCCCCACACATGTGCATCTCCCATCTCCCCCCCCCCACACACATGTGCATCTCCCATCTCCCCCCCCCACACACATGTGCATCTCCCATCTCCCCCCCCACACATGTGCATCTCCCATCTCCCCCCCCCCCACACATGTGCATCTCCCATCCCCCCCCACACACACACATGTGCATCTCCCATCCCCCCCCCACACACACACATGTGCATCTCCCATCTCCCCCCCACACACACACACACATGTGCATCTCCCATCCCCCCCCCCACACCCACACACACACACACACACACACATGTGCATCTCCCATCTCCCCCCCCCCCCCCCCCACACACACACACACACACACATGTTCATCTCCCATCTCTCCACTCCTAGTTAATTGTATTTTAAAAAAAATAAAACTTGTTATACTTACCCCCATGCGATCCCTGCAGAATCCTGGCGCTCGTCCAAATCGCTGACAGCAGGTTCTCCTGACTTCCGGCCATGCGACGGCGCGGTCACATGACCGGAAGTCAGGGGAATCATAAAGGCGCTGCCACAGCAGCGCAGCTCAGCGCTGAAATGTCCCGGACCCGGCGCATAGCATGGGGCCGGGGGCCCCATGAGGAGAGAGACGCACAAGAGGGGGGCCCCCGAGGGGGCCCCTACCGGCCGGGCCCCATACTGGAGTCAGGGCAGTCATGCCCTGATGGCGGCCCTGCTGGAGGCTGGAGGGGCCCCCTCTCCCTCGGGGCCCCCGTTCAATGAACCGGCTGCACGGGCGGTAGTTCCGCCCCTGGCTGAACTCATGTAACGAGTGTAACAGAAGTCGGTGGGAAACTCAAGCATTTTCCCAGAAGACCCTAACAGGAGTGCTGGGGTGGGGGGCAGAAAAATTGCTGAAATGGATGGAAACAGCGATCAAGTGGAATGGGAACAGTATGGGGAAGACGCCTGGAGGCATCTCTGACTCACAACTTTTACCGACTGCCAGTAAAACATACAAAACTGAAGATGAAAAATGGATTTTACAGGAAGAAATGTTAGGAAACATTCTTTTCTGTATAATGACTTGTATATAAGGCAAAATTAAAAAAACAAAAAAACAAAAAAAGCCTCCTCCACCCCTTACTAACCGGGCAATCTCTTACCCTATTTCCCCGTCGCCTATGACTACAGTAGATGAAATATTAGAGGGGGAAATAAAATTACACCCACCGGTAGTCACCAGTAAATGTAATTTTAACATTTTACTACCTTATCTGGCTATGTGGTGTGTGAGACATGGTCAGACACATCCTGTTTAATGTATAAAGGAGGGACTCTGAAATTCACAAAGCCTATGCGGACAATGCAAGAACTGCCAAAAATTTGAAGGAAGAAGTACTCCGATACACCCTGTATTACACAAAAAGTAGGGTCTCATACACATTCTGTTAAAATTGTTAGGTAGTGGGACTCCTAGACTCATAAAGCCTATGCACTAAGTGCAAGGGCTGCCAAAAATTAGAAGGAGAGACTGCAATGCACCCTGGAAGACATATAGAGGAGAGCCCTAGAAAACATTCAGGGCCTTCAGCACATCAGGGCTTGTCGCTGGGAGGGTCTAATGAAACTGTCCCAGACATTTCATAGTGTTCCCCTGCCTCTGTTGGACCTGGTGTGTGTCACCCTTGTCTCTCTTCCTTGGTTGCCCAAGTATCTATGACCTCTGCTGCCAGCATTGTCAGATGGGAATTTTTGACTAATTGTTAAATTAGGTCCTTTTGGTACTACACCATTTTACTAGCCCTCTCCGCCACTGTAAGGAGAGATGGAAAGTTCTCTTTATAGCGTGGGTCGAGAAGGGTGAACAACCAGTAATCAGTGCTGGTCAAAATGCGCATAACGCAAGGGTCATGGTGAAAAGCGGCAGAACATAAACTCAGCCATGTGTGCCAGTGTCACGCCAGGTGTGAGTGAAACACAGATGGGAAAGGGAAAGGAAGCCCAGACACTAGGGAAAGGGGGAAGGAGTGACCTCCTAATCTGGACTTGCGTCACCCTGTCTCCCCCTAACGTCCCTATACAGCCTCCGCAGCTGTCGCCGATCACATGCCTCACCCTACTATCCCTGGAGTAAGGCTAAAGCTGGAAGTGGAAGGAGATGAACACAAGTCAACCTCCACTAGCACTCTAAAGACAAACGGGGAAGACAACACAGGGAAATAATAACTTAGCTTTAGAAGAAACTCCAACAGGTCACACGGCCTCAAGACTCCAGAGAAGACGTGATGCTACTTCAGCCAAGTTCTAAGTAGGAATGAATATAACCGGCGATGCCCACCAAGACACACCAGGTATATATACACCCAGACTAAAGGGAGGTAGTTGCTGGGTCCTAAACACAGCCTCCTATCTAGGCAGCTGTCTGCATTGCAAAACGTGGAGATCTCCTGCAGATCACAGCAGGGCGACTGTCTGTCACCTCTGACACACCCGTGACAGCCAGACTGCCAACATCCAAGACTTCCCTGTCCCCACCAAGAAGACAACTGTCCATCTTCTCCTCCTTCTCTTCAGCCCATCCACACTGAAAAAACGGGATAATGTTGGTCTGGGTAGTATCCTCTGTAGCACAGGCAACCATCCCCTGTTCCTCCTCCTCCTCATCCTCCTCCTGCTCCTTATCACCCAATCTGCACTGAGAAGATGAGATGAGGCTGGGCTGGGTAGTATAAACTTGTGTACTTTTTTCCTCCATCTCCACCTGGTCCACATGCAAAGCTTCCTCTTTAATTGTAAGCAGCAAACGTTTGAGTAGACAGTGAAATGTGATGGTTACGCTGATTATGGCATCATCGCCGCTCACCATCTTCGTCGATTCCTCAAAATTTTGTAGAACCACAAAGATGTCAGACATCCATGCCCACTCGTCGGTTGTCATGTGCAAAGGCTGAGCAGAATACCGGCGGATATGTTGTAGCTGGTATTCAACTACTGCCCTATGCTGCGTACAAATCCTTGCCAATATGTGTAATGTGGAGTTCCAGAGCATGGTCACATCGCACATCAGTCGGTGAGCTGGCACAAGCAAGCACTGCTGCAGTACTGCCAGAATGGCTGCAGCTTTACCTGACTTACGGAAATTGGCACACACGTGGCGTACCTTCACAAGTAGCTCAGGTAAATCTGGATTGGTTTTCAGAAACTGCTGAACCACTAAGTTGAGCACGTGGGCCTGGCATGGAACGTGTGCGATGTTCCAAGCTTCACAGCTGCCACCAGGTTACAGCAATTATCACACATGACCATGCCTAGCTGTAGGTTCAGGGGTGAGAGCCACAGATCTGCCTGCTCTGTTACAGCTTTACACAATTCTGCAGCGGTGTGCAGTTTGTCAACTAAACAAATTAGTTATAGCAGAGCCTGTTGCTGCTTCACCGAGGCAGTGCTGCAGTGCTGCCAGCTTGCGACTGATATGGATGAAGTGCTCCGAGATGACAATTTGGAGATGTAGGATGAGGAGGAGGAGGGGGTGCAGAAACTGGTGTAGGAGATGGAGAAAACCCTGATGGAACTAGGGCCATCAATCATTGGCGTCGGTAGCATGTTTGCCGTCCCAAGGTCTGACTCAGTCTCAGCTTGCACAAGGTTCACCCAGTGTGCCATCGGGGAAATAAATTCTTCCTGGCCACAAGCACTTGTCCATGTGTCGGTCATTAAGTGGACCTTCCAAGTACCTGCATTGGTCAGGGCACGGGTGATGTTATGGGACACGTGCTAGCGTTAGGTGGGGACAGCACACCGGAAAAATAGTGTTGGCTGTGGACCAAGTGCAGAGGGACGGCCGCCACCATGAGGTTGCAGAAAGCTTCAGTGTCCACAAGCCTAAACAGCAACATTTCCAGGGCAAGCAGTCTGGAAATGTGGCCATTTAGTCTTTGGGCCTGTGGGTGGCTGGCTGGGCATTTGCATTCCAAGGACTGGGGTAAGAATAGCTGAATGCTGCTCTGGGACAAAGAATTGGACATGGTTGCTGGTGGTGCTTGCGAATGGGCAGCAACAGGTGCAGGGCAGGAGGCATCTGCGCCTGCATCCTAGACAGGGGATTGGCAAGCAAGTAGCACAGAGGAAGAGGCAGTTGTGTCACCCGCAGACACTGATTGTGGACCCAGGCATTCTGCCCACTTTTCGGGTGCTTTGATGACATGTGCATGAGCATGCTGCTGGTGGTCAGGCTGGTGGTGGTCTGGCCCCACTCTTGGTATGGCACAGGTTGCAAATGACCATTCTTTTATTGTCCGCATTTTCTTTAAAAAAGCACCTCACTGTGGAACACCTAACCCTTGGCCTGGGAACATCAAGCGTGTGGATGCTCAGGTGAACAGTTGCCCGCCTTCACCCTCTGACCACCCCACTGCCTCTTCCTGCCTGTTGTGGGACAGCAGATACCTCCCCGTCAGCACTGCTGTCCTCGATCTGCAAGGCATCAAGCAGAGGTGAGCACACTCGCTCATCACTAATTGTGCTCCATGTGTCACTGTAGGACCAAGGTAGAACCCTCATCCATTGTGTGAAGACATCACACTGTATGGGAATGTATGTGCTGTATATGTGCTACACAGCAAGTATGTATGTGCAGCACAGTGTGTATATATATATATATATATATATATGTAATTATGGGTATATACTATATATGTGTGTCACAGTGTATATATATAAGTATGGGTATATACTATGTATGTGGACAGGTTTTTACTTTTCTACATGAAGTTTTCGGGATGTTTCTTTGTCCCTCTGCTTCTGGATACAGGCATTATACAACCCCTGGCAAAAATTATGGAATCACCGGGCTCGGAGGATGTTCATTCAGTTGTTTAATGTTGTTGAAAAAAAGCAGATCACAAACATGGCACAAAACTAAAGTAATTTCAAATGGCAACTTTAGGGCTTTAAGAAACACTAAAAGAAATCAAGATAAGAAATGTGGTACTCAGTAAGGGTGATTTTTTTCAGACCAAGCAGAGGGAAAAAATTATGGAATCACTCAATTCTGAGGAAAAAAATATGGAATCATGAAAAACAAACACACAAAAGAACACTCCAATACATCATTAGTATTTCGTTGCACCACCTCTGGCTTTAATAACAGCTTGCAGTCTCTGAGGCATGGACTTAATGAGTGACAAACAGTACTCTTCATCAATCTAGCTCCAACTTTCTCTGATTTATGTTGCCAGATCAGCTTTGCAGGTTGGAGCCTTGTCATGGACCATTTTCTTCAACTTCCACCAAAGATTTTCAATTGGATTGAGATCCTGACTATTTGCAGGCCATGACATTGACCTTATGTGTCTTCTTTCAAGGAATGTTTTCACAGTTTTTGCTCTATGGCAGGATGCATTATCATCTTGAAAAATTATGTCATCATCCCCAAACATCCTTTCAATTGATGGGATAAGAAAACTGTCCAAAATATCAATGTAAACTTGGGCATTTATTGAAGATGTAATGACAGCCATCTCCCCAGTGCCTTTACCTGACATGCAGCCCCATGTCATCAATGACTGTGGAAATTTGCATGTTCTCTTCATGCAGTCATTGGAATCTCATTGGAATGGCACCAAACAAAAGTTCCAGCATCATCACCTTGCCCAATGCAGATTCGCGATTCATCACTGAATATGACTTTCATCCAGTCATCCACAGTCCACGATTGCTTTTCCTTAGCCCATTGTAACCTTGTTTTTTTCTGTTTAGGTGTTAATGATGGCTTTTGTTTAGCTTTTCTGCATGTAAATCCCATTTCCTTTAGGCGGTTTCTTACAGTTCGGTCATAGACATTGACTCCAGTTTCCTCCCATTCGTTCCTCATTTGTTTTGTTGTGCATTTCCTGTTTTGGAGACATATTGCTTTAAGTTTCCGGTCTTGACGCTTTGATGTCTTCCTTGGTCTACCAGTATGTTTGACTTTAACAACCTTCCCATGTTGTTTGCATTTGGTCCAGATTTTAGACCCAGCTGACTGTGAACAACCAACATCTTTTGCAACATTGCGTGATGATTTACCTTCTTTTAAGAGTTTGATAATCCTCTCCTTAGTTTCAATTGACATCTCTCGTGTTGGTGCCATGATTCATGTCAGTCCACTTGGTGCAATAGCTCTCCAATGTGTGATCACTCCTTTTTAGATGCAGACTAACGAGCAGATCTAATGTGATGCAGGTGTTAGTTTTGGAAATGAAAATTTACAGGGTGATTCCATAATTTTTTTCTCAGAATTGAGTGATTCCATAATTTTTTCCCTCTGCTTGGTCGGAAAAAAATTACCCTTACTGAGTTCCACATTTTTAATCTTGATTTCTTTTAGTGTTTCTTAAAGCCCTAAAGTTGCCATTTTGAAATGTCTTTAGTTTTGTGCCATGTCTGTGATCTGCTTTTTTTCAACAACATTAAACAACTGAATGAACATCCTCCGAGCCCGGTGATTCCATAATTTTTGCCACGGGTTGTAGATAAGTAGACTTTCAGTTCAGGGCAGATATATAGTAATGGAAAGTTACAGGTCCTATAGTGCTGACAGAATGGTGGTGAAATAATCCACACACTGTAAGAGAGGGGATGTCAAACTACAGAGCATGAGACTGGGGACCGTTTCTTCATTACATTGATATATGCACCAAAATCATTTTTCTAACTTGTTGTAGGAGACCGTGCATACTTTTAGGAAACCATTTGTATCGGTTTGCTCCATTCTAAAATAAAGACATCCTTCACCTTTTTGTGGTCTGTGTTACTATGTCCAGACTCTAGGGGGCAGACATGTATAATGTATAACCGGTCACTACTACACATCTGATTCCATTTATGCTGCAAAATATTGTCCTGGTGATGACGACGGGTAATGATGCAAATCATGTAAATGACAAGTTAATAAACGCAAATGTTTATTGTAAAAGATAAACAAACGCATTGCTGGATATTCCGCAGACTGTGAAATACTGAAATTAATCATGTATGTCATTGCTTTATAGGTTTATATAGAAGGATTGAAAATGTATTTTATTAACACATTTATTAAACTGTCAGCAATTCTAAGTTAAAAAGCAACGTCCTAAGTGAGGCCAGCTATAAACTGCTTACACTGGGATCACCCTTGCAAGTTTTTACTGCTTTATTAAAAAAAAAGTGCTATTTTTCCCATTAAAGTGTCGATGACCTGAAAAATTAAACCAAAGGTGAAAAAGGATTTTTTTAATTACCCTTGTTCTTGCGTGGCGAGCTGACATTTTTATTGATACAAATTTGCGGCACATGCGATGTTTTGATAGTTTTTTATTGTATTTTCTTTAAGGAGTTGAGGCGAACCCCGCCCCAAAAAATTTAATTCTGAAGTTTCCCTTTATTTTTTTCCTCTTTACGGTATTTACGCGCAGTCAGAGGAGAGTCTGAAAGTGGCATGCACCTCTATGAGCCTTACCATAAATCTTACTCCAGTCAGGGACTAGAGTAAGATTTCTGGCATAAGACATGACTCCATCGTTTTGGCAGAACTGGCTTAAACTTTCTTGAAAGCACCAAAAGTAGCAAAATTTTTGTGTAACTTTGAGTTGCACAAAAATTTTGCAACTTATCAAAGTGCTTTAAACCAGAATTTTGGTGAAAACACTGTAGCAAAGTCAGGTAGGTTAGGGTTAAGTCCTAGAACTGCGGGTCTTGATTAGATGCACCTGACTTGCTTTGACTAAGAACCAGGGTTTGTGGTCACTAGGTGTGTCAGTCATATGGATAGAGCAGAGTCGAGGGTGCTGAAGCTGGTGAGTGTCCAACCAAAATGTGAGCTGTAGCTGGAAGAGAGGCATGCCAGAGTCTATTTCTGAATGGAAACTGCATGGGTCCGCTAGGAAAGCTGAGCAGTCTGTGTGTTGAAGCTGCAGAGAACTATGTGGAAGTTAAACACTTCTGTTTAGCACTGGAAGTTTCTACAGCTCGGGCTGAAGGGGATAGTGAGACTTGTAGGATCGTGCCTCTTCTACGTATAAAGTTTGCTCTGGCAGAATGGGCTGTAATCTGTTAGGGTGAGTCCGCACTGTCATATATGTGCCTGCTGAAAACTGTTTATTCGCTGTGATACCTTTGTACCCATAAAAAGGCTGTTTTTGTTTTTTGAATTCCTTGCAATAAAACTGCTCATGTTTGGACCAAACCACATTGCCTGTGTGAACACTACCTAATGCCTGTTTGAGAATATGAATCCCAACAAAATAATTTTTATTTTTGCATAAATTGTGCAAATTTATTCAGTTTTACATAGGAGCCCTGTGAGCCGCCTCCTACCTGTCGACATCCGCGGCTTCTCTTATCATTACACAACATAGCGTTACGTCGTGTTCGCTGGATCAATAATGTTGCTGGAAAAGCAATAATAATTCCACAACTTTATTTTTTCAAAATTTGTCCCACACACTTTTGAAAGTACAAAAATCGCTTGAAGTGCACCTATACTTTCACATAACACTTATAAAGAAGCATGGTCTTCCTTGCCCTTATCCCCTGCAACTACTTTGGTTCACATACCAGTATAATATGTCCAGGAACTGTCCTGAATCTCCTGCTCTGTGATTTGCCACACTCTCTTTTTGAGTGGGCAGTTACTCTTCATTAGCATTCTGCCAGAGCTATAAGTGTTGGAACTGCCTTCCCCACTTTCCCAGCATAGATTGCTTCTTCTATTGTCCAATGGATTTCCTGACCCATACAGAAAACCTGCCTCTATGTTAGTCCTGTGTGTAGGAGCAGAAAGATAATGACAACCCCACTTCCTGTGGAGACAAAAAGACCTGCCCCCCACTTCCTTTAATAAGTCTTGGTGTCTTGGCTGCTAGAGATGGACTATTGTTGACAACAGGCAGCTTGACTAGGGTTTCGCCATCAGCAGCTCCTTCTGGGGCTCTATGGTATTTTGGTGGAGGAGGATTTGGCTTTCCTTAAATCATACATTGCTGAATCAGTAAAGCACAACATGAACTGTACATTTTGAGCATCATTTAGATGAATGGAGCCGATTTGCATGCTTTGGCGCTGTCCTCCAAGCATTCTTGCTGGCTTAAAGGGGTTGTCCAGGAAATATAAATTGATGATCTATCCTTAGAAGAGGTCACCACTTTCAGGTTGGTGGGGATCTGATATCCGGCACCATCACTGATCAGCTCGAGTGATAGCCGGATGTTCACAGTGCGCAAAGCCGAGACAGCACAGCTCCATACACTGTGGAGTGGCCATTCTGGGGTACTGCAGCTCCTATTGCTGATTAAAATGGTGGTCATACACCTTAGATAACTGTCAACCAAACAGCTTTGACCTACCAACTTGCCCCCCATACATATGCAAGTTTGTATGCAACCTGCCACCCCATAAAAGTTAGATCCTGATCTTACAATAGGTTAAGCCTACGTTTATCTAATGTGTATAGGTACCTTAAAGGAGGTGTCTATCCAGGCTTAGAGTTCAAGTCTGCAGTCAACCAATCTGACTACAGACTTGTGAATCCTCACAGCTAGCACTCCATGCGCTGTCAGGATTCTCCGGTGGTGGCACCGGGAGTGGGTGGCCATGTGACTGCAAGTATGCGATTTGCATATTTCTGGCCACATTCTGACTAGACTTGCTCAATTCAATTGTATTAGCTGAGGCCGCACAAGTCTAGTTGGCACGTGACTGAATACTAGAGTTCACGTGCCCCACCCACTTTCGGACCCAGAGAAACCTGACAGTGCGTTGTGTGTGTGCTGTGAGGATTCACAAGTCTGCAGTCACACAGAGTGTCCGCAGAATTGAACCCCAAGCCTGGACTTCCCCTTTAAAGATTTGTTCAGATCAGTAAAATAGCATTGATGTGACCCACATCTAGTATACTCATGGCATATCCTGTGGATATGCCATTTACAGTACGTATGGGAGGGGGAACACCCTTTTAACAATTATCCTTAATGTATGTATAATTCAGCAATTAATCCCTTTAAGTATCTTAGAGGTTATTTAGGATTTCCGAGACCGTGGAGAAGTGAGAGGGAACTTTCTTTTTCTGCTCCTGTTCTCCTGTCTGTCAAACTGCATACGGGTGTAGACAGGAGAGCAAGCTATTGGACAATGGCAAATGAAATCCATGCTGTGAAATGAAAGTTCCATCTCCTATAGTGCTGGCAGAATGCTCATTTAGAGAAAGAATGAATGGCATGCTATGGAGCATGAGAATTAGGACATATTAGGCTGGTATATGCACCAAAAGTAGTTTTTGCTTGTTTTGGGGCACAAAGTCAGGAAGACCAGGCTTTTCTACATATTTTCTTTGATTGAACAGTTGCACTTTATACGGTTACACTATTCCAGAATTGTACCATTCTGTTTACTTGTGGCTTTTCATTGCTTGTAAACTCTATTGAGTTCATCAAGTTTCCTGCGTTACCTTGAAATCAGAGAAGCGTCAGGGACTCCGCGCTGTAACACAAGCTGCGATACAACAGCCAGAGGACATCTGCTCTCATATAAATATCAGCTTACAGGACCAACACCAAATCCGGACCAGAAGACAAGCACTGACCAGGTAAGGGGTGCACTCTTTTCTTTGGGTGTCAGGGGTGCGGGAAAAACTAAGGTGATACTGGACCTACAGACTTGGCTAAAAATGATAAATTGGCACCAGATTCCTCTGCTATTCCTCAAGTTTCCACCAGCTCCTGATCATTGATAAAATAATTTTTACCCTTTTTGTATGCCATTGATAATATATGGCTCTGATCCCTTAAAGGGGTTGTCCATTACTTTCATATTTATGAACTATCCTTGGAAAAGGACATGATGGAGGTCCAGCACTGATCATCTGGTACCTGTAGCTGCATTTCTGTACACTGCTCTCAGCTACTGCCGCTCAGCTGCCATTCACTTGAATAGTAGCTGATCTGCAGGACCTGGGATTGGTGACTAAACAGGGCACAGAGTTGTGCGGTTCCTGCTCCGTACACTGCTTACACACTGCTGTCTGTAGGGCGCATAACAGCTAATTAGTGTGGGGGGGGGGGCTGTTAGAAGTGGACTACCCCTTTAAGAGTATTTCTGCAAAGGCATAGAAAAGAGTTTGAGCTTTCATTTCAAAATATAAAATTCTGGGAATTATTATACCAATAGTGGAATTCCTTTAAGGGAAAAAGGAGAGAAGATGGCGCTTTGTGAGCGTAGAAAATTTAAAAAAAAAAGAGAAGTTAAAATCGAAAACAGGGAATTTGCTAACCTGATGGAGTTCAACAGGTGGAAATTCCTCCAAGGGAGTCCCGACAGTGCTTAATGAGGGTAGAGATACAAGGTCAAGGGCGCTCTCACGATAGCAGAAGTAATCATTTACCAAAAAAAAAGTACAAGAAGAATAAAATAAAAATTAATTTAAAAATACAATGTGTTTTGGTGGTATAAAGCCTTCTTCAAGTGTTTGAGACACCTGAAGAAGGCTGGATACAGTCGAAACGCGTTTGTGTTTTTAAATACATTTTTATTTTCTGTTATGGTAGTTTGATTACATCTTCTATCATTGGAGCGCCCTTCACTGGTTATTTCCATCCTCATTTTGGGAATGAAGCAAATTTTTCACAAAAACATTTATCTGATGCAAAAGTGCAAGCTATCAAGTGATTGCAATAAACTGTGTAATAAAGTATTATGGAGTAATATAGAACATTTCACTCTGCAGGATATAAAAGAAAATGTTGGCCAAAGTGGTAATCATCACACTTATAAGCACCATTGCAGGTCAGTACATGGTATATACTGTATGCATAGTAACAAAAAAGTATGCTTAGCCTAAGGCCTCATTCACACATCAGTATTTTTGATCAGTATTTTGTATGCCAAAACCAGGAGTGGAGCTTACAGAGAAAAAATATAATTGAAACATTGACATAATGTTCTGTGTTTTGGAGACCCTCCTGGTTTTGGCACACAAATACTGATGAAATACTGATCAAAAATACTGATGTGTGAATGAGGCCTAAAGTGTTCCCATTACTCTGTGTTCTTTAATGTTAAAGGGAAGGTCTTACAATGTATATTCTGCTCTATTTGTTAGCAACATGTTATAGAGCAGGAGAAGCTGAGCAAATCGATATATAGGATTCAGTATTGATTCACTTAAATCACTGCTCATTCGGGGCTTAGGAGTCCTGTGGGTGGTCCTACATAATGATTGACAGTTATATCTGTATACACACTCAGTAATACTTTTTTCATACCATTCCCTGGTTTTCCCTAATTTAAAGAAAAAATAATCACAGAAATCCTCTTTAATACTGGTCTTTAGATCTTTTTGAACTTCTCTTTTCCTGTTAAATCAATTCTTAAAGGGAATCTGTCAGTAGGATCAACCCTCCTAAGCCATCTATAGGGGCATGTAGGTCATAGAAAGCTGAATAAAATGACACCTTGATATCTGAGATCCGATGTCTTATTCCAGAGAAAATCCATGTTTTTCTTAATATGTAAATGAGCTGTTTAAGATCTATGGGTGGGACATAGATCTCCTGGAGAATCTGCCTCCAGAGCTTGTTGTAAATGAAAGGGGAATTACCAGACATGTAGATCAGGAGAGGAGCCTGTCAGTCATTACATGTCTCACACTGGTAATGCCCCCTTTCATGTACAATAAACTCTGGAGGAAGATTCTTGGGGAGATCTATGTCGGGCCCATAGATCTTAACAGCTCATTTACATATTAAGAAAAACGTGGATTTCTCTGGAATAAAACATCGGATCTCAGATATCAAGGCGTCATTTTATTTAGCTTCATATGACCTACATGACCATATAGGCGGCTTAGGTGGGTTGATACTACAAAATATGAAAAGAAAAACGTATAAAAGGTTATGTTATTCTTTAAAAGTAAGTTGTGTAATTTTTATCTACAGCTGAATTATTGGGAAGACAAAAGGGGCAATTGCTCAAAGACTTTTACCATCCTGTTTTCTCCTGAGCTTTACAGATGCTGTTAGTTTCTAGACATGAAAGTTTTAAAGTGGACTTTGAAAAATGTAAAAGTTTAAAGGGAATCTGTGACCCCCCTAAAATGCCTTTGAAACTAACTATACGGCAATATAGGGGACTTCACTCCCATAAAAATCATACTAGCACTGCACCTGTTACTAGAAAATAACTTTAAATCCATATGCACATGAAGGGGCTTCCTTGTCTTGGCCATGAGCTGGATGCACTGTTACACCCTCTTAGTTTGTGCCTTGGGGACTTCCCCACTACTAGAGCGTATGCTGCCCCTCGTGTATGAGCATGCGCATTGATACTGGCTGTGCCAGCTGTACATGCACAAAATGGATGGGTGGGTTCTCCTTCTGGTTTCCCTCTGCTGATGTCGCTTGTACACCAGGAGGTGTAGTGAGCAGCGTCCGCTGATAGGAAAACGCACCCAGCCACTGTGTAGGAGTGACCGCTGCTGTCCATCACAAGCTAGGGCAGTCCCCAAAATGCAAATTGAGGGGGCATAAAGGTGCACCCAGCTCATGGTCACGCTATAGGTGCACCGAAGCCCCCTCATTTGTATATGGATTAAAAGCTATTTTCACAAGCAAAGTACCAGTAACAGGTGCTGTGCTATGAATTGTATAGGGGTGACGTTCCCTATATCAATGTATAGTTGGTCTAAAAAGCATTTTGGGGGTGACAGACTCCCTTTAAGCGAGTCGTTTTTATAGGCTTTCTGCTATTGGAAGAGAGGGATAAGCAGCTGCCAAACACGCCTGACCCCGCTGATCTCTAGGTGAAACATAAATCTTACCAATTAGAGTAAATTAAATATAAATATAACGATTGCCTTTCTTCCCTTAGGTTCTCTAGTCGATGACAACACGAAAATACTGGATGATGCCTTCTTGTCATACCTCGACCTGCTGAGAGGCAGCACCAAGGACAGCGGCTCCTCACCAGGGTCCCTGGCTGACTTCAGCAGTCTATTCGAGTATGTGAGCCTTGAAGGATGTTTACAAACTGAAGGAAACTCTTGATACAATGAATACAATAATTATATGGAATCATATTCTAATTCTTTGTTAAAACTTTTTCTATTCTTAATAGTTTTTTTTTTTTTGTTACATTTGGGCCACGATTCATCATTGCTGTTTCTCCACTTCTCTGGAGTAATTTGTTCCCTTTTTAGTGGCTTTAGTATTTACTCTTTATTTTCTATACGCTTCGTGTCAATTTCTAAGTCGTCTTTCTTTTCTAAGTTTTTTTATTTTTCCTTGACAACATTACTTATCCGGATGTTTTACACAGATTCATGAAATCTTGCATGCAAATGTTGCTGCATATTTGTTGCACTCCGGTCCCTGACTGGAGTAAGGTTTCAATTTGGTGCATTTTTGCGATTATTATAAAGGGTATGTGTAAGGACAGGAGTGTTATTCCTCAAGTACAAACACGGGACAGCTTATTCTGATAAGCTATTAGATGGTTGTTGGATTAATGATGCTTTAGTTGATCGTTCAGCTGCCTTTCCCATAAACAGGAGCACTAATTCGGTTGAGCGCTCCTGTGTTCTCTACGAGAAAACTGATAGATATCTATGTCGTGGCAGCTTATCTCCGAGAAAACAAAGTGATTGACAGTCCGAAATCGGACACCCCTCCCATCGATCAGTTGGCCCGCGCACCCTGGACATTAAGGCTCATTCAGACATCCGTGCACATAGGTCTGAGATCGGAGGGCTACTGCACGGACTGGCCGACCGGAGCATGACTGCTTCATGTATTTCTACGAGGCTATCCCACTCGGGTTGGCCAGTCCGTTCATTAGTGGTCCGATCTTGGACCGATGTGTAAGGACGTCTGAATGAGCCACACGAGTGCCGGCCAAACCTGTGGGTATCGACGAGTTCGGCCAACATTAGTCTATTGTGTGACTTTTTTGCTTAACATAAGAAACAGAGTTCTTGCACTTTTACAACAAGTAACTCATTTTCTTGCTCTCAATTTCAGCAGCGCTCTAACATTGGGCGAGGATAAAAGCGTATATGCTCAACTACTGAACAAAGTCTCATTTTTTGCCAAAAACCTCTACGAACAGGCGACGAAAGACTCGGAAAAACTCCAGTTGGAGTTGGAACAGCTGAAGATCAAACTCATCCCTTATTCAGAAGAGGTGACGAAGCTGCTAAGCAAAACCACAGAAGAGCTGGAGATAACACTTAATCCCTACGCTGGGGAACTTCAGACGCAAGTCGAAAAAATTACTTTGGAATTTATCAAAAAGTTAAAAAGTTTCAGTCTAGACTTTAAGATGCCGTTGGTCTTGTACTTCCAAACACTGGACGTTAGAATGGCGGAGTGCCTCAATGCGCTGAGGAGCGCGGTCGTAACATGCACTGAAAAGGTGAAAGAGAAGATTGATCTGCAAGTTGTGGCTTTGTATCGAAGTCTTTCTCCTTTCGCGGACGAAATGCAAGACGCTTTGAGGAAACAATTGGAGAACCTGAACTTTTCGATGAAAAAAAGTGTCATCTCGATTGGGAGTAAGATCCTGGAGGACGCGGCAATGCTGGAGAAGCAAATGAATCTTTGTATCAGTCAGCTAAAGGAGAAGAAGGGGTCTCTCTACAGGAGCATCAGATATACGGTGACATCCTGCCTGGTCGAAATGAGCCAGAAGATTAAAGTGTTTAATTCGGTGATGACCCCCTTTGGCGACACTCTCACTAAGTCAGTCGTATTAAGCATCGAGAACATACAAAACGTGCTTCAGGGATCTGCAGCTGTGAATCTGCAAAACAAGAAGGATATTCTGGAAAAGAGCATCTTTGAGAAGATCAGTAACCTTATTAATAATAGCACCTTACTGATAAACGCTACCGTCCCATGACCCTGCTCATCTGATCCATGCACTTAAAGGGGTCGGTCACTTTATTGTTCCATATGAGCTAGAAACTGCAACGTAAGATCGGATGATCTGCACCGATGTGTATACTGCCGCCTCGTATTTTCTCCGTTTTGCACTACCGCGCTCCAGTCTCAACATGGCATCTGATGATGGTGTGTGTGACCAGATGTGTCATTAAGCAGGCATGTTGGACTTGGGCAATGTGCTCCAGACGGAGCCAACGTGGTCAGCAGCATACAAATCAATGCACATCTTCCCATAACATTTTATTGTTAAAGAGCACCTGTTTTTAGGTCAAAAATGTCCAGTTTTTGCTCTTATTTTATTCCTGCTGCTGCCCTGAATTTTCCAAATTTTTTTGTTAATCCGCCTTCTGGCTCCAGAGATATGGGCCTTTTTATATAGAGCTAATTTGTATGGTCTTTACTAAAGGGGCGTGTCTCACAGGGTAATTATGCAAAGCAGCCTAAAGACATGCCCCCGAGGATCCCCTGAGCCACACCCCTGCGGTAAAACAAAAAAATGAGCTCTAACTAAAAAGGTCCTTATTTCTGGAACCGAATGGCGGATTTAAAAAAGATAATGTAATATTCAGCGGAGCAGCGGGAATAAACAAGGATTCTATATTTGCTGTCTCTAACATATATGTAAGGATAAACAATAAGTGGCCTCCAGTTTACTATAGGGGCTTCGCATAGGTGTGGGGCTGGTGGGACATGTGCCCATGGGTGGCAGAGCGTGCCAACAAGCCACTCTGCCTTGGCCAGCTTATGTAGATGCAGAACTATCATTATAATATTATTATGTATTAAGAAAATGAATCTCGAAATTACATAACGATTTATTTTAAGGCATTTTATGGTTTTGCTAACATAGACTGCTGTATTCTCTCTGATATATAAAACCTAACGTGCTGCCGCCTTTCATCTAAATTGTTTTAGATATGTCCTTGTAGCAGAAAGAAGTGGCTCGCTGATTATTAATATGCAGCTCAGGCCACCGAAATGAAACTTAGAATATTACAGGGAAATATAAATAATCTTCTATTACGTATTCTCTTTTATATAATCATTTTCCATCTAATATAACTTCAATAAAGCTTTCCGCAGATTAATATTCATCTTCTTGTTATACTGCGTATTTTTTCAAAACTTGGAGGCATAACTATCGGGGTGCTGAGGTTGCAGCTGCGCCTTGGAGACCCAAATGCAGGGCCGGCTCCAGGTTTTTCTGGGCCCCGGGCGAAAGAGTCTCAGTGGGCCCCTTTAATACATACCACGATTCATGATGCAGAGATACAGCGGAGAAATATATATATATAGTACAATGCAAAGATTTCACTTCTTACATTACATGAGTGATATCTATTGTAAATTCCACAATAGCTCAGAAACCGGTGAATCGCTCCACACAGAATACTGGCCTCCATATAAGGCTCCATACGGAATACTGGCCCCCATATAACGCTTCATACGGAATACTGGCCCCCATATAAGGCCCCATACGGAATACTGGCCCCCATATAAGGCCCCATACAGAATACTGGCCCCCATATAAGGCTCCATACGGAATACTGGCCCCCATATAAGGCTCCATGCGGAATACTGACCCCCATATAAGGCTCCATACGGAATACTGGCCCCCATATAAGGCCCCATACGGAATATTGGCCCCCATATAAGGCTCCATACGGAATACTGGCTCCCATATAAGGCTCCATACGGAATACTGGCCCCCATATAAGGCTCCATACGGAATACTGGCCCCCATATAAGGCTCCATACGAAATACTGGCCCCCATATAAGGCTCCATACGGAATACTGGCCCTCATATAAGGCTCCATACGGAATACTGGCCCCCATATAAGGCCCTATACGGAATACTGGCCCCCATATAAGGCTCCATACGGAATACTGGCCTCCATATAAGGCTCCATACGGAATACTGGCCCCCATATAAGGCTCCATACAGAATACTGGCCCCCATATAACGCTCCATACTGGATACTGGTCCCCTTATAAAGCTCCATACAGGATACTGGCCCCCATATAATGCTCCATACAGGATACTGGTCCCCTTATAAAACTCCATGCAGGATACCGGCCCCCATGTAATGCTCCATACAGGATACCGGTCCCCTTATAACGCTCCATACAGGATACTGGCCCCCATATAATGCTGCATGCAGGCTGTTACCCCCCACATAATGCCCCATACAGCCCCCCCCCTTTTAATGCTCCATGCAGGCTGTTACCCCCCACATAATGCCCCATACAGCCCCCCCCCCTTATAATGCTCCATGCAGGCTGTTCCCCCCCACATAATGCACTATGCAGGCTGTTCCCCACCTTATAATGCCCCATGCAGGATGCCCCCCCCCCTCTCTTTATAATGCCCCATGCAGGATGTCCCCCCTTCTCTTTATACTGCCCCATGTCTCCATACATTTAAAAAAAAAAAAATCAAATACTCCCCTCCCTTCTCCTCACCTGCTACCTGCTGCAGCTGCTCGGGTCCGAACTCCAGCGTTGTCTGCGTCTTCCCGCTCAGCGCTCCCTGTGATAGCTCAGGGGAGGGCGCGGTGTAAAGACGTCACCGCGCCCTCTGACCTGAGACGTCACAGGGAGCGCAGAGCAGGAAGACAGCTGATCTGCGGAGGCACGGGGAGAGGTAAGTATCCAGCTGCCGGGGCCCTGAGCAAGCGGCGGAGAAGGGCGGGCGCTGACACTGCTCCCCTCTCCTCCGCCCATAGCCCAGCGGGGTGCGCGACCGCCAGTGGGCCCCTCTGCCTGCTCAGGGCCCCGGCATTTGCCCGGGTGCGCCGGGTGCTGACGCCGGCCCTGCCCAAATGGTACATTTTGGCGATGTCTGTAGCCGCTGATTGACTGCAGCGCTCACTTGACTTTGTGCCCGCAGACAGCGCCGAAGTCGCTGGAATAGCATCAGCCCGGATTCTGATTTTATTTTACATCACTCTTGAAATTATTCCAGAAAATGAAGTATTTCTCCCAGAAAATTATTGCAATTACACACGTTTTGCTATAGACAATGTTATTTCCTTTGTGTGTATTGGAACAACACAAAAAAAAAAACAGAGAAAAAAAGGCAAATTGGACATAATATCACACAAAACACCAAAAATGTTCCTGACAAAATTGTTGGCACCCTCCCAAAAATGTGGGTAAACAACTTTGCTTCAAGCATGTGATGTTCGTTCAAACTCACCTGTGGCAAGTAACAGGTGTGAGCAATATGGAAATCACACCTGTAACCAGATAAAGAAGAAGTTGGCTCAATTTTTGCATTGTGCATCTGTGTGTGCCACACTAAGTATGGAGAACAGAAAGAGGAGAAGAGAACTGTCTGAGGACTTGAGAACCAAAATTGTTGAAAACTATCAACAATCTCAAGGTTACAAGTCCATCTCCAGAGATCTTGATGTTCTTTTGTCCAGAGAGCGCAACATAATCAATAAGTGTACAACCCATGGCATTGTATAACGTATTATATATCAGAGCTCATATCCAGCCTATATTATTCGAAGAGATACTGTTAAAACCCTCCTGTTTGTTTTTTCCATCTTGTGTTTTGCGGTCATGTGACCACCTGCCTATATATTGCAGCTCCGCCCTTTTGGCTGTGCTGGACTTCAGTGTTGCTTGACTGTCTTTCTAGCCAGGTGCTTCGGTGACTTTACTAGGTGTCCCATTTTTGTTCCAGTCCTTAGTTCTTTTAGGGACCCCTCCCCTTATGCTATAGGTCTTCGTTCAGACTAGCTGAGGACTAAGGCGAGTCTGTTCGCTAGGAACAGGCAGCCCGCTACATCGTAGGGATTCAGCTTAGTCTTACTGTAGGGACAGTTTTCCCCTTTCTTTCCTTAGTACTTGTTGCAGATCATAATAGATACACAGATCACACATACAGCCTATATTATTGGGACAGACACCCAGAGTTCACACCCAGCCAATATTACTGGGAGAGACACACAGAGCTCACATCCAGCCTATACAGTGGGTACGGAAAGTATTTAGACCCCTTTAAATTTTTCACTATTTGTTTCATTGTAGCCATTTGATAAATTCTAAAAAGTTTTTTTTTCTCATTAAAGTACACTGTGCACCCCATCTTGACTGAAAAAAAACAAATGTAGAAATTTTTGCAAATTTATTAAAAAAAACAACTGAACTATCACATGGTCATAAGTATTCAGACCCTTTGCTCAGTATTGAGTAGAAGCACCCTTTTGAGCTAGTACAGCCAAGAGTCTTCTTGGGAATGATGCAACAAGTTTTTCACACCTGGATTTGTGGATCCTCTGCCATTCTTCCTTGCAGATCCTCTCCAGTTCCGTCAGGTTGGATGGTGAACATTGGTGGACAGCCATTTTCAGGTCTCTCCAGAGATGCTCAGTTGGGTTTAGCTCAGGGCTCTGGCCGGGCCAGTCAAGAATGGTCACAGAGTTGTTCTGAAGTCACTCCTTTGTTATTTTAGCTGTGTTCTTAGGGTCATTGTCTTGTTGGAAGGTGAACCTTTCGGCCAAATCTGAGGTCCAGAGCACTCTGGAAGAGGTTTTCATCCAGGATATCTCTGTACTTGGCCGCATTCATGTTTTCTTCAATTGCAACCAGTCGTCCTGTCCATGCAGCTGAAAAACGCCCCCATAGCATGATGCTGCCACCACCATGTTTCACTGTTGGGATTGTATTGGGCAGGTGATGAGCAGTGCCTGGTTTTCTCCAAACATACCACTTAGAATTATCACCAAAAAGTTCTATCTTCATCTCATCAGACCAGAGAATCTTATTTCTCATAGTCTGGGAGTCCTTCATGTGTTTTTGAGCAAACTCTATGTGGGCTTTCATATGTCTTACACTGAGGAGAGGCTTCCGTTGGGCCACTCTGCCATAAAGGCCCAACTGGTGGAGGGCTGCAGTGATAGTTGACTTTGTGGAACTTTCTCCCATCTCTCTACTGCATCTCTGGAGCTCAGCCACAGTGGTCTTGGGGTTCTTCTTTACCTCTCTCACAAGGCTCTTCTCCCACGATTGCTCAGTTTGACTGGACGGCCAGGTCTAGGAAGACTTCTGGTGGTCCCAAACTTCTTCCATTTAAGGATTATGGAGGCCACTGTGCTTTTACGAACCTTGAGTAATGCAGAAATTCTGTAATAACCTTGGCCAGATCTGTGCCTTGCCACAATTCTGTCTCTGAGCTCCTTGGGCAGTTCCTTTGAGCTCATGATTCTCATTTGGTCTGACATGCACTGTGAGCTGTGAGGTCTTATATAGACAGGTGTGTGCCTTTCCAAATCAAGTCCTAACAGTTTAATTAAACACAGCTGGACTCCAATGAAGGAGTAGAACCATCTCAAGGAGGATCACAAGGAAATGGACAGCATGTGACTTAAATATGAGTGTCTGAGCAAAGGATCTGAATACTTATGACCATGTGATATTTCAATGAAAAAAAAATGAATTTTTTAGAATTTACCAAATGACTGCAATTAAACAGAGTGAAAAAATTAAAGGGGTCTGAATACTTTCCGTACCCATTGTATTACTGGGAGAGACACACAGTCCTCACATCCTGCCTATATTACTGGGAAAGATACACAGAGCTCACATCCAGCCTATATTACTGGGAGAGATACACAGACCTCACATCCAGCCTATATTACTGGGAGAGACACACAAATCTCACATCCAGCCTATATTACTGGGAGAGACACACAGAGCTCACATCCTGCCTATATTGCTGTGAAATATAGACAGAGCTCACATCCAGCTTATATTACTGGGAGACACAGAACTCACATCCAGTCTATATTACTGGGAGAGGAACACAGATCTCACATCCAGCCTACATTACTGGGAGAGACACACACAGCTCACATCCTGCCTATATTACTGGGAGAGACACACATAGCTCACATCCAGCCTATATTAATGGGAGAGACATACAGAACTCACATCCAGCCCATATTACAGGGAGAGACACACACAGCTCACATCCAGCCTATATTACTGGGAGAGACACAGAGCTCACATCCAGCCTATATTACTGGGAGAGACACACAGAGCTCACATCCAGCATATATTACTGGGAGAGACACACAGAGCTCACATCCTGCCTATATTACTAGGAGAGACACAGAGCTCACATCAAGCCTATATTACTGGGAAAGACACACACCTTACATCCAGCCTATATTACTGGGAGAGACACACACAGCTCACATCCAGCCTATATTACTGGGAGAGACACACAGAGCTCACATCCAGCCTATATTACTGGGAGAGACACACAGAGCTCACATCCAGCCTATATTACTGGGAGAGACACACGGAGCTCACATCCAGCCTATATTACTGGGAGAGACACATAGACCTCACATCCAGCCTATATTACTGGGAGAGACACACAGAGCTCACATCCAGCCTATATTACTGGGAGAGACACACAGACCTCACATTCAGGCCATATTACTGGGAAAGACACACACCTCACATCCAGCCTATATTACTGGGAGAGACACAGAGCTCACATCCAGCCTATATTACTGGGAGAGACACAGAGCTCACATCCTGACTATATTACTGGGAGAGATACACAGACCTCACATCCAGCCTATATTACTGGGAGAGACACACACAGCTCACATCCTGCCTATATTACTGGGAGAGACACACAGAGCTCACATCCAGCCTATATTACTGGGAGAGATACACAGAGCTCACATCCAGCCTATATTACTGGGAGAGACACAGAGCTCACATCCAGCCTATGTTACTGGGAAATACACACAGAGCTCACATCCAGCCTATATTACTAGGAGAGACACAGAGCTCACAGCCAGCCTATATTACTGGGAGAGACACAGAGCTCACATCCAGACTATATTACTGGGAGAGATACACAGAGCTCACATCCAGCCTATATTACTGGGAGAGATACAAAGAGCTTACATCCAGCCTATATTACTGGGAGAGACACACAGACCTCACATCCAGCCCATATTACTGGGAGACACACAGACTTCACATCCAGCCTATATTACTGGGAGAGACATGCACACCTCATATACAGTCTATATTACTGGGAGAGACACGCAGACCTCATATACAGCCTATATTACTGGGAGAGACACACGGACCTTACATCCAGCCTATATTACTGGGAGACACGCAGACCTCATATACAGCCTATATTACTGGGAGAGACACACGGAGCTCACATCCTGCCTATATTACTGGGAAAGATACACAAAGCTCACATCCAGCCTATATTACTAGGAGAGACACAGAGCTCACATCCAGACTATATTACGGGGAGAGATACACAGAGTTCACATCCAGCCTATATTACTGGGAGAGATACACAGACCTCACATCCAGCCTATATTACTGGGAGAGACACACAGATCTCACATCCAGCCTATATTACTGGGAGACACACAGAGCTCACATCCTGCCTATATTACTGGAAAATATACACAGAGCTCACATCCAGCCTATATTACTGGGAGACACAGAGCTCACATCCAGCCTATATTACTGGGAGAGGAACACAGATCTCACATCCAGCCTACATTACTGGTAGAGACACACACAGCTCACATCCTGCCTATATTACTGGGAGAGACACACAGAGCTCACATCCAGCCTATATTACTGGGAGAGACACACAGAGCTCACATCCAGCCTATATTACTGGGAGAGACACACGGAGCTCACATCCAGCCTATATTACTAGGAGAGACACAGAGCTCACATCCAGACTATATTACGGGGAGAGATACACAGAGTTCACATCCAGCCTATATTACTGGGAGAGATACACAGACCTCACATCCAGCCTATATTACTGGGAGAGACACACAGATCTCACATCCAGCCTATATTACTGGGAGACACACAGAGCTCACATCCTGCCTATATTACTGGAAAATATACACAGAGCTCACATCCAGCCTATATTACTGGGAGACACAGAGCTCACATCCAGCCTATATTACTGGGAGAGGAACACAGATCTCACATCCAGCCTACATTACTGGTAGAGACACACACAGCTCACATCCTGCCTATATTACTGGGAGAGACACACAGAGCTCACATCCAGCCTATATTACTGGGAGAGACACACAGAGCTCACATCCAGCCTATATTACTGGGAGAGACACACAGAGCTCACATCCAGCCTATATTACTGGGAGAGACACAGAGCTCACATCCAGACTATATTACTGGGAGAGATACACAGAGCTCACATCCAGCTTATATTACTGGGAGAGATACAAAGAGCTTACATCCAGCCTATATTACTGGGAGAGACACACAGACCTCACATCCAGCCCATATTACTGGGAGACACACAGACTTCACATCCAGCCTATATTACTGGGAGAGACATGCACACCTCATATACAGCCTATATTACTGGGAGAGACACGCAGACCTCATATACAGCCTATATTACTGGGAGAGACACACGGACCTTACATCCAGCCTATATTACTGGGAGACACGCAGACCTCATATACAGCCTATATTACTGGGAGAGACACACGGAGCTCACATCCTGCCTATATTACTGGGAAAGATACACAAAGCTCACATCCAGCCTATATTACTAGGAGAGACACAGAGCTCACATCCAGACTATATTACTGGGAGAGATACACAGAGTTCACATCCAGCCTATATTACTAAGAGAGATACACAGACCTCACATCCAGCCTATATTACTGGGAGAGACACACAGATCTCACATCCAGCCTATATTACTGGGAGACACACAGAGCTCACATCCTGCCTATATTACTGGAAAATATACACAGAGCTCACATCCAGCCTATATTACTGGGAGACACAGAGCTCACATCCAGCCTATATTACTGGGAGAGGAACACAGATCTCACATCCAGCCTACATTACTGGTAGAGACACACACAGCTCACATCCTGCCTATATTACTGGGAGAGACACACAGAGCTCACATCCAGCCTATATTACTGGGAGAGACACACAGAGCTCACATCCAGCCTATATTACTGGGAGAGACACACAGAGCTCACATCCAGCCTATATTACTGGGAGAGACACAGAGCTCACATCCAGACTATATTACTGGGAGAGATACACAGAGCTCACATCCAGCTTATATTACTGGGAGAGATACAAAGAGCTTACATCCAGCCTATATTACTGGGAGAGACACACAGACCTCACATCCAGCCCATATTACTGGGAGACACACAGACTTCACATCCAGCCTATATTACTGGGAGAGACATGCACACCTCATATACAGCCTATATTACTGGGAGAGACACGCAGACCTCATATACAGCCTATATTACTGGGAGAGACACACGGACCTTACATCCAGCCTATATTACTGGGAGACACGCAGACCTCATATACAGCCTATATTACTGGGAGAGACACACGGAGCTCACATCCTGCCTATATTACTGGGAAAGATACACAAAGCTCACATCCAGCCTATATTACTAGGAGAGACACAGAGCTCACATCCAGACTATATTACTGGGAGAGATACACAGAGTTCACATCCAGCCTATATTACTAAGATAGATACACAGACCTCACATCCAGCCTATATTACTGGGAGAGACACACAGATCTCACATCCAGCCTATATTACTGGGAGACACACAGAGCTCACATCCTGCCTATATTACTGGGAAATATACACAGAGCTCACATCCAGCCTATATTACTGAGAGACACAGAGCTCACATCCAGCCTATATTACTGGGAGAGGAACACAGATCTCACATCCAGCCTACATTACTGGTAGAGACACACACAGCTCACATCCTGCCTATATTACTGGGAGAGACACACAGAGCTCACATCCAGCCTATATTACTGGGAGAGACACACAGAGCTCACATCCAGCCTATATTACTGGGAGAGACACACAGAGCTCACATCCAGCCTATATTACTGGGAGAGACACACACAGCTCACATCCAGCCTATATTACTGGGAGAGACATGCAGAGCTCACATCCAGCCTATATTACTGGGAGAGACACACAGACCTCATATCCAGCCTATATTACTGGGAGAGACACACAGAGCTCACATCCAGCCTATATTACTGGGAGAGACACAGAGCTCACATCCAGACTATATTACTGGGAGAGATACACAGAGCTCACATCCAGCTTATATTACTGGGAGAGATACAAAGAGCTTACATCCAGCCTATATTACTGGGAGAGACACACAGACCTCACATCCAGCCCATATTACTGGGAGACACACAGACTTCACATCCAGCCTATATTACTGGGAGAGACATGCACACCTCATATACAGCCTATATTACTGGGAGAGACACGCAGACCTCATATACAGCCTATATTACTGGGAGAGACACACGGACCTTACATCCAGCCTATATTACTGGGAGACACGCAGACCTCATATACAGCCTATATTACTGGGAGAGACACACGGAGCTCACATCCTGCCTATATTACTGGGAAAGATACACAAAGCTCACATCCAGCCTATATTACTAGGAGAGACACAGAGCTCACATCCAGACTATATTACTGGGAGAGATACACAGAGTTCACATCCAGCCTATATTACTAAGATAGATACACAGACCTCACATCCAGCCTATATTACTGGGAGAGACACACAGATCTCACATCCAGCCTATATTACTGGGAGACACACAGAGCTCACATCCTGCCTATATTACTGGGAAATATACACAGAGCTCACATCCAGCCTATATTACTGAGAGACACAGAGCTCACATCCAGCCTATATTACTGGGAGAGGAACACAGATCTCACATCCAGCCTACATTACTGGTAGAGACACACACAGCTCACATCCTGCCTATATTACTGGGAGAGACACACAGAGCTCACATCCAGCCTATATTACTGGGAGAGACACACAGAGCTCACATCCAGCCTATATTACTGGGAGAGACACACAGAGCTCACATCCAGCCTATATTACTGGGAGAGACACACACAGCTCACATCCAGCCTATATTACTGGGAGAGACATGCAGAGCTCACATCCAGCCTATATTACTGGGAGAGACACACAGACCTCATATCCAGCCTATATTACTGGGAGAGACACACAGAGCTCATATCCAGCCTATGTTACTGGGAGAGACACACAGAAATCACATCCAGCCTATATTACTAGGCTGCAAACTACATATCAGGGAATCTAAAAATGAACAAAAGAATGAAGACTGGAGAGTTAAACTTAGTGCAATGTTATTAACCAAAGGTAAACACATGTAAAATCATTTTATCCAAGTCAAAGGTATGCATAGCCTTTGAACCATTTATGGGGTGTTTTCCTTCGGGAAATCAATGGTGTATCAGTCGGTGGTCTTCTCTCATGCATCTATGACAAGATCACTTTAACTGGATTTCCCCTTTGAACTACTCAGCTCGTTCTCGGTGCACGTCAGCATTACACAATGCGAGATGAAGCCGGCTGTGACACAATGAAGGTGAACTTTAATCAGGATCATCCAGTTCTGTATAGTTGGAGGTCTAACGCTGCCCATTGGACTTTGGCGTTGATTTAAGCTACAGACTTTTGCAGACAGAATGAAAACAGCAGATAACGAGCATGTAGCGGAGATAAGAACTCAGGAGCAGTCAACTTCGCCCCAGTTTTCAATGTTTGTACACAAAAACGCAAACATGTGACAGGTGCGATGCCCCATCCCCAACTAGGGGCCACACATGGCTGGAGTAGATCCCCAGTTAGGCGATTGGGTGACTGACGATAGGAACCCGGAGTTCTGACTTTGCACTGACAACCATGACATTCCTCATTGACAATATCGAAGAGCTGTCCGAACCCAATATGGACAGTACGACACATATTTTCTTTGTTAGGTGGGATTCATAACATGCAATACAATATGTAACTTTTTCTTTTATAGATATCACCTCCATTTTTGAGTTCAATGTTGCACTAGAGTATCAATCTGGACGATTTACAAGCTCCAAAATCTTCCGGACCGACCCAATACAGATTATACTAAAGCTCGCTGATTTTGGGGGGATAGGATGACCACCCAATGTGCTTGAGGATCTCTCAGATTCATCCATTGGAGGAGATGAGGATCAGACAGTTTGGACTCAAAAATCCAATCCTCATGTTATTCCCGGAGAGAAGCCGCCAAAAGTGTCTGGCAGCGGCTTTATCCATTGGAATGGAATCTCAGCAAAGCCCAATATTTTGGGAAATTGGGACAGATAGCAATCTAAGATGTATGGGAACGATAATATTATGCCATCCAGACAGAATGTATCAGAATCTTCTCCAGTAACTTGCTCAACTTTTGCAAGATATATATATACTGTATATGCCCTGGTGGAAACATCGATCACCGTTGCAGTATTTTTCCAAAAACTACAATGTTTCTTTGTTAGTGACACAGTTATCTCAGTGCATTCTTCAAGGTGCAGTACTGGAGAACGGCCACTACTCGGTGTCCGGAGCTGAGATTTTCCACTTCTTAAGTTCTTTATATAGGGCGGCTACGGGACCTAAAAACAGCTGATCAGTGGTGATGCCGGGTGTCGGACTGCCACCGATCTGATTTTGTCTACCTATCCTGAGGACAGGTCATCAATATATTTTGCTATAGTTAGATGGGCCGATAATTGTTCCAAGTAACGCTCGTTCCCGCCCCACTATTAGGGCACAGTCAGAAGATCCTAAAAATCCGATCGAGATCGGATGGCAAGGGATGGACTGGCCGGCGGCTCTCCTGACCCAAGCACGACAGCTGCATAGAAATACATGAAGCTGCCATGCTCGGGTAGGTAGAGCCGCCGGCCAGTCCATCCCTTGCCGTCCGATTTATATGACCGTCTGACTGCATCCTTAGGTCATCTAATCACCTTGATGTACAAGCAAAACACATGTCCGTTGGGCACAATGCATGTATTCATGCATGGAGCCAACAGGTGGTCATTTACTGGTTACAGATGACATGTCTAAACCAAGCGTTATAGACAACCCCTTTAATTTTTGGCAGGGAGTGTGTAAATAAAAAGACTATTTTGCAAGTTTTTTTTTTTTTTCTCTGAGCAATACCCAACTCATATCTTTTTATTTTTTAGCTTTTACTACTTTTATTCTAAGAGCCATAACTTTTTTCTTACTTCCTCCATCAGCAGAGGAATGGCGCAAGTGCTTGTTCCTTGCGGAATGAATTGATGTTTCCATTGGGACACATACTTCTTCTTGTCTGCTTTTTATTTCAGATTCTACAAGAAAGACAAACAAAAAAACAGTAATTCTCACATTGTATATATTTTTTTTTTACAAATGCATTGATACCAAGTATGAATACTGTACAGCTATATACATATATTTTAAAGAAATGATTTTAATTAGGGTGTTCTATTTTTTAAGTATTTTTTAAAAAATTAAAAACTTTTTTTTTTAAGTTTTATTTTGCGTAAAAATATCGCATAAATAGTAGGATATTTGCTTTCCCTCTCAATAGATCTATGTAGGAAATATCACGCTACGCAGGAAATAATGCCCCCTTGTGGTCAGTGGGTATATTACGTCATTGCAAAAATAGTCTTGTGTGTATTTCCCATAAGATCAGACGTGCTGCTGACGACATCTCTTCTGAAGAAACCTCGTTTACACCACGGACAAAGAGGCGGCACCAATCTGCTTACATTTCACAAGTGCTTTAAAATGTCAGCGTGAAAGCATGAAGCCACCGAAATCTCCGCTTCACTCCAGGATTTACCGCTGACCGGGGAAGAAAGTACTGCAGGTAAGACTTCCATCACCCTCCATATCACTGCATTATCCTATAGTATCAGCCTGCAATCATCATTCATTCAGGGCTAATATACAGCATAAAAGTTGTATAGAATACGGCGTAAACTCCATGACTTTAGGAAAAGAAATAAACTTTATGCTTTTTCCAATTCATTCAAATATAGGATTTTTTTTTTACATTCTTTTTAGAATGTTTCATTAAAAAACAATAATGAAAAAATTCCATAAGTCTGAGATTTGCCTTTACTTGCCATGTTGGTTCATTATTGGCTTTTATTGCTTATATTAAAATACCGTAATATTTGTGCTCATTGCAAAAAATGATAGGTGGAAGTATAACAGTATAATTGTACTTACAGGGTCCTAATGTTAAATCAGGGGCCCCGGCTGCCATATGCTATATATAATACTGTAGCTACGGATAGAAAGAGTGCCCCCAAGAGGAGACTAAAGTGAAGGATTATCTATGCAAAAATCCCCAGGATGAAAAGAGGGGGTACATCACTCCCCCGATCAAATATTAATGGGGGTCCCAATAGTCCGATCTGTAGTGATCATATATACCCCTTTTAATATATCTCTGCATCTTTCTAAAGCTGTTGGCATGAAGAAAATAAAAGTTGGCACTTTTTAACCATCTTTTTAAAATCCTCAGATCTCTCTGCATTGCACTTTTTCTTTTCATTATGCCCTTAGTCTGCCAGGTTAGTCTGGTATTTTGTTAATGGTATGAATGATCTGACAGTAGATTGATCAGCCGCCTTCTGGACGATCATAATCTCAAGTTTATGGCCAGACCGAGATAGCGACTCCTAGTTAGAGAGAGAGCCGCTGGTTGGGGAATAAAGCGCTAAGGCTACATTCACACATTGCACATTTTGTGCGTTGAGTGTCGGCTGCTAAGTCTGCGTGTATGTGGAGCTTGCTGCAGATTTCAGCCTTTCTATATTAGAGATGAATGAATCAATTTGCAGGATCCTGGTCTAATGGGATGGGAGCCTTGGGAACTGTCTCCTACCTGCCGGCATTTCCGTCGTGCCGAGTCTGCAAATCAGAAGAGGTTCCGGCGTTCCAGCAAGTAGAAGGCGGCCACAGAGCATACAGACTTGGCAGTTTAAATTACGTGGCTCCACTCCGGCAGACATGGGATAATAACCCGGCAGCCGCAATTCCGTGGCTCCAGTTCCGCAGCCATGGGATACTGACCTGGCCACTGCAATTTCATGGTCTCTGTCCTGTGGCCATGGAATACTGACCTGGCCATTGCAATTCTGTGGCTCCAGTCCTGTGGCCATGGAAGACTGACCTGGTCATTGCTATTCCGTGGCTCCCATTCGGTGGCCATGGAATACTAACCTGGCTGCAGGACCAGGATCCAGCAAATATATTCACTCATTGCTGCCATGTTCATGAAAGTTATACTAACATTATTCCATCTTTATGAAAGGTTTCTACATTTTGTATTCTTGAAAATTGAGCTTTAAGTCCGTGGCTCACAAATGGCACGTGGGAAGGTCTTGTGTCTGTTGCTGATCTTGGGTATAGATGGTAAGTTTTCATTACACTGCATTATCTCCAAAAATCAAAATCGCCAGCAAATTTTAAGAATGTATGAATTGTAGCCTTTCTTAAACTAACAACAACAAAAAAGATGTCACAATGCAGAAAGATAAACTCAACACTTAAAAGGAATCTGTTAGTAGGATCAACCCCTTAAGCCGTCCATATGGGCATGTAGGTCATAGGAAGCTGAATAAAATGACACCTTGATATTTGCGATCCGATGTCTTATTCCAGTGAAATCCACATTTTTCTTAATATGTAAATGAGCTGTTAAGATCTATGGGCCGGATATAGATCTCCCCGAGAATCTTCCTCCAGAACTTATTGTAAATGGCAGGGGCCGTTATCACTGTGAGACATGTAATGACTGACAGACTGCTCTCCTGATCTGTAACCATATACAGTACAGACCAAAAGTTTGGACACACCTTCTCATTTAAAGATTTTTCTGTATGTTCATGACTATGAAAATTGTACATTCACACAGTCACCAGACCTGAACCCAATCGAGATGGTTTGGGGTGAGCTGGACCGCAGAGTGAAGGCAAAAGGGCCAACAAGTGCTAAGCATCTCTGGGAACTCCTTCAAGATTGTTGGAAGACCATTTCCGGTGACTACCTCTTGAAGCTCATCAAGAGAATGCCAAGAGTGTGCAAAGCAGTCATCAAAGCAAAAAGGTGGCTACTTTGAAGAACCTAGAATATAAGACATATTTTCAGCTGTTTCACACTTTTTTGTTAAGTATATAATTCCACGTGTTAATTCATAGTTTTGATGCCTTCAGTGTGAATGTACAATTTTCATAGTCATGAAAATCCAGAAAAATCTTTAAATGAGAAGGTGTGTCCAAACTTTTGGTCTGTACTGTATTTAATTTTTACTTCATAAGTCAATATTACACGTGAAAATAATCAACTATACAGTACAGACCAAAAGTTTGGACACACCTTCTCATTTAAAGATTTTTCATGATTTTGAAAATTGTACATTCACACTGAAGGCATCAAAACTATGAAATAACACATGTGGAATTATATACTTAACAAAAAAGTGTGAAACAACTGAAAATATGTCTTATATTCTAGGTTCTTCAAAGTAGCCACCTTTTGCTTTGATGACTTCTTTGCACACTCTTGGCATTCTCTTGATGAGCTTCAAGAGGTAGTCACCGGAAATGGTCTTCCAACAATCTTGAAGGAGCTCCCAGAGAAGCTTAGCACTTGTTGGCCCTTTTGCCTTCACTCTGCGGTCCAGCTCACCCCAAACCATCTCGATTGGGTTCAGGTCTGGTGACTGTGGAGGCCAGGTCATCTGGCGTAGCACCCCATCACTCTCCCTCTTGGTCAAAGAGCCCTTACACAGCCTGGAGGTGTGTTTGGGGTTATTGTCCTGTTGAAAAATAAATGATGGTCCAACTAAACGCAAACCGGATGGAATAGCATGCCGCTGCAAGATGCTATGGTAGCCATGCTGGTTCAGTATGCCTTCAATTTTGAATAAATCCCCAACAGTGTCACCAGCAAAGCACCCCCACACCATCACACCTCCTCCTCCATGCTTCATGGTGGGAACCAGGCATGTAGAGTCCATCCGTTCACCTTTTCTGCGTCGCACAAAGACAAGGTGGTTGGAACCAAAGATCTCAAATTTGGACTCATCAGACCAAAGCACAGATTTCCACTGGTCTAATGTCCATTCCTTGTGTTCTTTAGCCCAAACAAGTCTCTTCTACTTGTTGCCTGTCCTTAGCAGTGGTTTCCTAGCAGCTATTTTACCATGAAGGCCTGCTGCACAAAGTCTCCTCTTAACAGTTGTTGTAGAGATCTGTCTGCTGCTAGAACTCTGTGTGGCATTGACCTGGTCTCTAATCTGAGCTGCTGTTAACCTGCGATTTCTGAGGCTGGTGACTCGGATAAACTTATCCTCAGAAGCAGAGGTGACTCTTGGTCTTCCTTTCCTGGGGCGGTCCTCATGTGAGCCAGTTTCTTTGTAGCTCTTGATGGTTTTTGCAACTGCACTTGGGGACACATTCAAAGTTTGCCCAATTTTTCGAACGGACTGACCTTCGTTTCTTAAAGCAATGATGGCCACTCGTTTTTCTTTACTTAGCTGCTTTTTTCTTGCCATAATACAAATTTTAACAGTCTATTCAGTAGGACTATCAGCTGTGTATCCACCTGACTTCTGCACAACACAACTGATGGTCCCAACCCCATTTATAAGGCAAGAAATCCCACTTATTAAACATGACAGGGCACACCTGTGCAGTGAAAACCATTTCCGGTGACTACCTCTTGAAGCTCATCAAGAAAATGCCAAGAGTGTGCAAAGCAGTCATCAAAGCAAAAGGTGGCTACTTTGAAGAACCTAGAATATAAGACATATTTTCAGTTGTTTCACATTTTTTTGTTAAGTATATAATTCCACATGTGTTAATTCATAGTTTTGATGCCTTCAGTGTGAATGTACAATTTTCAAAATCATGAAAATACAGAAAAATCTTTAAACGAGAAGGTGTGTCTAAACTTTTGCTCTGTACTGTATAAACATACAAATATATATTAATACCTCTTTAGAGAAATCTGCTTCTTTCTCTTCCTGGGCTGATCTTTCTCTCTCAATCCATGGATAAAATTTGTATTCAGTGGACAGATCTCCTTATTACTGAGATAGGAGATGACAGTTGGTGCTCACAAGATTCTATGCAGAGAGGAGGAGCTAGAGGCCGACATGGACATTCAGCTGCAGTTCTCCATAGAACTTTATAAGCACCAACTGTCATCTCCTGTCTTGGTAATGAGAAAGTCTGTATTCACTGCAGACACATTTTACTCGCGAACTGAGAATTTTGAGAATGAAAGATCAGTCCAGGAACAACTAAAACAATGGTTTATGATATTGGTTAAGTTTATTTTCCACTTTTTAATGTGACTTTTTCCTTGTCAGGTTGCCAGGCCGATTATACTAGAAATGGCTTCTGGGATTATTTCAGCCACTTGGCCACTGAGAAAAATGAATGGCATCTTCATAAGGATCCGGTGACGGAAGTCAGGTGGGTTTAGCTGAAACTCAAACATATGATCCTGGATAGCTATGTGGCAAGAAAAAAAAACTTTTATCTCGGGTAGCAAACTTTAATTAAAGGCACAGATAACGAGTGCTTGTCGTCTGACTGGGAGAAAAATGTATTTAATTTATTTCCTCCACGAGCTGCCGGCTTTCAGTCATGGGGGCGTGCACAGAGTGGCTACAGTCACCGCTCTCTTTCCTGTGAGTGGCAGCTGTAAGAACGCCCTGGCACTTTGATTGACAGCCTGCTGCATGGCACATCTGTGCAGAGCGAGCTGTCAATCAAAGTGCCATGGTGTGCTTACAGTTGCCGCTCATAGGATAGTGAGTGGAGCTGCTCCGTGAACCCGCCCATGACTGAAAGCCGGCAGCTCCTGGAAGGAAATAAGTTGTTCTCTTGGTAGCCACACTTTCAGTAAGGTGGCCGGGCAGCATTGTAACGCTACTTATCTGCAGATTACATATTGTGTACAAAGCTGACAGGTTCCCTTTAAGCCATACATGTCAACCCACGCAGAACGATCTGGCAGCTCCTGGAAAAGGGAGAGACTTCATGACTCTTGGAAGAAATGCCAAATTTCCAGGGTGCAGATGAAACCTCTAACACTTCACAAAACGCAACGCTCCCAAAAGGTCTCCTTGCACGACGCCGGAATACTGTGCCATGAGATCGTGTCCAATGACAACATGACTAAGTACAAAAATTTGGCCCAACACATGGATCATATTCCGGAATCGTGACAAATGTGGCTAAAGCTGTTTACAATCAGGTAATTTACTGTGATGGAAACATGAAAACATCCAACTGATGTTAATCTTTTATTTTATTCCTCTCTAGCGGCTTGAGAAACAGTTTTCAAAATAGCGTCAACTACGTCGGCAATATCTTTAGTCCATGGAAGAGCGGACTCCAGAAGCACTTGTATGAAGACTCGGACGGGCTGCGCAAACTAATCCGTAGGGAACTGCAGGAGATCCAACGGAGGATTTACCCTTACATAGATGAAGCCCACCAGAAGATAAGCAAAAATCTCGAACAAGTACAGAACCGCCTGCTGCCTTACACCGATGAGCTGAAACACCATTTGGGATGGGGCGCAAAGGAGATGGCCGCACAGTTCAGCTTGAGCAGGGATCATATAAGTAATAGCGTTCCGCACAAGCTGGCAGAAAACATCCAAGATCAAATCATTCTGCAAACAGAGAAGGTAAGAGAAGTTCTACTTCCACTGGGCGAGAGACTCCTGGCGGAGATCCACCATGCAGTTGAAGAACTCCACGAGAACCTTTCTCCGCACGCTTTGACCTCCCAGGAAAAGCTAACGGCTCAGGTACAAGAATTATCTCGTAAACTGACTCAGAACGCAAATAATTTGCATGAGAAAATCCATAAAAACTTGGATGCACTGAAAGAACAGCTGGTGACGTATCCTCGAAATTTTAGAGAGAGGTTTCCAGAAGGTCAACCCAACGAACCGGTGGCGCCTTATGTTGAAGAGATGGCGGCTCAGGTGCACAGAGAAGTCGAAGAGTTTCAGAGGAATACCCTGATGCAGATTGAACACTTTACCTATACCATTAATATGGAAATGGAGGAGACGAAGTCCAAAATATCTCCAGCAACGTCAGACTTACACGACACGGTGACTTCGATAGAGGATATACAGGATAAACTGGAGTCTTTGTGGACGGAGATATCTCAGAACTTAAAATGATCCTTCATGAACTCTGGAGGTTACTAATGATGATCTGAAAGTTATTTAGTACTCCTCCTGGCTACAAATAATGAAAGCACTTATTTTAGATTTCTTCTCTGACTTATATATACTGTGTATACAGACCCACATTGTTATTGGGACCCAAAACCTCAACTTTGGTCCAATCATTCTCTTTTGGACGAGAGATGTTTTTTCCAGAATGTCCTTGCAGAAAATTAGAATTTCAAGTTCTCGTGAACTGCATTAGTGTTGTACCTTCCAAGTCTCCATGACCAACTAGTAATGTGATCAATGTTCTTAAAGGGGTTGCCCAAAATAGGGGCCAAAGTTGGTTATGCATTAAACTATCAAAATAATGTAAGCATTAATTACCCATCCAAGCCGCTACTGTTCCATATCACTCTTGAGTAACACACATAATTGCTGCAGCCAATCACTGTTCTCTGAAGTGATGCCAACTGATGTGAGATGAGACTGCAGAACTCTGTGATTGGCTGCAGTGGTCATTTGTAGACTGGATCCCATTGCTCCAACCCTGTAAACAAAGTTGATTGAGAAGCAGCAGAGAGGGAGAGAGTGCCGGAGCAGCAGGGGATTCACCAGGTAAAGTAATGCTTGGCACCAAGGTTGTCCTATCTTGTACAACTTCTTTTAAAGTGGACGAGCCCTTTAAATTGCATTATCTTTGTAAATAAAGCTTTACGTCCTGTTGTGTAATCCTGGTCGCCAATCTGACATTGTAAAGACTCTTGGATCAAAGGTGAATTTCTTTTGGAGACGCAGAAGGTGCTTAGCAAATTGACAAAACCTTTCTTGTGCTTTTGTGCAATGTCGGACCCCCTGACGCAGAGTCATATATTCTTCTACATATTGGGGTACATTTGCCAAGCTAAATGGAACTGAATTTTGGCTCAATTTGGACCAAAAAAACTGGTGACATGCCATGTGCCACATATAACAGTACCGTCTCCACGGAGGTATCCTGTAATGTTCACGTCATCCGACCGAGTCTATAGAGCACCTGTTACCGTATCTCACTCGACGTCCCCATACTCATTTATGCTCAACTCGGCAGAACATGCCATTCGTGTGTCCTGTTTGGGGAGAGTAGAGTAAAGCACTTACTGTAATGTGTATTGGAGCCACCCGGCAAGTAAACTATTAGCACAGCCGGATTGTACACTCGGAGGCCGACACAGGGCTGTCAATCAAATTCAGAGGAGTGCAGTCACTTAGGGTGGGCTCACATTGCGGTGCCCGTTTTCTGCACATGGTGCATTCCTGCTTTCAGACTAGCTTATATCGATATACCTTTTCCCTTCTGTATGGAATAGTGCAGTAAAAAATGTTGTACTCCAGTGCATGGTAGATTCACGGTGGGTCTTTGTGTGCAAAATTTGCACAAAATCCCGGCAAAAAAAAAAAAATCACACAAAACCAGGATGTCTAAATCACTCTGTTCCAGCGATGCCTGTGCTGTGTCTGCATGTGCTCACTCATTGTTATGTCTGACGTGCAGCCTAAAACACTGGTAGGGCATGAGACCTTGTGTTTATAGACTTGCCTGACAACTTTTAGAAGATAAGTGCAGGAGATTCTGGAGTGGAGTGTGCAAATTATTATTTTTTGCATTACCATAGCCAGGTTTTATACATGCTGCTTGTTTCCAGTTCCCAAAAGTTACGTTTGGATGCCAAAGTCCCTTCTGATGATCTGGACTACCGACAATGAACATCGTCTACGTATCTCCCATTGATCGGAGATTCACTGATACATTCCTTGAAAGTTGACAAGTCTGCTCATGTTAGAGAAGTTCTATCTCCTCGACAAAGAGACACCTCCCCGGACTGAGTTCAGTAGGTATGGCCGCAGAGCACACAGACAACACTCTTAAAAATTGCTCTGTACTCACTTTCCCCTGGTCCACTGGTCTCTGCTGCTGCTCCCCGGGTGTCTGACATTGGCTGCGGCGCTGACGTCACCTTGACAGTGTGGCAGCCACTCAGTGGCTCTGAACGGCACTCTGTCTCCATAGATCTGTCCCGCTAGCTCACTGACTTGCTGCCACATTTTCAAGGTGACGTCAGAGCCGCAGCCAATGTCAGACACCGGGGACAGCAGGGGAGACTCACTGGTGGACCCAGAAAATGTGAGGACAGAGCGACTTATTTTTTTTGTAGGGGAGAAAATTAGTTGAAAGGGAATAAAGCCTTTAATTATCAGGTCCATATGGCTTTGAGGAAAGTCCCACAGTCAGTGTTTATGTTTGCACAGCAGTACAAACTTTGGGGCACATCTGTAAAGGGATACACATGCCATAGTAAATAAGCAAGAAGCATTGTTTCTCAGGTCAAAAAGTCACGGTCTCTTGGAGTCCTGTCACCACATTTACCAGCACGTCTGCAGTGTGCATCTATGCAGGACGTAACAGCAGACTTAGGCTGTGTGCCCACGATGCGTTTATGCTGCGGAATTTCCGCAGCGTAAACGCTTGGGAAATGCTTGGTAAACCTTCCCCCATGGTCTCCAATGCAATTCCGCACTTTCAATGCCCATGCTGCGTATTTTTCCGCAGCATTTATGCTGCGCTCAAAAATACTCAGCATGTCCATTAATTTTGCGGACACCATTGACTTGCATTAGAACACGCCAATTACGCAAGACTGCATCTGTACTTGCGTAATTTTAGCGTTCTAATGTGCGGATGGTACCCGGGTTTGGAGGAGACTCTCATCCAGACCTGGGTACCATAGTATCTGTAAAAAAAAGAATTTAAAATAAAAAATAATGTTTATACTCACCTTCCGATGTCCTCCCGGTGTTTTGTCCACGCCGTCCGGTCTCTTGCAATGCTTGCGCTGTTGTGAAGGACCTGTCATGACGTCACTGAGTCATGTGACCCATCACATGACTCAATGACCTCACCGCAGGTCCTTCACACCACCGCGAGCATTGCAAGAGACCGGACGCAGCAGAGATGACACCGGGAAGACACTGGAAGGTGAGTATAATCTTTTTTTTTTATTTTTTACCATTCTTATTCTTTTTTTTAACTATTACTTGGTCACACTATATAAATCCATGCCGGTTGCATGGATTTATATAGTGTGACCAACTTGTCAAGCACTTTCCAAGTGATGCTAAAATCGCTTGGAAAACTGCTTGAAAAAACGCATGTAAAAACGCTGAAAAAACGCTTCTCTCTGGCAGAAGAAACGCATGTAAATCTGCATGTAAATCTGCATGCGTTTTTTTCTGCCAGAGAGAGGCAGAAACGCTCTGCATCAAATCTGCTACGTGGGCACATAGCCTAAAGCAATATATCTAACAGATACGTACAGTCATGGCCGAAAGTATTGGCACCCTTGAAATGATTCCAGAAAATGAAGTATTTCTCCCAGAAAATTATTGCAATTACACATTTTGTTATACACGTTTATTTCCTTTGTGCGTATATTGGAACAACACAAAAAAACAGAGAAAAAAAGACAAACTGAACATAATTTCACACAAAACGCTACCCATCAGTCTCATATCTATCATCTTCTTATCTATCTATCATCTATCAGGGGCATAACGATTGTAACTGCTACCGGCCCGTGCTGCAGGGGGGACTGCTGATGCCAGCGCCTATTTCAGCTGGATGTGTGTCTGAGGACCTGCCGGGTCCCTGCACCGCAATACACGCTGCCGGACAATCACAGGTCGGCAGCTGACATCAGCAGGTGGCGCATGGCAGTGATGTCATACATTCCGATGTCAGCTGCCGACTAGTGATGATCGAGTATGCCTCATTAACTGTTTCGGCAAGCACGCTCGGGTGTCGCCGAGTATTTTGTCATGCTCGGGGTTTCATTCATTGTCGCTACGCCTGAAAATGTCACGGCTGTTAAACAGCTGTGACACATACAGAGATAGCCTGGCGAACAGGGTATCACTGCATGTCACAGCTGTCAAACAACCAGGATGGGGGATATATACCAGGATGGGGGATATATATATACCAGGATGGGGGATATATATACCAGGATGGGGGAAATATATACCAGGATGGAGGATATATATATATATACCAGGATGGGGGATATATATACCAGGATGGGGGATATATATACCAGGATGGGGGCTATATATATACCAGGATGGGGGACATATATATCAGGATGGGGGATATATATACCAGGATGGGGGATATATATATACCAGGATGGGGGATATATATACCAGGATGGGGGACATATATACCAGGATGGGGGATATATATATAGCAGGATGAGGGACAAATATATCTGGATGGGGGATATATATATATATATATATCAGGATGGGGGATACATATATATACCAGGATGGGGGACATTATATATACGAGGATGGGGGATATATATACCAGGATGGGGAATATATATATATACCAGGATGGGGATATATATACCAGGATGGGGGATATATATATATACCAGGATGGGGGAAATATATACCAGGATGGAGGATATATATACCAGGATGGGGAATATATATATATACCAGGATGGGGGACATATATATACCAGGATGAGGGATATATATACCAGGATGGGGGACATATATATCTGGATGGGGGATATATATATATCAGGATGGGGGATATATATATACCAGGATGGGGGACACATATATACCAGGATGTGGGATATATATACCAGGATGGGGGATATATATGACGCGCCCCTGGGCCTGCTGTGTCGCGCAGCGCCTCGCGCACGGGGGCTTACCCGGAACCGGATCAGATGAGGGTTGTAGTCTCCGAGTGGCGGGGACCCGGTCCGTGCCCAGGGAGTCAACTCAGTGTGTGGCAGTCTTGATAGATGTTATTTGAGTGTCGACTACGCCACCCGTTGATTTGCAGCTATGGAGCTGCCGCTGCAGGGCAGACCGCTGAGGCCGGTGTAGAATTGTGCAGCGTGATAGTATAACCCCCAACGGGAAGGGTATGGCCTCAGGGCAGCCGACGTGGAAGATGAGGGTAGCAGGAACCACTCAGAGACGGTGCGGTGTAATTCAGGGTCTTTACTGGTAACAACGATAGACCCTCCCGGAGTACTTGCTAGCGAACGGGGCCTGGTCAGTCCTTGAGCAGATGGGATCTCCCCTGGCCAGGCGGAGTTGTAGGCCTCCCAAACTGACTGTACTCTTCTGGCTACCTTGCTAGAAGCGGATATAAGTAGCCCACGTGCCTGAGTGTACCGTGTGGTGCTCACCCGTATGGCCGGTGACTCGGGGCCTTCTAATGGCTTCCGCTCCACGATGGCGGCGCTGGTCCCACGCGTGTGACCGTGCCTTCGGGTTTCTGGGCCTGAGGACCTGAAATCCCCTGCCGGTCGGCTTCTGCTGCTGGGTAAGAGTTAGTCCCCACAGCCTCGGACGCCGGGTCCGGTAAGAAAGCTTCTCAGTCAGGGCGAGCTCTGCAGCTGCCAGCCCCTGACTTGTAGTAGTATTGCTCCCACTGAGCTTCTGCTGTTTCTTCCTGTGACTGTTTCTTGTCTCTACTCTCCTTGACCGACTAACCCTGCTTCAGCCCCGGGTTTATATAGGGGAAGTTCTTCCCCTCCCAAGACTGGGCAGGAGGTGTGGCATGCACAGGATCCCTGACCAAAGGACCTCCCACCTGCTCTCAGACATAACATTACATTACTGTGGAAACCAGACCCCTGGGGTGCCACATATATATATACCAGGATGGGGGATGTAACATACCTGGCGGCGTACTTGCATAGTGGTCCATCTCCCACTGTGCAAGAGCGCGCACTTGATCTCCAGTCCAGTCTGCTAGCCTGGCTTCCCTCCATGCTGTCTGCTTGCATCTGTTTCTGCTGCTTAAGGGCGGCGCCCGATCACTTCCTGCTTCTTGTAGCTGCTGCAGGCACACCCCTTGTGCGTCCTCAGCCTATTGCTGCCTGTCACCTGGTATTTAACCCAGCTCCTCCCTGGAATCCATGCCTGAACATTGTGTTCTGTCAGTTGGCTTCCAGTCACTGATGCGCCAGGTCCTGTCTATGCGTCCTGCCTTGCGGTATCAGTTCCCGTGTCTGAACTGTGTCCTGTCTGAACTATCTTCTAGCCTGTTGTCTTCTGCCTATCCTGGAGGCTGTATTTCCAGGCCAGTGTGAACACGCTCCTAGCCTGTTCTTTCCGCCTTCTAGGGGCCGCATACCTACAGTCATGGCCAAAAGTATTGAGAATGAGACAAATAGTAATTTTTCCAAAGTTTACTGCTTCATTTTTTGTAATGGCAATTTGCATATACTCCTGAATGTCAAAGAGTGATCAGCTTAACAGCAATTACTGTACTTGCAAAGTCAATATTTGCCCAGAAAATGAACTTTAACCCCCAAAACACATTTCAACATCATTGCAGTCCTGCCTTAAAAGGAGCAGCTAACATCGTTTTAGTGATTGATCCATTAACACAGGTGTGGGTGTTGTTGAGGACAGGGCTGGCGATCAATCAGTCATGATTAAGTAAGAGTGACATCACTGGACACTTTAAAAGGAGGCTGCTTCTTGGTATCATTGTTTCTCTTCAGTTAACCATGGTTATCTCTAAAGAAACACGTGCAGCCATCATTGCACTGCACAAAAAGGCCTAACAGGGAAGAGTATCGCAGCTACAAAGATTGCACCTCAGTCAACAATCTATCGCATCATCAAGAACTTCAAGGAGAGAGCTTCCATTGTTGTCAAAAAGGCTCCAGGGCGCCCAAGAAAGACCAGCAAGCGCCAGGACCGTATCTTAAAACTGTTTCAGCTGCGGGATCGGACTACCAGCAGTGCCGAGCTTGCTCAGGAATGGCAGCAGGCTGGTGTGAGTGCTTCTGCACGCACTGTGAGGCGGAGACTCCTTGAGCAAGGGCTGGTTTCAAGGAGGGCAGCAAAGAAGCCATTTCTCTCCAGAAAAAACATCAGGGACCGACTGATATTCTGCAAAAGGTACAGGGAGTGGACTGCTGAGGACTGGGGCAAAGTCATTTTCTCTGATGAATCCCCTTTTCGATTGTTTGGGACATCTGGAAAACAGCTTATTCGGAGAAGAAGAGGTGAGCGCTACCACCAGTCTTGTCTCATGCCAACTGTAAAGTATCCTGAAACCATTCATGTGTGGGGTTGCTTCTCAGCCAAGGGAATCAGCTCACTCACAGACTTGCCTAAAAACACAGCCATGAATAAAGAATGGTACCAGAATGTCCTCCAAGAGCAACTTCTCCCAACCGTCCAAGAGCAGTTTGGCGCCCAACAATGCCTTTTCCAGCATGATGGAGCACCTTGCCATAAAGCAAAGGTGATAACTAAATGGCTCATGGAACAAAACATAGAGATTTTGGGTCTATGGCCTGGAAACTCCCCAGATCTTAATCCCATTGAGAACTTGTGGTCAATCATCAAGAGACGGGTGGACAAACAAAAACCAACAAATTCTGGCAAAATGCAAGCATTGATTATGCAAGAATGGACTGCTATCAGTCAGGATTTGGTCCAAAAGTTGATTGAGAGCATGCCAGGGAGAATTACAGAGGTCTTGAAGAAGAAGGGGCAACACTGCAAATATTGACTTGCTGCATTAACTCATTCTAACTGTCAATATAACCTATTGGTACTCAAAATATGATTGCAATTATATTTCTGTATGTGATATAAACATCAGACAAACACTAATAAAAACCAGAGGCCAGCAGATCATGTGAAAATATAATTTTGGTGTCATTCTCAAAACTTTTGGCCATGACTGTAGACCCGTTCCGGTATCTTGCCTGTTCCTGTCTGAACACGCTCCTAGCCTTTTCGTTCCGCCTTCTAGGGGCCGCATACCTAGACCCGCTCCTGTATCTTGCTGCTGTGTCTGTTCTTGTCTGAATACTCTCCTAGCCTGTTACCTGTTTTTCTCTATGTCCGTACCTTCCCTTTTCCTGCAGAATCTGATCCCGTACCTAACTTCCCTTCCAGTCTGTTCCGTGTGAACAGAGCCCTGACCCCTCTGCTCTGCCTTGCTCTGCTCCGGCAGTCTCGCTCTGCTCTGACCCTTTGCTCGCCGCTTCAGCAGTCTCGCTCTGCTCTGACCCTTTGCTCGCTGCTCCGGCAGTCTCGCTCTGCTCTGACCCTTTGCTCGCTGCTCCGGAAGTCTCGCTCTGCTCTGACCCTTTGCTCCCTGCTCCGGCAGTCTCGCTGTGCTCTGACCCTTTGCTCGCTGCTCCGGCAGTCTCTCTCTGCTCTGACCCTTTGCTCGCTGCTCCGGCAGTCTCGCTCTGCTCTGACCCTTTGCTCGCTGCTCCGGCAGTCTCGCTCTGCTCTGACCCTTTGCTCGCTGCTTCGGCAGTCTCGCTCTGCTCTGACCCTTTGCTCGCTGCTCCGGCAGTCTCGCTCTGCTCTGACCCTTTGCTCGCTGCTCCGGCAGTCTCGCTCTGCTCTGACCCTTTGCTCGCTGCTCCGGCAGTCTCGCTCTGCTCTGACCCTTTGCTCGCTGCTCCGGCAGTCTCGCTCTGCTCTGACCCTTTGTTCGCTGCTCCGGCAGCCTAGCTCTGCTCTGACCCTTTGCTCGCTGCTCCGGCAGACTCGCTCTGCTCTGACCCTTTGCTCATTGCTTTGGCAGTCTCGTCCTGCTCCTCTCTCGCTCACCGCTCCAGACGGCCTTGTCCTGCTCTTCTCTCGCTCACCGCTCCAGGCGGTCTCGTCTTGTTCTGCTCTTGCTCGCCGCTCTGGGCGGCCTCACTCTGCTGTTTGTCCACCGCATCTGCGGTTCTGTTCCTAAGTCCCAGTCTGTACTGGGTCCTATCCACTCGGTGCTCCAACCTGTCGTACCTGCCAGTACCTCCCTGCCTGCATACCAGTCGTGCTTACCAGCATCCGCCAGTCTGCATACCAGCCGTGTCTGCCTATACCCAGCAGTCTGTGTGCCAGCCTAACCTGCCTGTTCCTGTATTCCCCTGTGTAGGTCAACAGCCGTGTCCGGGGTCTGTCCTGGAGTAGCACCTGGTCCCTCTGCTCGGTTCCTCCTTGGTGCACTGGCGTCGTATGCCGTCGTGCGACCCTGGTCGGATTGGGTGGATACTTAGTTACGCCCCTCCAGGCATTCACTCTCCGGCACGGTCCAGTGGAATCACTACATATACACGCACACGCCACTCAGCCCGGGCGTGTGCATTACAAGGGATATATATATCTGGATGGGATATATATATATATATATATATATATATATATATATATATGGATGGGGGATATATATATATATACCAGGATGGGGGACATACAGTACAGACCAAAAGTTTGGACACACCTTCTCATTTAAAGATTTTTCTGTATTTTTATGACTATGAAAATTGTACATTCACACTGAAGGCATCAAAACTATGAATTAACACATGTGGAATTATATACTTAACTAAAAGGAGCGAAACAACTGAAAATATGTCTTATATTCTAGGTTCTTCAAAGTAGCCACCTTTGGCTTTGATGACTAGTCACCGGAAATGGTTTTCACTTCACAGGTGTGCCCTGTCAGGTTTAATAAGTGGGATTTCTTGCCTTATAAATGGGGTTGGGACCATCAGTTGTGTTGTGCAGAAGTCAGGTGGATACACAGCTGATAGTCCTACTGAATAGACTGTTAGAATTTGTATTATGGCAAGAAAAAAGCAGCTAAGTAAAGAAAAACGAGTGGCCATCATTACTTTAAGAAATGAAGGTAAGTCAGTCCGAAAAATTTGGAAAACTTTGAAAGTGTCCCCAAGTGCAGATGCAAAAACCATCAAGCGCTACAAAGAAACTGGCTCACATGAGGACCACCCCAGGAAAGGAAGACCAAGAGTCACCTCTGCTTCTGAGGATAAGTTTATCCGAGTCACCAGCCTCAGAAATCGCAGGTTAACAGCAGCTCAGATTAGAGACCAGGTCAATGCCACACAGAGTTCTAGCAGCAGACACATCTCTTCAACAACTGTTAAGAAGAGACTTTGTGCAGCAGGCCTTCATGGTAAAATAGCTGCTAGGAAACCACTGCTAAGGACAGGCAACAAGCAGAAGAGACTTGTTTGGGCTAAAGAACAAAAGGAATGGACATTAGACCTGTGGAAATCTGTGCTTTGGTCTGATGAGTCCAAATTTGAGATCTATGGTTCCAACCACCGTGTCTTTGTGCGACGCAGAAAAGGTGAACGGATGGACTCTACATGCCTGGTTCCCACCGTGAAGCATGGAGGAGGAGGTGTGATGGTGTGGGGGTGCTTTGCTGGTGACACTGTTGGGGATTTATTCAAAATTGAAGGCATACTGAACCAGCATGGCTACCACAGCATCTTGCAGCGGCATGCTATTCCATCCAGTTTGCGTTTAGTTGGACCATCATTTATTTTTCAACAGGACAATGATCCCAAACACACCTCCAGGCTGTGTAAGGGTTCTTTCACCAAGAGGGAGAGTGATGGGGTGCTACGCCAGATGACCTGGCCTCCACAATCACCAGACCTGAACCCAATCGAGGTGGTTTGGGGTGAGCTGGACCGCAGAGTGAAGGCAAGAGGGCCAACAAGTGGTAAGCATCTCTGGGAACTCCTTCAAGATTGTTGGAAGACCATTTCCGGTGACTACCTCTTGAAGCTCATCAAGAGAATGCCAAGAGTATGCAAAGCAGTCATCTAAGCAAAAGGTGGCTACTTTGAAGGACCTAGAATATAAGACATATTTTCAGTTGTTTCACACTTTTTGGTTAAGTATATAATTCCACATGTGTTAATTCATAGTTTTGATGCCTTCAGTGTGAATGTACAATTTTCATCGTCATGAAAATACAGAAAAATCTTTAAATGAGAAGGTGTGTCCAAACTTTTGGTCTGTACTGTATATATACCAGGATGGGGGACATTTTTGTGAGGAAGGAACTCGGGATGGTCCCAGCGCTCCTCCTGCCTGTCCTGGCTGCTCCTATCTCCTCTATTACACCGAGCGCTTTCCTCTTTCTCCACTAGAGGCGCTGCCGGGCCTCACTCATGCACGTGCTGGTGACAGCTACTTCCGGGTCACGTGGTTATCCTCGCTTTCCGGCGTCTCGCAGCCCACGTTACTTCTCTCTGTATACGCCGGGATACCGGGGCACCGTGCTGTGCGCAGCCGTAAATGATGTCTCTTCTCCGCTCCTTTGAGGCCCCAGCCTCCTCTTCCTCCGCTCCGGTGTTCCGGGACTTCAGCGCGGACGATGAGGAGCAGCAGCCGGCGGAGATCGAGTCCCTGTGCATGAGCTGCTTCCAGAACGTGAGTGTCCGGCGGAGGGAGCGGGGACTTCCACCCAAGGGGTGGGGGGGGACTATTTTTTTTTTTTTTTTTTTCGTTTTTTTTTTTGGAGGGGTGAATAAGAGGAGCGAACACCCCCACAAATAAAAAAAGAAATAAAAGAAAATCTGCCTTTTTTTTTTTTTCTCGTTTTTGTTTTGCAGCCTTCATTGGCGGCAGACACTGACCTGGTGATGTGATGCGCCCGGTCCGTACGATTACGATACCGAACTTATAGAAGTTTTTATGTAGTTTAATTTTAGAGAGAAATAAAACTAACAAAAAAAAAAAAAAACTTGAAATTTGCGCTACTGAATGTGTTTATTTTTTCTTTAAACTTCTGTTTTTATTATATGTTTTGATACCTAATTTTTAATTATGTTTGTATAATTTAATGTTTTAATATATGCATACATAACTATTTTAATATATTGTAGATTTGATACACAATTATTTAATATTTTAATGTATATATCTATTTACACTTAATATTATATATTACATTATTTAGTTGTATATAGTGTTCATTCATATTTAATGTAAATTTGATACATTATTAATATTTAATGTATATTTGCACTATTTAAAACTTGAATATTTACACAATTATTTAATATTAATATAGATTTGTATACACAATTATTTAATAATTTTTTACTTATTTAATATTGTAATGTGTATATATTACGTAATTGTCATATTTTTATATACTATTTAATATATTGATACATATTTTAATTAATTTAACATAAATTTGATACATAATTAATTTTAGATTTTCTAATATAAAAAAAAAAAAACTTTTTTTTTTAGTGTTTTTTTTTTTTTTTTTTTTTCTGTATTCTCTTGAAGACTTGCACCTGTGATCGCTTTCTCTATATACTGCAGGACACCAATATCTCATTATATGGCGAAACTAACGTTCTATCAAATGGCTGATTTTTTTTTATAGGAGGGGTCACATTGGAGAGCGTCAGGGGTCTTCCAGGCCCCCGCCTGCCAAGGTGTTGCCCCTACGCGTGCACCCTGACACTGACATGTATGTACATGAAGGGGTTAAACCAGTGCATATATTGGTAAATCTTTTCCTCTCTGGATCTGGAGCGGCCGTCACGGACATCGGGGCGTTTTTCATTAAGACCAATTTCCTTTCGGGGAGATTCTCTCGTGTTCACGTTTAACCCTTTGATCCCGTTTGTGTCTCACCGCGGATAATAACGCCTGAGGACGTGTCTTTCCGCAGGGAGTGACCCGACTTCTGCTCACCAAGGTGCCTTTCTTCAAGGAGATCATCGTCAGCTCGTTCACCTGCGATTCTTGCAGCTCCAGCAACACAGAGATCCAGAGCGCGGGCCGGATCCAGGACCAGGGGGTCCGGTACTCGCTGAGTGTCAGAAACAAGAGGGTGAGGAACCGAAGGAAAGCACGTTCATGTGTAGATGGTGGAAATGATTGATCCGATTCTTCTTTCTATCCAGGATGTGAACCGGGAAGTGGTGAAGACAGATCATGCCACCACACGGATCCCGGAGATCGACTTTGAGATCCCTGCCTGTACCCAGAAAGGAGGTGGGTGGGATATATAGATCATATATAATGTCTATGGGACACACCGTGGCTTATGGCTCTTCTCCTTCCAGCTCTGACGACCATTGAAGGGATCCTAGAGAGGACCGTTGTAGGTCTGCAGCAGGAGCAGCCGCTCAGACGGGTAAGGGTCTGCTCCTGTGATCGGACCATGGGTGCAAAGTGATGGAAATATGCAGAATTTACTTGTGAGTTAAAGGGGGATGTCCGGTACTTTTATATTGATGGCCTATTCTTAGAATAGATCATCAATATCTGATCGTGGGGGTGCGACACCAGATATAGCAGCTGTTCCCGGTGCTGGCCAGAAGTGCTGCACAGCCCGGGTACAGTATGTAACCCCCCAGGGGGTTTCTGTACAGCGCCAGGTCATGGCCACAAACTGTTCTACAGCTTATCACATCCCGTTGGCACAGGGAACTGCTGATCAGCGGGGGTGATGGGTGTCATACCCCCACAAATCACATTGATGACCTATCCTAAAGACCGAGTCAGACGACCGTACATATCAGACCATAGTGCACGGACTGGCCGGCAGCTCTATTGAGCCTAGCGGGACAGCCGTTTAGAAATACATGAAGCCGTCCAGTCCGTGCACTGTGTTCTGATTTATAAGGCCGTCTGACTCTGCCCTAAGCATGGGACATCCATATAAAAGTCCCGACCTGTTAGTTTTCACTCTTAAGGATAAAGCGTGGTAAGGCCGTGTTCACATGTTCAAGACTTTGTCAGGATTAAAGTTTTCCCAATCAGCGTCATTTTGCTGATTACTAATGTCCGCACCATGTTGATTTAGCCTAAAATTGGGGATACCCTGCTGATTGCCGGGGGAGGGGTTCGACCCCTCGGATTCTCACCGATCCGGGGAATGTGGCATCTTCTATCTAGAATATTTAGGTCCCTCTGGCTTTCTTTGTGCTATAGGGTATGGCCCCTGTGTGGCCCCTCGTTTATGGTGTCGGCTTTATCTTCTAGGAAGTGGATGCACAAGTTGCTGAGAAAATTGATGCGTTCATCACAAAGCTTCAGACCCTGAAAGACGGGGAAACTCCCTTCACATTCGTAAGTGAGAAGGGTTACTGACCCTTTCTCCAGCGCCTTTCGCGTTGGGTTGGATGGGCAGTGCTGACGTTGCTTGGCGTGTATGGTCGGCATGAGCCGGACAGGTACCAATACCTGCTGACCGTGCCCATGTCCCAGCCTCTTCTGTAAGTGAACAACGCCAATGGAGTGACCCTTTAAATTTCCATTGGTGCTAATTTGCCTGCCAGCATAGTGGTTGTATGTTCTTGTCTGTATTATGGCAGCAGATCTCATGAGGCCGAACAACCATGAGGCTGCTAGTTCGGATCCGCAGTTTTGCTGCTCTGTAAGAGTGACTTGGCTATGTGGGGTGCACGGAGACCCCCAGAGTACAGATTACTTCACCCATAGCTGAGGATGGCGATGACTTCATGTGCAGGGGGTGATGTCTATGTTCTTTTTTTTTTTTCTCCTTGCTAGATCATAGATGACCCCTCTGGCAACAGTTTTGTAGAAAATCCATTTGCTCCCCAGAAAGATGAAGCCCTGGTGGTCACACATTACAGGAGGAGCAGAGAGCAGGATTCCCTGCTAGGAATAGAGGTGACGTGCGGCTTTACCTTTATGGCTTTGGCGTTGTGGCTTTTTAGGATTTTACCTAATGATTTATTCTATTGCTCATTAGACCTCGGACGGCCAAAAGATTTCAGAAGAGAAGCCCGAAGACGTGAAGGACGAGGTACAACAGAGTATAGTTACACCATACTGTTCACACTGTCATCTATTGTACTAGTCCAGGAAGTTCCTTTACTTAATGGGGTTGTTCTGGGCTTTAATATTGCTTGCCTATTGTTAATATGTAATCAATATAATATAGCTGGGGGTCCTGTACACCAGGGTTCCCCAACTCCAGTCCTCAAGGCCCACCAACAGGTCATGTTTTCAGGATTTCCTTAGTATTGCACAGGTGATGTAACTATTGCCTGTGCTGATGATGGAATTATCACCTGTGCAATACTAAGGAAATCCTGAAAACATGACCTGTTGGTGGGCCTTGAGGACTGAAGTTGGGGAACCCTGCTGTACACAACACCTCGCCAGCTTTGTGCAGTGCAAGCTGCACTTGATTTGCACAATGTGCTGCTACGGAGCTGTGCTGCTACGGAACATGATGTAGTGGCTGTCTTTGGATACCGCAGCTATGCTCCTATTGAGGTGAATGGGATCTGAGCTGCAATATCTGAGAATGGAGATGTGCTACTCTGGTTACATACACTGCAGATCCAGCTGCTGCGGGAGCTGATAATGGCTGATCGGTGGAGGTGCCGGGAGTTGGACCCCTCACGATCTGATATGATGAAATATCCTAAAAGATTTAAAGGGTTTGGCAGAGGACTAGATGACCTGTCCTTAGGACCTGTATTGGGCTGCATACTGTGTGTTGTGTTAATATATACAGTGATATATTTCCTAATCCTTCATCCTCTTACAGGTTCTCCAGTTCCAAACGAATTGTCCCGAGTGCAATGTACCTGCAGCCACCAATATGAAATTAGTGCGTATCCTTTACTTCTCCCCTATAACGGGTACATTAGGCCATGTGTTCCTCCGTCACCTATTGAAGGTGTATGAGACAATGGGACAGACATGGAACTTTTCAGCTTTGCTGTGCAGACTGAATCAGCAGAGTCATCTCGTCACTGGAGCACTTGGGGTTACGACAAGCGACGACTGTGTGCAATGAGAATCTCTAGCGAATACTTGGGTCTACGTGTAGATCACTTCCTTAATAGATTCTCAGAAATTCCTCTCTTCAAAGAAGTTGTCATCATGGCCACAAACTGCGATGCCTGCGGCCACAGGACCAACGAGGTGAGCTGCCCCCCCCCCCCCTTCTAAGAACCATCGATCACCTGCGATCGAGGTGGGGAGCCATAGGCATCCCTGCGTCTGAATTGCCAGTGTCAGTGCTTGACGTCGGCATCCAAATAATAAAATGGCCGCTATTGGCGCCCTGGTCGCCGCTGATAAGGCAGATGCCGAGTGTATGATGCAGCTGGAACTGGACCCGCTCATTACATGCAGACTTTGGGGTCCACATGCACCTAGGGGTTAAGTCTACCTGGAGTCTAGGAACCAGTATGGCTGTTTTTCTTTTACACAATTTTGACGTCACAATGTACAGTGCCTTTTATTTTCTAGGTGAAATCTGGAGGCGCTATTGAACCTCTCGGCACCAGGATCACACTTCACATAACCGACCCGTTTGATCTTACAAGAGATCTCCTGAAAGTAAGTAGACGCCAGCGGGAAACTGAACCCAAATCCCTCGCTACGTCTCCCCGCCAGGACCGGAGGTGCTGCAGCCGATCAGTGCACTCAGCGGTGTGACTACGTGGCCGGTGACTGGCTGCAGCTGTCAAATGACTGATGAACGGGATGTCGGCCCACCAAACCTGACGTCCTGTTCATCACTGAAGCCAATCATTAGATGACTTGAGACTCCCTGAGCCGTGGGGGGATTCTAGCGGCAAGGAATATTTAATTTCTGATGAGCCCCAAGATCCCGATTGATAATCCTGCGGGTAATAAATGGTTCTCACACTTGTTCTGTATATCGGCGGCAGTCGTACTGATCACTTTTCTACCGTCACACAGATGAGGATAACTGTTTTCTTCCCACAGTCGGATACCTGCAGCGTTAATATTCCAGAGCTTGAGTTCGAACTGGGCATGGGCGCTCTAGGAGGGAAGTTCACCACCCTGGAGGGGATCCTGAGAGACATCCGAGACCTGGTAATCCACTCTAATGGTGCACATGTTCAAGGGGTTGTCCAGGACTAGTCAGCATCAAATCATAGGGGGTCTGACGCCCGATCCCCCACCAGTCAGATGAATGCAGGTCGCATGGTTGCCAGATCTGCACTGTTTACTTCTGGCCATTCTGATTGCTGGGGAGCTGGGTGTTGGACCCCCATTATCTGATATTGATTACCTCAGACGTCAGAATGCGTCCCCCCTAAAGGGAACTGTCCAAGACTGAGATCAGAGAGCAATGCATGGACTGGCTGAGGGTCTCCTAACCTGTGTATGACAGCTTCATATGTAACTGTCATGATTGGATAGTGAGACCCTCAGCCAGTCTGATCTCGGCCCAATTTGCACGGATGTCTGACTGCGCCCTTAATGCGTCATTTTTAGTTACACCCCCCCCCCCCCCCACTGTTCCTGAGAAATGCCCCTCTAGAATAGAGCGCTGGAAGCACACACACTTCCGCTCCTTTCATTTTCGATAGGACTTTGATAGAGAGCCGAGTGCCATAGTCTCCTCTCCATAGACAATAAATGAAGCCACAGGACACGGGTCCCACCACCGTTAAATTCTGCGGGGCATTTCACAAAGCCCTTTTCTCGGGATCGGGGTTCTTGCAAGTAGTTGGACCCACAGCAATCAATAACTTATTGTGGATGGGTGATAACTTGCTGAGATGGGAGTCCCCCTTTAAAGCAAGATTCTCGCTATTTCTGATTGAGATGTTAAATACTGATGTACCCAGACTGGTGATGGAGCGAACATCAGGATCCACGGCTTCTTGTCGCTTATACTATATGGATCTCACGGCTGTGTATCTAACTCTACAGAGATGTGATCCGTCTGTCTTTTTACAGGTGGTTGATAAAAATCCCTTTACACTCGGTGACAGCACGACGTCAGACAGGAAGGCGAAACTGCAAGAATTCGGCAAGAAGATCGATCAGGTAACTAAACGCTCTGACGATGCCGGTCTGTATTATGTGTTTGTCTTATCATCTAGGGCTCTGGTCACCATGTAAGGGCTCATTCATCTGGCCACTATACTGTCATGTGAACAAGCCATACAGGCTTCCTGCATAGCGTAGTGTGCTATACACTATTTAGTTCAGACATACTATATAGTAAAAAAAAAAAAAATTATAAAATCTGCCGCCTCTGTCCCTCGCCACTCCCGGTCTATGGTGACATGCACGCAGCGGTGGCTTCACTTTTGGGCTCAGCGTCGCCACTGATTGGTAGTAACTATCATATACTCAAGGCATGACCTCACAGCTGCAGCCGGCGGGAGGGGCCCCATTATTCCACCACCTTTCCCCCATCCCCCGGAGCTGGGCGGGAGGGGACCCCCATCCCCCCCTCATCCCCCGGAGCCGGCAAAATATTTCTTAGAGCATGGTTAAGGACTAAAAAAAAGTAAAAATTGAGTGGCTAGCCCCATTAAAAGGATATCTGGGCATCTAATATCATGATGAAATGTTTTTTTCCATGCAGCTAGGAGCTGATCTGCAGCACTCGGCAGCGGCTGCTACACTGAGCTGTTTCTGCTCCGTTCAGTGTTTCCGCTGGAGCTGATGGCAGCAGATCGATGGCAGTGACCCCCCCCCCTCTTCTTATCTGTAGGATAGATGGTCGATCTTAGATGCCCAGACAACCCCTTTAAGTTTAAAACTGAATCCTGACTGGCCTTTCGTGAGTCAGTGGGTAAAACGCAGCACAATGGCTGTAAGTATAAGCTGTGACGTCGGCTCTGTTACCAGTGATCCTCCTCATTCTTCTGCCTTTTTTCCCTGCAGATCTTGGAGGGACAGATGAAAGCTCACTTAGTTCTGGACGATCCTTGCGGGAACAGTTATCTTCAGGTATCTTCCATAACGTCTGCTCAGGATCACGGCTGCCCCCGTACACTCGCATTAACATCCTCTTGTCTTTCCTTGCAGAACGTTTACGCTCCAGAAGAGGATCCTGAAATGAAGGTGGAGAAGTACGAGCGCTCATACGAGCAGAACGAAGACCTCGGACTCAATGACATGAAGACGGAGGGGTACGAGGCGCAGACAGCGGGGAGTTGTTAACGTCGCAAAGGATCATCGTTACTGAAATGATCCAAGAATCATCCAACAACGACCTCGCCTCGTGCCGGCCGTGATCAGGATCTATACTGGCGCAGAGACCCCATTGCCTCCCCTTGTACAATATTGTGGGGAGCACCATTTATTTTTTTTCTCTCCCTTTTTCCATGATTTTTTTTTTTCTTTTTAACACTAGAGGGAGTTTCGGACTTGGAGATATAATTCCCACAGCGCTTGGGAGGGTTCTGTTGGCAGAACACCGGTAGTTAAGTTATAGGAAAAAAACTTTTTTTTACTTTTGAGAAAGAAATTGTTTGTGACCCTCAGACTGCTCTGTGTAAGTGATCAGCACCATCAGGCTCAGCATAAGGTGGAAGGCTTAAAGGTGTGTTGACAGGACAGGCTATAGGGGGAGTGGATGCGGGTCCCACCAGTGGGCCCTGTCACCTCACCTGCTGTTTAATTCCCACCCATGTAGGACCACCTGTTCTCTAACAGCAACTGATGTCATCGGTGGGACCCTGCTCTATGGTGCAGAATATGCCACAAATGTATGAGCTGGGAATACCTCAGACTCAAACAATGCGTTTATCTGCACTAGAGGACCGCCGTCCTTAAAGGGACATTGGTGGAAAATCACTAGTAAATGTCGGATCATTAAGACTCGGATGGCGGTGACGGTAGTAGCCCTGGGAGAGCATTTGGTTCCTGACATTGGTGGTCTGTCCTAGGTCACCATGTCTGAGACATTTCTGTGTGTGAAGGACACCATGGTTGCAGGGCTCCACATCGATGAACATTCGCACTTATTTCTATCACGTTGGAGCAGGAGGGCTGAATTCCGACCACACATTGGGGAGGAGGCACTTTTCCTTCTACCAACTGGTTAAGTGCAGATGAGATGGCATAGCCTTATCTCCTTGCCCACTCAGCTATAATAGGAGCCATGTGAGGAGCTTAGGGCAGGAGTGTGCAACCTCCGGCATTCCAACTCCTGAGAAACTACAGCTTTCCGGGCATGTTGGGAGTTGTAGTTTCCCAACAAGTGGAGGTTGCTCTTCCCTGCAGTTGGGGATAAGAGTAATCGGGTGATAAGCATCTGAATACCGGATAGCTTGGTTGTGGGTGATCCTAAGATCTGATAGATCCTAAGATCTGGCAGATTTGATGCAGCAGTGGTCGAGCGCCGTGCTCTGCAATACTCACCAGTGTAATAGTCTTCAGTGGTCAGGGTTTATGTTTAAAGGGTCATTCATTGCAGGTCATCGCCTATCTCCAGGATCGATGATAATTTGCAGATCGGTGGGGGTCTGATACTTGGACCTCCAGCAATCCTGAGAATTAGTGTTAAGCACTCAGTTTCCAGCAGCCCCATACAATGAATAGACTACTGGGCATCTCCAAGCGCTGTTCTCAGGATTGGTGGGGGGGTCCCAGTAGTCGGCCTCCTATCAATCACTTGCAAATAATCCATTCACATCAGCCCTTCGGCAGGGGGGCCGGGGTCCTGTCCTAGTGACCACCCTACTAATCTAACCAATCACAAATATCAGTATCCTACATTATCGCGGGTCCATGGTCTAAATCTACTCATTACTCTCCAAAATATGGAAGAAGCGGCATCCAGAAGAAAATTAGACGCCATGAAATAATCAGTGCTGCTTGTAGGGCCCGGGTCCTGTCCCTGTGCAGCGCATGTGTTCTGTTACTGGCAGAGGATGCAGAGGGCTGGGGGGGAATATATTGTTAATTTTTTTTTTTATTTTTTTTTTAGCAGCGGGGATAATGTAATATATATAATTTTTCTGTTGAAATAAAGGAGACTTTTGTTTTTTACAGATGACCTTTCTTTGCATTTTCTCTCTCGATAAAATTGAACATCAGACTTACGATTGGTTCAATGTTTAAAGGATGACTAAATGTCATGGCCCCTGTTGAGAAGTGTAGGTGTGCGGGGTCCGGCTCCAATCACTGGAGGCAGTCTGTCTATATGTGCACCGCTCTGATCACGATCCAGGATAAGCAGACAGCTTCTGCTCCTTTTGTGGGAGCAATTGAAGGGGTCCCAAGACCCCAGAGCTTTAATTACCAGCAGGGAATGGGGGCCGTAATGTATAAATTGGACTATGATTAGGTTTTTCTTGCAAAAACATCGATACCGATGGAGGGGTCCCTGGGCAGTGCACTATACCCCAGGAGCAAAGATTGCCTCTGCCCCCCTCCCCTGCCAGCTGCGGAGCTGCACGCTCAGGCCGGAGGTGCGACTATGCTGCCGGCCTGTACCGTCAGTCGAGCTGCAGCGCCCCCTTCCTGCATGGCTCCACGTGCTGCTCTACACACATTCACCTTTCATCTCACCCCCTTTAAAAAAAAAAAAAAAAGTGATCCCCCAAATGCTTGCTGTCATGTAAAATAACAAAATCTGATGGTAAACTCCCCTTCCCCAGGTCTGGCTCTGTCGCTCCTCCTGTTTCAGTGTCAACATCACGTCCGCAGCTCACATCGCCACTGCAGCCGATCGTTGCGCTCAGCAGCTTCTAAGCTCAGTGATTGGCTGCAGCGGTGATGTGTGCCTGTGCTGTATCACAAGCTGGCACTAGAAACCACTTTTCTTCCATGCTTTACACTACAGCGTGCGCTCCAATAATGTCAGTATAATTAATCATGTACTTCCAGTAATGCTGGATATAAAAAAAAAAAAAAAAAACACATGGTACGAAACTACAACTCCCAGCATGCTGGACTCCAGACAGTACACGCTAAGAGATGTAGCAGGGACCAGTAATGAGCAGAATTCCAGGATCCCCTTTTCCTCCTGCTGTTATAAACCATAAGTCCCAGCGTGCCATTTTGTAGCAGGTGGACTGTACCACTACTAAACTCCCCCCACGTCCCCCAAGCTTCCAATGGATCAGACTGCGGGACGCAGCGCACGCCGTAAGGTCGCCGGAAGTTATTTGCTGATCCGGAAGTGTTTGTCAACTCTAACTTCCGCCACCGGAAACATGGCTGCGCCCGCAGGTAGAGTGCAGGCCATCTCTAAAGCCGAATACTTGAAGCGCTATCTGGATCCAGGGAGCTTAGATGATGGAGCTGCCAGGAAGAAGAGGAAGAAAAAGAAGGCGAGGCCGGAGGGGAAGGGGTAAGACGGGAACGGATCCCGCGCATCAGTGTGTACAGGATGGAGCCGTCTGTGTGGTACTACAACTCCCAGCACAGCCGGTCCTCGCCTCCTGCGAGCTGGACGTGCCGTATATTACTAAAGCCACAGCCCCCCTATCCGTATTCGGTCAGTATTTTTTCTCAGGAGGGGGTGATAAATACAGAATTGGGGACTAGCTTCTATTCTACCTTTTCTCTGATTGTTCCTCATCTGGTTTTGGCTCCCACTCCTGAGAAAAATACTGACCGAATACTGACCAAATACTGATAGTGGGGCCGTGCACTGTGCACCTCAGGTGTGGTGAGGTTGCCCCAGAGCTCACCAGCCAGGACTGTTCTACAGTGCGCTGACACCCACCTCAGCAAATAACATCTTGTGTGGGGGCCGCACCGGACATCTCCCGCGTGTAAGAGCTGTGGCACCCAATGTGGACCTGTAACACAATTGCTGCCCTATAGCCTGAGTGCTATGTCCTCAGCGTCCCTCCTCCCTGCTGCTGCAGAATCTCCAACGACCTACTCTGATTGACAGCTGCTCTGCATCCATCCTTTCTGCTGCTAAATGTTTGCTCATCTCGCCGCGCCCCCTCCCTCTTTGCTCATCTCGCCGCGCCCCCTCCCTCTTTTCTCATCTCGCCGCGCCCCCTCCCTCTTTGCTCATCTCGCCGCGCCCCCTCCCTCTTTGCTCATCTCGCCGCGCCCCCTCCCTCTTTGCTCATCTCGCCGCGCCCCCTCCCTCTTTGCTCATCTCGCCGCGCCCCCTCCCTCTTTTCTCATCTCGCCGCGCCCCCTCCCTCTTTGCTCATCTCGCCGCGCCCCCTCCCTCTTTGCTCATCTTGCCGCGCCCCCTCCCTCTTTGCTCATCTCGCCGCGCCCCCTCCCTCTTTGCTCATCTCGCCTCGCCCCCTCCCTCTTTGCTCATCTCGCCGCGACCCCTCCCTCTTTGCTCATCTCGCCGCGCCCCCTCCCTCTTTGCTCATCTCGCCGCGCCCCCTCCCTCTTTGCTCATCTCGCCGCGCCCCCTCCCTCTTTGCTCATCTCGCCGCGCCCCCTCCCTCTTTGCTCATCTCACCTCCTATCCTGATTGCTAGCTCAAGGTCCTTCCTCCATGCTGCTGTTATCTTATGTTCCTCATTACAAGCTGCAGCTGTCAGGCTGGGTGGATGCAGGCTGAATACACTTGAGCTCATGAGCTCTTTCACTGTCTAGATCAGGGGTCTCAAACTCGGCTGGGTATATGGGCCGCACACGGAAAAAAATTTAATTTGGGGGGCCGCATTCTTTGCAGGACAAAGTGACATTTTTAGTGATACTATTTTTTTTTCTATACACCTTTTGAACATTTTTGCTGTTTTATTTTTTATAGCTTGGGTTGTTATGGATGTGGCGATAATAAAACGTACACTTTTTTTGTTTACTTTAGTTTAGATATAAAGCAGCATTTTTAGTGGCAAAATATTTTTTCATGCTTTATTTTGAAGTTTTTCTGCCAAAATCTTGTAGTAATGTGCCCCACCCTGGTCTTCATCTTGTAATGTCCCCCATCTTTTTCCCCATATTCTCGTAGTATTCCGTACTGGTCCCCATCTTGTTGTAATGTCTCCCACCCTGGGCCCCATATTGTCGTAATGTCACATACCGGTCCCCATATTGTAGATATGGCCTCATCTTGTAGTAATGCCCCATCCTTGTCCCCATCTTGTTGTAATGTCCCCATCTTCTAGGAATGTCCCCATCCTGGTCTCCCTCTTGTAGTAATGTCCCCAGCCTGGTAACCATGTTTTAGTAATGTTCCCAGCCTGGTCCCTATGTTTTATGACTGTCCCCAGCCTGGTCCACATGTTTTAGGACTGTCCCTTGTGTCGTTCTACACATAAAAGAGAGAAAAAAAAAAAGATTCTTCTCACCTGTCCTCCGTTCCCTCGGCGTCCTTTCTGCACCTGTGGCCCGCAAGCACCATAGACCCCGATCGCGGCCCGGTCCAGGAGCTGCCGGCAGCTGCGCTTCAGTTCAGTGTATTGCCGCGCAGAGACCGGCTCCTGCACAGCAATACCAGTGTCACCCGCCGGCCTATCAGAGGCCAGCAGCTGACATCTGCGCGTGTCAGTGACGTCATACGCCGCTGCGCTGGGACGCAGATGTCAGCTGCTGGCCTCTGATAGGCCGGCGGCTGGCATTGGTATTGCTGTGCAGAGAGCCGGTCTCTGCGTGGCAATACACTGAACTGAAGCGCAGCTGCCGGCAGCTCCTGGACCGGGCCGCGATCGGGGTCTATGGTGCCTGCGGGCCGCATGAAGCAGCCTGAAGGGCCACATGCGGCCCGCGGGCCGCGTGTTTGAGACCCCTGGTCTAGATGGACTTATAAAATGCTTTTTTTAATATCAGGACTATACAGTTATTCTGATATGGATTTTCATCTGCCTCATCAGGTCTGAGAGATAATTAATATTGTATGCAGTGTGTATTGTGACGTCTGGTGGCAGATCAGGATAGTAGCTCTTAACACGCCCCATTTTTAGTGCAAGTGGCTATCTGCATTTGTCTTCTATTCATTAAAGTTAGAAATAAGCCACTTTACAGGGAATCTGTCAGCAGGTTTTTGCTATGTAATCCGACATTAACATGACGTAGGGGCAGAGACCCTGATTCCAGCAATGTGTCACTTAGTGTGCTGCAGTTATGATAGAATCTCAGTTTTCTCTGCTGCAGATCTAGCAGTTCTCTAATGCTGAGCCCTGTATAACCCCGCCCACATCACTGATTGGCAACTTTCTGTGTACACTGTGCATAGGCAGAAAGCTGCTAATCAATGGGGTGATGTGGTTGCACCAGGAGGCACTCTAGTCCTGTAGTGATAAACTCCTGCTGATAAAACACTGTTTTCCTGTTTCAGTGCAATCAGACTAGTAAGTGACACATCGCCGGAGTCAGGGTCTATGCCCCTACATCATGGTGCTCTCAGATTACATAGCAAAAACCTGTTGACAGTTTCCCTTTAAGGCCATATTTCCCTCCTTTGGGTAGTTTATGGTGGAGTTTTTAATCTCTGGAAGCATTCTTTGCAGACTTCTGATTGGACTATGCCTAGTTTGGGGCAGATTCCATTAGGAGCCGTTTCCGACAAGCGACACGCACATTCTTTTTACTACCAGACATTTTTCTAAACCCAAAGCAAAAAAAATGCTCAAAAGCCTAAACACTTGAACGGCATTATATTCATTATCATCCTCATAAGTCTCCATCGGGACATACCATATGGGCTTGTTCACAAGTGGCAGTTTTTATGCATTTTTTTCGTACTCAAAAAAATTCAACGTTTTTTAGTAACAATAAAGAATGAGATTTTTAAAATCTCATTCACACTGCATATTTTTTTCCTTTTTTTTTGGACAATTCTTTGAAGCGATTTTACTTGCAGTTTTTCTCCATTAACCTGAAAATGGATTAGCAACAAAAAAATGCTTTAAAAATGTATGTAATTTCCCTTGCGATTTTCTGGCTTTGCCCTGTGTTTGTTTTTCATGCAGAAATAAAAATCAAAAACATTGTGTGAACACACCAAAAGCACTGGATTTGTTGTGTGTAGTAAAACCAAAAAAAGTCTTTAGAAAATCTGTGATAAATCTGCACCAAGGTCTGTAGATATTTTGCAGTTTCATATTGCAAGGATGTGTCGTCATCGATCCTGAGAATGAAGGGGTCTCGTTGTTTTATCCCCCACGCTGTGGTGCACTTGTCACAGGAAACTGCACCATGGATCCATTTAGATGAATGGGAATCTTTAGCGAGCCCTGTGATTGGCAGGAGCGTGGACCCCCACTAATCATCGAGTGGTGGGATATCCGAGCATCACGCCATCACTTTATCAGATGGGAATAACACATATCGGTTCCTGAAGTTTCCAGCAATTTCTCTAGATCTTCATTATACGTCTCTTACATTTAGGATGCGGATAGTAGATGATGATGCAGAAGACTGGAAGAAGGAACCGATAAAAAAGGAAGAACCTGTGGAGGAGGCGGAAGACCAGCCAGTGGTGAGTGCCCCTGATTCTGTCCTATGGGGAGTACAGTCATGGTACACTGCTCCCTTTTTTTTTTTCTTTTCCACCCAGACTAAACATCGATGTGGAAATCCAGCCTTGTAAAGTCTGATTTTAGACACTGTGCAATGTGATAGAGCCGTGTAACCTGAGCACATCTTTTCTTTATGTGGCTGAAAGTCGTTCACTGTAAGGACACGTGAAGGTGTGGAAAAAGTCAGGAGACTTCAACAACAGAGTCACAACCTGGTTAAAAGGTGTCATCCGGTCGCAGTATATTGACGATCTCTCCATAGAATCAGTCATCCATGTCAGATCGGTGGAGGTCAGACACCCAACAATCCCACCAATCAGATTTTATTTGCTCCTTTTAGACAGGGCTGTGGAGTCAGTAAGCCAAACCTCCGACTCCTCAATTTCCACAACTCCAACTCCCTCATACATGGCTCATGTTTAAGTGATAAATTTACTGTAGCACAGATTCATCTCAGCTAAAAGTCTAAACCCTTAGATCAGGAATAGGACAGACATTTATAGGACATTTCATAACTTTCCCAAATTCTTATGAAAAAATATTCCCCACTAACTGCATTGAACTACTGTGCCCAATTTATTATATATTTTTGGAGTCGGTCCATTTTATTCCGACTCCACAGCCCTGCTTTTAGAGGCGCAAAGCCAGGTGTCCACCAATCGCATATGGATGACCTAGCCTACGGAGAAATCGTCAGTATATTGTCAGTGGAGGTCTGACACTCGGCTTTGTTCAAAGCACTTACCCTTAGAATGGAGAAAATAAGAGCTGATGGGTTTAATTGTCAGGTGTTGGACACAGGGCTGTGGAGTCAGTAAGCTACATCACTGACTCCACAGCACGGCCTCACTACTGAGCATGTACATAAAGTGTAGCACAGATTCATCTCAACTAAAAGCCGAGACCCTTAGATCAGGAATAGGACAGACATTTATAGGATATTTCATAACTTTCTCAAATTTTTATGAAAAAATGTACAGCACTTACTGCATTGAACTACTGTACCCAATTTATTATATATTTTAGGAGTCGGAGTCAATCTATTTTATACCAACTCCACTAAAATGGATTTCACGACTCCAACTCCACCAAAATGGACACCGACTCCACAGCCCTGGTCGGACCTCCACTCACCTGGCATTGATGACTTATCCTATGGATGCAAATTGCCTTTTCAGAGAGGAAGAGGGCTAGAACTCTATAGCGCCACCTGTTGGAAGCAGCGATCCTACAAGTCACTATCGACCCTTTAACAAGCCTTGTAATGTGACTTGGGATAAAAGACAAATCAGAATCTCAATTTGCAGACATGGTGTTTTGGGGTGTTCCTCCTCCGTGCAAAGCATGAAATCTGATTTTGCTGTATGACCATTTTTTGACTGGGATCTAAGGGGTAACGTTTCTCCTTGTGGAGAGTGACATGCTCGTGTAAGGAGGCTTATAAGCCAAGCAAATCTCCTCTGAGAAATATGCAAATTGCCTCTTCACAGAGAAAGAGGACTTGATCTCTGGCTCCACCTGTTGGAAGGCGCAATCCTAAAAGTCAATATCGACCCTTTAATGAGCCTTGCTACATAATTTACAATAAAAGCCAATCCATTAACTCAATTTGCAGACACATGTTTCTGGGTGTTGCCCCCTCCTCAGTGCAAAGCATGAGATCGGATTTGGCTGTATGAGAGGCATCTGACTGGGATCGAAGGGGTAATGTTTCTCCTTGTGGAGATATTTCCCAGAGAAGCTTTTCATGGGTATAAGCCTCCTTAAACTGGCAGTGCCAGGGATGTCACTCTCCAGAGGGAGAAACGTTACCCCTTAGATCCCATACACAGCACACACATACATGAGACTCCTGCTACCCTGTTCCTATGTAGAGTACTAAAACTTTATAGCGCCACCTGTTGGAAGCAGCAAACCTCCTACAAGTCACTATCGACCCTTTAACGAGCTTTGTAATATAACTAAGGATAAAAGCCAAACCAGACATAGTGTTTCGGGGTGTTGCCCCTCATCAGTGCAAAGTATGAGATCTGATTTGACTAGGTGAGGGGCTCTAGACTGAGGTCTAAGGGGTAGCGTTTCTCCTTGTGGAGAGTGACATACCACTGGTATGGAGAAATGTTACCCCTTAGATCTGATCCTATGGAGAGGTGGTCAATATATTGTGATCGGACACCACTTGAGGAGGAGCAGAGCAGCTGGTGATGTGGGAGCTGCTATTTATCCTCACCCTTTTTCAGAATTAAAGGGGTGGTTTGGTCAGTGAGAAATATGAAAAAAAAATAATCTTGGTTCGTTGTAAAACATCTTGCGTAAGCATTACCTTACCGATTGTATTCCTTTACTTCTGGGAGACCCAGTGATCTCTATACTTTCTGATTGGTCCAGGCAGTCTTGTGACTTATACAGCCAGTGATTGGCTACTTTGATCACATGACTGCAGGAATCATTGCAATGGGAACACCAGAGGTTCAGTGCAGGATTACTTGTTTTATTATTTGATAACAATCTAGAATAGTCAGAGAGTTTTAGGGGAATTTCCTCCTAAGTTTCTCCAAACCAGCGAGGAGCTAGGACAGTTGTATGTAAATGTGGTGACTTTTAGCACATGGGGGGACGTGCACCTTGGTTGAAAGTAAATGTTTTACATGATTATATGAAATGCAAATTTTTTTTTTTTCAAACCATAGCGTTGTCTGTACGATTTGTATAACTGATGTCTAGTGGAAGAATCAGAGGAGCTTCTGCTGCTGAGAGTCTCAGGGTATGTGCGTCTGTGCCGGTGATGGAGGCCGTTATCACGTTCTGATCCTCTTGTGTTTGCAGGTGGCAGAGTTTGTAGATGAGCGTCCAGAAGAGATCAAGCGAATGGAGGAGTTCAGGAACACCAATAAGTGGAGAGTTATAAAAGGTGAGATGTAATAATTGATGGGCTGCTACAGTCGACTAATCACCTGTGATGGACTCGGGGGTGTATGCTGTAGAATACTTTTGGACCTCCTGTACATTAGCTGGAGCTAAAAGGGACTACAGTGATTTGCCCCTTTGAGGGCATAATAGGATAGGTGATAAATGTATGATCAGTAATGGTCTGACTTCTGGGACTTCCACTGTCCCCCATGTGAATGGAGCGGTGGTGCTCCCTTGCTTCCTGCTTGCTGAGGGACGATGCGCTCCTGATGACTGACAGGGCCGGTGGCATGGCTGATCCACTGAGCCGCTTATCTGAACTGTGCACTCCCCCATGCTGCAAACACAGGTATCTTTGCTTCTGTAGCATGAGAGGATCACGGCACTGAAGCTGCCCGGACCCAGCGATCTGTCCAGATTCAGAGGAGCGCTTGCGTGCTCTCTAGCAACCAGCTTGTCATTGCAATATTCCTTGCTCAGGTGACAGCTACAAAGGTGGCCAGTTACCTAGACACTGAGCAGAACACTATATGATTAAAAAATTAACGAGATAAATTATAAAGTTGCTTGTTATTACACACGTCTGATAAAATAGAGAATGTCAACAGCCCCTTTATGACCTTCCAACAAAGGAGACGCTCCTTGTGCCCTTCCTTACAGGCATCCAGCGAATTCTGGAGAACAACTTATCCTTGTTTTGTCTGTGCTCCAGGAATCTGCTCGTGATCTTCTCTGCGGCATCAAGGTTTCCTTTGTGTAAAGTGTCATTCTTGTGGCCATAACCTCCATATGCAGGGTTTCAGAGCTCGCTGCCCTGTCCTGCAGGCCTCCCTTCCTTATTTTCCATCAGGATAAGGTGGTCTGATGGCTCTTGCCATCTTTTCTTTCAAAGGTGGTTTTGGCCTCCCCTCCTTTATTGTCCATTTCCGGTTCCTCCCTGCGAGTGTTCTCCCCACCGTCTGGATCTGGTTAAGAGCCATCAGGGCTTGCCTTTCGGATACAGAAGCCTTTCTGCCATCCTATTCTGTTTTCATACTTTGGGCTAAGCTGCCCCATGTCTTAGGAGATGGGATAGCCGACCTGTTGGGGCCACTACCTAGGGTTGAGCTGCCTGGTGTCCTAAGAGAGGGTATAGCCCACCTGGTGGAGCCGCTACCTAGGGTTGAGCTGCCCCGTGTTCTAGGAGAGGGTATAGCCCACCTGGTGAAGCCGCTACCTAGGGTTGAGCTGCCTCGTATCCTAGGAGAGGGTATAGCCCACCTGGTGGAGCCGCTACCTAGGGTTGAGCTGCCCCGTGTTCTAGGAGAGGGTATAGCCCACCTGGTGAAGCCGCTACCTAGGGTTGAGCTGCCTCGTATCCTAGGAGAGGGTATAGCCCACCTGGTGGAGCCGCTACCTAGGGTTGAGCTGCCTCGTATCCTAGGAGAGGGTATAGCCCACCTGGTGGAGCCGCTACCTAGGGTTGAGCTGCCTTGTGTCCTAGGAGAGGGGATAGCCCACCTGGTGGAGCCGCTATCTAGGGTTGAGCTGCCTTGTGTCCTTGGAGAGGGTATAGCCCACCTGGTGAAGCTGCTACCTAGGGTTGAGCTGCCTTTTGTCCTAGGAGAGGGTATAGCCCACCTGGTGGAGCCGCTACCTAGGGTTGAGCTGCCTCGTGTTCTAGGAGAGGGTATAGCCCACCTGGTGAAGCCGCTACCTAGGGTTGAGCTGCCTCGTGTCCTAGGAGAGGGTATAGCCCACCTGGTGGAGCCGCTACCTAGGGTTGAGCTACCTCGTGTCCTAGGAGAGGATATAGCCCACCTGGTGGAGCCGCTACCTAGGGTTGAGTTGCCTCGTGTTCTAGGAGAGGGTATAGCCCACCTGGTGGAGCCGCTACCTAGGGTTGAGCTGCCTCGTGTCCTAGGAGAGGGTATAGCCCACCTGGTGGAGCCGCTACCTAGGGTTGAGCTACCTCGTGTCCTAGGAGAGGGTATAGCCCACCTGGTGGAGCTGCTATCTAGGGTTGAGCTGCCTCGTGTCCTAGGAGAGGGTATAGCCCACCTGGTGGAGCCGCTACCTAGGGTTGAGCTGCCTTGTGTCCTAGGAGAGGGTATAGCCCACCTGGAGGAGCCGCTACCTAGGGTTGAGCTGCCCTGTGTCCTAGGAGAGGGTATAGCCCACCTGGTGGAGCCGCTACCTAGGGTTGAGCTGCCTCGTGTCCTAGGAGAGGGTATAGCCCACCTGGTGGAGCCGCTACCTAGGGTTGAGCTGCCTCATGTCAGGGCATATACCACGGTCCTTTGTCCCCCAATGTATTCAACAAGAAAGGGATTTTACTGTCACCATAAAAATCCAATTATTCTCCTCTAGGACTTGGCACATCAACTACAAACATGCAGGAAAGTTTGGGAATCTCCCTAGATGTGAGTGGAGAGCTGCGCAGGGGGATTACACATTTATTCCATTTTTTCTTATAAATATTGTTTCTACGTAATAGTGACTTACTGAGTTTTCTTTATTTTTGTAGGTGATGAAAAATCCAATGAGCAAGATTCCAGGTAATGTGTGAATAAAGCACACCGCCATTATATTACTGCACGTTCAGACTCTGTGGACTAAAAATCTGCTGTAAATTGAGTAACTCTTTTTGAAGTCACAGTTGGTAGGATTCCCTCGGCTGCACATAACCAGCTATAACACAGTAACAGAGTACCAGTGGGTTGTTAAGACTAGGGGGGCCGAACATTGGTCTTCTGGTTTAGCAGCTAGACCCTACCTCTGAGCCTAGGGCCCAACATGCCTCTTAGGTTCTGTACCCTCCTATTAGTTACTAGAATGTATTGTTGGTCTGACTCTGCGTTGTTTTGTAATTTTATTCTTCAATTATATTTTGTACCATCTGTTAGGGCCAGAGAAGAGGATTCTGCCATGACTAAGACGACTGGTCCTAGTTCTCCTGCCGCTTCAGATTCTACTCCAAAAAAGGCTAGGCATGACTCTCCAGACTCATCTTCACCTAAAAGGGCCAGGCATGACTCTCCAGACCCATCTCCAACTCATAGGGCCAGGCATGACTCTCCAGACCCATCTCCAACTCATAGGGCCAGGCATGACTCTCCAGACCCATCTCCACCTCATAGGGCCAGGCATGACTCTCCAGACCCATCTCCACCTCAAAGGGCCAGGCATGACTCTCCAGATCCATCTCCACCTCGAAGGGCTAGGCATGATTTCTCAGATAATTCCCTTGCAACAAAAAGGCATCTGACATCTCCAAAAAAGACCAGGCGAGACTCTCCGGACGCCTCACCGCCCAGGAGGGGCAAGCGAGACTCTCCAGATGCCTCACCACCCAGGAGGGGCAAGCGAGACTCTCCAGATGCCTCACCACCCAGGAGGGGCAAGCGAGACTCCCCAGATGCCTCGCCGCCCAGGAGGGGCAAGCGAGACTCTCCAGGCACCTCACCGCCCAGGAGGGGCAAGCGAGACTCTCTAGGCACCTCACCGCCCAGGAAGGGCAAGCGAGACTCTCCAGGCACCTCACCGCCCAGGAGGGGCAAGCGAGACTCTCCAGGCACCTCACCGCTCTGGAGGGGCAAGCGAGACTCTTCAGACGCATCACCACCCAGGAGGGGCAGGCGGGACTCTCCGGGCGCCTCTCCACCCCGCAGGGGCAGGCGGGACTCTCCGGGCACCTCTCCACCCCGCAGGGGCAAGCGTGATTCTCCGGGCGCCTCTCCACCCCGCAGGGGCAGGGGGAAGTCTCTGGGAGCCTCTCCACCCCGCAGGGGTAGGCGGTACTCTCCTGGCGCCTCTCCACCCCACAGGGGTAGGCGGGACTCTCCGGGCGCCTCTCCACCCGGCATGGGCAGGCGGAACTCTCCGGGCACCTCTCCACCCCGCAGGGGCAGGCGGGACTCTCCAGGCTCCTCTCCACCCCGCAGGGGCAGGCGGGACTCTCCGGGCGCCTCTTTACCCTGCAGGGGCAGGCGGGACTCTCCGGGCACCTCTCCACCCCGCAGGGGCAGGCGGGACTCTCCGGGCGCCTCTCCACCCCGCAGGGGCCGGCTGGACTCTCCGGGCGCCTCTCCACCCCGCAGGGGCCGGCTGGACTCTCCGGGCGCCTCTCCACCCCGCAGGGGCCGGCTGGACTCTCCGGGCGCCTCTCCACCCCGCAGGGGCCGGCTGGACTCTCCGGGCGCCTCTCCACCCCGCAGGGGCCGGCTGGACTCTCCGGGCGCCTCTCCACCCCGCAGGGGCAGGCTGGACTCTCCGGGCGCCTCTCCACCCCGCAGGGGCAGGCTGGACTCTCCGGGCGCCTCTCCACCCCGCAGGGGCAGGCGGGACTCTCCGGGCGCCTCTCCACCCCGCAGGGGCAGGCGGGACTCTCCGGGTGCCTCTCCACCCCGCAGGGGCAGACGGGACTCTCCGGGCGCCTCTCCACCCCGCAGGGGCAGAAGGGACTCTCCGGGCGCCTCTCCACCCCGCAGGGGCAGACGGGACTCTCCGGGCGCCTCTCCACCCCGCAGGGGCAGACGGGACTCTCCGGGCGCCTCTCCACCCCGCAGGGGCAGACGGGACTCTCCGGGCGCCTCTCCACCCCGCAGGGGCAGGTGGGACTCTCAGGGCGCCTCTCCACCCCGCAGGGGCTGGCGGGACTCTCCGGGCGCCTCTCCACCCCGCAGGGGGAAATCTCCGGGGGCCTCACCACCCCGCAGGGGCAGGCGGGACTCTCCGGGCGCCTCACCGCCCCGCAGGGGCAGGCGGGACTCGCCAGGCGCCTCACCGCCCCGCAGGGGCAGGGGGAACTCTCCGGTGGGCTCACCACCCCGCAGGGGCAGGGGGAACTCTCCGGTGGGCTCACCACCCCGCAGGGGCAGGGGGAACTCTCCGGTGGGCTCACCACCCCGCAGGGGCAGGGGGAACTCTCCGGCGGGCTCACCACCCCGCAGGGGCAGGGGGAACTCTCTGGGGGCCTCACCACCCAGAAGGGGCAGGTGGGACTCTTCGGGGGCCTCACCACCCAGAAGGGGCAGGTGGGACTCTTCGGGGGCCTCCCCACCCAGAAGGGGCAGGGGGAACTCTCCGGGGGCCTCCCCACCCAGAAGGGGCAGGTGGGACTCTCCGGGGACCTCCCCACCCAGAAGGGGCAAGGGGAACTCTCCGGGGGCCTCCCCACCCAGAAGGGGCAGGAGGAACTCTCCGGGGGCCTCCCCACCCAGAAGGGGCAGGGGGAACTCTCCGGGGGCCTCCCCACCCAGAAGGGGCAGGGGGAACTCTCCGGGGGCCTCCCCACCCAGAAGGGGCAGGGGGAACTCTCCGGGGGCCTCCTCACCCAGAAGGGGCAGGGGGAACTCTCCGGGGGCCTCCCCACCCAGAAGGGGCAGGGGGAACTCTCCGGGGGCCTCCCCACCCAGAAGGGGCAGGGGGAACTCTCCGGGGGCCTCACCTCCCAGAAGGGGCAGGGGGAACTCTCCGGGGGCCTCACCACCCAGAAGGGGCAGGAGGAACTCTCCGGGCGCCTCTCCACCCAGAAGGGGCAGGTGGGACTCTTCGGGGTCCTCACCACCCAGAAGGGGCAGGGGGAACTCTCCGGGGTCCTCACCACCCAGAAGGGGCAGGGGGAACTCTCCGGGGGCCACACAACCCCGCAGGTACCAGAAGGACAAAGAAAAACTTGACACAAGTTCAAAACGTAGTGTGAAGAAATCTCAGCGAACCTCTCCACATTCCTCCTTGCGGCATGATTCCGATTCTGACCTTTCTCCTCCCCGGAGAAGAGCATCATCACCACCACGAGACAGTCAGAAAAAAGGTGCGTTCAAATTGAAATGATTTATTCCAGTTGTGATACATGAAAGATTTGAGACTAGCCCCTGTTTCTTTTATCTGTGGAGGTCGGGTCCTGGGAATCCCATAAACTTATGAGCAGAAAGGCTCCTCTCATCCTCCAGTGTGAACAGAGTGGTGTAGAGCTCAGTAGAAAGTCTGTGGTTCTGTATTTTGGCTGATTTACCTGCATTGGATTTGATTTATCGTTTCATCTCTTCTATTATTCAGCAACACGACAGAAGGACTCGCATTTCTCACCTCGAAAGGGTCCTCAGCCTAAAGGTTCAGACTCAGACTTATCACCCCCACGTCGAGTGCAGAGAAAAGGCTCCGACTCAGACTTGTCACCGCCACGACGCAGAGTTGAATCTGAAAAAAGAAGCGAAAGGTCCCAGGTAATTACATAATGAACGCATAGATAGTCGCCCTTCATAATGTAATGTTAGAGAAATCTCTTCTTTTTTCTCCTTGACTTAATCATTCTCAATTCATGGGTAAAATATGTAAAATCTGTGTTCAGTGAAGACAGATTTTGTCATTTCTCAAGAAAGATGACAGCTGGTGCCTCTAAGATTCTATGGAGTTTGGAGTGGGAGGAGCTAGTGGAACACACAGACGTTCTTCTGAAACATCAGTTCCCCATAGAACTTTGAGCACCAACTGTCATCTCCTTTCTCAGTAATGAGAAACTCTGTATTCCTTGAAGACACATTTTTTTTTCCCCAAGAATTGAGAATATTGGTAGTTATTTTCATGTTTATTGATTTAGGAAAATAAAATTTAAAACTGTTAGTTTTTTTTTTTTTTAGTGCCGTCATTTTTTCTTTTTTTGCATTAAAATTTGGTTCTGCCTATTGTAGATGCTGTCTGGCGGCCGGGCGGGCCTGGTGTCTGCAACGGTCCTGAGAGAAGAGAAAGAAGAACAGAGGAGAGCGGAGAAAAGTAACAAGAACCTGGAAGGTGAGAGAAAAATGCATATTTATCGCAGGCTCGATGTGTTGAGGCTTAAAGGGGCATTCCCATCTCCAAGATCCTATCCCAATATGTAGTAGGTGTAGTAATAATAATAATATTATCAAATACCTCCAATTAGAAATGTAGTATAGTTCTTCTGATTAGCTATGTTACTTACCCCCATGTGCAGGGCATTGCAGTAGCTTACGTATCCATGGTTACGACCACTGATATAGTGACAGTTAGTTAGGTATCCCTGGTTACGACCATTAACTGTCACTGAGTGGTCGTAACCGTGGATACCTAAGCTACTGCAATGCCTTGCACATGTGGTAAGTGACATAGTTAATCAGAAGAACTATGCTAAATTTCGAATTGATGGTATTTCATAGAAATCATAGAATGGTAGAGTTGGAAGGGACCTCCAGGGTCATCTGGTCCAATGTGGGATTCACTATACCATCTCAGACAGATGTCTGTCCAGCTCTGTATGAAGACTTCCATTGGAGGAGAACTTACCACCTTTCGTGGCCGCCTGTTCCACTCATTGATCATCCTCACTGTCAAAAAGTTTTTTCTAATCTGTATCTTCTCCCTTTCAGTTTCATTCCATTGCTTCTCGTGTTTACATGTGTAAATGAGAATAAGGATGATCCCTCTACACCAGGGGTCTCAAACTCAGCTGGGCATATGGGCCGCACACGGAAAAACATTTAATTTGGGGGGCCGCATTATTTTCATGACAAAGTGACATTTTTAGTGATACCATTTTATTTTCTATACACCTTTTGAACTGGTCCTCATCTTGCAGACATGGTCTCCCCGCCAGGTTCCCCATATTGCAGACATGGTCTCCCCTCCAGGTCCCCCATATTGCAGACATGGTCTCCCATCCAGGTCCCCCATATTGCAGACATGGTCTCCCATCCAGGTCCCCCATATTGCAGACATGGTCTCCCATCCAGGTTCCCCATATTGCAGACATGGTCTCCCATCCAGGTCCTCCATATTGCAGACATGGTCCCCCATCCAGGTCCTCCATATTGCAGACATGGTCCCCCATATTGCAGACATGGTCTCCCACCCAGGTCAGCGCTCAGGGTCCCCCCCCCCATACTGCGCTCAGGGTCACCGCCTCCCCATACTGCGCTCAGGGTCCCCCCCCCCCCCCCGTACAGCGCTCAGGGTCGTCGTCCCCCATAGTGCGCTCAGGGTCACCGCCTCCCCATACTGCGCTCAGGGTCGTTCCCCCCCCCCCCGTACTGTGCTCAGGGTCCCCCCCCCCCATATTGCGCTCAGGGTCCCCGTCGCCCCCTCATACTGCGCTCAGGGTCCCCGTCGCCCCCTCATACTGCGCTCAGGGTCCTCGTCCCCCCCCCCCCCCATACTGCGCTCAGGGTCCCCCCCCCCATACTGCGCTCAGGGTCCCCCCCCCCCCCATACTGCGCTCAGGGTCCCCCCCCCCATACTGCGCTCGGGGTCCCCCCCCCCCCCATACTGCGCTCAGGGTCCCCCCCCCCCCCCATACTGCGCTCAGGGTCCCCCCCTCCCCATACTGCGCCCAGGGTCCCCCCCCCCCATACTGCGCTCAGGGTCCCCCCCCCCCATACTGCGCTCAGGGTCCCCGTCCCCCCCCATACTGCGCTCCGGGTCCCCGCCCCCCCCCCATACTGCGCTCCGGGTCCCCGTCCCCCCCCATACTGCGCTCCGGGTCCCCGTCCCCCCCCATACTGCGCTCCGGGTCCCCGCCCCCCCCCCCCCCCATACTGCGCTCAGGGTCCCTGTTCCCCCCCCCCCCCATACTGCACTCAGGGTCACCGCCCCCCCCCCATACTGCGCTCAGGGTCCCTGTCCCCCCCCCCCCCCATACTGCGCTCCGGGGTCCTCGTCCCCCCCCATACTGCGCTCCGGGGTCCTCGTCGCCCCCATACTGCGCTCCGGGGTCCTCGTCGCCCCCCCCCCATACTGGTCTCGGGGTCCTCGTCGCCCCCCCCCCCCCCCATACTGGTCTCGGGGTCCTCGTCGCCCCCCCCCCCCCATACTGGTCTCGGGGTCCTCGTCGCCCCCCCCCCCCCATACTGGTCTCGGGGTCCTCGTCGCCCCCCCCCCCCCCCCCCACCCCATACTGGTCTCGGGGTCCCCGTCGCCCCCCCCCCCCCCCATACTGGTCTCGGGGTCCCCGTCCTTCCCCCCCCCATACTGGTCTCGGGGTGTCCCCCCCATACTGGTCTCGGGGTCCCCCCCCCCCATACTGGTCTCGGGGGTCCCCCCCCCCCCCCATACTGAGCACAGGTCCCCTGTGATGTATTTCACATGACAGAGAAAAAAAAAAAAAGATTCTCACCTGTCCTCCGTTCCCTCGGCGTCCTTTCTGCACCTGTGGCCCGCAGGCACAGACCCCATAACGATCGCGGCTCTCTCCAGCAGCCGCCGACATCAGCGCTGTAATGCAGTGTATTCCCGGCTCTCTGCACAGCAATACCAGTGTCACCCGCCGGCCTATCAGAGGCCAGCAGCTGCCATCTGCGCATAGCAGTGACGTCATACTCCGCTGCGCTGGGACGCCAATGTCAGCTGCTGGCCTCTGATAGGCCGGCGGGTGACACTGGTATTGCTGTGCAGAGAGCCAGCAATACACTGCATTACAGCGCTGATGTCGGCGGCTGCTGGAGAGAGCCGCGATAGTTACAGGGTCTGTGCCTGCGGGCCGCAAGAAGCAGCCGGAGGGGCCGCATGCGGCCCGCGGGCCGCGTGTTTGAGACCCCTGCTCTACACTGTGACCCTTCAGATATTTGTAGACAGCTATTAAGTCTCCTCTCAGTCTTCTCTTTTGTAAGCTAAACATTCCCAGATCCTCTAACCGTTTCTCATAGGACATAGTTTGCAGTCCGCTTCAATCTGTTTAGAGATATACGCTTTTCTAACATACAATGCTACACAATATTTAGTAACAATTATTACTACACCTACTGCATATTGGGATAGGATCTTGGAGATGGGAATACCCCCTTTAAATCATTGAAACATCCCACTTTGTCTCTGATTTGCTATGTATTTTACCACTGTGACAGTGCAGTCATTAAAGGGGTGTTATAGGAAAAAAATGATGGTTCTGGTTCTCCCCTGATCTCCCACTATCTCTGCTGGACTCCTCACAAATGGACATGTCCTCTGAGCCAGTCACTGGCCACATTAGAGAACAGGAATTGTGTGAGTGGGTGTTTTCGGCGTGTCGAGGACCGGACCAAGGTTAGCACTGAGGCTCGGTGAGGGCGAGTCGGCTTTTTTGATCAATAATTTGTATTTCCCAGATGACCCCTTTAATTTATTGCCCGGGACATCAAGTCTTTAGGATTTTTCTGATTGATTTGTGTTTTCTATTCAGATGACGCAAGGAACACCCAGACAGTTTTTCGGGACAAAAGCGGCAAACGCAGAGACCTTAACTCTGAACGTGAGCAGCAACTGCAGAAACAGGCCGCGCAGGAGAAGAAGGACGAGATGTACGCCAAGTGGGGCAAAGGGTAAGTTGTATAGCGGACCAGTGCTCAAGAGGTACAAGAAAACATAAAGGGGGTTTCTGGTTTATATAAATGAAGTTTAGAGGTGGTCTAGTTATACTTTGATTCGCACCCATAGCCTATGGATAACTCAAACACCCTGCAATCAGCTGTTACTTGATCCTAAGGCAGCCAGAGAGGTTTAGTGTATGGACTTGGAACAGCACCGCTCCATACACCGTGTAGTGGGCCTACCCACTTCAATAAAAGCTGAACTGTAATACCCGGATATGGCTACCACATGGTGTATGGAGCTTTGCTATCTGGTTCTGTACACTGAAGTGAGAGCTGCAAACAGCTGATTGGTGCCGGGTATCGGACCCCCACAAATCTGATATTGAGGATGTGAACTAAGAATAGGCAATCAGTCTCAAACTCCTGGACAACCCCTTTAATAACTAAAGTAATGTTCAGCTTCTTTTTTCCTTCAGTTTGGCTCAACAGGAACAGCAGCGTCAGAATATGGAGAACGCTGCCCTAGAGATGTCGAAGCCGCTCGCTCGGTACATTGATGATGAGGACCTGGACCGCATGCTGCGTGAACAGGAGAGAGACGGCGATCCTATGGCAAAGTTCCTGAAAAAGAAGATGGACAAAGAAAGCAAAGGAAAGAAAGGTAACATGGATGGTAACGTGGATATGACTGCGCGTAGTATTGTGTATGATGATGTGACTCTTGGACTTCACTCTGCAGAGCGCCCAAGATACAAGGGGTCCAACCCTCCACTGAACAGATTCAATATATGGCCAGGGTACCGCTGGGACGGGGTGGACAGGTGAGTGACTACATGATCGAGCTGGTAACTTATCGCCCATACAAATATGACATTTTACCTAAAGAGGGATTGCCCTGTGCTTCCCGAGTCGGCAATGGGAAAAATGGGGATTGCAGTTTCTACACCAAGGATTCCCAGAAATCCTTAGTTCCTGATTAGAAGGTTTCTGAAGCAGCAGCAGAACCTTAAACAATGAGTGGAGAGTTGGAGCTCACACCCCACCACCGGTCCATTCTAGTGGGCTATTACAAAGCCCATTTCTCATGATTTTCGGGATCCAAACAATCGGACCTCCCGCAATCAGTGAGTTGTCACAGCTCATCTGAAGAGACTATGTTTAACCCCATGCAACTTGCCATTGATTTTGGTGCAGGCGCCCTATGAATAACCATCAGGAACCGTTTAAGTGTTACCAGTTTTATCCTAATCAGTCTATCCTAACAGATAAAGGAGTAGATAGAAGTGAGTGCTGCCCGTGACATTACGAACCCACTTCTTAAGCACGACGATGCCTGCTGATTGTGCACATGTCCTGGCAGGTCTGTGGGGCCCTATAGTCATTGGCACCTGTCCCTGCCTATGCAGACCTGAGCGTTGCCAGACAACCCCTTTATTTGTGGGTAAATCTTCTAATGGATTCTACTGGTTATCGGCCGACTTGGTTTAGCCTTGTGTACAGTCTATGATCAACATAAATTCTGACCCGCTGTCTGCTCTGGCCTTTTATCTGCCCTTTAGGTCCAACGGATTTGAGAACCAGTATTTTGCAAGAATATCTGAAAAGAAAGCGACGCAGGAGTCTGCATACAAGTGGAGCGTAGAAGATATGTGAATTCACGTGGTGTCATCGGTCAGTGCACTGGACCCGACCCCGGCGCTCAGCAGTGCTCTGAATCCTGTATATTTCTCTACATTTTCTGTATTAAAGGGGTATCCCGGTCTCCATATAATATCACCTAGGAGGAGCTGCATGGAACGCTCTACTCTCCATTGTCAAGACTATGGCAGTTGTGCGATGTGATCCGGCTATTAGTGCTTTAGACTCAGAATACAGCCGTAGAGCGCATGCTCGATCTGAGGCATCATTCATCTTTTCCTGACTACGGCTTTGTAGTCGGAGGAGAATGGGGAGGGGAACTAAATTATTTTTTCCAGCAGAGGGATCCAGTCTGATTATCCCTCATCTTGTGATACGAGATGCTTAGATCACGAAGCTCTGTATATCGGCCCTCACTCCACATGAGCTGTGATTGCCCAAAATATTTGCAGGATCATGGTCGAGCAGCCGCGATGGAAGCGACCAGAGCCCTGCGATTCTTCTACCTACCTATGGTTTCTCAGTAGTAATCTTACCAATACAAGTTGTAAAGGAAACAAATCCTCCTTGTTTTCTCTACAGACTGTTTTACCTCTGACACATCTTCTATTCCGTCTGTACACCGGTGGGCCATTGTAGAGCCGTGGTTTATCTACCCCATGGGTACGCATCACTACACAGGTCCTTTTTGACTTCCAAAAGGATGTGGTTTGGTTTCTTTGGTATTAGAAAATTATTTTTTTTTTTCCCAAAATTTTTTCTTCCCATAAAACAATTGCTACAACTGGGGAAGGAATAACTATTTCTAGTAGTCTGCAAGATATTACAAGATATTTTTTTTTTTTGTTGTACTCCTGTTCTTGTACAGTCGTGTACTCGTTTTTAAGTCTGGGCTGTTCCTTCTCGGTGCAAAACTGCATTATTGGGATTGTTTGACCTCCAAATTTCTATTTTTCTTGTTTTAATAAGAAAAAAAATAAATTCTTTGTATTTAATGAATGTATAACTCTGTTCTCTTATTACTTTAAAACCTTTGTATACTTTCAGGGCTGATTTTTTATTTCTTAACCTTATGTATTTTGAGCTAAAAATCCTTTTTTGCAATTGGGTTGCATTAAAAGTTTTGCACAGTTTGGCTTTTATTTCCCTGCACATTGCTGGCCAGCTGCAGAATAAGTTACCTGAGGATGTGTCAGTGAGTTCATTCACACGAGCGATTTGTAAATCTTGCCTCCTTTTCAGACGATTTTGAATGCATTATGATAAAACAAAAAACAAACTTGACCTAAAATTACAGCGTTATGGCTCTTGGCGCATCACAAAGCAAAAACAGGTAAAGTACACTGTGTCCCGAAGGTAAAAATTAGCCATGTCCAAGGTGGATTACAATTACGTTTCCAGGCTTATATTTGAGACCCCATATCCTGGGATTCCCTCCACTTTTGCGGATCCGAGCAAAGGAGGCCTCCAGATAAGGTGGGGGGGTCGCTTTAAAAGGGGGGATCCAATACACATAATGCCCTTTATTATGCTATTTATAAAGGGCATTATAGCTATAGGATCACAGCTGGAGCTGCACATTTTGCACAGCCAGAATGGCACAGCTCCTTACACTGTAAGCCCTGCAGCTCAGATCCCATTAATTTCGATGAGATGATCCACAGTACTTGAGAACGGCCACTACACCGTGTATGGAGCTGAGCTCTGCTGCTCCGGCTGGAGCTGAGCTCTGCTGCGCCGACTGGAGCTGCTAACAGCTGATCACTGGGTATTGGACCCCCTCCAATCTGCTGTAAAATTTAATATTTAATGTCTAGAAATGCTTTTTACCTGCAGATATAGGGTCAATCGGCAAGTAAATGGCTTTAAAATCCTTTACTGGAGCAGCGGCTGCAAGGAGAAAGTGAAGTTATATTCTCCCTGCAGCCGCTCACTTCCAGTCATCGGGGCGGTGCAGGTAGCTGTTAGCCACCATTCACAGTACTGCAAGCGCGATGTAATCAGACACATTGCGCTCTGCACACGTACACTGCACATACACGCCGCAGAGAAGGCTGTCAGTCACTGCGCCAGAGCGTGATTGCATCAAGTTTTGTGAACAGTGACTGTAACAGATCTCTGCACCGCCCCCATGACTGAGAGGAGGATATAACGTCATTTTCTCCTTGTAGCCGACACATGTACAGTGACTTAATATAGTGCGTAGTCACCGCAAGGAAGGATATAAGTTCAGGTCCCTTGAGCCGTTGCTGCAGTGAAGCAGCCGAACATGGTTTTTAAAACCTTAGACAAATGATGTACAGGGTACGTTATACGCCGGCTCCCTGCCTTTGATGCGGGCTCACAAGCCGACCCCTTATCTTTGCTGGCAGATGATGGCTGTAATAATCAGACATCATCTGCCTGTAACAGCCATGCTTGGAACGGAGCTCTGCGCGCGGCTCCTCTGTCAAATGCCTCTGTGACAGCGGCATTTACAGCGTGCCGGCATGGAGGCGTGTGGTCCTATGCTCCCATCGGCATGATTGGAGACGGCTAGGGATCTGCTGAAGACCACTGTACCTGTGCTAACAGTATTCCTGTGAAAGCCAGCCCGTGTCTGGCGTTCATAGGAGACCATGATTTTTTTGCTGTACATAGCAATACTATGGTATTGCTGTGTATAGTACAAGCGATCAGATGATGGCAGGTTCAAGTCCCCTAAGGGGACTAACAAATGCAGTAGAAAAAAAAAGTTTTAAATATGAAAAAAAAAAAGATCAAATCGCCCCCCTCTGTTAAAAACTAAGAAATAAATACAATTAAAAAGAATTACACATTGGATATCTCTGCGTTCGTTAAAGACTGAATTGTAGTGATGAGCGAACGTGCTTGGATAACCGAGCACGCTCAAGTCCTAACAGAGTATCTTCGGCGTGCTCGTAAAATATGTTCGCGTCGCCGCAGCTGATGTTAGACAGCCGCAACACATGTAGGGATTGCCTGCCAAACAGGCAATCGCTGCATGAGTTGCGACTGGCGAACATCTGCGAGACATGCAGCGGCGGCAACGTGAACACATTTTACAAGCACGCCGAAGATAGTCTGTAAGGACTTGAGCGTGCTCGGATAACCCCTTATTTGAGCACTGTCGCTCATCGCTACTGGATTGTGAAAATATAAAATAAATTAATTTGATAGGTAAACTGCGTTACTTGGAAAAAAAATGCCAGAATTGCGTTTTTTCAGCTGCCGCAACAACACGAAAAATTGTGAGAAGCAGCGAACTAAACATCGAGATATCAATAAAAAACAGCTCAGGCCACAAAAAATAAACCTTCACACAGCTCAATATTCCAAAATTTATCCTGTTATGGCTCTCCAAAAATTGCGTTACAAGCGAATATTTTTTGCTTATTTTTACAAAATTTCTTAAGTGGTGAATTAAGTAAAGCAAAAGTTATACAGGCATAATCGTATTAATCTGAATAATTGTGGTCAGGTTTTTTTTTAACCTAAAAGGAACACTGTAAATATAATCCCCAAAAAGCGACTGTGGCATTTCACTTTTTTTTTTGCATTTTTGCTACACTAATTTTTTTTTTTCATGCTTTCATTTACATCACATGATAAAATTAATGGTGTCATTCAAAAGCACAACTCATCCCACAAAAAAACAAGAAGCCCTCACACGGCTAGGTCGAGGGGAAAAAAAAAAGTTATGGCTCTTGAAATAAGGGGAGGAAAAAAATGAAAGTGCAAAAAAATGAAAAATCGCCTAGTCTTTAAGGCAGGGTTCCCCAACTCCAGTCCTCAAGGCCCACCAACAGGTCATGTTTTCAGGATTTCCTTAGTATTGCCCAGGTGATAATTCCATCACCTGCGAAGGCAACAATTCCATCACCTGTGCAATACTAAGGAGATCCTGAAAAAAAGAGCCTTGAGGACTGGAGTTGGGGAACCCTGCTTAAGAGGTTAATCCCATTCCTGCAGGTAAGTATTGTTTCTGACGACCGGTTCCTATAAAGATAAGACAGGAATATTCAAGTTTTTGACAACCCCCTTTAAAACATGTTCTGAGCACCGCTGATTGTAGGGTGGGTGCCGCCCGTGTGTGGTTGGTGGGTGCCGGAGTCCTCGACTAAGAGAAGTCAAGAAGGTCTTATACACAATGTAAATCGGAGCCGACACAAGAGCAGCTTGAAGTTCTTGTCTTGATCACGTCTGCTGTGGAGGAAGCTACAATCCCACTGGTCTCGGGTTAATGCACATTTCTATTTTACATATCTTCTCTCCGGTTCCAGTGTTACATAATTTACCATGAAAATAACACGATATCGATTTGTTACACAGGATGGGATCATTTACAAGGGCGCGATTATTTTTACCTATCTCCACCTGTAAATGAATTAAACCCGGATGGTATAATTTAATATTGGCGGCTTACAGTTATTTTATAAGTTTTCCATTTCGCTTGCGAGGATGAGACGGGGGCTGATGTCAGCGGTGTACTTATGATACGAGAGAGAAAATCGTATTTTCTTCTACTAATGTATTCTGCTCTCAAATTTGTCATAATGGATGAGCGGGCTTCACGTGACACGGTCACTACATCTTGAATGAATGAGATTTTTTTTTTCCCCCACGCTTATTAATGGCGTTGAATGTTCTGTAGATAATTTCCAAATGGTTGTTGCTGCTTCAAAAACAACATAGTTGTCACGGTACTGTTGCGGGATTTCTTGGGGCTAGGGGCTCCTTCCCTATCCCTCATACTAAGGGGCGCCCTAGTCTTTCCCTGCCTCGAATTACCCCGGATGGTGGAGACGCCGGGGTGACGTGCCTTGCTATGCTCGTGACTTAGCCTTATTTGTTCTCCCTCCACCCAGGGAGACGTGTTACTGGAGTGTATAGGATTACACTAACCTGACAGACCGTGATAAAGGAAAAGTGCAATCATACAAAATACACTCCCCAAACAACAGAGGGAAACACAGGAGAGGGTTAAGTAGATGAAACCAAATAGGAGAGGATGAATACAAACTCCACACAACAATCTACTCCAAACACCGAACAATTCCTCCAACTCCCAACCAGGCAGAATGAACTATCACTGGCAATTCCCAAATGCCAGTGGCAAGCAAATATACCAGAGGGGAGTGGCCAACACTGAACAGCTGAGGGAATCCATGATGGAGAGCTCCAGAAGAGCAACTGAGCTGATAAACCCTAGCAATGCCAGAGCAAAGTACACCTGCACTGTTTAGTATGATGGTGAAGCAGTTCTAACCAGTGCAGGAGTTCAGGTCGCGCTACCCAGTGACAATAGTGCAGGCGAATATAAGAAATTTTGTAATAGATCTTATCAAATTGGCTTCTTTCACCACTTAGGAGCCACTTCTACTTCTACTTGAGGCAGTAACCTAATAATGAATGCAGTCGACAATATATACGCACTTCCTATTACAATAAATACAAAAATACAGATGGAAGCAGAAAAGGCGTGATTAAAAACAATTTATTTAAGTACTCATAATAAAATATCAATAAAAGAACAGGAGAAGTGACAAAGTGCCACACCATTCTCATATGAAAAAATATTTAAACATACCAGAGAAGAAAAAATGAAGTCGCAGGTAACATGTACAATATACCTAAGCCAATACAATGTCAGTAGCCCAAAGCTTAATATACCCCAAATGAATCTGTCAGTATAACATATAAAAGCCGGTGGTGCCAAAGGATAGGTAACACAAGGGTAACCTGAGGAACAATTAATACCTCTCCAAGCATATAATAAGATAAACATGTAACGAGACAGTATACAACCTGGTTGGTGGGAAGTACATTACCCCAACGCGCGTTTTGCGTCAGCTTCCTCGGGGGGTCTCCCTTGTGTTACCCATCCTTTGACACCACTGCCTTTATATGTTATATTGACAGATCCCTTTGGGGTATATTAAGTTTTGGGCTACTGACATTGTATTGGCTTGGGTATATTGCACATGTTACCTGTGACTTCATTTTTTCTTCTCTGGTATGTTTAAATATTTTTTCATATGAGAATGTGTATATTGCTGGTGGTGTGGCACTTTATGTCGCTTATCCTGTTCTTTTATTGATATTTCATTATGAGTACTTAAAGAAATTGTTTTTGATCACACATTTTCTGCTTCCATCTGTTTTTTGGAATTTATTCTACTTGAGGCAGTAGAAGAGGCTCATAAGATTACAGCTGCCTCTTGTAGTCTATGGAGTGGTAGAGTGGGAGGCGTAGACACACAAACAACTATTTTCAAGAACTGTTTTATCTCAGCCCAGAAGTGAATTCACAGCTACACTGCTCAGTACTTCAGTATAATATCCTCCATGCTGCTGCTTCTTCTGAACAATTGGCTACATCAAGACAGGAGCAGGAATCTGCGTGTGTACTGGGTAAAGGAGACATCATAGCAGCTAGTCTCCACTCACTAGCTCAGAGACAACCGAAAAGCAGAGACAGACCCTGCAGAAGGGAAAATTGGTGACAAATGTAGGCTAGAAGTCATATAATTAGTGTTGAGCGAGCATGCTCGACACTGCTCGGTACTCGCCCGAGCATCTCACTACTCGGGATGTTCGGCGAGTACCGAGCATTTCCGGGTTACTCGGGCGGGAGCTCAGGTCTCCGCCCTGCACGTTTGGTGCTCTTTACAGAGCCAATGAACATGCAGGGATTGCCAGCCAGTCACTGTAATGCCGCAGCCATGTTGGTTATGGGCATTACAGTGATTGGCTGGCCGCACAGCGTCACCTCGAGTATTTAAAACCGGGCGCCACCATCTTGGATACAGTAGCTCCGGATCAGACGGTGTAGGGAGAGTGCTGCTGAGCTAAGCTGAGATTTATACTGCGAAATAGGTAGCGTAGGGTCTCTAAAGCCTGCAAAATCAAACAAGCAGTCCTTCTCAGGACTAATATCCATCCCAGATATCAGGCAGGCAGGCAGGCTGTATAGGAGATGCAGTGGTTATACCAAAAAACACTGCATTACAGTCCTGTGTGCTGCTTTTCAAATTGCTAGATTTAGCCCCAGGTCTCAGGGGCCAGGAAAAATCCTTTTTTTTCATCTAAATCCTCTTTTTTTTCCCCTCAGTCAGACAGTACAAATACCCGTCTTATTAATATTTTGGTATTCCCCCCCCCCCCAAAAAAAAATTGAGTGTGTCTGTGAGTGTTCAGACACAAATATATCTGTTTAAAAGATTCTGGTGTAGGCCAGATAACTAGAACTGGGGTTTTGCAGTTCCACGGTTCAAATCTCTGTATTATCCACTTTTTTGCCTTTTTTCCATAAAAAAACAACATTTTGAGTGTCTCGCTGACTGTTCAGACACAAATATATCTGTTTAGAAAATTCTGGTGTAGGCCAGAGAGCTAGAACTGTGGTTTTCCTCTTCCACGGTTCAAATCTGGGTGTAATCCACCTTTTTGCATAAAATAATACATTTTCAGTGTCTCGCTGACTGTTCAGACACAAATATATCTGTTTAAAAGATTCTGGTGCAGGCCAGAGAATTAGAACTGTGGTTTTCCTCTTCCACGGTTCAAATCTCCTTATAATTACCCTTTTGCCATTGATAGTTCGAGTGTAAGCTATTTTACTTCCTTTACAATGGGCAAGGCGTGTAGCAAGGGACGTGGAACTGGACGTTCTGGTGATGGTGCGTGCAGAGGATGGGGCCGTGGCTAAGGTGAAAATGTGCCACATCCAACAGCCACATCATCTCGCTCCCAGTTCTTGACCGAATTACTAGGGAAGCTCACAACAGCACCACTATTGCGAACTGATCAGTGTGAACAGGTTATTAATTGGATAGCAGATAATACTTCCAGTTACCTGGGCACCACCACCTCCGGTCTGTCTTCCACACGGTCAAGTGTTAGTAGCCGTGAGTCTCGACCGCATACTCCTCCTCACCCTGATGCCCCTTCCTCCCACCATGCCGAGTGTCGTCAGACAGCAACTGATCCCACAGTTGGACACTCTGAAGAGCTGTTCACTGGTCCATTTCCATATTTGGGCCCCTAGCCTGCTCCGCTTAAAGTGGTGGAAGAGGAGATCCCATGTAGCGATGGCCAAATATTTGAACAGCTACGGCCACAGGAAGGCGACGCTGGCAATTTGTCACAAGAGGTGGACGATGACAGACACAATTGCCACGAAGTGAAGAGGAGGACCGTGGTGCGGAAGTGGAAGAGGAGGAGGTGGTGGATGAACAAGTAACTGACCCAACGTGGCAGGAGGACACGCAGAGCGAGGCCAGCAGCACACAGGGGGAGGGAGGCAGAGTACCCCAACAGGCAGGAAGAAGCAGTGTGGTGGCCGCAGACAGAAGGCGGTCAACCGTTCCCCATAACACCAACACGAGGGGCATTGCCAGTACAGCCGATAGGTCTTCCAGAGTCTGGAATTTTTTTAAAGACTCTGCTGATAACCCCAAAAAGGCCATTTGTACCACCTACCAGGCCAGCCTCAGCAGGGGTGACAAAACTACCAGCCTGACCACCACCAGCATGATCAGGCACATGTCAGCAAAGCACCCGACTTTGTGGGGCGAACCCCAGGGTCCACGACCAGTGTCAGCGGGTGTCACCACTGCTTCTTCCGCTGTTGTGCATGTAAGAGAACCCCCTGTTGTGCGTGCAAGGCAATCCCCTGTCCATACTGCATGCAAAGATGCCCCCTCCTCTCAGTCTTCACTTGTTATGGCAGTTTCTCAAGAAACAGCATCAACGTCCACGTCCCACCGCAGCGTTCAATTGTCCATATCCCAGACCTTTGAACGAAAGCGCAAATTCGCAGCCAACGCCCCACAGGCCACAGTCCTAAATTCTCACATTTCACGACTGCTTGCATTGGAAATGCTGCCTTTTAGGCTGGTGGAGACAGAATCCTTCCGCAACCTTATGGCAGTGGCCATCCCTCGGTCCCCAGCCGACACTATTTTGCCTGGTGTGCCATCCCCGCACTACACAAGCACGTGTCTCAAAGCATCTGCCGTGCCCTCAACAACGCAGTTACTGGGAGAGTCCACCTGACAACGGACACGTGGACAAGTGCTTGTGGCCAGGGATGGTACATCTCTCTGACGGCACACTGGGTAAACATAGTGGAAGCCGGGACCCAGTCGGACCTTGGGACGGAACTCATCCTCCCCACACCGAGGATTGCAGGCCCTATGTCAGTCAGAGTTGCCCCCAAAGTGTACAGCTCCTGCGCATCATCCTCCTTCTCCTCCTCCTCCTCATGTTCAGCCTCCATCTCAGATATCACCACATCAGTTACAAGCTGGAAGCATTGCAGTACTGCCTCCGCCAAGCTGCAACAGGCTGTGCTGAAACTCATAAGCTTAGGTGATAAACCTCACACTGCTTGTGAGTTGTGGACAGCTGTGAAAGAGCAGGCAGCTCTGTGGCTGAGACCGCTGAACCTACATCTAGGCATGGTGGTGTGTGACAATGGCCGTAACCTGGTGGCGGCTCTGAGGCGAGGTGAGATCACACACGTACCATGCCTGGCTCATGTGTTTAAACTCGTGGTTCAGCAGTTTCTTAAATCATACCCCGAGTTGCCAGATCTGCTCGTCAAAGTACGCCACCTGTCAGCTCATTTTCAGAAGTCGGCTACAGCTTCCGCCGCCCTTGCTGTGTTGCAGCAATGTTTGCAGCTTCCGCACACCGACTGGTTTGTGATGTCCCCACATGTTGGAACTCTACCCTCCACATGTTGCAAAGGATTTGTGAGCAGAAGAGAGCAGTTGTGGAGTACCAGCTGCAACAAGGAGTGGACCTGGATGTCTGACATATGTACCATCCTGACAAAGTTTGAGGAGTCCACCAAGATGGTGAGTGGCGATGACGCCATCATTAGCGTCAGCATCCCACTTGTCTGTCTTTGCAATGCTCTCTGCAGAGAATTAAAGAGGAGGCATTGCAGCCAGAGTATGATGAGATGGATCAAGAAGCCGTAGCGGGCGATTACACACAGCCCAGCCTCATCTCATCCCAACGTGCATTGGGGGACAGTGAGGGAGAGGAGGAGGAGGAGGAAGAACAGGAGCTGGTATCATGCACTGTAGACGGTAGTACCTGTACAACTGTCATTGCGTCAGTTCAGCGTGGGTGGCCTGAGGACAGGGGGGGGGAAGGAGGAGGATGAGGAGGAGGAGTAGAGCATGGTCAGTCGTCATCTTGGTGGGGACACGGAAGTCTTGCCCGTTACCAGTCTGGCACGCATGGCTGACTTTATGCTACGCTGCCTTAACCGTGACCCTCGCGTTGTCAAAATGTTGGGTGACAGTCATTACTGGTTGGTGACACTTTTAGACCCCCCGCTACAAGGAGAACTTTCACTCTCTTATTCCTGAGGTGGAGAGGTCTACAAAAATGGGACAGTACCAGAAGGCCCTTGCTGCAGAATTGTTAAAAAAATTCCCATCTGAACACGCTAGCGGCAGAGGTCACAATTTGTTGCCCAACCAAGGCGTACAGGCGAGAGAGACGCAACTCCAATCCAGCATTAGGCAGGGGAGCACTGTTAACATTCTGGGACAGTTTTCTGAGACCCGCCCAGCTTACAGGCCCTGAGGCGCGGGGTACTCTCACAAGGAATGGAAAGTTTCAAAAGATGGTGAGGGAGTACCTTGCCGACCGTATCAGCGTCCTCCGTGATTCCTCTGTGCCTTTTAATTATTGGGTATCCAAGCTGGACACTTGGAATGAACTCGCTCTGTACGCCTTGGAGGTCCTGGCCTGCCCTGCCGCTAGCGTATTATCGGAGCGTGTTTTTAGTGCCGCTGGTGGAATTATAACTGATAAGCGCACTCGCCTGTCAACTGACAATGCTGACAAGGTGACCCTTATCAAAATGAACAATGGCTGGATTGGGCCAGACTTCTCATCACAACCAAATGACAGCAGAGTAACATAAAGTCAAATCCACTGTGTTATTTCGGGAGGTGTATTCCCATGCACCGCTTCACACCCACACATGGGTATATGCTTCCTCATTTCGGCTGTTTTTTGCTCTTCTCCTTATCCTCAGCCTCCACCACCACTATGCCACCAGGGTGACCGTGGTCCGTGTTGCCAGCATTGCAAGTTCCTCCGTCCTAATTTTCGGCAGCTTTTGCTTGGAAGGCATAGGCAAAGACTATGGGAGACCCACTCCCCAATAATGGGAATAATGTTTTTAATATGCTGTACTGCATGGCTCTTGTAAGAGGCATTAAAATCGTCTTGTTAAGCTACTGTGATCTCCACGTCTCTTCCAAGGAGCATTGATATTGTCTTTTTATTCCACTGGGACCGCTACCACTCTTCCAAGGGGCATTGATATTGTCTTTTTTATTCCACTGGGACCTCCACCACTCTTCCAAGGGGCATTGATATTGTCTTTTTATTCCACTGTGACCTCCACGTCTCTTCCAAGGGGCATTAAAACCATCTTGTTAAGCTCCTGTGACCTCCACGTCTCTTCCAAGGGGCATTAAAACCGTCTTGTTAAACCACTCTGAACTCCACGTCTCTTCCAAGGGGCATTAAAACCGTCTTGTTAAACCACTCTGAACTCCACGTCTCTTCCAAGGGGCATTAAAACCGTCTTGTTAAGCTACAGTGACCTCCACGTCTCTTCCAAGGGGCATTAAAACCATCTTGTTAAGCTACTGTGACCTCCACGTCTCTTCCAAGGAGCATTAAAACCATCTTGTTAAGCTACTGTGACCTCCACGTCTCTTCCAAGTGGCATTAAAACCGTCTTGTTAAACCACTCTGACCTCCACGACTCTTCCAACGGGCATTGCATTTCCTCCTAATTTTAGTCAGCTTTTGCTTTTCAGTGCATAGGCGAACACTAAGGGAGACCCACTCCCCAATAATGGGTAGAAGGTTTTTAGTACGCTGTAATCCACGTCTGTTTCAAGGGGCATTACAGTTCCTCATAATTTTTGGAAAGCCTTCCATTCACTGCTTAGGCCAACAGTGTACAGGAGACCCAGTTGCTATAAATGGAAAAAACGGTTTAGTTAAGGCCCTCTGACCTCCATGTCACTTCCAAGGGGCATTGGAGTGCCTCGAAATTTTTGGTAGGCATTGCACTCACTGTATGCCCTATAACTGTGTAGCCGAACCGCTCCTTTTGGTACAGAAACATATCCTACAAGACATATGTGGTTGACTGGCCTGATATTGATGTGAATGGTCCCTGTTCCTCCTGCTCTTTCTTCTTTGCCACCACCTCATCCATCATTCATCACCTGAAGCTTTGTTTTAACGGGAGTCATACAACTGGGATAGTAGCAGGAAAACATCCAGCAATCCTTGGAGGAGGTAGGATATGCGCCAAAACGCTGACCACCTCAGGCCTAGCCGCTACTACATACATGCGCTTGCATTCCAAGGAACAGAAAGCTAAGGAGATGGATGGTCTCATGATCATGAATAATTTACTCGTCCATGTGTTTGTGGTTAGGCTGTCCTTCCCACTAAATGCACTGGGGAGGGCACAGATAATGTTTTGGTATGCACGCTTGTGTATAAGGCGCACCGGGACAAATAGGGGCGGCTGGGGACCGAGTATGGACACCCGGCCGCCCCCTGGCGGCTGGGGACCAAGTGTGGACACCCAGCCGCCGGGCGGCTGGGGACTGAGTATGGATACAAGGCCGCCGACGCAGCCATGACGTGGGGGCCAGATTACACCTCCACATGCCTAAAAGGCCCAATTTCAAGTGCAAGCAAGCAGTATGGTATTGCAGCCTGGGGGTGGGTGGGTGGCAGGTTGCACACTTGCGCTTGCATTGCAAGGAATGGGGGAGGTACAATTGAACACTGCCCTGGGACAAGGACTTGCACGGGGATAGTTGCAAGTCTGCATCTTCTGATGCGGCAAGGATCACTTCTGATGGGCGCACTTTTAGGCAGTGACCTGGGTGTCAGAGATGCTTTCAGGGGTCTTCCCCATGCTGTTCCCATGTCTTTTCAGCACTGTATGCATGTGTCACACAGCACATGGCCAGATAAGATTGTAAAATGTTAAAATGACATTTCCCGGTGAATGCATTTGTCACGGTTGAAAGCAATAGAAAAGTGCAAAAACACATAAAAAATGCTACTTGTGAACATAGCCCAAGGTGTGGAGGAGTATTTTTGTTTTTGGTTATTTATTTTACCCTATACACAAGTCTTTACCCTGGAAAGGAAGTTCCTTAACATATTTCACAGGAAGGCAGTTTCAGTTTCGTTTTTGAACGTTTTATTGTGAGTCCTTAAAAGTGGCTTAATACATCTGACCACGTTGTTGACAGCAGTGACCTGGGGGTCAGAAATTCTTCCAGGGGCGATCTCCATGCTGTCCCCATGTCATTTGAACACTGTCACTATCGTCTTGGGCACTTTTTAGGCTTTCTACAGACTGCCGGGGGTGCCGCCGCAAAATTGCTCGGGTCTCCCATAGACTAACATTGGGCTCGTTGCTCGGGTCGAGCACCCGAGTATCACGGTGAGCTCGGGCCAGTCCAACCCTGGTTGCAACTCAACTGGTCCATGCACCGGCTTCAGAAACAACCCTACAAGGATGCAGGAAACTACATTTTTCAGCCTCTTCCCCTCCATTGAAATCATTGTTGTGTTTGTAAGTAACAAATAAGGGAAAATAAATAAAAGTGACGCAGAAATCAAAAACTGATTAACACTTCTTGCATTATGCTGGTATTTTTCTTTTTGTTTTATATAGCGGCTTTTTGTAAAAAAAAAAAAAAATTAATAGTAGGAATTCAGAAAGTGATACATAGGATTTATTTTTATGACAAACCACAATTTGGGCTCAGACATCAGGTTTTTTTTTTCCCTGTTAAAAACAGACTGCTTTATCCAAATTTCATCCATTTTTAATTCATGTGCCAGTTTCAGTTTTGCAAAAAATAAAAAATAAAATATAATAAAATTTGCTAGCTTTTCCTATCAATTTACTCATGACAAGTGGATGGCACCGTGTTATGGTTATTATTTATTTATTTTTAATATTTTTTTTAATGGATCCATTTAGTTGAATGGGCTAATGATCTGCAAATCAGATTAAAAAAAGGACTTTTTTTTTATATTTAAAAAATATATTTCATTTTTGTGGACAATCGGTGTCTAAAATTAACAGAGATCTGAACAGCCCTTTAGACTAAGACGGGAACTTGGTTGCTTGAAATACAAATGTAAGACAGTTGTCTGATTGAAGTCTGATTGAAGTCTTGGGCAACTTGCACCCTGGATGGATTTCAGCACAAATCTGCAACTGCAGTGAAAAACACTTAAAGATTTTGGTGCAGATTTAACCTTTGCATTACAAAAAAATGCATCCTTGCAAGAAATGACCTTGCCTTGTAGATGGTGTCTGTGCACCAGACCCTGTGCTGCCCGCATAACTTCTAGGTACTGATGTACAGCCGCTTTATCCTGCCGCTACGCTACCTTATAGCTGTATTTGTTACGGCCTCCTCTCTTCTATTTTTTTTAAATGAGTTTTTAAAGCAATTTAGTTTTTATTGATTTCCACCAGCAGCCGCAATCACATCAGTTATTCAGGACTGCGGGAATATTTTCTCCTGCATGCAAAAAACCCCCAAAAACTGGTTTATGGGGAAGATTATTTAAAAGAGTGTTTTACTTTACTCTCAGGTGTCCAGATAGTCTATTAGATTCTGTAGAATTTTCTATTGAATTTAATATGCTGGTAATGTGGGACACGTGGTCCCTGTACTCGTGGGTCCCAGTGTTTATACATTTATCAACTATTCTATGGACAGGCGATATGTTCTTCCTGTGCCATCCCATTAATGTGGTTTAAAGCCCAACCAGAATTATTTATGATCCTGCTTTTGACCCTTCATACAAAACTGGTTTCGAAATTTAGAACTAGTTCTACAATATTAGTGAGAAGACGACATCAGTGGCTTTTCTGCGGCAAAGAAGATTTCGTTCCCATCTGTTGCTCCAAAAAAACCTGCATCCGGCATGGAGGAAGTTCTGGTATTCTGCAGGAAAGAAATAGACAAGGACAACACAGTGTTATTTCAGTAATTAAAAGGTTATTCCCATCATTAAAGGGTTATCTGGGACTATTTTTTTTTTAAATATGGGCCTAAATATGCTGCTAACGACCTGCCTGTTGTGCCCGGGTCCAATCTATGCCTTCATAGACCCCTCCTGCTGGTATTTCAGTGGCATCCTCTGACATCATGTCGACAGAGCAGCGGCTTCTCTTCCCTCTGCTCTGTTTACGGGGTGTGACTGCTGTCGGCATGCTGATTGACAGCCGGTTCCCTGATGCCTAACTGCAGGGAGTCAGCTGTCAATCAGCATGAAATAGACTGTCACGCCCCATCGACAGAGCAGCCGGGAGAGGAAGAGCTGCTCTGTTGACGTGGAGCGGCTGAATCGCCAGGAAAAGTGGTCAATGTCTGACTGCTCAGGGTTGGGTAGAACAGGTAGAACACATTGTTAGTCAGCAACTACCTGCCCGTTTTTTTTTTTTTTTTATGGGCCTAAAAACTGAGTCCCGGATAAATCTTTTAAAAGTATCGGTGATGACTTGAGGATAAGTGTAGGAGTCCGACCTCAGTGATCGAGAACGGGACTCTGAAATGCCACATCGGAATGCACCACCACTCCATTCATGGTCCCAAAAGAAGCCAAAAGCCACATCTCGGGTAGTCCTGTAGAGATGGAATGACGCTGTGGCGCCCAGGCGTGACCACTGCTTAATTCTGATGGTGCATTTCAGAGCCCCGCTCTTGGGTTTGTTGGAAATCCCACTGGTCAGACCTTCACCAATTGGCATGGTAGCACCTACCCTTTGGATAAGATGGAAATAACCCTTTAACAAGGGTACTTGTACTGTACTTTATTTTTTCAACTTAATTATTGTTAGAAGGGCATCAACTTTACAAACGGAACAAGATCAAAAAGATCAGGAAGGGTTTTCAGCCTCCAGATGTAAACCAAGATAGTTAACAGACCCTACACGCCATAAGATGTGAGGTAGGGGCAGAACTGAAAGGAGGTGAGAAGTTCAGCAGTTCTGTAATATAGTATCCAATACATCATGGAGGCATGGACGGCTGTTTTTTTTACTATTGCCATCAATTGACTTCTGTAAGATGGCGATTTTCATAACTTCCTAAAAGTCATTGCAGAGAGCTGTGCATGCGCGATCACATCTCCATTCACAGCGGCGCGAGGTGCGCCCCAATTCTTGAAATAGGCGCTAGTCCCCTATTACCTGTATGTCTCCTTGTGAACAGTAGAGAAGTCCTGGTCTCCAGTTAATTCTAGGTTGTCCTTTGCCGGCTTGTGCTTCTTCACAGGCTCTCCTTTTTTAGGGATGAAAGTGCTCCCGGTTGTGGTCCCAGAATCCAGCTTCACCTAAGGCGACGAGATGCTACATTTTATATATATATATTTGGGATATGGAGCATAGATGACTTAGAAAATTGTTAATCGTTTGTTATGAGCAGCAAGGTAGACTCACCAAAGACCTCATTGAGATGCCATCCATGGGGTCACCGTAGCGGCGCCGGGGTTGAATGCCCCAATCCTTGAACACAACTCTACTGTGGGTTGTTCCATCAAATTTTGCATTTAGTGGTCGGAGAACCGATCGTGGTCTTTTCACTGGCTCCTTGGGTTGCGGTTCATGAGGCAGAAATGCCAGCTACAATATGACACATATTATACCAAAAGGTGAACATAGCATTAGGTCGAATGCATACTGTTAATTATTATTGTAATACACCTATATACTCAGACTTCGATCTCTGCATCAGCGCTAACATACAGCACAAGCTACACCCAGCCAGGATTGTGGATGTTCTAGGTAGCCAATTGGGTGGTCTGGATAACCAGCCAATGAGACACCAATCAATGGATAGGGTTGGTGGCCTCTGCACACTTCCGGTTCCCACCTTCAATTTCCCTAGCCCCTTGTCTTATGTCCAGTATTTTATACCTTGGATATGCAAATTGTCTCTTCAGAGAGGAAGAGGACTAGAACTCTAGCGCCACCTATAGGAAGTAGCAATCCCAAAAGTCAATATCTACTCTCTAACAAGCCTTGTCACATGGCTTAGGATAAAAGCCAGAACCAGAATCTCAATTTGCAGACACTGTGTTTCGGGGTACTGCCCCTCATCAGTGCAAAGTATCTTAATTAACTTCTGTGATCATCTGGAGAGTAGTTATCGCATAAGTTGGGGATTTGCATATTTCCAAGAGAAGCATTGCGGCTTAAATGTCTCCTCACTTTGACATGCTCAACATGTCACTCTCCGCAAGGAGAAACATTACCCCTTGGATCGCGGTCAGACGCCTCTCATCCAGCCAAACCAGATCTCACACTTTGCACTGACGAGGGGCAGTACCCAAAAACACAGTGTCTGAAAATTGAGATTCTGGTTCTTGCTTTCACCCTAAGTCATGTGACAAGGCTCGTTAGAGAGTCGATATTGACTTTTAGGATAGCTACTTCCTATAAGTGGCGCTAGAGTTCTAGTCCTCTTCCTCTCTGAAGAGGAAATTTGCATATTTTCCAGAGGAAAATTGCGGCTTAAAGTCTCCTCACCTTGACATGCTTAACATGTCACTCTCCGCAAGGAGAAATGTTACCCCTTGGATACAGTGGTGGCCAAAAGTATTAGCACCCCTGCAATTCTGTCAGATAATACTCAGTTTCTTCCTGAAAATGATTGCAATCACAAATTCTTTGGTATTATTATCTTCATTTAATTTGTCTTCAATGAAAAAACACAAAAAGATTTGTCCTAAAGCCAAATTGGATACAATTCCACACCAAACCTAAAAAAGGGGGTGGACAAAATTATTGGCACTGTTTGAAAAATCATGTGATGCTTCTCTAATTCGTGTAATTAACAGCACCTGTAACTTACCTGTGGCACCTAACAGGTGTTGGCAATAACTAAATCACACTTGCAGCCAGTTAACATGGAGTAAAGTTGACTCAACCTCTGTCCTGTGTCCTTGTGTGTACCACATTGAGCATGGAGAAAAGAAAGAAGACCAAAGAACTGTCTGAGGACTTGAGAAACCAAATTGTGAGGAAGCATGAGCAATCTCAAGGCTACAAGTCCATCTCCAAAGACCTGAATGTTCCTGTGTCTTCTGTGCGCAGTGTCATCAAGAAGTTTAAAGCCCATGGCACTGTGGCTAACCTCCCTAGATGTGGACGGAAAAGAAAAATTGACGAGAGATTTCAACGCAAGATTGTGCGGATGGTGGATAAAGAACCTCGACTAACATCCAAACAAGTTCAAGCTGCCCTGCAGTCCGAGGGTACAACAGTGTCAACCCGTACTATCCGTCGGCGTCTGAATGAAAAGGGACTGTATGGTAGGATACCCAGGAAGACCCCACTTCTTACCCCGAGACATAAAAAAGCCAGGCTGGAGTTTGCCAAAACTTACCTGAGAAAGCCTAAAACATCTTGGAAGAATGTTCTCTGGTCAGATGAGACAAAAGTAGAGCTTTTTGGGAAAAAGCATCAACATAGAGTGTACAGAAAAAAAAGAGGCATTCAAAGAAAAGAACACAGTCCCTACAGTCAAACATGGCGGAGGTTCCCTGATGTTTTGGGGTTGCTTTGCTGCCTCTGGCACTGGACTGCTTGACCGTGTGCATGGCATTATGAAGTCTGAAGACTACCAACAAATTTTGCAGCATAATGTAGGGCCGAGTGTGAGAAAGCTGGGTTTCCCTCAGAGGTCATGGGTCTTCCAGCAGGACAATGACCCAAAACACACTTCCAAAAGCACTATAAAATGGTTTGAGAGAAAGCACTGGAGACTTCTAAGGTGACCAGCAATGAGTCCAGACCTGAATCCCATAGAACACCCGTGGAGAGATCTCAAAATGGCAGTTTGGAGAAGGCACCCTTCAAATATCAGGGACCTGGAGCAGTTTGCCAAAGAAAAATGGTCTACAATTCCAGCAGAGCATTGTAAGAAACTCATTGATGATTACAGGAAGCGGTTGTTCGCAGTTATTTTGGCTAAAGGTTGTGCAACCAAGTATTAGGCTGAGGGTGCCAATACTTTTGTCTGGCCCATTTTTGGAGTTTTGTATGAAATGATCAATGATTTGATTTTTGCTTCATTCTCTTTTGTGTTTTTTCCTTGCAAGCAAATTAAATGAAGAGAATAATACCAAAGAATTTGTGATTGCAATCATTTTCAATAAGAAACTGAGAATTATCTGACAGAATTGCAGGGGTGCCAATACTTTTGGCCACCACTGTAGATACTATCTTGCTAGTCTTTTGGACTCTTACTGTGTTTGGACTTTTTGACCATTCTCTACATCAATATATGGAAGCCTACACTTATTTGAGCTTTGACTTCTTGACCACTGTTGGCACACTTATTCTTCTAGACCCTGACCCGACTATCTCTGACTATGCGTTTGGATCTGATTTTGTTCTTGCCCCTTACTCTCTGACTTCTTTGGTATTTTTACTGGCCTGAAGCTACTCCGCAGACACAACCTGGAGACCATGCAGTGAAGACCAGATCCCTGTGTAGGAGTTAAATGGTGGAAACTAAGGACCTCAACCCTGATAAGTAGAATGGCAAGTGCCAAGCCTAATCGTGGTAGTCCACATTGAGCTGATGGATTATTACAAAGTGAAGGGAATTATATATTGCAATGAACATTTCCAGGCAATAAAAATGATTATAAAACAAACATATTCTTTGAAACAGGCCACAAAATTTTGCGAATCCTAAATAATAATACTTTTGCTACCACTCCAGTTTGTGCCCAGATACTTGAGGAATATGGAGAATTGTGATTACCTACTGGTGATAAGTAGTAAAATGCCATTTTTTCAAGAAAATCTGAGAACATAATCCAACCTTTGTAACAGTATTCCCATCCACTTGTCCTCCCCGTTCTCTGTCCATGGAGGTCAATTCTTCCTTTAACTGAGCTGGTTCTGGCCGAGGATGCAACAAAGGATTCCAGCCAGGGTATGTCACTCGTTGAACTGTCTGAAAGTCGTTACTAATGAAGAAGAAGAAACACAATGATTTTATATATGGATATTAGGTTCAATAACAAAGAACCGATAAAAGGACAGAAAACAAGAAAGCGAAAATGGTACATTCTCTAAATGGGCTAAAGTCAGCAGTGGGTGTGACAAGGATCAGTACTGAGAGCAGGGAGGGCACACGGATCAGTACTGGGAGCAGTGGGGGCCACAAGGATCAGTACTGAGAGCAGTGGGGGCCACAATGATCAGTACTGGGAGCAGTGGGGGCTACAAGGATCAGTACTGAGAGCAGTGGAAGCCAAAGGGATCAGCACTGGGAGCAGTGGGGGCCAATAGGATCAGCACTGGGAGCAGTGGAAGCCAAAATGATCAGTACTGTGAGCAGTGGGGGCTACAAGGATCAGTACTGAGAGCAGTGGAAGCCAATTTGATCAGTACTGGGAGCAGTGGGGGCTACAAGGATCAGTACTGAGAGCAGTGGAAGCCAATATGATCAGTACTGGGAGCAGTGCGGGCTACAAGGGTCAGTATTGAGAGCAGTGGAAGCCAATAGGATGAGTACTGGGAGCAGTGGGGGCTACAAGGATCAGTATTGAGAGCAGTGGGGGCCATAAAGATCAGTATTACTGGGGACTACAATGATCATTATTGTTAGCAGTGGAAGCCAAAAGGATCAGTAATGGTAGCAGTGGAAGCCAAAAGGATCAGTACTTGGAGCAGTGGGGCCCACAAGGATCAGCACAGCACTGGGAGCAGTGGTGCCCACAAGGATCAGCACTGGGAGCAGTGGGGGCCACTAGGATCAGTACTGGGGACTACAAGGATCAGTACTGGGAGCAGTGGGGCCCACAAGGGTCAGTACTAGCAGCAGTGGGGTCCACTAGGATCAGAACTAGTGGAGGAGATTGAAAGTGTCAGTCTTTGCTGATGACACAAAACTGAGTTTGATTTTATAAGATTACAGAATGATCTAGATAAACTGGCCGCATGGAACATGGCAGATAAAGATTAATTTTAATAAATCTACAGTCTCTGCATAAAAATGAAATGGAAACGTAGGATCATTTGGGTATTCTGGTTACAAGTAAGCAGTTTGCTCAAATTTGGAAAGGAAATTATATTTGCATTGAAGTTATTTAATGCAAATCAAATGTTTTTTTATTAAAGGTCCTCACCTCTGCAGTTGCTCACCTATCTCACCACCCACAATCCAGTTCTTCGCTCCATCCAGCCTCTTTCCTCCAGCATCCAACATACTTTTAGAGTGTCTTCACTCTTCGCTGGTGCTACTCGTGCTGAGCAGGCCTCTGATGTTGTGATGCATGCGTTGAATTGACCCTGGCGATGCACGTCCGGATATCAGACCCAGTATGAAGATACCCAAAGTGGATGTCGTGCACCAAAGGAAAGAAAAAGCCAAATGGAGGAGGACTGGACAGTGGGGGCTTTGGTCACTGCGGGACATGTGAGAGTCAAGTTGAGCTCTTTCCAGTCAGAAAGTTTATCTTGATGTACTCGTGTCCTTTGTCAACCTACTGTATGTAACCATCTTATGCTAATTACCATCAAGCGTCGTACCTGTAAAATGGGTGGACAGTAAGGTTGTCAGTGGGTGGATGGGCTGGCCTAATGGGCTCTATGATTTGACCACCAGAGAAATCACTTTGATATTTAGTCACCAGTTCCACCGGAAGTCGTTTGTCAACATTTTTTCGAAAAGATTCCTTAGTTGTATGTTTCTTTTCCAACGGCAGAGGATAAAACGTGGACTGATGTGTTGTAGTCATGAAATGCTCACCTATAAGCAGATATGTAGTCGGAATTACGAGTAGTCTGGGAGAGAACAAGTATTACAAGTGTAATTTTATGTACACGACTTGAGTAAACCCGTTCTAATCAATACATTGGATGTCATTTCTAGGATCACTCACTACTGACTGATGTCGGAAAGCAAGCGTATGACCACTATGGTCAATGATTGACGGCAGCTGTCATATATATGGTTCATCCTCTTGGGCAGACCTTTACAAAGACCAACACTGTGTCATTGGAGCTTCTGTGCACAATTTTGACCACAATTTTTGCACCTTCTTGCATTTACATGTCAGATAGCGGTTGGCCGAACACTGATTCATTTGACAATTGTTCCTCTGGACTATTGTGACGCCCAGCTGCGCTTGGTATCACAGATCCTGGAAGGGTGCATTGATGGATTCCTCCACAAGAGGCCCCCATAACCATTCACACATCTCCACCTTCCACCTCAGACCAGCAGAGGGAGCCCGTTAGGGATAGATAAATAGGGAAGGTGGAGCCAGGCAGCAGTTAGTCTAGTAGTGAGTCTAGTCTATTCTGGTTTAGCAGTGAGTCCAGTACAGTCTGAGAAGAGTTACCTCAGAGGACAAAAGCCTGTTCCAGCTCCTGCAATTGCTATCCTGCAGTGGAGCTTATCCAGATCAAGACTCAGTGTAGCTCAGAGAAGTGAGCTTTAGGTGTGCCGGCGCCATAAGATCGGTGAAGCGCGGCAAGCTGCCGTTAGTGTGAATAGCCTAAGGAGGGCCCGAGTAGGCCGAAGGCGAGTGGAGAGTTAGTACATAGTGGGCAGAGGAGCTTAACTTGATAACCCCGAAGAATTTACCGGACACCGGGTCCGAAGTTTACCGGGATCTCTATGACCCAGTAAGATATAACCGGAATCCCTGGAGAACTATAAGTCCCAGGATCGCTAAAGTGCTGATACGTAACAGAGCCGGGAGACACATAGGCCGCGCAAGCTGAGGAGCGTGTACTCCAAGGAAAGGCCCTACCACAAGGTCAGCCAGCACAGGACAGAGACAGAGTTAGGCCTAGCTCCAGGCAGGTCAGAAACTTACTACGCAGAGGCAAGTAACAGGAGGCCCTACTCCCGCTCATTGGGGAGGATCCTGACATGCACCCTTCACCCTACAGTGCTCTGGGACGTGCCTGAATTTCCATCAGTAAAAGGTACTGAAGTGACTATCGTGTCTGTCCCTGTTCTTGCCCTGATCCGGCTGGGTCATGTCTGTCCTGCATCCCCTTTTCCGTACGCTGCCCTGAGGCCTAGCTCCACCTGTGGGGAGCTATACCATCGAGCTGCCTTATCATCACCCTCAGTGGACTGCGCAGCACTGGTGATTCTCACCAGAAACCACAGGTGGCGTCACGAACTTTCATAAAACAAAAATTAACCAACAATCCCAGGGTACGAGCCCGGGAGCCGACCACCGCGACATTCCTAAGGCCAGGCTAAAGGCCCGGGTAACCGAGTAATCCCCATCCCCCTGGGCGAGTCACTATCCAATACACATGCATTCTCCCTTTTGTTCTCTGTGGAGAAGAGAATAAGTTGCTGCCAGATACCTCTGATCTCCTATAAGAACTAAAGAATTGGGTGATCCATCTCTCAACCGACACCTGACGTTGATGGAGAGTAAAGACTCATCCATCACATTAGATGGTGGCCAGTTTCACCATAATTGTTGGGTTCGGCCAACATTCACTTAATGTGTATGGCCACCTCTAGGATAACATTGTCTTTATACAGTTTACTTTTGTTCTTTCCTTTACCCTCAATGGCCAGGTGATCTTTTGAAGCTTTCACTGGTTCCACCCTCTTCAGTGTCTTCTCTACAAAATGATCTTGGGTTGTTGTTTTCATGTCGAGAGCATCCCCAGGAAAGAGTAGAGAACCTGTATGTAAAAGTATAAAAAGTCAGAAACTGATGGAAACAATCTCAGTCATTGACTTATTCTTATTTTCCTGGAGAAGGAGATTTTCTTCAATGCAGTGCAAAACAAGGATTTGGTCTAAAAGGACAAGAACCCCCAATAAATTCCTTCCAAACCTTAAGATTCAACTCAACAGACGATGTGACAATGGTCACCTATTGGCTTGGTGTGGCAATTTCCACACTTCCCGTAGACAGTAATGGCGAGTACTCATGTGCACAGCTGACTCTACTTAGCTCCTCCATCTCTTTGGGACCACAGCTACCACACGGCTTCTACTGCATAAAGGAGATCACTGATCCCATCCTTCTGAGAGTTAATAGTCTCCAAACTGGGATTCCCATGAAAATATAGATGTCCCATAATATCTTCACTCTGACCACCCTTGGACTTGGTACAACCTATGGATCATGGCTTGTTATCATGAGCCCCTAACTACCCAACCATGGGAATTTTTGGTATCCTCTCGAGATAGAACATAGAGAAAATTGATGCTTTTGCCGGGGTCATGCCGCAACACTAATTCTGGGTATCGAACATTAGCATCTTGGTACCGGCAATAGTTGGCAGTTCTCCATAGAGTGGTTGCCGCTCCGCTTTCCATTGCTTGTACTGTTCCTTGTTTGTTGTGCTATGTTGAATACTTGAAGCAGGTAAAGGACGCAGGTTATCCGGGGGATGGGTGGGCATCGTCCGTTCTGCCTCTTTGGGTGGATAGTGGAGGCCGTATACTGTCTGGTTCAGTAGGGGCTCCTCTGGGCTCTGATAGTAGCCATCCTGTGCACAAAACAAAGAGTATAAGTCTGATGGTTTTAAGGACATGTAGCAATGATCTACTATACAGAGAAGTGTTCGGGATGTATTTGTACAGTATATACTATGCAGATCAGACTTACAGGAGGTATATATGGCTGGGGTCGTCCTTCTAAGGGCCTTGGTATAAATTCGGTCCTCTGTGTGGTAACGAAATTCATAGGTGGAAGGTTGCGAGGGACAGGAGTATGGAGAGGTCTTTTACTGCTTCTCGGAGGCACGTCTGTGTGAAGAACAATGGAATTTAGTGACAAACTACAACAGATATGACCATCAAGAGATGTTTAGGATATTGCTGACAACAGTCCAGAACTGTCCCGATTTCTCAGATACAGTCCAAGGAAATTTTAAACCATCACAAAGCAAAAAGGGGCAGGCTATGTGTAGACCCCACTCAAAAATGGGTAGGTTGGGAACTAAATGTTTCTAAATTACCAAGCAGTGTTGTTGGAGCGTATGTTAGGCTGTGTGCACATGAGATGTTTGCAGCGGTTTCATGGTGGAATTGCTGCGGATTTTCTCCACTTGTACTGCAAATGGTGAATGCAGTAGTCCATGCTGTGGACTTTCTGTTCAGCTTGTGGATGTGAATCTGTCGGGTACATGCTAAAAGTGAGCAAAATTGTGCAAAAATATTCAAGCTAACTGGAATATTGGAGATGAACTGAAGTCTTTTGGACCACATAAAGGGTATGTACATGCAGTGTCTTTGTTTCACCGGTGGAGCCACTGAGTATTTGTAGGCGAAGCCTCTTTAGGAAAATGCTGCAGTCTTTATATTGCAGTGGCTTCACCGTTGTTTTTTCCGGTGGAGTCTTTTCTCCGTATTTTACACTATAGCGATGGCGGCTTCTTAGCGGTTTCCATCTGGAGAATGAACATGTTACTTCTTTTAGCAGTTTAAACAAGTGACATAAGATGGAGCATGAGCACAGCAATGTCATTTTTATATTCCTGTGCATAACGCTGATTTTTTGCTGCAATTTTGCAACCCTTTTTCAGGCGGCTTCCCGATGGAAACCGCCTGAAAAAGACTGTGTGCTGAAAAAGACATTGCGTGCATATACCCTAAAAACTAAAACATTCCCCTCCAGCTGTACCGACCATTTACATTTCTACTTTTAATTGCACCATAAACTTTACTGCATTGTCAAGTGAATTAGCAATTCAAATATTTTACCAAAATTGGAGCAGGAGATTCTGCTCTTTTTTTGGCCATTATTATTTTGCTCAGACTTTGTATTATGGCGCGGCTCAAAGCTGCACTTTAGTGGGCAAAATGGATAAGAGCAGCAGACGTTCTACATCTCAAATGCATCTTTTACCAACTCGAATTTGTAAAAAAAAAGCTTCTGAAATTTACATGGCTTCTGCAAAAAAAAAGATTGAATAGATATGGGTGTGGCATGAAAAACATGCTCATGTAAAGTTGGCCAAGACGTTGCTGTGTGCACGGGATCTGTAGATATATACGATGATGGAGCAATAGGCTTGATGCTTTGTGGATGGGATGATACATACCGTCCAGTGGAAGTTGAGGCACGTAGACGTACGTTATGGATTTTTATGAGTTCTGCATTACATCAGCACTGATACACGCTGTAACGCTGCCATGTGCATGATGCTGAAGGCTAATCTGAATGGCCAGGCAGGAAATGTAACACCATCCGGCCAGTAATTTTAATCATTGGCAAGGAAGGCTCCGCTATAACAGACTTCATCTGTGTATTCACATTTCAGATGCCCGAATTCCTAACGTTCTAAGCCAGGAACACAAGGAGGAAATAATATGACCATACAATGCGGATTATAGTGCACCCTAAGGTGCCCTCTCCGGTTACTTGGCAGTATATGGCGCACATCTACAACTTTTGTCTTCTGGTTTATCTCTTATCCTCGATCGAGGGATAATATTTCGGGAATTTACTTCTTAGTAAATACAAAGAACAGGAGAGTGGACTCCAGGCAATATGGACTAAAATAATATAAAGTCATTAACAGATTTGGATTTATAAACTTGTATTGCACGGACATTGCCAGTACATCTATGTGCCAGTCTGCCAATATGACAGAACTATTGTTTTGGGAGAAATATAAATGTTTCTAAAATTTGTATAGTATTAAATGAGCTTATATGTCACGACAAAGGAGTTATACAGGATTAGATTTTTTTTTTTTGTAAAAACAGGATTTTGATATTTTTTATACATTTTTGCATTTTATATGTGTGACTCTAGAGGGAATCTTTGAATGAGATGATTTCTAATACCAAAAACTCATGTACTAAAGCCCGTATTGTCAAATAATGAACCAGCAATGGGCAATGATTTCATGCACATAGTCATATTTCAGCTTTGTGCATGCTCCAATTTTGCGCATAATCGGATTACCGCTAATGCATAAACCTATAACATGGCTGTGTGCATGGACGCTAATGGCTATGTTAACTTTTGCACAAAATGTTTTTCATGGTTCATTTGCTTCCTAAATGCAAAGTTATGCAACTTTTTTTAATAAACTTCATTATAAGTTTTTGACCATTTTGCTGATGTAAACTGTCTGTAAGTTCTTTAGCTAACTTAGGGTTCTGCAAAAACGTTACAAAGACAGCTGAGCTGCTGCACCTGGTTCTCTGCTCACTCTCCCTTATCTCAGAGTTAGAGGTAGCAGCAGGGAAAGGAAGGGGGTTGTACACTGATCTGTAATGTATACGGGACAAAGTGTCTCAGGGCAAATGAAACAGGCCATAGACAAGATGGAAAGAGCATGAACTAGAAATAAATGCAGGATAGAAACTGTGCTGAAATATGAGCAATGAATGCAGCAGTAGCCAAAGAGCTCACATCCAGCCTATATTACTGGGAGAGACACACAGAACTCACATGCAGCCTAAATAACTGGCAGAGACACACAGAGCTCATATCCAGCCTATAATACTGGCAGTGACACACAGACTTCACATCCAGCCTATTTTACTGGGAGAGACACACAGAGCTCACATCCAGCCTATATTACTGGGAGAGACATACAGAGCTCACATCCAGCCTATATTACTGGGAGAGACACACAGAGCTCACATCCAGCCTATATTACTGGGAGAGACATACAAAGCTCACATCCAGCCTATATTACTGGGAGAGACACACAGAGCTCATATCCAGCCTATAATACTGGGAGAGACACACATACCTCATAATAATCCTATATTACTAGGAGATACACACAGACCTAGCTTCCAGTCTATATTATTGGACAGGGACACCCACATCTTATACCCAGCCTGTACTACTGGGAGAGACACAAATACCTCACATCCAGCCCATACTACTGGGAAAGACACACAGAGGTCACATCCAGCCTATATTACTGGGAGAGACACACAAACCTCACATCCAGCCTATACTACTGGGAGAGACACACAGAGCTCATATCCAGTCTATAATACTGGCAGTGACACAGAGACCTCACATCCAGCCTATATTACTGGGAGAGACACACAAACCTAACATCCAGCCTATACTACTGGGAGAAACACACAGAGATCACATCCAGCCCATACTACTGGGAAAGACACACAGAGGTCACATCCAGCCTATATTACTTGGAGAGACACACAAACCTCACATCCAGCCTATACTACTGGGAGAGACACACAGACCTCACATCCAGCCTATATTACCGGGAGAGACATACAGAGCTAACATGCAGCCTGTATTAGTGAGAGAGACACACAGAGGTCCCATCCAGCCAATATTACTGGGAGAGACACACAGACCTTAAATCTAGCCTATATTACTGAGAGAGACACAGAGCTCATATCCTGTCTATATTACTGGGAGAGACACATATACCTCACATCCAGCCTATACTACTGGGAGAGACACACAGAGATCACATCCAGCCCATACTACTGGGAAAGACACACAGAGGTCACATCCAGCCTATATTACTTGGAGAGACACTCAAACCTCACATCCAGCCTATACTACTGGGAGAGACACACAGACCTCAGATCCAGCCTATAATACTGGGAGAGACATACAGAGCTAACATGCAGCCTGTATTAGTGAGAGAGACACACAGAGATCCCATCCAGCCAATATTACTGGGAGAGACACACAGACCTTAAATCTAGCCTATATTACTGAGAGAGACACAGAGCTCATATCCTGCCTATATTACTGGGAGAGACACACATACCTCACATCCAGCCTATATTACTGGGAAATATACACAGACCTCACATCCAGCCAATATTACTGGAAGAGAGACACAGAACTCACATCCAGTCTATATTAATGAGAGAGACACACAGACCTCACATCCAGCCTATATTACTGGGAAAGACACACAGACCTCACATCCAGCCAATATTACTGGGAGAGACACACAACACTCACATCCAGTCTGTATTACTGGGAGAGACACACAGACTTTAAATCTAGCCTATATTACTGAGAGAGACACACATACCTCACATCCAGCCTATATTACTGGGAGAAACACACAGACCTCACATCCAGCCTATATTACTGGGAGAAACACAGATGCCTCACATCCAGCCTTTATTACTGGGAGAGACATACAGAAATCACATCCAGCCTATATTACTGGGAGAGACACACAGAGCTCACATCCAGCCTATATTACTGGGAGAGACACACAGAGCTCACATCCAGCCTATATTACTGGGAGAGACACACATACATCACATCCAGCCTATATTACTGGGAGAGGCACACATACCTCACATCCAGCCTACATTGCTGGAAGAGACAGACATACCTCACATCCAGTCTATATTACTGGGAGAGACACAGAGAGCTCACATCCAGCCTATATTACTGGAAGGGACAGACATACCTCACATCCAGTCTATAATACTGGGAGAGACACACAGAGTTCACATCCAGCCTATATTACTGGGAGAGACACACATAGCTCACATCCAGCCTATATTACTGGGAGAGACACACAGAGCTCACATCCAGCCTATATTACTGAGAGAGACACACAGAGCTCACATCCAGCCTATATTACTGGGAGAGACACACAGCGCTCACATCCAGCCTATATTACTGGGAGAGACACAAAGAGCTCACATCCAGCCTATATTACTGGGAGAGACACACAGAGCTCACATCCAGCCAATATTACTGGGAGAGACACACAGACCTTAAATCTAGCCTATATTACTGAGAGAGACACAGAGCTCATATCCTGCCTATATTACTGGGAGAGACACACATACCTCACATCCAGCCTATATTACTGGGAAATATACACAGACCTCACATCCAGCCAATATTACTGGGAGAGAGACACAGAACTCACATCCAGTCTATATTAATGAGAGAGACACACAGACCTCACATCCAGCCTATATTACTGGGAGAGACACACAGAGCTCACATCCAGCCTATATTACTGAGAGAGACACACAGAGCTCACATCCAGCCTATATTACTGGGAGAGACACACAGAGCTCACATCCAGCCTATATTACTGGGAGAGACACACAGAGCTCACATCCAGCCTATACTACTGGGAGAGACACACAGAGATCACATCCAGCCTATATTACTGGGAGAGACACACAGAGCTCACATCCAACCTATATTACTGGGAGAGACACACAGAGCTCAGATCCAGCCTATACTACTGGGAGAGACACACAGAGCTCACATCCAGCCTATATTACTGGGAGAGACACACAGAGCTCACATCCAGCCTATATTACTAGGAGACACAGACAGATCTAGCTTCCAGTCTATATTATTGGATAGGGACACCCACATCTTATACCCAGCCTATACTACTGGGAGAGACACTCAGACCTCATATCCAGCCTATACTACTGGGAGAGACACACATAGATCACCTCCAGCCTATATTACTGGGAGAGACACACAAACCTCACATTCAGCCTATATTACTTGGAGAGACACATAGACCTCACATCCAGACTATATTACTGGAGAGACACACAAACCTCATATCCAGCCTATATTACTGGGAGAGAGACACAGAGCTCACATCTAGCCTATATTACTGGGAGAGACACACGGAGCTTACATCCAGCCTATATGAATGAGAGAGACACACAGACCTCACATCCAGCCTATATCATTGAGAGATACACACATACCTCACATCCAGCCTATATTACTGTGAGACACCCAGACCTCACATCCAGCCTATATTACTGGGAGAGACACACAAACCTTACATTCAGCCTATATTACTGGGAGAGACACAGAAACCTCACATCCAGCCTATATTACTGGGAGAGACACAGAGCCAGCCTATATTACTGGGAGGGACACACATACAGCTCACATCCAGCCTATATTACTGGGAGGGCCACTTGCACAAGAAAAAAAAAATCTGGAAATTAGATAGGGCAGCAAACTGTATATCAGGAGATTTGAAAATGAATGAAGGAAAAAAAGTTTGCAGACAAACTTAGTGCAAATTCATTATCTAAAGCTAACCAGTAATGTAAAAATATATATTTTTCCATGTCAAAGGTGACCATAGCTTTTAAAGTAACGCGTTGGGCAAAACTAAATCGTATACACTGCGTTGTGCCATGTTCAGTGCCTTGAGGAGAAAAGCAAATAACAGCAATGTGAGAATCCCTATGTCGTTCATCGATCTACCCTGCTCTATAACACATCATAAAAACAATATCACTTACTCTTTGGGATGTTGAATGTGGCCTTGTAGTGGGATATATAACATTCGCCATTCGTTCCTCTGCGCTGAGTGTGTTGCCGTTTCTTGCAGTCTTTGTGATGTTTGTGTCGCCTGCAGAGGTGCAAGCAACAGCACAATGGTTTACAAACTGTGCACCCTACATGCCCACCCCACTCATCCAAGCATTTGTACCCCAATTTTAGCCTTAAGTTTGACCTTGCTCTTGTATGCAAATTGTCTCTTCAGAAAGGAAGAGGACTAGAACTCTAGCGCCCATTGGGGATTCTAGAGTTCTAGTCCTCTTCCTTTCTGAAGAGACTATTTGAATATTTAATTTCCCAGAGAAGCATGCATGGCTTCTAAGTCTCTTCACTCTGACATGCCAGACTTGGTTTATCACTCTCCACAAGGAGAAAGGTTACCCCTTGAACCTTGTTTCTAGCAATATTTGTGCAGGAAGTGATCAATTGCAATGTGTGATACTTTGCCCCCTTCATGCCTCATTTCCAGCCACTTGAATATTTGTTTTAGGTACGAGGACAGTCTCATGATGGAGCATTCCAACATTATCCACCAGAAATGAAATGCTGCATTCTGGAAAGTTTCAGGCGGCTTAAATGAGTTATCCACCTTTTGGGACATTTTTAATGCATACATGTATCGCTTAAAATAATTTTTGCATTTGGATAGCATTAAAAATTTTGCAATGTTTGTCTTCTATAGTTGCAATTTTCTATTGCTAGCTGCAAGATGAGTTAACTGAGAATCTGTCAGTGAGCATGTTCAGATTACATGAGTGTTTGTAAATCTTATCTGTCCTCTCAGCTGATTTATGACCACAGACCGCATTAAAGTTGAATGTGCAGGGAAACGGTGAACCTGTAAAATGAAAATGGTGCAACATTTTTCATGAAAACCAATTGCAAAAATGATTTTTTTTATATAACCAAATATATCTAATTAAGTAAAAACAATAATTGTCCCCAAAGTTGGAGAACTGGAAACCAGGAGAACTGCCAACGCTTACAGGAGTCCAGCAGGTCTTCCCTCTTTCTGGAAGCGTCCTGGATATTTTGGAACACTTGGCACTTTGGCAGGTATAATGGTAACTAAGCTTAATGTGCATTTACATTTTGTGATGCTGTAGCCACAAGTTATGGCCATATGTATACAGTCATATATGATGTATAGAAAAGGTTGTGCAGGTGTGAATACTTGTGCAAGCATGTACGAATGTGGAAAGAGTAACATGCAGGCGTTTAACATTTTGACATTATCTATATAGACATTATCTATATTAGAGTATAATAGTCATAAAAAAGTTGTATATATTGTCGACAGGTCATAGTGGTCTTAAAAAAAAAAGGCGTAGAACAAATACCTTTATATTGCAACCATGTATAGAAAGTCATAATTGTGCTACATTTCTACATGAACGTGCACTTAAAAAGCTCCTGTGGCGTCATTTGTAGCAAATGTATCATTGAGGTGCAAAACTTGATAAAGATGGAGTTGAAGTTAGTAAAGTTTTTAAAAGTTTTGGGGATAAATTTGGGATTGTGTGTCTGAAGCCATCCCAAGGTCAGGTGCAGACGAGTGTATTTTCAGACCGAGTGCAATCCGACAAAACATCAGATCACACTCAAACCAATGTTATTCTATGGGGCTGTGCACATGTCTGTTTTTTTCCTTGGGCAGAGACTGTTTGAGGGAAAAACACAACATGCCAGAGTCTGTTCTGATATTCGGATCGCACTCGGCCATGCAAGTCCGTGGAAAACATCTGACTGCACTCGGATGACATCTGAGTGCAGTACGATTTCCTCAGCCTCACAAAATGGTGAAGATGGAGACATTTTTTTCTCATTTAAGAGAATCAGAGCACACTGTGATCAGACTCTGATCAGAGTGTCATTTGCATAAGCGACCCAATGCTCTTGGATCAAAGAATCTACGACCGTCTACACCTGCCCTAAGAAGGAGAAAAAGATAACATCTGGGTGCCAAGAGGCTCCGGAGAAGTTCCTTAACTATTAGGAACAATCAAAAAACTTTTACTTCTGGTCCTCACTGTATTGGAAATGTAGAATCTGATGCATAATACTCTGCTGGACCCAATCCTATAAAAATTCGGGCACAGTATTCTGTAAATAACAGGTTCAGCTCTGCTACATCTGTGGGTTAGCATCATACGTGCACTGAATACGCTAATTAAGCATTTTACACTTCGTGTAGCAAAATAGGTTCCAAAAAAAAAAGTTTCCAGCAAACTTCTGAAAACTTTTGTAACTTTTTATAACTTTTTAGTAACTTTTTGCTTACTACACTGAATGTGACAGATGATATAGACATATCCTGCATGTAACAGCGTATATTATTTTCTCACCCGCAGTCGCACAGCTCACAGATACAAGAGACCGACGAAGGATCCATGTTCTAAAATCCCCGTATGGTGAATGCAGGATCCCTGTTTTGTGTTTCCATGGTCCCTCGTCTTCTCCTCCCCTCTCAATTTGGAATAGAAAAGCCGGTTTTACCAGAGGAGATTGAGCGGCTTATTGTATAGCGGTTTGTGTACCTGACAACCTCCCAGCAAACAGTGACAGAGTACAATGGTACGGGCAGGAAGAGGACAAAGCCAAAAAAGAAAGAAAAAAGGGGCAGCGGTAGGCTGGCAGGGCGCAGCGCCCGCTTCACGTGCTTATTATGTCGCATTGCTGGATGCAAATATTCATATTAATGTTGGCAAGAAAATCCCCGTTGTGCTGATCTGCTTACAAATCACACACAAAGCAACAGATCCGACACTTTTTACCTTTCATGAACCTTAAACTTTTTTTGGTGCATTATTATGTACAGAGCAAATAACTATTCTCTGCATATTTTCATTCTTAAAGGGAAACTTGTACACATAAATGTAATGGTATAGCTGAATAGGTAATTGTCCCCCTGTACAAATGGTAACTTTTTTTTTAGAGATCCGATGTGTCAGTCATGAGAAATCTAGTGAAGAAGTCATATGAAAGAAAGGCAGGAAGAGCACTGGGGGTGTGTCAATGCACAGGAAGTGTGTCAATGCACAGGAAGTGTGTCAATGCACAGGAAGTGTGTCAATGCACATATGTGACGCCCAGCTGCGCTTGGTATCACAGATCCTAGAAGAGTGCATTGATGGATTCCTCCACAAGAGGCCCCCATAAACATTCACACATCTCCACCTTCCACCTCAGACCAGCAGAGGGAGCCCATTAGGGATATAAATAGGGAAGGTGGAGCTAGGCAGTTCAGTTCCTCTGGAGAGTTCAGCAAGTACAGACCTGAATACAGAGTCGAGCTCAGTCTAGTCAAGTCTGTTGAGAGAGTTCCTTCAGTGGAGCATAATTCAGACTCAGTTGTAGCTCAGAATAGTGAGCTTTAGGTGTGCCGGCGCCATAAGATCGGTGAAGCGCGACAAGCTGCCGTTAGTGTGAGTAGCCTAGTGAGGGCCCAAGCGTGGCCGAAGGCGAGTGGAAAGTGAGTAGCAGTGTGGGGACAGAGGAGCTTACCCAGCTCACCCCGAAAGATATACCGGACACCGGGTCCGAGCTTACCGGGATCTCTACGACCCAGTAAGGCATAACCGGAATCCCTGGAGAACTACAGGTCCCAGGTTCACCAGAGAACTGATACGTAACAGAGCCAGGAGACACATAGGCTGCGTAAGCAGGGAGCGTGCACTCCAAGAAAAGGCCCTACCACAACGTCAGCCGGTGCAGGACAGAGATAAAGTTAGGCCTAGCTCCAGGCAGGTCAGAAACTTACTACGCAGAGGCAAGAAACAGGAGGCCCTACACCCGCTCATTGGGGAGGATCCTGATATGCACCCTTCACCCTACAGTGCTCCGGGACGTGCCTGAATTTCCATCAGTAAAAGGTACTGAAGTGACAATCGTGTCTGTCCCTGTTCTTGCTCTGACCCGGCTGGGTCTCGCCTGTCCTGCATCCCCCTCTCCGTACGCTGCCCTGAGGCCTAGCTCCACCTGTGGGGAGCTATACCATCGAGCTGCCTTATCACCGGCCTCAGTGGACTGCCGCAGCGCTGGTGATTCTCACGAGAAACCACAGGTGCCGTCACGAACTTTCATAAACTTAACAAACAATCCCCTTTTAAAAGCTGACCCCAGAGTACGGGCCCGGGAGCTGACCACCACGACATCCCCAAGGCCAGGCAAAGGCCCGGGTACCGAGTCATCCCCATCCCCTGGGCTTGTTATCTTTCCTGGCGTCACGAACAGGATCCCGTGCCCGCTGCAATGACGGAGTGTTATACCCGTTGCCACCGGGTACTGTGCGCCTTTAATTAAAAACTGTGTGTTTTGACTGTGGTGAAGATTGCCGCCATTGTTGGGCCGCCGAGCGAGAAGAAGGTAGTAACTGCGGGAACCTGAGGGGCGTACCTGCAAAAGCGTGTGATGCCCCGGACACGCCCCACGCCTCGACGTCAAACCAAGAAGCGCCAGGTCCTGGAAGGAGCGTCGCTGAACGCTCTGACGTAGGACGCAAGCGACGCAAGGTCCGGAAGACGACCGTCACCTGCGGAGCTGCGGCCTACCGGAAGAAAAGAAGGTAGGCCACGGTTTGCTAGGGGGGCGCCAGGATGTCCGAGGAACAGCACAACGCTGGAATACCGGTTAACGGCCCTGATGTACAACCCGCGCCCGACGCCAGGCAGGCCGAGGCGGCTGCTCTATCAGCAGCGCCTGTAACTCCTGTCATCCCCATAACTCTACCGTACATTACTGGAGCAAAATGGCTCCCCCAGTACAACGGCAAACCAGATACCCTGTCTGGATTCAAACGGAAGATATGTGGTATCTTAAACATGTACTCTATGACAAGCAAGCAGAGGGCCGCTGTTGTATTAGGACAACTGACTGGTGCTGCGGAACGGGAAGTAGAAACATGGTCAGCCGCAGACCAGGAGTCAGTGTCCGCAATCTTTCAAAAGCTACAGACTGTTTTTGAGGATCATACTGAGGCGGACCTTCGGATGAGGTTCTACAACTGTTCCCAACAGCCGGAGGACAATGTTCGGGAGTATGCCTGGCGTCTACAAGGGGCCCTGCGGGCTCTGAAACAGGTTAGTCCGACCAGCATCGAAAATGAAAACAAAATGCTGAAGGAACAGTTTGTCTGGGGACTGAGGTCTCCAGAGAGCAGGATTGTGTGTTGGTGGTCCTTAGATCATCCAGATGCCACCTTTGACAATCTGAAGGACATGGCTATAAAAGGACTGCAGCCCCTGGAAACAAATGCCATCCAATGTTACCAGGTTGGGGCTACCCCAGTGCCTGCTACACCCACCTTTTCCCCAGTGGCTGCTGAAGCTAAGGTTCCAGCAACGTCCCCTAGAGAGCTGGACAGTCTGCGCTCTGAAGTGCGCCAGTTGAGCAAAACCCTGACCACTGTGCTGAGTGCTCTGAAGCTGCGGACGGAGCCCGAGGAAGGAGGGAAAATCCTGTTAGCCGATAGCCCTGAGGATGTCCCCTGGATGCGAAGGAGGAGGAGGACAACACCACCCTCTACGAGGATCAGTGACCAGCGCCGTCCACAGAAGGAGCCTGCCTGCTACCGCTGCCGCAAGACCGGACACACCGCCCAGAATTGTCCTTTAAACGAGAAAACCCTGGGGCCGAGGGCCGACACCCAGGAGTAAACACCCCAGGCCCATCAGACTGGTACAACAGGTTCGTCGGAGGAAGACCTTTCCTGTCCATAGTGCTGGACGGCATCCCGACGCACGCTCTGCTGGACACAGGATCTCAGGTAACCATCATGCCTGACGTCCTCTACAAGAGGTTCTGGTCCATGGACGACCTAAGTCTGCCAGCTCCAAATCTTTCTGTTTATGCCTCAAATGGACTCCCCCTTAACCTAATCGGGGTTAAGAATGTGACAGTAAAAGTGGGGAGAGTGGAGCTGAAGGACCAGGGACTAATTGTAGTAGAGACTAACCCTGATGATACCAATCCGTATATGGTACTAGGCACTAACATTGTTGGTAACTGTTTGGGAGAAGTTGTGTTCTTGCTCCAACAGATAGCTGACACTGCCAGACCAGGACAGAGGAGGGCGCTGCAGAAGGAGATCCGAGTCCTGATGTACCAACAGCAAGTAAGGTTAACAGACGGTGAAATTGGTAATGTGCGGGTGACAGACCTCATACCCATTGTGATCCCCCCAATGAGTGAAATGCTTATCTGGTGTAGAGCTGCCATAGGTCTTAGAGGACAGAGCTACCAGGCGGTAGTAGAACCCCTTTGCTCCGAGCACAGACCCATGCTCTTAACCACCAGAGGAGTGGTAGATGTACGCAATGGGAGGGTGCCCGTCCGTCTTCTCAACTGTGGGGAAGATGAGGTCAGATTGCCACGTTATGCCACTGTTGCCAAATTACATGCTGTAAATAACAACTGCATTCACAAGGTGGAGTCATTAACATCACCAGACGCAGTGGAGGATGATGACCCTGCAACCCAGGTGGAGGATTGATGTCAACAGCTCCATGTTGGGACAGACACAACTCCTGCCCATCAGAAACAGGGTGTACACCGGGTGGTTCAAGAATACGCGCAGGTGTTCAGTAAGCATCCACTTGACTTCGAGAGGATTAAGGGGGTTCAACATCATATCCCCACAGGTGGCCATCCACCCATCAAAGAACATTATAGGCCTATACCCCCAGCTCACTACCAGAAGGCTAAGGAAATGTTGCTCAACATGAGAAAGGCGGGGGTAATAAGGGATAGTTGTAGTCCCTGGGCAGCTCCCCTAGTGCTAGTTAGGAAAAAGGACGGGAGCATGAGAATGTGTGTAGATTACCGTCAAGTAAATCGCATTACACATAAAGATGCATACCCTTTACCACGCATAAAGGAGTCCCTAGCTGCCTTAAAGTCTGTAAATTACTTTTCCACCCTTGACCTCACTAGTGGGTACTGGCAAGTAGCTGTGGCTGAGGAGGATCGGGAGAAGACGGCCTTCACTACCCCGATGGGACTCTGCGAGTTCAACAGTATGCCGTTTGGACTCTGCAATGCCCCCGGGACGTTCCAGAGATTGATGGAGTGCTGCCTGGGACACCGCAACTTCGAGACTGTGTTAATTTATCTGGATGACGTGATAGTGTACTACAAAACGTATGAGGACCACTTGAAGCACCTGGCAGAGGTATATGAGTCACTGTCCCGGTACGGGATGAAGTTGAAGCCCTCAAAGTGCCACCTGCTCAAGAGAAAGGTACAGTACTTGGGGCACATTGTCAGTCCGGAAGAGGTGGCATCAGACCCGGAGAAGGTCACTGCCATCCAGAAGTGGCCGGAGTCAAAGAACCTCAAGGAGGTGCGTCAGTTCTTGGGACTAGTAGGATACTACCGGAGGTTTGTAAAAGACTACACCAAGAAAGCAGCTCCTCTGCAAGACCTCCTGGTAGGGCAGTCCCCCAAGGGCAGAAACCCCTCATTCCACTGGGGTAAGGAGCAAGCCGAGTCGTTTCAGGAGATGAAGGAGATCCTGACAGGCAATGAGATCCTAGCCTACCCTGACTACAGCCAACCGTTCCTGCTGTATACTGATGCCAGCAACAAAGGGCTGGGCGCGGTCCTAAGTCAGAAGCAGAATGGCCAAGAGAAAGTGATCGCATACACAAGCAGGAATCTCCGCCCGACCGAGAGGAACCCAGAGAACTATAGCAGCTTTAAGTTGGAGTTCCTGGCCTTGGTCTGGGCCATCACTCAAGGGTTCAAGCACTATCTAGCCTCCAGTAAGTTCACTGCCTTCACTGATAACAACCCCTTGACCCATCTTGAAACAGCTAAGCTAGGAGCACTGGAACAGCGATGGATGGCTCGGCTGTCAAATTATCAATTCACAAATAAATACCGGGCGGGCCGCAAGAACGGCAATGCTGATGCCCTGTCCAGGATGCCTCACCAGTCAGACACGGAAGAAGAAGTGGATGACCTGGAAGAGATCGAGCTACCTGCCTTTCACCGGAATGGGATGATCCACGAGCAACGAGCCTCCAGGAGGCAGCGTGGAAAGACGTTAAACTCTCTGCCTCACCACAGCTGGAAAGAGACCCAGGACAGTGACCCGGTTGTCAGCCGCATCAAGGAGCTGATAACCCAAGAGGAACCTGGAAAAAGAAGCGTCTCCGCAAGCAAAGCAGCTGTGGAACGAGAGAAGCCGGCTGTTTATCTACCGTGAGAAGCTGTGCCGGAGGTACGTCAATCCAAAAACCCATGAGATGGTATGGCAGATAGTGGTCTCCAAGACAGACATCCAAATGGTGTTGGAGGCCTACCATGATCAGGAGGGCACTTTGGCTGGAAAAAGCTAGAGACCCTGCTGAAGTGTCGATTCTACTGGGTACGAATGCGCAGCTCCATTGAGCGGTGGTGCCGGGACTGTGAACCCTGTGGCCTTAGAAGAAAAGACAACAGCAGCCGGAAGGCACCCCTGCAACCCATCAAGACGACTCGACCCCTGGAGATCGTGGCCCTGGACCATGTCAAGCTGTCCCCCAGCAGGTCAGGGTACTCTTATGCTCTGACCATGGTGGATCACTACTCACGTTTCCTGGTGGTCGCCCCCGTCAAAGACCTGACGGCAGAGACAGCAGCAAAAACGTTCCAAGCGTATTTCTGTAGACCCCATGGTTATCCTGAGCAGGTGCTGACGGACCAAGGCCCGGCCTTTGAGGCTGAGTTATTCAAGGAGTTCTGCCATCTATACGGGTGTAAGAAGATAAGAACTACACCGTACCACCCACAAACCAATGGTCTCTGTGAGAAGATGTATAACATCATCATCGACCTGCTAAAGACCATAACACTTGAGGAGAAAAATCAGTGGCCAGACCTACTACCTGACCTAGTAGATCTGTATAATCATATACCAGTAAGTTCCACCAATTGCACTCCGGCATATCTCATGCGGGCAAGGCCAGGAAAGCTGCCCATGGACCTGGAGCTTGGTGTGGCTGAGCCTGAAGCTGATATGACCACTGAGGACTGGGACACGACCAGACAAGAGCAGTACAGGAGGGTACAAGCCTATGTCGAGCACAGTCTCACTCGGGTGAGAGAAAAGCAGGAGGCGCACTACAACAAAAACGCGCCCGCAGAACCCTTCACACCTGGTGAATTAGTATTAAAAAGGAAGAGAAGAAACCACAAACTTGATGACCAGTGGGAGAGAGAACCCTACACTGTGTTGAATTCAAGATTTGATAATAAGAAGACCTGCTTATTTAGTCGAGATGGAGGAAGAACGTCTGCAACAGTGTCCAGGGATCACCTAAAGTTGTGTCCAGACCTGCTAAAGCCTCAAGAAGGAGTGCTTCTCACTGTACCGGAGGAACCTGAAGAACCAGTAATACATACTGATTTGGGAGACTTCCCAGCAAATTGGCCTCAAATAGGAGAAGCAGTAATCATTCCAACACTCCAATTCTTCGAACAGACAGAAGACGCTCCACAGCAAGTTGAACCTGTAAGTGCTGTGGAAGAGCCAGCTCAAGAAGTATCCCCGGACGAAGGATCCCCGGTAGGAGCAGAGCAAGAGGGCCCAGCCAATGTTACACTTGCCAGTCCCAGAGAGAGGTTAAGGCAGTTTTACAACTTAGTCACACGTAGAACTGGTAGGGTAACTGACAATGAAGACTCTAATACCACACAGATCACCGCACTACGCAGATCAACACGTAGCACGCGAGGCAAACCGCCTGTCAGATACACTGAATAAAATAGCTAAACTCTGACAAGTGTAGATAGTTACCCCGGGGGCATTGTGTATTATTGTATTGTATTATTGTGTATTTTCATGCATATGTATGTTATTTTGTGCTTTGCTTTATTACTGAACAGTCTAAGTGATATGGACACTTTGCCTATTTACTTCCTTATTTATCTAAGAACTCCGTGGCTGAGGACTGTGTGCAGCCCAAAAACTGCTTCTTGTATATAATTGCGCTCCCTGGAGTGCCCCTTTTAGGTGACCTCAGAAGTAAAACCTGTCTGGAGTGGCTCTACTGGAGGTCCAACTCGGGACCTTCATGCCCTGCAGCCACCCCAGGGCCTACGTTGAGGGTTTGGGACAGGTCCCTCAAACTACCAAGTACTCTACCCTGTGAGATGGACATCCTGTTTGGGAACCTCACTGCAAGAGACTTGAATTCTGATGACACTTTGTATTTGGTTATGTTATTATGTAACGTTTAAGCTTGGTGCCTCCCATAAAGGGAAGATTGTTCATGTTTTACTATTGTTGTTTTAAAATGTACTTCAGCCCGGGAGTGCTGAGCTTTGCTAGGGGGAAATGTGACGCCCAGCTGCGCTTGGTATCACAGATCCTAGAAGAGTGCATTGATGGATTCCTCCACAAGAGGCCCCCATAAACATTCACACATCTCCACCTTCCACCTCAGACCAGCAGAGGGAGCCCGTTAGGGATATAAATAGGGAAGGTGGAGCTAGGCAGTTCAATTCCTCTGGAGAGTTCAGCAAGTACAGACCTGAATTCAGAGTCGAGCTCAGTCTAGTCAAGTTTGTTGAGAGAGTTCCTTCAGTGGAGCATAATTCAGACTCAGTTGTAGCTCAGAATAGTGAGCTTTAGGTGTGCCGGTGCCATAAGATCGGTGAAGCGCGGCAAGCTGCCGTTAGTGTGAGTAGCCTAGTGAGGGCCCGAGCGTGGCCGAAGGCGAGTGGAAAGTGAGTAGCAGTGGGGGGGCAGAGGAGCTTACCCAGCTCACCCCGAAACATATACCGGACACCGGGTCCGAGCTTACCGGGATCTCTACGACCCAGTAAGGCATAACCGGAATCCCTGGAGAACTACAGGTCCCAGGTTCACCAGAGAGCTGATACGTAACAGAGCCAGGAGACACATAGGCCCGGTAAGCAGGGAGCGTGCACTCCAAGAAAAAGCCCTACCACAACGTCAGCCGGTGCAGGACAGAGATAAAGTTAGGCCTAGCTCCAGGCAGGTCAGAACTTACTACGCAGAGGCAAGAAACAGGAGGCCCTACACCCGCTCATGGGGGAGGATCCTGATATGCACCCTTCACCCTACAGTGCTCCGGGACGTGCCTGAATTTCCATCAGTAAAAGGTACTGAAGTGACAATCGTGTCTGTCCCTGTTCTTGCTCTGACCCGGCTGGGTCTCGCCTGTCCTGCATCCCCCTCTCCGTATGCTGCCCTGAGGCCTAGCTCCACCTGTGGGGAGCTATACCATCGAGCTGCCTTATCACCGGCCTCAGTGGACTACCGCAGCGCTGGTGATTCTCACCAGAAACCACAGGTGGCGTCACGAACTTTCATAAACTTAACAAACAATCCCCTTTTAAAAGCTGACACCAGAGTACGGGCCCGGGAGCTGACCACCGCGACATCCCCAAGGCCAGGCAAAGGCCCGGGTACCGAGTCATCCCCATCCCCTGGGCTTGTCACATAGACTGCCCTCAATACACAGGAGGAGTGTCAATGCACATAGACTGCCCTCAATGCACAGGAGGAGTGTAAGTGCACATAGACTGCCCTCAATACACAGGAGGAGTGTCAATGCACATAGACTGCCCTCAATACACAGGAGGAGTGTCAATGCACATAGACTGCCCTCAATACACAGGAGGAGTGTCAATGCACATAGACTGCCCTCAGTGCACAGGAGGAATGTCAATGCACATAGACTGCCATCAATACAGAGGAGGAGTGTAAATGCACATAGACTGCCCTCAATACACAGGAGGAGTGTAAATGCACATAGACTGCCCTCAATACACAGGAGGAGTGTAAATTCATATAGACTGCCCTCAATGCACAGGAGGAGTGTCAATGCACACAGACTGCCCTCAATGCACAGGAGGAGTGTCAATGCACAGGAGGAGTGTCAATGCACAGGAGCAGTGTCAATGCACATAGACTGCCCTCAATGCACAGGAGGAGTGTCAATCCACAGGAGGAGTGTCAATGCACAGGAGGAGTGTCAATGCACATAGACTGCCCTCAATGCACAGGACGAGTGTCAATGCACATAGACTGCCTCAATACAGAGGAGGAGTGTCAATGCCCATAGACTGCCCTCAATACACAGGAGGAGTGTCAATGCACATAGTCTGGCCTCAATACAGAGGAGGAGTGTCAATGCACATAGACTGCCCTCAATACAAAGGAGGAGTGTCAATGCACAAAGACTGCCCTCAATACAGAGGAGGAGTCTCAATGCACATAGACTGCCCTCAAAACAGAGGAGGAGTGTCAATGCACATAGACTGCCCTCAATACACAGGTGGAGTGTCAATGCACATAGACTGCCCTCAATACACAGGAGGAGTGTCAATGCACATAGTCTGACCTCAATACACAGGAGGAGTGTCAATGCACATAGACCGCCCTCAATACACAGGAGGAGTGTCAATGCACATAGACTGCCCTCAATACACAGGAGGAGTGTCAATGCACATAGACTGCCCTCAATACACAGGAGGAGTGTCAACGCACATAGTCTGACCTGAATACACAGGAGGAGTGTCAATGCACATAGACCGCCCTCAATACACAGGAGGAGTGTCAATGCACATAGTCTGGCCTCAATGCTCTTCTAGTCTGATTTGCTTTATTTCCCTGAATATTAATGTTTTTATACCAATCATTAAGGATATTTAATGCAAACCTCAGAATTCAAGTATCCACAGTGCAAAAAAAAAAAAAAAGATGAGGTCAAAACTAGAGGTGAGTGCATCGATCCTTATCGAGCTGGATTAATTATGAACCTCTCTAAAATCTTCGTTTCTGAAATTTTTGCAATTCAGTTTCCACAAATCTAGCAAAACAGAGGCAACCATAGTGCTCTCTTCTAGGAGTGCTGGGAAGGGGATAAAATGATAAAATACACTATGCCATTATGTCTTTGGTTCTGATGACGGTAATTGGTCTCACGCGGCAACCCAAGGGGGCAGTGCAGGACATTGACGTTACTGACATGCGCCGTCCCCCAATGTGACCCATTGGGATCTATCACTGGGCTCAGTGCTGGAAGAGCCAAGGACCAAAGGATCGGGGCGCTGCAGTGGAAGGAGTCAGGTAAGGGCAGATGACTGGGGAGTATAAGGTATTTTATAGTTTTGACCACTTTCCTGGATTTATTATGTTTCGGAGATCTCGGAGCAAAATAGACGTCTTTTCATAGAAATCGGAGACCAAATTGAAGTGAAACGGCCAGAAAATAATTTTGGGAGATTTGTTCATCTCTAGTTATAATGTTCTTGTCAACTGGAACCGGTCGGCATCTGGGAGATGAGCATGCGGCCCCAAATGTCCATCCCCCTTTTGATATTCATGCCCCATTGAGACCATTCCCCGCCCATTTTTCTTCCCTCTACGTCTCCACCGGTGACTTTCCAAAAGGAAGGGCCACAAAAGACTCCGGAATCGTTCATTTCGTTGAGGTTTTGGCAGTGCTCGGGTGTTTTTCCAACCTTTATGAAAGTGCAAGAAGTCTCCCCTTTTTCCAAGAGAGAGTTGACAAGGTGTTAGGACGCAGTCAGCCAGCCGTATAAATCGGACAGAGGTCGTAAGGCAGTGCATGGACTGGCCGGAGACTTTCATGACCTGAGTGTGACAGCTTCATGTATTTCTACGTAGTTATCATGCTTGGCTAGGTAGAGCCGCCGGCCAGTCCGTGCACTGCGGTCGGATTTCGCTCTGATTTATACGGCTGTGTGACTGCACCTTTATAAAGAGTAAGCTGAAAACCATGAACATTTTAAAGTGTCCGCAATTTTGGCCACCTCTGGGACAGATTAATACAGCTGTCTTAGTCGTCTATAGCAAACAATCACAGTGGTGCTCTCATTGTACCAGTGCAGATGGCTGCCATCTTGGTACTCCTGTGACACCCGGCCACAAGCCTGGCTTCAAAAGAGACCATGATTCACACTATATACTACAGTACCATAGTATTATAATATATAGAATGAGCAATTAAACAATTGCAGGTTAAGTCCCTATGGGAAGTAAATAATGTGAAAAAATGTTTTTTAAACTATAAGAATAATTAAAAAAAAATAAAGTATAGACAAGTTTGACTTCTTCTGCTTCTCCCAGTTTAAAAATAAAGAAATAATAAAAAAATATATATAAATAACATTTTTGGCATGAATGTGCCCATGAAATTAATCAAACATGTATGGTAAACATCGTAAAAAAAAGAAATAAAAATCAAGACCGAATTGCTGTTTTCTGTTGTTGAAAAAATGCAATAAAATGTGATTAAAAATTCTCTATGTACGCAAATTGATGCCAATTAAAATGTCAGCTTGGCATGCAAAAGCAAACCCTCACACAGGTCTATCGACTGAAAAGTAGAAAAGTTATCGTCTCAGAAAATGTCGGAAAAAAACCCCCCAAAACATAAGAATTTTTTAAATATATATAATAGTAACAATTAAATAAATATATATTATATATAAATATATATATTTATTTATTTTTATTTTTTTGCAAATTTCCAAAGTTTTAGAAGTATTAAAATAAAATAAAAATACCTATACAACTTCGATATCATCGTATTTCTACTGACTTGAAGAATAATGTTGTCGGGTCATTTTGCTGGAGAATTAAATAATAATGGTGGGATTCTGTTTTATTTCTTGTTTGTTATTTTTCACCATACTTGGATTTTTTTTCCATTGTATGGTGACATGAATGGTATAAACTTTTCCTGGAAAAAATAAGAGCCCTCAGCTGAAAAAAAAAAAGTTATGACTGTTGGGAAAAAGGGGAGGAAAAAAATGGAAAAAGCAAAAAAAAAAAAAAAAAAAAAATTGCCCAGTCATGATGGGCAATGACTCCTGAGCTCTGATTGGTTACAGTTTTTCCGTTTTAGATTCATGAGGCCGACGGATACGAATATTTAATTACCAAATTTGACAATTTACCCAAAGTTGAAAACTTTTTGATTTATAAATAAAGTCTTAAAACTTCATTAAAAAATCCATTTAATCAGCGAAAAAAAATTACATTTGTTGTCGCCAAACGTTAATCGGCATTTCATGAAGTCGGTGATCGCATTCTCCTGCCAAAATGCAATTAGATTTGGCTGCTGACATTTTGTCTAACCACACAGCGAAAAAAAAGAGAAAAAGAAAAAACACATTTTATGGATCCCATAAATAGATATAAGCAGCTTCTGCGACTGCATGTGCCGACGCCGCTCGGAATCATGTTGTCAGAGTTGCCATGGTGACGCGGAACTCATCCTTTCTGCTCCAGTCCTGGTGTTATTAGGTCTGCTTTACAAAAGGCTGCTGTGTCTTTCCTTTTAACCTGCGGCGCGGGGGGCACATACTTTATCTGTTTGGAGACTATTTTTTTTTTTTTTGCAATTTCTGAGATCTTCTACTAACAGGACCTAATGGCAATAACATTTACAATTATCAGCTTGTCTGAAGCTCCTTTGCCGATGCGGTGTATATATATATATATATATATATAGATATACATATCTATATATATATATATATAGATAGATAGATATATTATATATATCTATCGATATATACAGTTATATGAAAAAGTTTGGGCACCCCTATTAATCTTAAGCTTAATGTTTTATAAAAATTGGTGTTTTTGCAACAGCTATTTCAGCTTGATATATGTAATAACTGTTGGACACAGTAATGTTTCTGCCTTGAAATGAGGTTCATTGTACTAACAGAAAATGTGCAATCTGCATTCAAACAAAATGAATAGATATATATACACTGCTCAAAAAAATAAAGGGAACACTCAAATAACACATCCTAGATCTGAATGAATGAAATATTCTCATTGAATACTTTGTTCTGTACAAAGCTGAATGTGCTGACAACAAAATCACACAAAAATCATCAATGGAAATCAAATTTATTAACCAATGGAGGCCTGGATTTGGAGCCACCCCCAAAATTAAAGTGGAAAAGCACACTACAGGCTGATCCAACTTTGATGTAATGTCCTTAAAACAAGTGAAAATGATGCTCAGTATTGTGTGTGGCCTCCACGTGCCTGTATGACCTCCCTACAACGCCTGGGCATGCTCCTGATGAGGTTGTGGATGGTCTCCTGTGGGATCTCCTCCTAGACCTGGACTAAAGCATCCTCCAACTCCTGGACAGTCTGTGGTGCAACGTGATGTTGGTGGATGGAGCGAGACATGATGTCCCAGATGTGCTCAATCAGATTCAGGTCTGGGGAACGGGCGGGCCAGTCCATAGCTTCAATGCCTTCATCTTGCAGGAACTGTTGACACACTCCAGCCACATGAGGTCGGGCATTGTCCTGCATTAGGAGGAACCCAGGGCAAACCGCACCAGCATATGGTCTCACAAGGGGTCTGAGGATCTCATCTCGGTACCTAATGGCAGTCAGGCTACCTCTGGTGAGCACATGGAGGGCTGGGCGGCCCTCCAAAGAAATGCAACCCCACACCATTACTGACCCACTGCCAAACCGGTCATGCTGAAGGATGTTGCAGGCAGCAGATCACTCTCCACGGCGTCTCCAGACTCTGTCACGTCTGTCACATGTGCTCAGTGTGAACCTGCTTTCATCTGTGAAGAGCACAGGGCGCCAGTGGCGACTTTGCCAATCCTGGTGTTCTGTGGCAAATGCCAAGCGACCTGCACGGTGTTGGGCTGTGAGCACAACCCGCGTCTGTGGACGTCGGGCCCTCATACCACCCTCATGGAGTTGGTTTCTAACAGTTTGTGCAGACACATGCACATTTGTGGCTTGCTGGAGGTCATTTTGCAGGGCTCTGGCAGTGCTCCTCCTGATCCTCCTTGCACAAAGGCGGAGGTAGCGGTCCTGCTGCTGGGTTGTTGCCCTCCTACGGCCCCCTCTATGTCTCCTGGTGTACTGGCCTGTCTCCTGGTAGTGCCTCCAGCCTCTGGACACTACTCTGACAGACACAGCAAACCTTCTTGCCACAGCTCGCATTGATGTCCCGTCCTGGATGAGCTGCACTACCTGAGCAACTTCTGTGGGTTGTAGAATCCGTTTCATGCTACCACGAGTGTGAAAGCACAACCAGCATTCAAAAGTGACCAAAACATCAGCCAGAAAGCATTGGTACTGAGATGTTGTCTGTGGTCCCCACCTGCTGAACCACTCCTTTACTGAGTGTGTCTTGATAATTGCCAATAATTTCCATCTATTGTCTATTCCATTTGCACAACAGCATGTGAAATTGATTGTCAATCAGTGTTGCTTTATTTTTTTGATCAGTGTATATATACTATATTATATTCCTGTGAGCAGAGAACGCTTTTAAATATGCTTAAAGTGGTTGTCCACTACTAAGAAACTTCCTACAAATTGCTCAAAAGATAATAAAAAAGCAAAACAATACAAAAACATACCCATGTTGCTGCCAGAGTCCGCCTCTGGCAGTCCTCTTATATCCTATTCCATCCGAGATTGTAAGGACTGCTGCAGCCAATCAGCGGCTGATGATTGCCTGCAGAAGTCACTTTCCATCTGAGCCGGAAGAGAGAGATAGGGGTTGACACGCCCCCAGGGCAGTGGGGTACTCGGTGTCCGGGCCTATGGATGCTGGGGGGGAATATGTCACAGTGACTGGCCCGGTCCGTGGCGCAGGGCGGTCAACAAAAAGGAGAAAGTTTATATGGGATTTGTAGTTTGATCGTGATGCCACCTGTGGTTTCCGGTAATGGTTACCTGCGCTGCTGCAGACCTCCGGGGGTGATGGGATGGCAGCTGGGATGTTTCTGCTCCCCATAGATGGAGCGGGCCCCCGGGGCAGTGTAGGTGCAGATGGTGGTGATGCTGGGGCTTGTAGTGCAGTCAGGATGGCGCAGCAGGAGTAACTGACAGAGACAGGAGATTCGCTTCAATACCTTTACTGGTGCGGATGTTAGGTACGGTCCAGGGTACTCAGTAGGAAGGGTGCACTTCATGACTTCTCCCCAGTGAGCGGGTATAGGGCCTCCTGGTCCGTGTCTCCCTCTCTCTAAGCTCCTGGCCAGCCTGCAACTGGGCCTAGCTTCTGTGTCGTGTTGTTCCTTCACCTGTCGCTTGGTAGTAGAACCTTTTTCTGGCAACCACTATCCCTGGGCGCCGGGGCCTTCGTGGTTCCTGGTCCTGTAATGGGTTTAGCTTCAGGTCGGCCAGGGACTTGTAGTCCTCCTGGTATGCCGGTGATCCCTACTGGGTATAAAGGGACCCTGTAGGCGCGGACCTGGTGTCCGGTTTGTATACCTGGGGTGAGCCTATGATGCTCCTCTGCCCCCTCAACTCCTCTCTCCTCTTTGCTGTCGGGCACACTCAGGGCCGTCAGAACACAGCAGCAGACGCGCTGCGTCTTCACTGCTCTCAGTGGCAGCACACTCTCTGACTCTCTCTCAGTCTGACTACTCTCACTGAACTAACTGAGCTGCCTGGCTCCACCCTCCATTTATATATCCCTAATGGGCTCCCTCTGGTGGTGTGAGGTGGAAGGGTGGAGGTGTTTGTATGTAATGAGGGCCTCTTGTGGAGAAGTCCGTCCATGCACCCTGGGTCCTGAGGTACCTGTTGTAGCAGGTGCCACAGAGACTTTCTTTTAGCTCAGATACATTGTGATCGTGACCGCTGCAGGCAATCATCAGCCACTGATTGGCAGCAGCAGTCATCTAAAGTGGAAGCAAGGAGACCGGTGGGGAACCAGTGTTGTAACTTGAAACTTGTGGACCCCAATACAAAATTTCCAACATGAATCCCCAAATATCCCGGGTCCTTTAGTATTGGTCACATATGAGCCACATGGGTCCCACTTACCTCCAGCGCTCACCCCCTGCACCATTATAGTTCTGCCCATACTGGTAGAAGTGTGAAGGAATAGAGGGGTCTGGTCAATTTTTATTTTCTATTTTTGTACCACCACAAGCCAATTTTTAGAAAGTGTATTTCTTGGGAATAACCCCTTTAATAACCAGTCCATTATTTCCAATAATTTAATGTACCGGTCAAGCAGCTCAAATTTTTTAGATTTTTTTTGCTTAATTTTATTTTTTTACTACTTTTAGCCAAATAGCTGCATTTTTAGCAGGATTTTCCAAAACAAAACACGTTTAATTTCAGCTCCATTATTTTTAATAAAGGAAAATAAAAACGCAAATAATTTTTTTTCTTCCACAATTGTGCGACTGCATCTGGGACCGGGTTTAGTATAGGAGCATCATGTTTATTATAATTTTATGTTTTTTTTATTGCACCATTTGTCCGGTTGATTATTACTATTATTAATATTGGACTTAGATGTGCTGGATTTCAGTTTTTTTTTAAATTTTATAATTTTGACTTTTTTGCTTCAATCTGGTACCGGAGAGAGGCCACTCCACCCCAGTTCACCCCAGTCCACAATATCATCCATTATGGTGTCTCCTTCAGTGCTGTTTCCCCAATTTTCAATTTAATGCAATGAGTTTTTATTTTTAGAATATGTTCCCCAAAGAGTCAGTTTTGCCAAGGGTGGTCCTCGGTCTAGTCGGACCCAGCAGCATGGTCATGTGACCTGTCACCCGATGATCCTGTGATTGCTGGAAGCAGCGACAGCACTGCTGCCCTCCTACGATGCTCATGTACAGTACAGACCAAAAGTTTGGACACACCTTCTCATTTAAAGATTTTTTTGTATTTTCATGACTTTGAAAATTGTACATTCACACTGAATGCATCAAAACTATGAATTAACACATGTGGAATTATATACTTAACCAAAAATTGTGAAACAACTGAAAATATGTCTTATATTCTAGGTTCTTCAAAGTAGCCACCTTTTGCTTTGATGACTGCTTTGCACACTCTTGGCATTCTCTTGATGAGCTTCAAGAGGTAGTCATCGGAAATGGTCTTCGAACAATCTTGAAGGATTTCCCAGAGATGCTTAGCACTTTTTGGCCCTTTTGCCTTCACTCTGCGGTCCAGCTCACCCCAAACCATCTCGATTGGGTTCAGATTTGGTGACTGTGGAGGCCAGGTCATCTGGCGTAGCACCCCATCACTCTCCTTCTTGGTAAAATAGCCCTTACACAGCCTGGAGGTGTGCTTGGGGTCATTGTCCTGTTGAAAAATAAATGATGGTCCAACTAAACGCAAACCGGATGGAATAGCATGCCGCTGCAAGATGCTGTGGTAGCCATGCTGGTTCAGTATGCCTTCAATTTTGAATAAATCCCCAACAGTGTCACCAGCAAAGCACCCCCACACCATCACACCTCCTCCTCCATGCTTCACGGTGGGAACCAGGCATGTAGAGTCCATCCATTCACCTTTTCTGCGTCGCACAAAGACAAGGTGGTTGGAACCAAAGATCTCAAATTTGGACTCATCAGACCAAAGCACAGATTTCCACTGGTCTAATGTCCATTCCTTGTGTTCTTTAGCCCAAACAAGTCTCTTCTGCTTGTTGCCTGTCCTTAGCAGTGGTTTCCTAGCAGCTATTTTACCATGAAGGCCTGCTGCACAAAGTCTCATCTTAACAGTTGTTGTAGAGATGTGTCTGCTGCTAGAACTCTGTGTGTCATTGATCTGGCCTCTAATCTGAGCTGCTGTTAACCTACGATTTCTGAGGCTGGTGACTCGGATAAACTTATCCTCAGAAGCAGAGGTGACTCTTGGTCTTCCTTTCCTGGGGCGATCCTCATGTGAGCCAGTTTCTTTGTAGCGCTTGATGGTTTTTGCAACTGCACTTGGGGACACATTCAAAGTTTGCCCAATTTTTCGGACTGACTGACCTTCATTTCTTAAAGTAATGATGGCCATCGTTTTTCTTTACTTAGCTGCTTTTTTCTTGCCATAATGCAAATTCTAACAGTCTATTCAGTAAGACTATCAGCTGTGTATCCACCTGACTTCTGCACAACACAACTGATGGTCCCAACCCGATTTATAAGGCAAAAAATCCCACTTATTAAACCTGACAGGACACACCTGTGAAGTGAAAACCATTTCCGATGACTACCTCTTGAAGCTCATCAAGAGAATGCCAAGAGTGTGCAAAGCAGTCATCAAAGCAAAAGGTGGCTACTTTGAGGAACCTAGAATATAAGACATATTTTCAGTTGTTTCACGCTTTTTTGTTAAGTATATAATTCCACATGTGTTAATTCATAGTTTTGATGCCTTCAGTGTGAATGTACAATTTTCATAGTCATAAAAATACAGAAAAATCTTTAAATGAGAAGGTGTGTCCAAACTTTTGGTCTGTACTGTATGTAGAGCAGTCAAGATGGCAGAAACCATAAAATTTCTGCTCTCTCCTTCTCCGAAGACCTTAACAGCCGGGCCGCCAACCCATGACTGTACGATCTTCCTTTCACCAATGCGCTCCACAATTTGGGACATTAATGACCGCCATAAGAAAAAAAAGATGATATCAATCAATCATTGAGGGGTTTACGCTTTCAACATCATTATCAAATTGTGGGCATGCACAAAAATATACTGGACGACCGTGAAATACAGAATCCCGAAATAAATATCTCTCTGCTCGTGACTGGGTATCAGAATTGCTGGAAGACGTCCATGCACACGGTGGCTGGCGCACAGCAAAAGTTTTTGGGGATTTCCCAAAGAACATTTTTGGCTTTTTGTGCAGCTCTTATGTTATACCTCTTCCCCTCCAAACCATGTAGACTGCTTTTTGCAGTAATGGGAAGTTCCGGAAACTGACCCTCTGCACATCAGGCTCCACTATCACAATATACCATGTTGGACACATTCGCACACAAAACCACTGCTCTCCATAGAGGACCACTGGACTTGACCGTTGAATTTATTGCCTATATGGAACAAAAGTACCTCCATGCGCTTGAGCCCCAACACTTCATCAAAAGTAATTACCAAACTCAAAAAGTTCTGCACCAGTTTTGACTATTTATTATGAAATCTACCCAAACCTGGCCTTCTAGAATGTCAGATGAAGATCCTAATCAATCCCTCTTGTTTGTCTAAGTAGCTCACTGTCTATTAATAAGTAATGATAAAGGAATGCTGAGCTATTGATTTTAAGACTTATCCACAGTAAGGTGGCTGCCGGACACATAATGGATGGGAGATGTGTATCACAGAGGTGGGTATCCGCTGTGATGTAAACCTGGAGTAATGCTCTAGTACACATAGTACTAAGAGGGGTTAATCGGCCATGATAGGGCTGGGCTTAAAGGGGTTGTCCGGTACTTTTCTTAAGTTGCCCAATGTATTCAGCATGTGGGCATAAGTATGTGTTGCAGATAATGCCTGTGGGTGGCGCTATCACTGGCCGCTCACAGGCATCACGTGACCCCCGGCTGCAGCTGGTGCTGACATCCACTGACGTCACGACAAGTCCAGGTTGCAGCCGGGGGTCCCTCTTCCGCGTTCCACCGGTGGCTGCTGGGTTGTGGGCGGTGTTATTCCCCTGCGTCACACCCGGCATCCACCACGCGCTCTGCCTCTCCCCATTCATTGGGGACCCCAGCACTGAATCACGCCTCACTTGTCGTGACGTCAGCGGGGGGTCACGTGCTGCCTGTGAGCGGCCACTGATAGCGCCGGCATTATCATCAACACAAGGTATTTACAAATATACTTATACCCTCATGCTAAATACATTGGGCAATTTAAAAAAAGTACTGGACAACTTCTTTAATTTGAGCAGCTTGGGTGGGACAACTGCTCACCATATCTCCACCTCTGGGTGTGGTTCACATTGTAAATTGGGACCTGTTTGTCTAACACCTGGTCTGTGTGTGGAGGTGTGCAGAACTCCAGGATGGAGTGCCTTTGCTAAAGGCGCGAGAAGCTGGACTGTAACCCAAGCGGGCGAACCTGAACTATTGTATGGACGTTTTACTTGACTTCGTAATGTGTGACTATAGGCCCGTTGTGCCCATTGAAACCCTTCAACTTATCTATTAAAAAAAACACAACACACTGCATGACGTTGGAATGTTAAGGCCACAGCAGCCTCATTTATTCAATAAAATGGAATAACAACATTATTAAATAACCAGCAAAAGTAGGGGGGGGGGGTTGAAGGTTGAATCCCAATTTAAAACGTGATGCAACGGCAGCTATTCCCCACCGCCCCCAGCCGCACCGCACCGGCTCGGGGACACCCAGCTGTCTTTTGCCCGAACCAAGTTATCCCGTTGTGACCAAGCCCCATAGGGACCTGCTTCCACTTTAAACCTTCCAACATCTCAGAAATCAATCCCGGCACTGGACTCCCGCCGTCTTTCAGTGCAGCCACCTCCTTCAAAACCCCCCTCCTTTCACGCCGATTCCTATGACAATTAAAATGCAATTACATTAACCAAAACATATGATAGCGGCGGGAGGGTGGGACATTTCACCTCTCAGCTTCACAGTGAAATGGCCATCCCCCAAGGGCACCCCTTTTTATCTTGATCCCCGCAGGACCATCCACCAGCCTATCAGGTAAGCCTATTCAAACAGCCACCTACTGCTCCTCCCCCAAAAAGCACCCCCACAAACCCCACTCTGGCCACTTTAACCCCTAACTGCCAACTATTCAGGCCTAGCAGCCCTACTAAGTCATGTGGCCCTTCCCTATAGCCCCCTGTTAAGGGGTGCAGTCCGGGCCAATACTTTATGTTTTACTTTATGCCGGACAAGGGCTGTATGTAAGTTTTTCCTGTGATGCAGTTTTTGATGAATGAAATAAACCAGCCGGACTTTTCACTAGAAACTGTTCCTGTGATAACTCATCTCGCTCCCAAGTGAGTAGCATTGTTACACCACATTTCACTTCTATAATGCTCCAAGTGCACTGAAAAAGTCTGTGCACGCAACATTTTTTGATGAGTCTTTTGTAACGGGTCCGCTCCAAAAGACAACTCTAAAAAAGGGGTGCTCAAAAACACTTCCTATTCATTCCTATTGTGACAACTCTTTGCTTTGAGCACTTTTTTTTGTACCGCTTCCAGTTTTGAAAAATGACTGGTGGGAAAAAATAAAGCCCCCTGTCACTTCTTCCATGCATATTCTGATGGAAAACGTTCCAAACTAGAAGCTGCTAATCAAAAGGCTAGGAAAAAAAAAATTGAAAATCTCTTCAAAACCACATCAGGAAATTAAAAAATCGCCCCGAAAAAATAATGCTTTAAGAAAACTTGTCATTTTTGACCGCTTACCCCTTCCAAAAACATCGATGAGTGGTTACCGCTATTTTACAGACCCTTCTGATCATGTTGCACCATAATTGGATTTTGGAAGCCATAATGGTGTCTACCTGCTATTTATAAGTTTAAAGGTCTAAAAAAAAAATATTTTTAAAACAATAGATTGAGGCAAACGCACTCCTCTAACCCCATTGGACTCCTTGCAAGTGTGAAGTCACTGGAAAGCGGTAATTGCAGAGATCTGACGTGGTCGGCCAATACTGGGAGAAGGCGGAGGACAGCAGCAGCTGTATTGGCTTCTTTCGCATTGACAGTTTGCCAAAATGCAAGTCAATAATAATTTACTATTTATGTATCGTCTACTTCATCCATCTGAAAATCCATTTTTCTTGATGCAGTATTAATAGTCCATCCGCTAAGTAATCAGCAAAGTCAATGGGTAGTGACCCCGAATTCTGCACGGGACGTGGTTGACTCTGGTTAGATAGACGATTCTCCTCTCTGTATCTGTTCCCGACTCATGACTGGGACTCATACATACATACAGATAAAAGGGTTGCTATTAAATAAGACATCTAATTTATGCAATGTTTCACCTTGTAAAAGTATATTAATTGAAACCATGGAGACCAAACATTATCTTAATCTTTCCGAAAGAAACAACAAACCCTTTTCATGCTAATATTATATGAAATAATTTAATTTTCTCCAGCTTGTTAACCATGTGGGCTGCGAGATGGATCCTGGGCAACAAATTCGAGTAATTAAAAATATCACCTAGTGTTCGAAGCGTTATCACGATGTGTAGAAAACGGGAGCAAGAAATGTCAAAGTATTGTGTTACAGTAAATAAAGCAGAACAGTTTTAGTTGTTTGATTGCTTTTATATATATATATATATATATATATATATATATATATACAGTATATATATATATATATACACAGTACAGACCAAAAGTTTGGACACACCTTCTCATTTTAAGATTTTTCTGCATTTTCATGACTATGAAAATTGTACATTCACACTGAAGGCATCAAAACTATGAATTAACACATGTGGAATTATATACTTAACAAAAAAGTGTAAAACTGAAAATATGTCTTATATTCTAGGTTCTTCAAAGTAGCCACCTTTTGCTTTGATGACTGCTTTGCACACTCTTGGCTTTCTCTTGATGATCTTCAAGAGGTAGTCACCGGAAATGGTCTTCCAAAAATCTTGAAGGAGTTCCCAGAGATGCTTAGCACTTGTTGGCCCTTTTGCCTTCACTCTGCGGTCCAGCTCACCCCAAACCATCTCGATTGGGTTCAGGTCTGGTGACTGTGGAGGCCAGGTCATCTGGCGTAGCACCCCATCACTCTCCTTCTTGGTCAAATAGCCCTTACACAGCCTGGAAGTGTGTTTGGGGTCATTGTCCTGTTGAAAAATAAATGATGGTCCAACTAAACGCAAACCGGATGGAATAGCATGCCGCTGCAAGATGCTGTGGTAGCCATGCTGGTTCAGTATGCCTTCAATTTTGAATAAATCCCCAACAGTGTCACCAGCAAAGCACCCCCACACCATCACACCTCCTCCTCCATGTTTCAAGGTGGGAACCAGGCATGTAGAGTCCATCCGTTCACCTTTTCTGCGTCGCACAAAGACACGGTGGTTGGAACCAAAGATCTCAAATTTGGACTCATCAGACCAAAGCACAGATTTCCACTGGTCTAATGTCCATTCCTTGTGTTCTTTAGCCCAAACAAGTCTCTTCTGCTTCTTGCCTGTTCTTAGTAGTGGTTTCCTAGCAGCTATTTTACCATGAAGGCGTGCTGCACAAAGTCTCCTCTTAACAGTTGTTGAAGAGATGTGTCTGCTGCTAGAACTCTGTGTGGCATTGACCTGGTCTCTAATCTGAGCTGCTGTTAACCTGCGATTTCTGAGGCTGGTGACTCGGATAAACTTATCCTCAGAAGCAGAGGTGACTCTTGGTCTTCCTTTCCTGGGGCGGTCCTCATGTGAGCCAGTTTCTTTGTAGCGCTTGATGGTTTTTGCAACTGCACTTGGGGACACTTTCAAAGTTTTACCAATTTTTCGGACTGACTGACCTTCATTTCTTAAAGTAATAATGGCCACTCGTTTTTCTCTACTTAGAATTTGTATTATGGCAAGAAAAAAGCAGCTAACAGTCTATTCAGTAGGACTATCAGCTGTGTATCCACCAGACTTCTGCACAACACAACTGATGGTCCCAACCCCATTTATAAGGCAAGAAATCCCACTTGTTAAACCTGACAGGGCACACCTGTGAAGTGAAAACCATTTCCGGTGACTACCTCTTGAAGCTCATCAAGAGAATGCCAAGAGTGTGCAAAGCAGTCATCAAAGCAAAAGGTGGCTATTTGAAGAACCTAGAATATAAGACATATTTTCAGTTGTTTCACACTTTTTTGTTAAGTATATAATTCCATATGTGTTAATTCATAGTTTTGATGCCTTCAGTGTGAATGTACAATTTTCATAGTCATGAAAATACAGAAAAATCTTAAAATGAGAAGGTGTGTCCAAACATTTGGTCTGTACTGTATATATATACTGTATATATGTAAGTGACTTACTGGGTCTGAAGTTGTACCACTGTTTTATTCACTCTTAAATGGTCACCGTCCTTTCAACAAACCTTGCATTATTCAATAGTACAAGCGAATATAAGAAACTTTGTAATATATCTTATTAGAGAAATCTGCTTCTTTCTCCATTTAGGAGCCTTTTTTTGTCTCCCTCCCACCTCTTGAACTCCCAAGTCACCCTGAGAAACAGCTATAGTCCATCTTTCTTAAGACCAGATTTACTGGCGGCTCCCTGAAGGATCAGATTACAGCTGCTTTTGGAAGTCTATGGAGCGAGAAGCAGAAAGGAGAAGCAGAGAGACACAAAGAGTGTTTCTAGTATGAATTTTGTCTTACACCAATGCTGGATTCACAGCTACACTGCTCAATCCTGCTGTATAATGTCCTCCATGCTGCTGCTACTGCTTCTGAACATGTGCTACATAGAAAAAGGAGAGAAAAAAAATCCTCAAAATACATCATGAACCATTATAAAAAAAATAATTTTCATTAGATGCAAAGTTTAAAATACAGAGAATAGGACAGGAAATATAAAAATAATATGTGAAGCAGCCAAAGCGGCACTGTACCACAAAGTAACCATACAAAAGATACAAAACAATTAGGAGAAAGTTGTATAGTATGTATTGTATAGCCCATATAAAGAACGTATGTAAATGCATCATAGGGAATGAAGTAGTAACCAATGAAGACTATAGTGTGAAAAAAACTATGGAAAAATTAATAGCATAGAGCATGCAATATCAAAGCTGACAATGGACAGAAAAACACACAATACCATTAAATGATCAAAAACGAATCTGTAATTGCCTAGTAGTGGGGCAGTGCCAGGACACCCCAACGTGCGTTTCAGCGCCATGCCTTCTTGAACTCACAAGTCACCCTGAAAAATAGTTATAGTCTATCTTTCTTAAGACACTGAGGGATCACTGCGGGATCAGATTACAGCTGCTTTCTTAAGTCTATGGAGCGAGGAGCAGGAGGGAGAAGCAGAGAGACACAAAGAAGCTGTCGCTTTCTTATAAAAATGTTATCTTACTCCAATGCTGGATTCACAGCTACACTGCTCAATCCTGCTGTATAATGTCCTCCATGCTGCTGCTGCTTCTGAACATGTAATACATAGAAAAAGGAGAGCAAAAATCCCTGTTGTCTGTGCGTATGGGAGATATCATAGTAGCTAGTCTCCACTCATTAGCTCAGAGACAGCTGAAAATTAAAAAAATTAAAGATGCAGCCTGCAATTCTCATAAGTGAGAACATCTCTGAACAGCATTCATTTCAAAACTATTCTTTCTCCCTGGCTTCCACTTATATATATAGTATATGTGATGCTAGTCACTACTCACGAAGAAGCTGTGAGGCAGGATAGTCAAATGTTTTGGGGTCAGATACCAAGAGAGCACGTTGTAAACTAAAGGGGAAAGACAAAGGTGTAGTTAGGTCACGGTCCAAGGTCAGAATACCAGGAAGATAGTGGATCAAAGCAAAGGGGCTAGGCAAATGGATGGTCAGAACGAGGTCCAAGGTCAGGCAACAATAGATCAAAAAACAGAGCACAGGAATACAAGGCAAAGCACCACAGAGCAAATGCTACGATTGGCAGAGATCTGAGACTGACAGCTTAGTTAAGTAGCTGGGTAATCACTTAGAACAGGGAACTCCTGAAGGAAGCTCAGCACCTCCCAGTCTCAGATTGGATGGCTGAGCTGTCTATCAAAAGACCGACTGCTCAGCTCGCCCCTGCAGTAGATTGGATTACTGAGCTGTCACTCACTGCTTCCAAGACACACTGAGCGGAGGAATCGTGACAGTATATTTATACTTACATAGGTTGAAAAAAAGACTTAGGTACATCAAGATCAACTTTTCTTCACCAATTAAACACATTTTTCATTTTGACCCATCTTGTTTAATTCGATCCCTCATCTCGATCCACCGATCAGCAGCTACTCTACAGACACAACCCAGGGACCCAACAGTAGTGAAATCCAAATCCTTATGTGATTGTTACAGGATGAAAAATCAGGGAACCCCTGAATTCTGCTAAGCTGATTGACTTGTGCCAAGTCTGGAGTTACAGTTTTGCACTTTTGCAGTCAATGAGGGCTGCACAAATGTAAAATAGCCATGTACATGAGGGCGTAGACTGGGTATACACTTTGCAGAGAAAAATATATGGAGGATCCCAGGGAAACCCTAGTGTAAATAGACAGGTATTACTATTAATCTCTGATATTATGGGCATTCCCGACAGGCAACATCAGTATTTAAGGCATATACCATGCCAAGACCGTGTGAACCGGCATGTGTATAATGAAACACCTTCTTCCCTGGATCATCTACAGGCGATGAAGGTGTCACATATAAAGTCAGAATTTTCCACCTCGAGAACATCTGTGGAGAGAGACCTGGAGAATAAGCCCAACCCGGCGCTGCTTACATTATAGAAGACAAGTTCTCATCTGCATTTCTAGATTGCCTCTAATTTCAATCAGGTTTTTCAATTAAAGTAACAAGCTTGATTTCTTAACATATTGTCATTTATTCTACTTAACGTATGAGTCTTCCCGATGGATCCATTTCATTAGGTTCATTTGCAAATTGAGGAATATTTCAATCTCAGAATCAATAATACCATCTCAGTGCACAACTCAATTCCATGAAATGCTTGGACCAGCGCTGATTATTTATTGGTTGATTTGGAAAAAAAACAACATAAATATTCAACCAAAAACCTTTCTTATATTTGTACAGCATTAAATAAGGTGTAAATAGTTCACCAAATTGTAGTTCTGGAACAAGATTCCTGCTCCTTTGCCCACTTAGCGTATGCTCACATGGAGTTTTTTTTTATGCGGATTTTGGTGGAATCTGTGCCAAAATCCATAGGAGGGTATGTGCACACAGTCTCTTTAAGATGCCGGTAGACCCATCGAGATTGTTTTGGACTAAGCCTCCGCAGGAGCATTTGCAGCTGTCCCACCGCCAGCTTTTTTTACGTATGCTTTACCCTATAACTAACGGAAGCCGCCAGAACTATGAGCATGCTGCTTCAGAGCTTCACGGTTTCCGAACCCAGATAACAGAAGTAATAAAAGGCTGAACGTGTGCACAGCAATGTCCATTTTACATGTTCATATTTTTTCGCAGCGGTTTTGGGGCTTCTCATCTGCTTTCAGCGAACGTCCCATTCATTTGATTGAAAAAATGTGTCAATAGTGCACATGTTGTGTCCCTCACCGCGCAGTTTTTATCCCGTGTTAAGAAAGGAGTCATGTTACTTTTTTGAACATGTTCACTGTACAGAAATTTGGGAAAAATTAGCAATTTTGCTTGAGGTTTTTAATGCAATTTTTGTTAAAGTTTTTGCTGTGGAAATGCGCTAGCAAACCACTCTTACCATACATCATTATCATTAAAAATGCATCCAAATCCACTAAGGAAAAAAAAAGTGTAAAAAACACCATCAATAAAGCATCAAAAATTGTAAAGCCATGACTTTTCATAACAGTTTTTAGAAACAGAACAAAAATTCAAGTTAAAAAAACCTCAGTGTGAACAAAGTCTGAGGATTGAGCAATGTCTTATGCATGATCCACCGCTGGGATGACCGGAACTATGTCTTACAATCATTGCTAAGGTCATGGACAGACATGCAACCCCAACAATAACAATGGATGCCATGGCATTCGTCCACACTAGGACCCCAAAAAGCACATGACAATTTTTTGGAAATTTTTGGGATTTTTTTTCCAATTTTTTGGAAAGTTCAGTCTACTATACAGATAAATGGCATTTAGATGCATACCAGTCAATCCGAGGCCCAAAGGACACACTTTTCGCCTCCATTGGGTTAATGGAACACAAAGGATCCGACGGAAGGTTTTCCAGGCGGACCCCCATGAGTGATTGTAGGGTCAGAGGATACAAATTTGGCATTAAATGCTTTATACTTGTCAATGTAAAGCAGCTCATAAATTTGCAAAAAGGCCAAGCCTATATGAGAGTCTGACATAACTTTTCCGCTCGCTCAGAATCGCGCCTCCGCAGGTGTTTTTCAAGCATTCCGATAAGTGTGTATTTATTATTTGCTCAGTTACTGAACAGATGTTTGTGAGATGTAACAAGTGGCTGCGATCTGATGGATTCCTGCTATTTATTAGCATCATTTATAATCACATGTTTTCCAGCTCCGATATTTGGAGTTTCTATAAAAACAGCTGCTGTAGAGGAGACGACTAATGGAATAAATGTTCTTAAAGAGGCAGCAGCCCCATACAAGTCACATAGCTGCCAACAGTCCTGAATTTGCTGGGACAGTCCCAAATTTATGGAAACTATTCTGGCAAATTTGTACCAATTCGAAAAGAAATGGGGTTTCTTTAAAGCTTAAGCAAACATCCGGTTTTCTGCATTTTCGGCAAATTTACACATTTAATTAAAGTGGTCCCATGGAGGGTCCAAAAAATACAAACACCCACCGACAACATTTCTACTGCTTCTCTGTATTCCTGGTGTCCACTGATGGTTTCTTGGCTTCTTCTTCCAGGAGTAATATGCATCAGGTGACTGCAACAGCCAATCTGTGGCCACTGATTGGCAGCAGTCGGAACATGACCACTGCTGCCAATCAGAGGCTGCAACGGTCATCTAATGCACACCCCTCTCAGAAGAGGTGGCCAGGAGACTGGCATAAGATACCAGCAGAAGTATGTAGATGTGGCAGGGGTTCGGAAAGTTTTGTGTGTTTTTTTTTTTTTTTTTAATTTTTAGGACCACCATGGTTGGGGCAGTGTGAATCAGATGACAGGTTCCCATTAATGTATTAGGCAGCTCCTTTATAATGTAGAAATTTTAGTATTATGGCTTTATATGTAAACTTAAAGGGGATGTCTAGTTTCACAGAAAAATGGCCCTGAGGCGGAGTCTACTTTAAAAGATAAAAAAACGTTACCTACTTAAACCCATGAGGTTCTGCACTGGCCTTTGTTGACCTGGGGGGATGCACAGTTTACAACATGTGACCACTGCAGCTAATCACTGACCTGAACGTTTAATGCCGATCCAAAATGAACAAGACTATTGAAGCCACTGATTGGCTGCAGCAATCAAGTCTTTTAGATGGGATGTCACCGCTGAGGATGTACACCCACATTTGGCCCATGGGAAGACTGATTTTTGCCCAAGTCCTTCATTATTATGAGCATTCTTATAGACTTTCAAAATAGGGCATGCTATGTCCTCTTTCCCACCAAGCCACGCTCTCTTTTCCACCAAGCCATGCTATGTCCTCTTTCCCACTATGCCTATTAGTTGGTCACATCTCAAGCTATGTCCTCTTTCCCACTAAGCCATGCTATGCCCTTTTTCCTACTAAGCCCATTAGTTGGCCGCATTTCAAACTATGCCCCCTTTTTCACTAAGCAACGCTATATGTCCTCTTTCCCCACTAAGCCTATTAGTAGGTTGAATCTCAATCTATGCCCTCCTTCCCACTAAGCCAACTATGCCTTATTTCCCTACTAAGCCTATTAGTTGGTCGCATCTGAAGCTACGTCCTCTTTCCCACTAAACCATGATATGTCCTCTTTTCCACTAAGCCATGCTATGTCCTCTTTCCCACTAAGCCATGCCTTTTGCTATAAGCTTCACTCTTTATCATACGAGCCACAAAAACAATCTAAAATCACCTAATAAATGTAGTGTATTCAGTAATGTACGATAGATTTTTTGCAAAAAATGGCACCACAAAGTGCATCATCACATGCTCCATGTCCTCGACATAAATGTCTTTGTGATGATAATTGGTGGAGTCACCGGAGGAACGCTGCAGAGCCGGGCAGCGGCAATAAAAGAAAAAGGTGCCGGCCCCTGCAGAGGAGCGGGGTCATCGCGTAAAAAATAAAGAGGGGGAGCCAGCAGATAAGTACGGGGCTCAATGCCATCTTGGCCATCCGGTCAGTAGCCTCCGTGCTACGTCCCTTCTGTGTGTATGACGCTTCTACATCCATCACTGAGGACAGTAGAAATCTCCGTTGACGGATGCGGACAATATTGAGGATCCCATCGGTGCTATATAAGAGCTCTGCATACATTAGAGGAATATGTCCCCTAATACTACATTCCTATTGTTATTATTTTCTATAGGATTATCATCATTTAGGGCAACTTATCACGTTCCAGTTTACAGTATTCTCTATTGGGTCCTGATGTCATAAAGGTAATTTACCGGTTGCCCATTCGATTATTCAAATCTTTTAAGCTCGGGTAAAGATGACTTGGAAATTATAGTGGCTAACCTAAGGATTTTTTCCAATGATTCCATAAAGTTATAATTAAATTATATCTAACTTTTCAGAATAAGCTGTCATGTGCTTTTACATGAGTAATAACAAAATTTCTGACCATTATTTCTCTTGTATCCTGCATTTTCCACCAGTTTTCCCCTCTACAGGCTCTAACACTAATTTTCAGTTGTCTCTGAGCTAGTGAGTGTAGACTTGCTACTATGAGGTCTCCCATGCAAATAGCCTCTTCTGAGAAGGAGAGGACTAAGACTCTAGCACCACCTATTGGAAATCGTAATTCTAAAAGTCAATATTGACCCTTTAACTAACCTTTCTGTATGACTTAGGATAAAAGCCAAACCAGAATCTCAATTTGCAGACATGTGTTTCAGGGTGCAGCCCCTCCTCAGTGCAAAGCATGAGATCTGGTTTTGCTGTATGAGAGGCCTCTGACTGGGATCTAAGGGGTAATTTTTCTCCTTATAGAGAGTGACATGCCAGTGTAAGGAGGCTTATAAGCCAAGCAATGCTCTTCTGGGAAATTAAATATGCAAAATGCCTCTTCACAGGGAAAGAGAACTTTACCTCTGGTGCCTACTATTGGAATTAGCAATCCTAAAGGTCATTATCAACCCTTCAATGAGCCTTGCTGCCTGACATGATAAAAGCCAATCCATCATCTCAATTTTCAGACACGTGTTTTGAGGTTTTGCCTCTCCTCAGTGCAAAGTATGAGATCGGATTTGGCTGTGAGAGGCCTCTGACTGGGATCTAAGAGGTAACACTTCTCCTCGTGGAGAGATTTCCCAGACGAGCTTTGCATAAATATAAGACTCCTTACATTGGCAGTGCCAGGCATGTCACTCTTCACAAGGAGAAAAGTTACCCCTTTGATCCCATACACAGACACATGTTCACAAGCAGCAGCTTTATAAAGCAGAAGTGAGCAGTGTAGATGTGAATCCAGAACTAAGGTGAGTTAAACACTTACTAAGAATTAGCAGCAGATGTCTATGTCTGTGCTTCTCTGTCACTCTGCTCCTTCCTCCTCCTTTCCATAGACATTAATAGGCACCTGTATTGAACTTGCTATCCTACCAGGTAAAAAAAAGCATGTATTAAAAGCTGAATGGTTGCTCACACAGGAAACCTGTGCTTTCCAGATAAACATAGCATTACATATAAAGTTCAATGATATATATAGTATATACATTCAATGAGCAGCATGGCACCTAATTTTTTTTTTGCATCCTACTGCACTTCATTTGGACCGACGTACAGGACTCTGAGTTTAAGGATGTTCTTGCTTTTCTTAATGGAGATGGACCTCTTTAGTTGCTTGGCCATATGGCAGCAGCTGTACCTGCTATCCAAAAACATTATGCCTATGACAGGCTGCAAAATTATAGCAGAAAAACTGAAATGTGTGACTGCAAGTAATTAAAAAAAATCTAATTTACTAAGCATGCACATCAGGCTAGTACAAAAACAAAAGAACGTGTAAGAATTGGGTGGTGAACTACTCGTACAGAATGGTTGCAGAATGTAATAGTTAACAGAAGGCACAAACCCTTGATTGTCGCACATACACTGCATGGCACCGTAGGCTCGATGGGCGGAGAGTATAACTGGCACTAAACACTTAAAAGTTTTAAAACTTAACTTTTCTGCTCTCTTCCCAAGTGGTTCTTTATCAGGGATTGGAGTCCAAGTGAAGTTCCACAGATAGTTGGGTTGTGCCTTAAGTGGCTGCTGGAATTCGCTCATCCTTGAGAGCCGTTTTGTATTTTTGGGGTCGTTTTCCTCAACTACACCATGCTTGATTAGCTGTTATTTATAGGTTAACACAAGCCACTCCATATTATTATTCCTAGCATATCCAAAAATTCTTGTGATGACTAAATTATCACTTTCTACAAAATCGCTCCCCGTTGCAGGAAATGTGCACATTGCCCAACTGTGCGTCACATGAGTATTTTCTCCCAATGTCAAGTGGTCGCGCAGGTGTAGTCCAAGTTTTAGTTTGCAAAGTGAACCATTCCTTAAAAAGACCCCTCACTTTAACTTGCAGAAACGCCATCACATATTCCTGCCACCAACCCGAGATCGGACCACAATGCACCAAGATGCTGGCGGCTCTAATGAGCCAAGCGTTACAGTTTCATAGAAATATATGTGTTATGACTGTCAAGGTACATTCATACAGGTAATGTACAAACCAGGGAGACAAATACCTGAACCCGACTGATCCCTATACAGACTAGGAAAAAACCCTAACTTCTGAGGTTGGCACCATAAGATAACACAATGGAGCCCCCACTTGACGGCGGCTTACCCTGAATGTCCCTAGCAGCTCCTAGGATCTCTAGAATAGCAGTTCCCTAAGGAGTAAAGGAATCACACACAAAACAGCTGCAACCAACACAAACTACAGCAAAGTGAATGAATCCAACACAGTCTATCACCAGCAGGAAACACCAGTAGGGAAAGGTATTTAAAGCTGCACCTGAAAGGTGATCGGGCAGATAAAACAGAATAAATCAAAAACAACTGTTACCTAAAACTGACAGAAACAAAGATAACAGAATTAAAACACCCAAAGAAAAGGTATATCAGTTGTGGCTCAACGGGAAAAGATGCCGAACACAGAATCAAGGGTTCGAATCCAGAAGCATGACAATATGAAGCAGTCACGCTCAGGTCAGGAGAGCCGCTGGCCACTCCGTTCATTGTGATCTGATCTCGGTCCGATTTATTCAGCAGTCTGACTGCGCCCTTACAATGGAAGAATCCAGACCGAATGGTTACATTGCCCAACTATAGGTTTCTTTAGACAAGTCAAGTAGTCTGGCCATATTCTCTACTATCTGACACTAAAATGCTGCCCTTTAATGGCTTCTCTTTGGCCTTTTAACAGCATTGAGACACAACAAAAATCATAAGCCTCTTTCACTGCAGCACACATAATTGTTGCTCATCCATTTCATGGGTGTTATGCGCTTCAAAGAGGGACCCAAAAAGAATGGTACCAAAACAGCAAAGGCACAACCACAGACGCACTTGGCACAAGCTGCCCATCTAGGCGAGCCCTTGAGGGCCGGGAATACTCTTCATCCAGGTCCCATTAAATGGAAGGGGGACTTTGGCAGAGACCTTCCCAGGCCCCCTGTCGTCGGACAGCTGGCGTCTGGTGACGCGGCTGGTGTTCAGTCCAAGACCAGGTGAGTATCTCTGCAGGAATCCCAGAAAGCATAACCAAAAGAGAGAATGAGAAAACCCTGCTGTAATAGCAAAACCGAATGCTAGCACCACTCACCACTAAGCATATGGGAAACTGCAATAAACAGCAAAGGACTGAGCAGGGAGCAGGATTATATAGCTGTCCTAATGATCAGGTGCTGACTATCTCACAATCATCCCCAGACAACTCACTGCTTGGCAGCCAGGGAAGACATCATCCCATCTTCCCTGGGCAGGGAAATCAGTGAGGGACACGGCATCCCGTGTCCTCACATATCCCACAACACCAGAACTTGACGCGCCACAAGATTGAGACAATTACCCTGCACGCGTGGTAACTTCACCTCCCAGGTCAGGACAATGGCTGCACTTGTGACCGGAGTAGCGCCATTCCGCACCAGCTCCATTACCATGTGGGAGCACAGAACCACAATTCGTAACCATGGGATCACATGTTCTCAGGTGAGTCTAACATACACTGAATTTAAGCCTTTTAAAATGATCCTTTGCGGCTGCAGACACCTTTGTCAGGTCCCATTTTGGGAACCTCTCCTTGTCTCCTGCCTAGTTCTTTTTTCTCTTCAGTAACAGTGATCTCTGCCTCATGTGGCTTCAGCCACACACGGACTGACTTCCTGGCAACTGCTTCTTTATATAACCTCTCCAAGTCCTGGTCATCAATCTTGTGGTAACGTTCAATATTGGAAAATAAACTCTGATACATTGTGTTCCAAAAAAACACTAACAGGAGAACACATTTACATAGTCTATATATTACACGCACGCCGCTAAGTTCAGATAGGGCGAGACGGGTTTCATGAATTCGTTGGATTCCTGGGGGAACCGTTACTCAGGGCGACCATAGGCTGCAGCTTCTCTCAGGCACACGATAGATACAGTTGCTGACCAGACACATCTGACAAGAGTCTTTTTCAGCAGTTTAACAGTGGAATTTAATCTGAAGCATGGCCAGGGCAATTCGGGGATATTACAACAACAATCTTCATTACAGCATAGTCTAAGTTTCTTGAGCAACAATACAGTAATTTCTTCACAATGCACAGTATTACAGTCTCTTTAGTAGCATAATTCAGCATAGATTAGATCTCTTAGCAGCACACTTCTATGCATACACAACCTCAGGGTTTTCCTTCACAAGGATTCACTAGTACACAGCATTTTTTATCCTGCATGGAGAATGGGGGGTGTTTGATGAGGGAGTTGATCCTTATGACACGATTCCTTCCCGTCCTTATCTTTCTGCCCAATAATACTCCGCACTGTTAGCTCAGGGAGTCTATCTGACCTGTGTTTAGCTTCTCTTCTGACCTGAATTCAGTTCCCTTGTCTTCTGTGAGCTAGAGATCACACACCACCTTTCTCTATGGCTCCAGCCAGAACAGTAAACAACTCCCCCACAATCCCCCTGGGGCTCTGCTAACCACTCCCTGTCTCCTGTGACTGTGTTAACTCTTATAGTTGCTGGATGCTTTGGAAGCAACAGCACTACTTCTGCATGTCACATGTAGTAAGGGGTACTGGGACTTTACAGATGAAAAAAATACCTGAAAAACTTTTGTCAGCGAATTGGGCTTTAGAGTTTGCCAGTTACTCTTTGACTTAATTAACTTAGACTCAGTACTAATAAATGAATATGAAGCGTGCCTCTTAATGTAATTAATTATGACCAAGCTAATTTAATCAAAATGTTAGCAAGAAATCCCCAAACAGACAAATGTCTCTCTTATGAAACAAGTCATCTTGGCATGTCTGCAGTGGGTATAGCTGGGAACTGCTGACATGGATATTTGGCAGCCGATTAGACTGTGTGAATGGAGGCAGGGACTGGCTTAAAAGTAATTAACAGCTGTCAGTGTGGGGATCCGTTGCTAGAATTGTTCATGATTTGTCATGATAATCTTTTGCCTCCATTGGGTGCTCTACTCCGACTTCAGGCTCACTAATAGAGATATGGTGGTGGGCGTTGTGACATGCGAAAAATGTCAAAAACAACGACTTAAAGTTCGTTATCGTGGAACTTGGTGCAAAAAATAATAAAACAAGAAGCTAAAAGCCTAAACCAAACACAGAAGGCTCATCGCGCGGCTGAAAAGCCATTTTGCTAAGCTGCATACCTGGATAACACCGGCAGAACATAAGGACCTCGGGGCATGCACGGATATCTTCTGTTTGCTCTTTGTTGTAGGCTGTAAACATCCAGCCAGGTTCAGAGAAGGAGACGAGAGACTCCTCAGATGCGCGTCGAGCACAAGGCTAATTAAATACTGACGAACGAGTCTGTTTTGCTGACATATCGCGGAAACTAAAAAGTGATTAGAATATCCAAAATTGAAATTATGGACGCGAAGTTCTCATTTTACCAATACGAAGCGGTTTATCCAAATTTTAAACAGAAACGTGTATTTTCGTACCAGAAACAGCGCAACACCAGGTTGTGTCTGGTACTGCAGCTTAACGAATGGGGTTCAGGTGCAATACAGGACACAACCTACTAGACGGGGTGGCACTGTTTTGGTAAGAAAGCAGGCATATTTTTTCTAATAAAGATATTTGTAAATGTGTTTTGCTCTTTAGGGACGAGTGAATCAATCCACGTAAAAAAAAAAAAAATTGTATACGTCTGAATCCGATTTTTAAGAAATCCAAAAATTTGATTTTTTTGACAAATCCAGTAAAGTGACAACTGACTGGCCACTAGAGATGAGGAGATCTGGCAAAATTCAAATTTGGCTATTCGCACGGGTAATTTGATTCCTGGAGAAATTATAATGTAATTTATTAGATTCTGGGGTCTCTGAACAAAATAAAAATAAAAAATCGTTATATCTCCTCATCACCACCTGTCCGCATCTTCAGAGCTCTGCAGCTTGCCCCAAAATCCCCAGTTCTAATGCTAGGCCGGGACTTCTAGCTTTGATGTGGCATGCATACGCACGCCGTGACGTAGTAATGCCGTGACATTTCGCATGCTTGTACGGAAATTCAGTGTAAGTGGAGGTGATCTGAAAATGCAGCGAGGACCGGACGATTGAGTGGAGTATAAGGATTTTTTTATTTTTTTTGAACATTTTGATGGCTTTTTATGTTTAAAAAAAAAGATGGAGGTCAGTGGCCATCTTTTACCAAATCTGCGTAAAAGCGAATTACAAAAAAATCCGCATTCTTGCAAATGAGAACTTTTTTAGAAAATGTGAGCAGAGTTAAATTTTACTTGAATTTATTCGCTCATCTCTACCGGACACAATTTTTCTGCATTATAAAGAGCCAGTGTTAAAAATAATAATAAAAAAACTCTTCACCCGACCCTCACTTGTCCAGCTCTGCAGCCACTACTACATCATGTGTACTGTTCATTATGAAAAATTTGGTGAAAGGTCCTCTCTAAAGAGAATATGTCAGCAATAAAAAAAAAAACTATTGTTTAAAGTCTATGGACACCTTTGACATGGTAAAAGAGTTTTTTTTTTTTACATATAGTGGTTGTTACCTTTAGTGAATAAAGTTACACTAGGTTTCAGTCTTCAATTTTATTGCCTCATTGATTTTCAGTTTCCCTATATGCAATTTGCAGCCTGATCCAAGTTTCAGATTTTGGTGTGAGTTTCTCTCTCAGTAATATAGGCTGGATGTGAGCTGTGTGTATGTTTCCAGGGAAGTGTTTTCATTAGCTCACATTTCAGCACAGCTTCTACCCTGCAGTTATTTCCTCCTAATGCGCTTTTCTTATTATTTGTAGCAAATTTTTTGCACTCCATGAGACTGTAAATGCTTTTTCACCTCTCCACATCTGTGTAAAACCCCCTTCCTTCTGTTATCTCTTAGCAAAGGGGGGTGAGAGTGAGAGCCGTTAGAACGGATCATTGATTTGTAACATTTTTGAAGATCAGGGAGCTACATAAATATTCTAATTTTAAATATTTGTGCCCTAGGGTTTTGATACAAAAAATGCTCATTCTTTAACAGATATTTTTCAGTACATTTAAATGATCAACAATGTAATTTCACCTAACATTGCCTAAATCAAATATAAGAAACTTTAATATACCTTACTGAGGTAAAATACTTCTTTCTCCCTTTATGAGCCTCCTCTCCTCTTCTTCCCTCTTGAATTCATCATTCTGAAAAACAACCCAAAACCATCTTAAACTAGCCAGACTATCAGATCACCGAGGAATCATACTCCATCTACAGGAGACAGGAGAGCAGGAATCCCTCATGTCTGTGTGTGCTGTGCATGGGAGACATTATTGCAGCTCGTCTCCACTTACTAGCTCAGAGACAACTGCACATTTTAGATAGAGCCTGCAGAGGAGGAAGCTGGAGAAAAATGCCAGAAACAAGTCATATAATGGTCAGAAAAAGTGTTCCCTCATGTCAGTGTGTGCTGTGCATGGGAGACATCATAGCAGCTAGTCTCCACTCGCTCAGAGACAACTGAACATTATAGACAGAGCCAGCAGAGGGGAAAACTGGTGAAAAACTCAGGATACAAGTCATATAATGGGCAGAAACAGTATTATTCCTCATGACGCCTTATTCTGAATGGTGACATGAAACGACAGATATGATTTGTTTTTGCAACAATCTTTACATTCTCTGTTACATAATAACAGATAGTGTATCTTTTAGTGTAAATCAATATTTTATTTTCATTCTTTGTGCACACCTTTGTGATGCACCTGCTGCGCTTCGGTGTGGTCACCACCAGATGTCAGTAGCCACAAATCTATTTTTTTGGTCTTACTATACAATACAGGGCACATAGGCCTTTAAAGCTTTGATAACTGTTTGCAGGAAAATACTATCTAAACATTGTCTTTACGCCATGCTTCTGCTTCCTTATCACGCTCACCGATTTTCTGTTCCTGACACAGCCCTCTCCATGTTGTAGCATTCTGCTGTTGTCTGATGCTAACCTGATTTATGAGCATCTTTGGTACCTGGCTGATCTCACGCTGCTCTTCACTTGCGCTAGACATCCAGATGATGAAGGCTCTCTTTCTTCTGATAATTCAGTTTTACTTTAACCCTTTCTTACAAGCTTAGGTCCTTTTTTCATAAATATTTTGTCTAGTGCCTTAGATGCCTGAATACTCCAAGACATTTCATCTACAGAATTGCGCTTGGCTGACTTTTATTAATAACTTGTAATTAGGTGCACAACACACAACAATGGGGCAGAACTTGTCAGAAGGCACTTGGATCAGTTAGAACCAGGACAACAGGGTCTGCCAGATGACAGGCAGACAAGTGGAGCATGACAAACCAGAAGACAGAAATTGGAGTGTGAATATACACAGGGTCTGAAGTAGTATTGTCAGTCCAGAAATTGAAGCAAACAAATAGTTGTTGGTTTAGCAGCAAGCTACCAGGAGACAGATGGTCAATGGCAGAGATGTAGAAAATCAGCAAGCAAATGGTTAACAGCCGGTTAGAATAAATGAGCAGGGAAACTGGATATTTGTTTGAAGAAAAGATTACACACTGTTGCAGCATCATTGTAGTGTGAAGCGCACCAGTGTAGCAAAGAAGATTTTGTTATGCTTACAGCAAACAAACGTTTATTGATTCAGTTGCAAGCTACCAGGAGACAGATGGTAAATGGCAGAGATGTAGGAAATTAGCAAGCAAATGGTTAACAGCCGTTAGAATATATGAACAGGGAAACTGGATATTTGTTTTAAGAAATTATTACATACTGTTGCAGCAGCACTGTAGTGTGAACAGCACCAGTGTAGCAAAGAAGAGTTTGTTATGCTTACAGCAAACAAATGGTTATCTGCAGGTCTGAGGCAGGAGGTAAATGCAGATACATGATAAATCAGCAGGAGTTAGCTGAAGGGATCATTAGCCAGCTGAGAGATATGGCTGGTGAGGCAAACTCCAGAGATACAAATGAAAACTTAAAGCAAAAGTTACTAAATACTCATACAGCACACAGCGGTCTGAGTCAGCCTTAAAAGAGCTTGAGTGAGGATTTCAAAGGAGCTTGCCCGGTTACTTGGGAAATCAGCAAAAGGAGGTGGCCATAGGAGAAGGGAGCAGAGTTTGCCGCTGGTATCGGAACATTTAACAGTAGGTACCCAGAATTAGCATTAATTATACTTTGGCGTCATAGTTCCATTCACAGAAAAACTGTAGGACAGGTCACTAATTTGCTCTTGCATCTTCTAAGGATACAACATGGTGAACAGTCCACAAGTGAGTATAGAACAAAGAACATAGAAAAAGTTACTTTATAGCACACGTAAATGTCAGACAGTCAGGGCCAATCATCAGGAATTGAGCATAGAAATCTTCCAGAAGCCTCTGGATAGTGACATTACCGCTTGCAACCTTCCAGTTTGGATGCATTCCTGATGAGGTGAGTGGACGAGAAGTAACAACTTGTAAGTGTTGTATCTAACGATGAGTGAGCATGCTCATTACTCAAGATTTATGAGCATGCTCGGGTGTTTTCCAAGTATCTTCAGCGTACTCAGTGATATGTTTGAGTCACTCAGTGCACATGATTTGCGACTGTTTGACAGCTTTAATACATGTGAGGAATGTCTGCTTCTTAGTTATTCCTCACATGTATTAAAGCTGTCAAACAGTCGCAAATCACGCACACGGAGTGATTCAAACATAACACCCGAGCACGCTGAAAATACTCGGAGAGCACCCGAGCATGCTCGCCGAAAGGGTTAACAGAACATACTCGCTCATCACTAGTCCTATCAGGAACAGTCAAGTCTGGCCTTATATTGGATAACGCCCTATACATTACCTTCTGTTGGTGCCACCCTATATGGAATATTGTCAGTATGCTTATAAAATATGGCAACCAAGCACAAACAATGCCATATAGTCATGTCACTTAGTGACATATAATGTTCAAATTATATTGCCACACATTGGCCAAAAAAGCCTTCCCTGGAGTTGCTTGCAAAAATAATATACATACAGTGCTGGCCAAAAGTATTGACACCCCTGCAATTCTGTCAGATAATACTCAGTTTCTTCCTGAAAATGATTGCAGTCACAAATTCTTTGGTATTATTATCTTCATTTAATTTGTCTTCAATGAAAAAACACAAAAAGAATTGTCCTAAAGCAAAATTGGATATAATTCCACACCAAACCTAAAAAAGGGGGTGGACAAAAGTATTGTCACCCTTTGAAAAATCATGTGATGCTTCTCTAATTCGTGTAATTAACAGCACCTGTAACTTACCTGTGGCACCTAACAGGTGTTGCAATAACTAAATCACACTTGCAGCCAGTTAACATGGATTAAAGTTGACTCAACCTCTGTCCTGTGTCCTTGTGTGTACCACATTGTGCATGGAGAAAAGAAAGGAGACCAAAGAACTGTCTGAGGACTTGAGAAACCAAATTGTGAGGAAGCATGATCAATCTCAAGGCTACAAGTCCATCTCCAAAGACCTGTATGTTCCTGTGTCTTCCGTGCGCAGTGTCATCAAGAAGTTTAAAGCCCATGGTACTGTGGCTAACCTCCCTAGATGTGGGCGGAAAAGAAAAATTGACGAGAGATTTTAACGCAAGATTGTGCGGATGGTGGATAAAGAACATCGACTAACATCCAAACAAGTTCAAGCTGCCCTGCAGTCCGAGGGTACAACAGTGTCAACCCATAATATCCGTCGGCGTCTGAATGAAAAGGGACTGTATGGTAGGATACCCAGGAAGACCCCACTTCTTACCCCGAGACATAAAAAAGCCAGGCTGGAGTTTGCCAAAACTTACCTGAGAAAGCCTAAAACGTTTTGGAAGAATGTTCTCTGGTCAGATAAGACAAAAGTAGAGCTTTTTGGGAAAAAGCATCAACATAGAGTGTACAGGAAAAAAAAAGAGGCATTCCAAGAAAAGAACACGGTCCCTACAGTCAAACATGGCGGAGGTTCCCTGATGTTTTGGGGTTGCTTTGCTGCTTCTGGCACTGGACTGCTTGACCGTGTGCATGGCATTATGAAGTCTGAAGACTACCAACAAATTTTGCAGCATAATGTAGTGCCCAGTGTGAGAAAGCTGGGTCTCCCTCAGAGGTCATGGGTCTTCCAGCAGGACAATGACCCAAAACACACTTCCAAAAGCACTATAAAATGGTTTGAGAGAAAGCACTGGAGACTTCTAAGGTGGCCAGCAATGAGTCCAGACCTGAATCCCATAGAACACCTGTGGAGAGATCTCAAAATGGCAGTTTGGAGAAGACACCCTTCAAATATCAGGGACCTGGAGCAGTTTGCCAAAGAAGAATGGTCTACAATTCCAGCAGAGCATTGTAAGAAACTCATTGATGGTTACCGGAAGCGATTGTTCGCAGTTATTTTGGCTAAAGGTTGTGCAACCAAGTATTAGGCTGAGGGTGCCAATACTTTTGTCTGGCCCATTTTTGGAGTTTTGTGTAAAATGATCAATGATTTGATTTTTGCTTCATTCTCTTTTGTGTTTTTTCATTGCAAGCAAATTAAATGAAGATAATAATACCAAAGAATTTGTGATTGCAATAATTTTCAGGAAGAAACTGAGTATTATCTGACAGAATTGCAGGGGTGCCAATACTTTTGGCCACAACTGTATGCATCAATCCCTAACTAAATAAACATCATATTGTGCTCAAGTTATTCCAGTATACAGTGCTCAGATACTTTCGACATATAGGGCTCAAATACTATCAACATATGGTGCTTAAATAATGCTAACAGAGTTGTAAAAGTGCTAGCAACACGTGGTGCCTAAATAATACCAACATGAAGAGCTAGCAACATGGTGCTCAAGTAATGCTAACAGCGTGCCCAAATAGTACCGACATAAAATGCTCAAATACTCCCTCCATACAGTGCTCAAATACTACCCACATATGGTGCCCAAATAATACCAACATGAAGTGCTTAAATACTCCGACCATATAGTGGCTATTCAGTATTTTACAGTATGTTGGCAACAATTGAGCACCATATGGTGGGAGTATTTGTGCACTTTATATTGGTATCATTTGGGCACTGTATGCTGACATTATTTGAGTACCGTATCGTAGGAGTATTTGAGCACTGTTTTGTGGGAGCATTTGAACACTTTAAATTGGTATTATTTGGACAACGTATACTGTCATTATTTGAGCACCATATGCTAGTAGCCTTTCAGCGCCATATGGTGGGAGAATTTGAGCACTGTATGTTGGCATTATTTGAATACTTGACAGTATGTTGGGAGCAAATAATACCAACATTAGGTGCTTAAATAATATCACCAAACAAATCTAAATTACTGATGTACCGCAGTTAGTGCACCCTTTGGATCAGCCCTATGGACGGGTTAGTACAATATCTTTTCTATTTGACTTTAAAGAAAAAACCTGGGAGTCTGAACTGAAACGTGAATTTGTGTGCATGCAAAATGTAAATGCATGTTCACATAGGCCATTAGACAGAAAAAAACAAAGACAAAAGCACAATACACAAATATCCAAAAGGTAAATGGATAAATCGCTAAGTGCATAAAAATAATGATAAGTAATAAAGGGTATTTAGTTAACATAATTTTGATCAAAATAATGTAGAAGCTATCCCGCCACGTCATGGCAACCCTTATGGGACAGTCCTAACTCTAATATTAAAACCTTACCATTTGTCAAGTGACATACATATGAATAAGGACTGAGAGACTTACCTTTTGGGTATTTGTGTATTGTGCTTTTGTCTTCGTTTTTTTCTATTTGACTTTATGCATCGGGAAGGTAATTAGATGTGAGACCCCCACGATCTGTCCGGGTCCCACTGTTTATAAATAGTATTCAACAATATTGGTGATATTTCACCGCAGATATATTTCACTGTAGTGACACACAGGTCAAAGACTTCTTAATTAAATGTATTCATTGAGCTGCCAAAAAACTCTCAGCATCGACTGCACCATGGACAAATTTATGATTTAACCCTTCATTGTTTGCCAAGAAATTAGTCTTCGCAGCTGCCTTCATGGAACCTCTTCTTAATGGACGCCACATAAATCAGCCGCGTTTTAAAGTACTTTCTTGGCCAACAAAGTCAATGTTATCTATTGTCAGATCAGAACCTCGTGATGTTGTACTTATTTCCCCTGATGTATAATTCCTCCTCTACTTTACTACATGATTTACTCTTGACAGGCGGCACCTAGTGAAATTCAGCACTAGAGGTTGGACGGCTCGCTTTCTCCTTCTGACTTCGTTTTCTTCCAGCTTCACTCTTTGGCATCTTAAGCCAGAGTGACCCTTTGTCTTTCTCTGGAGCACCTAGCACTTACCTGTATGTGCTTCTTGTTTGACATTAGGATAAATCTTTGCAAATTGAACGCCCCACAAACAGTATAAAGTTTACATCTTAAGTGGAATGAGAATACCATGGCTTCTCAAGTGCTAAACTGTTATGCACTTGTCTCATCTAGGTTGAGCTCTGCTCCCTTCCCCTAAGACTGCTCCCCTTTGCTGTGCTCCACACTGGGTCTTACAAGTGGCCTAGCATTCTTTAATGCCATATTCCTGTGTCTAAGAATTGAAACTATAATTTATTTAATTGCTGTTTATTTGGTGTTTGCTACCATCCAGTGTCTTCTGCTTCATTTAAATTTGCAAACTCCTGTGATTTCTACAATCCCTCAGACCTGCTGGTTAACCCATCCTTTGAAGTAAGCATTATGAACTGATATTTAGAGATTATTTGCTACACTACACTCATCTTTGCAAACACCTGTGATTTCTAAAAAAAACCCAGACCTGATGATTAGCTCTCTCGTTTCCACCTAGCTGGTTAACCCATCACTTGCTGTATGCATCACAAACTCTTATTGGAAATTGTTTGTATTAAGCTATATTTGCTGGGAATCCTGCTATCTATATTTGTGTACTACTTCAGACCTGCCATTTTCCTCTTTATCAAACCTTCTGGTTCTGGCGTGTCCTGCCTTGCTTATTTTTCTGTTGTGCAGCACAGCATGCTGACTGGGTCTATACTGGTCTGCTTGCCTTCCATGCCTGCTGTGCCCGTGTATCCACCCTCACCTCCTGCTTTGTGAATCCACATAACCAGATGAGCCCATAACAAAAGCAATGAGCTGTAATCACCAAATAAAGTTGTAGTCAGCTATTCATTTCCCCTACAGGCAATTAAAGTGAATCACCTTCCATATACTGTAATACAATGCTGTACTTAGAGATAACACATAGGAAATTGAAAGTTAAGAAGAACCACACCTAGATCCTTAAGGTGGGTGTAGATAATATTAACTTTAGCCAATGAGATGTATATATACTAATACCAGCACATATGTAAAGATAAGCTGAGACAATTATATTGCTAAAATGGAGGGCCAAGAAATGTCTATATAAGAGAGTGACCATGATGTAATGATGTAATAAACAGAGATCTGCTCTGATACTAAGTGTGTCAGCGTGGCTCTTTCCTTGTACAAGTATTTGGACTCTAACATTAATTTGGAGCAGGCACAACGTCCCAGAATGTCCCACATTAGGTGGAGACGTCAGACCATGCTTATTAATTTAGGTCCTTACGCATTTAGATCAAATTTGTGCGAGCCCATGTGCCAGCAGCAAGGCGATCTCTTTAGACGAGAACCTACACGAACTGTGGGAACTTTCTCAAGCTTATGCCTAAAAATATAAAGAGCAGGTAGGATCCAGTTATGTTTTTCCTCTAATTTAAAGCAGAAGGATATAAGAATGCACAATGATGTCTCTATGAGACATGCCCAAGTCAAGTGCAGGAATTATTATATTTTTGCAAGAATTTTAAATAAAAAAATTCTCCAGAAACTAGATAACTAGTTTCCAAAGTGCAACAATAAATTACACACCTGCAAGAGGTCATGATCCACAGATGAAGATTGAGAGCATCGTACAAGTTCCCCTGCCAATAGCACCGCTATAAGCTACATAAATGACTTCATTATTACAATATCTGCCACAAGGGTTGGACTGGCCCACCAGAGAACCGGAGAATCCTCCATTGGGCCATTGCTTCTCCTTCAGGAGAGTTTATAGTGCAAACCATGAAGCTGCTATGGGGTTCTTGAGTGGGTGAGAACCTGGCTCCACCATCTGGATTTCAACAGTATCTAAACAATCACGTGATAACCGATCGAATCAGCAAACAGAGATGAATCCTAACATTGTGTCTTATGGCTATACCATTTGATACAGCGTCTGATAATAATTAGTCTAGGTCCGAAAAACCACTTTAATAATAATGCATTGGTTTTGTATACATGAAAGTTGGTCCCTCAGAATCAAGTCCTCTGGTGGTCCCAATGTTCTTCATTCTGACACTGTCTGCCACCATCATGCAATAGGTTTACGCAGCTTCATTCTAGGTCCTACTTAGTAAAAAAACTAGGACTATGAGTTTTCACCATCTTCTATGACTTTCTTCCTAACTTAGGTAATGATCATATTGTTTCTTCTGGTGTGAAGTATGGTCATTACCCTGCAGAATAAACCACTGGTGACCACAACCATTGCATATATGTCCCATGTGGTCACCAATACACAAAAGTCCCTGAAATCTAGCCAAAAACAACAGAAAGGAGGATTTACATGATGTTGGGAACTGTCCACCCTTTAGTGCTGAATTGATTGGTGCAACCTGAGAGATCAACAATGTAGTAAAGAAATGTTATTTTGCAAGGCTGATAAAATCTCAGCACCGAAATTAGTATTTTTTTTATAGTTATGTTCACATCTACATTATTTGCTTCCTATCAGGGGTTCCGGTATTTTTTTACAGTAAAATTTGTTTCTGCTTTCCTATTAAAAACCCTGAATCTCTCTAAAAAAAAACCCAAATAGATCCTATTATAACACGAGATCCAAAAATGGCCATAGGTGTCATTGTCCCATTGCAAAGAGAAATCATGATACTAATGAGAACAGAGCCTTAGTGGAGTTTGACATTAACTCTTTATCATCTCAGTTTAAGGCATAATTATCCTTAATAAAAAAATATTTTAGGAATTCACATTTTTGAGATGAATTGGTCTGCAATATTCCCTAAAATTTGCAAGCACCAAAGTATCAGAAAAGTTAATTTCTAAATGATTGATTCATACATGACATAAAGTGGATTTTTTCAATTTTGAAGTGATATACAGATCACCAGTGGGTAGCGCTGTTGCACGTGTTCTCTTGACTTTCGATTTGGCCATAAGCCAGGCTATTACTATTACTTTATGTGTTGATTAGGAACGCCGTTTCAAAAGAAGATCCATCGTATAAAAACATTTCTCTCTATGTGGGCTAACTGTACTACTTGCATCCGGACGTATTTTTGTCTTTTATTACCACTGCTGACGTGATTTACATCCCTTTATTCGGTCACTCCGTCTCTCTGTCCAATCAGGTTCATCCAGAAACACGTCGGGGAGTTAAATGGGGACGATTTGTAACTACATACAGGTCCCAAATGAATGCAAATAAAAATGAAATGCATAATTGTTATATAGACTATACTCAATTTGTGTGAGCCCATCTGCCAGCGACAAGGCAACCTCTTCAGATGGGTACAAACCTCTCCTGGGCTTAAAGGGACCTGGCCACAGGCTACAAGTCTGCACTCTAAATGTGCAGTGCACAGAGCGGCACTCAAGTGACCTCAAGTATGTGATTTTCATACATGCGGTCACATGCCGACTAGACGTGCAAGTCTAGTTGGAATGTGGCCAGAAGTATGCAAATCACATACTTGAGATCACGTGCCCGATGTTCTCAGCACCAGCACCGGAGAATCCTCACAGCGTGCAGCGCAGACTTGTACATCAAGGGTGGACATCCCCTTTAAATCTACAAATTTAAAGGGCAGGTAGGATCTAGCTCAAATTAAAAATAGCCTTAGACAGATGTGGGGGGAGCGATCAGCCAGATGTATTTTGAAAAAAACTAAGTGGACAAGCAGCTCCGAGCAGAGTGATCTAGTATGTACAAGCGCAGGAGAGGTTTGTCTGATAGTGCATGGTCCCATTTAAAGAGGTCAAATTGTTGCTGGCAAATGGCCTTACACATTTTGATCAAAATGTGTGATAATAGCCTCAAATCTATAAATGTAGTCTATATAACAGTAATAAAGTTCATACACTCTCTGCTTGCACGCATCTCTGCGCACTGGGTACGGTGGCATTTGTCTATATCTATTATAGGTGAGAAAATCAATTCAATGCGAAACCGAATTCATGTCGAACTTTTAGGAAGTCGCTGAACCCTTAAGGCATACAGACATTAACCCTTTAATGCCCTAGACCACCAGGGATACAAATATTTACCCTTTCAATGTCCTAAAATATCAGGGATACAAATGTTAAATTCTTTAAATCCCAAGACCACCAGGGATACATATATTAACCCATTTAATGCCATAGAGGACCAGAGATACAAATTTAAGCTACTTCACCTTCATAAACCACCAGGGATACATATATTAACTCCTTTAATGCCCTAGACCACCAGGGATACAAATATTAACCCATTCAATGCATTAGACCTCTAGGCATACAGATTTTATAGCCAACACCCTACACCATCAGGGATAAAACTATTTGCCCATTCAATGCCCTAGACTGCCAGGAATACAGATCTTAACCCCTTCAATGTCCTAGACCATCAAGGATACATACAGTACAGACCAAAAGTTTGGACACACCTTCTCATTTAAAGATTTTTCTGTATTTTTATGACTATGAAAATTGTACATTCACACTGAAGGCATCAAAACTATGAATTAGCACATGTGGAATTATATACTTAACAAAAAAGTGTGAAACAACTGAAAATATGTCTTATATTCTAGGTTCTTCAAAGTAGCCACCTTTTGTTTTGATGACTGTTTTGCACACTCTTGGCATTCTCTTGATGAGCTTCAAGAGGTAGTCACCGGAAATGGTCTTCACTTCACAGGTGTGCCCTGTCAGGTTTAATAAGTGGGATTTCTTGCCTTATAAATGGGGTTGGGACCATCAGTTGTGTTGTGCAGAAGTCTGGGGGATACACAGCTGATAGTCCTACTGAATAGACTGTTAGAATTTGTATTATGGCAAGAAAAAAGCAGCTAAGTAAAGAAAAACGAGTGGCCATCATTACTTTAAGAAATGAAGGTCAGTCAGTCCGAAAAATTGGGAAAACCTTGAATGTGTCCCCAAGTGCAGTTGCAAAAACCATCAAGCGCTACAAAGAAACTGGCTCACATGAGGACCACCCCAGGAAAAGAAGACCAAGAGTCACCTCTGCTTCTGAGGATAAGTTTATCCGAGTCACCAGCCTCAGAAATCGCAGGTTAATAGCAGCTCAGATTAGAGACCAGGTCAATGCCACACAGAGTTCTAGCAGCAGACACAGCTCTACAACAACTGTTAAGAGGAGACTTTGTGCAGCAGGCCTTCATGGTAAAATAGATGCTAGGAAACCACAGTTAAGGACAGGCAACAAGCAGAAGAAACTTGTTTGGGCTAAAGAACACAAGGAATGGACATTAGACCAGTGGAAATCTGTGCTTTGGTCTGATGAGTCCAAATTTGAGATCATTGGTTCCAACCACCGTGTCTTTGTGCGAAGCAGAAAAGGTGAACGGATGGACTCTACATGCCTGGTTCCCACCGTGAAGCATGGAGGAGGAGGTGTGATGGTGTGGGGGTGCTTTGCTAGCGACACTGTTGGGGATTTATTCAAAATTGAAGGCATACTGAACCAGCATGGCTACCACAGCATCTTGCAGCGGCATGCTATTCCATCCGGTTTGCATTTAGTTTGACCATCATTTATTTTTCAACAGGACAATGACCCCAAACACACCTCCAGGCTGTGTAAGGGCTATTTGACCAAGAAGGAGAGTGATAGGGTGCTACGCCAGATGACCTGGCCTCCACAGTCACCAGACCTGAACCCAATCGAGATGGTTTGAGGTGAGCTGGACCACAGAGTGAAGGCAAAAGGGCCAACAAGTGCTAAGCACCTCTGGGAACTCCTTCAAGATTGTTGGAAGACCATTTCCAGTGACTACCTCTTGAAGCTCATCAAGAGAATGCCAAGAGTGTGCATAGCAGTCATCAAAGCAAAAGGTGGCTACTTTGAAGAATCTAGAATATAAGACATATTTTCAGTTGTTTCACACTTTTTTGTTAAGTATATAATTTCACATGTGTTAATTCATAGTTTTGATGCCTTCAGTGTGAATGTACAATTTTCATAGTCATGAAAATATAGAAAAATCTTTAAATGAGAAGGTGTGTCCAAACTTTTGGTCTGTACTGTATATTAACCTCTTCAATGCCCAAGACCAGCAGGAAAAAATACATTATCCCATTTAATGCCTTATACCACCAGGGATAAAAAGATTAACTCATTCAAATCCTTACAGATCCAGAAATACAGATTTAAGCCCCTTCACTTTCATAGCCCACCAGTGACACAGATATTAACTCCTCCACTGACACAGACCACCAGGTATACAGCTTTTTTCTTCTTCTGTGCCATTAAACAGCGATACAGATAATAACCCATCCTCTACCATAGACGATCAAGGATGCAGATATTAACCTATTCTCTGCTGCAATCCACCAGGGGTACAGATTTGAGCACCTTCTCTGCCCTAGGCCACCTGGGATGCAGATATCAACCCCATCCAGCTTCTCAGCTTGCCCCGTGCAGCTTCTCAGCTCGCCCCGTGCTGCTTCTCAGCTCACCCCATGCAGTTTCTCAGTTCGCCCCATGCAGTTTCTGAGCTCGCCCCGGGCAGCTTCTCAGCTCGCCCCGTGCAGCTTCTCCGATACCCTCCGTGCAGCTTCTCAGATACCGCCGTGCAGCTTCTCAGATACCCTCCGTGCAGCTTCTCAGATACCCTCCGTGCAGCTTCTCAGATACCCTCCGTGCAGCTTCTCAGATACCGCCGTGCAGCTTCTCAGATACCCTCCGTGCAGCTTCTCAGAAACCGCCGTGCAGCTTCTTAGCTCCCTCCGCGCAGCTTCTTAGCTCCCTCCGTGCAGCTTCTTAGCTCCCTCCGCGCAGCTTCTTAGCTCCCTCCGTGCAGCTTCTCAGATACCCTCCGTGCAGCTTCTCAGATACCCTCCGTGCAGCTTCTCAGATACCGCCGTGCAGCTTCTTAGCTCCCTCCGTGCAGCTTCTTAGCTCCCTCCGTGCAGCTTCTTAGCTCCCTCCGCGCAGCTTCTTAGCTCCCTCCGTGCAGCTTCTTAGCTCCCTCCGCGCAGCTTCTTAGCTCCCTCCGTGCAGCTTCTTAGCTCCCTCCGTGCAGCTTCTTAGCTCGGCCCGTGCAGCTTCTCAGATACCGCCATGCAGCTTCTCAGCTACCCTCCGTGCAGCTTCTCAGATACCGCCGTGCAGCTTCTCAGATACTGTGGCGCCCCTGAGGGTTCAGTCGCCACAGGGGTACTGCACCTCAGTATGAGGTGTGGTATCTCCTCTTCCAGGTAAGGATGGAGCATCTCACAGGACCCTACTTCACCACTCAACACTACACCACTCCTGTCCTGTAGGGGGCCTAAATGCACCAGGGTGCTGCCCCGGCACGGTATAGAGGAGATGGTGGGAGCCAAAGATACCATGTAGTGGGTGAGGGTGGAGGACACACTTTTAGGAAACACCTATTCATTCATATTTAATCTATGGCCATCTTTAGTTCAAGGTCTTTGATTGTGATCTTCGTCTGTGATTGTGGTCTTAGTCTCTGATTGTGGTCATCTGCCAGAGTCCAGCAAAAGGCCGCAGCCGACTGAAGATACACGGTCCTCGTTCTCTGGCCTTGAGACGAGGAGCGGGTCAGAGTTAACCACTGTCTCTATCCGGTCAAGGTCCTTACCTAAGAAGGTCTGGAGGGGAGCAGAAGAGACAAGCTCCACAGGCAAAAGGATCCCAGGGGGATACGGACGGAGCGGCTTACGCCACCTGTATTCTTTACTCTGGCCTAGTCAGAGGAATTCCTGCTGCAAGAGTGGTGACCGGCCCCCGATATCTGACTTTGTCACTTCACGTCTCAGTCAGAAAAGCCCGGAGGCTTAGTGGATCCCAGAGGGTTACGGACGGAGTGGCCTACGCCACCTGTATCTCTTAAACTGCGTTTATCCAGTGGGACCCGGCCTTACTACACGTTCGTACCACACACAGTCAGGAGAAGACTTAGTGGGAGAACTTACCAAGGAGAGGAACACACACCAGAGGGCTCTCGACAGGTGCTCCTGATCTACCTGGAAAGTGCTGAACCCCCTTCCCGGTGGCCGCAGTACACCGCGAGTAGCAGAGAGAAGCTTTGCGGCTGAAAATTCATCCCAAGTGAGTAAAGACCGGGATGACTTCATACACCGTCTCAGCTCATTATTTTCTGCGCGGCACTGCACCCACCATTCCTCCTCACACTGCCCTGAGGCCCGCTCCACCTGTGGGGAGCTGTCCCATCTTAACTGCCCGTAACACCGGCCTCAGTGGACTGAAGCAGCGCCGGTGCCCGTCACCGGAAACCGCAGGTGGCGTAGTCGGAAAATACCACTCTTATTTGAGAAGCCCATTATTTTTATGTGACAGCCCTGGGCACGGAACGGGTCCAGGCCACGACTGCATCCCCCCTTTTACACTGACCCGGCTCAGAGTAACCCCACAGCTCAGGAAGGGCGTCACAATACCGTCCGTGCAACTTCTTAGCTCCTTCCGCGCAGCTTCTTAGCTCCCTCCGCGCAGATTCTTAGCTCCCTCCGTGCAGCTTCTTACAGTAGCTCCCTCCGTGCAGCTTCTTAGCTCGCCCCGTGCAGCTTTTCAGATACCGCCGTGCAGCTTCTCAGATACCCTCCGTGCAGCTTCTTAGCTCCCTCCGTGCAGCTTCTTAGCTCCCTCCGCGCAGCTTCTTAGCTCCCTCTGTGCAGCTTCTCAGCTCGCCCCGTGCAGCTTCTCAGATACCCTCCGTGCAGCTTCTCAGATACCCTCCGTGCAGCTTCTCAGATACCCTCCGTGCAGCTTCTTAGCTCCCTCCGTGCAGCTTCTTAGCTCCCTCCGTGCAGCTTCTTAGCTCCCGCCATGCAGCTTCTTAGCTCCCTCCGCGCAGCTTCTTAACTCCCTCCACGCAGCTTCTTAGCTCCCTCCGCGCAGCTTCTTAGCTCCCTCCGTGCAGCTTCTTAGCTCGCCCCGTGCAGCTTCTTAGCTCGACCCATCCACCTTCTTAGCTCGGCCCGTTCAGCTTCTCAGCTCCCTCTGTGCAGCTTCTCAGTTCGCCCCGTGCAGCTTCTTAGCTCTCCCCGTGCAGCTTCTTAGCTCCCTTTGTGCAGCTTCTTAGCTGGCCCTCTGCAGCTTCTTAGCTCGCCCCCCGCAGCTTCTTAGCTCCCTCCGTGCAGCTTCTTAGCTCCCTCCGTTCAGCTTCTTAGCTCGCCCTCCGTGCAGCTTCTTAGCTCCCCCGTCCAGCTTCTCAGCTCGACCCATACACCATCTTAGCTTGGCCCGTTCAGCTTCTCAGCTCCCTCTGTGCAGCTTCTCAGTTCACCCCGTGCAGCTTCTTAGCTCTCCCCGTGCAGCTTCTTAGCTCCCTCTGTGCAGCTTCTTAGCTCGCCCTCCGCAGCTTCTTAGCTCGCCCCCCGCAGCTTCTTAGCTCCCTCCGTGCAGCTTCTTAGCTCCCTCCGTGCAGCTTCTTAGCTCGCCCTCCGTGCAGCTTCTTAGCTCGCCCCCCGCAGCTTCTTAGCTTCCTCCGTGCAGCTTCTTAGCTCGCCCCCGGCAGCTTCTTAGCTCCCTCCACGCAGCTTCTTAGCTCCCTATGCGCAGCTTCTTAGCTCCCTCCGCGCAGCTTCTTAGCTCTCTCCGCGCAGCTTCTTAGCTCCCTCCGTTCAGCTTCTTAGCTCGCCCTCCGCAGCTTCTTAGCTCCCTCCGTGCAGCTTCTTAGCTCCCTCCGTTCAGCTTCTTAGCTCGTCCTCCGCAGCTTCTTAGCTCCCTCCGTGCAGCTTCTTAGCTCCCTCCGCGCAGCTTCTTAGCTCCCTCCGTGCAGCTTCTTAGCTCCCTCCGTGCAGCTTCTTAGCTCGCCCCCCGCAGCTTCTTAGCTCTCTCCGCGCAGCTTCTTAGCTCCCTCCGTTCAGCTTCTTAGCTCGCCCTCCGCAGCTTCTTAGCTCCCTCCGTGCAGCTTCTTAGCTCCCTCTGCGCAGCTTCTTAGCTCCCTCCGTGCAGTTTCTTAGCTCCCTCCGCGCAGTTTCTTAGCTCCCTCTGCGCAGTTTCTTAGCTCGCCCCGTGCAGCTTCTTAGCTCGCCCCGTGCAGCTTCTCAGCTCACCCTGTGCAGCTTCTCAGCTCACCCTGTGCAGCTTCTCAGCCCGCCCCGTGCAGCTTCTCAGCTCGCCCCGTGCAGCTTCTCAGCTCGCCCCGTGCAGCTTCTTAGCTCGCCCCGTCCAGCTTCTCAGCTAGCCCCGTCCAGCTTCTCAGCTCGCCCCATCCAGCTTCTTAGCTTGCCCCGTCCAGCGTCATTACAGCGGACATAGGAAGAGGTAGACTATGTCCAGGGCTACAGATCATGTAGGTGCTATATAAATACATTAATAGTTGATCTCCTCTCCGTACATTGCAGTTTCTTTTCTTTCCTTCAATCCTAATGTGCCATCAGAATTACATGAAGCCTAATTCTCCAATCTTTGTGATCCTCACCTATAATTAGTGAGGCTGTCATCACAAATGAAACCGTAGACACAAGTGGCTGGAGATGACATCTCTATTAGTAAGAGCTACACATTCATATTACTACTGAATACATTTGTCTTATGTGAGCATTGGAGCGTTGGAGATGGAGGCTATAGTGAAAGGCAGACTTTTCCATTTCAATTAAAGGTTCATTTGCTTCTTGGCCAGTTGTACTCGCTGATCGTCGTGGGTCCCATCACTGGATCCCCAATCAATCCCGAGAACAGAAGTTCTGAAATGCTCCATTAGATCAGAGCAGTGGTCGATCCATTCATTGTCTATGGGACTACTGGAGATGGCCGAGTGCTGCACTTAGCTCATGGACTGTATACATACAAAAACAATTACAATAATTTTTAACAAAACGTGACGGCGACTGGTACAGGAGGAGAGAGGACCCTGCCCGCGAGGGCTCACCGTCTGCAAGTATCCATATCAGTCTATGGAGTCCGGCTCTACCTTTTTCTGCCTTATTTTATGCTTAGATTAGATTTTGAATCTAGTTGCCAAAATTGTGATGCCATATTATAGCCCTAGCCCCCTGAGGAAACCTGTCAAGGCGAAACTTGTTGAGGTGGCTGTAATTCATTTTTAGTCACTTTAGTGATCCTTGTATATGCTACTGATATTCACCCTGTAAGTCTTTTGTTGAGCTATGGACTTCAGCCATGGTCGGTTAGGATAGCCTGCTTCTAACAACCTGTTTAGAATAACCAGCAGAATGGGCAGGATTCTCTAATCTATAAATCTGATTGCATAGCAAATAAATTAATTAATACAAGATTACTTTTGAAATTTTAAATGTTATAGACCACTTTTTAATTAAAATTTAATAAAAGTCATGTTTTATTACATCCCTTAAAATAGAGCTTATTTACCCGTTTAGATAATTTGTGGATAAGAATTTTCATCCCTAAAGGGTTGTTTACACCTATTAGTTTATATTGCAAAAATATTCTAAAAAGATAGAATGCTGAGCTTACTGAGCTGCTGCTCCAATGCTTCTCCGGTTCTTCACCGGTTTTTGTACTTCCTGCTCCATCTAGATGAACACTGCAGCTAATCACTGACTGCAGAGGTGATGCGTTGGCCAGTGATTAGATGCTGCAGTCACATGTTCATCCACATAGACCAGGAAGCACATAAATCAGCTCTGTACTATCTGCCCGATCTGGACAGACATGTGACTGTGGCGCCCAATCAGTGACCAGTGCTGCACTGATGCAGCCAGTGATTAGCTGAAGCAAGTCATATGTCCATCCAGATAGAGCAGAATTTACAGAGCTTGTTTATGTACTTCCTGCTCTATTTGGATGAACATATGACTGCTGCATCCAATCACTGGTCAACACATCACCTCTACAGACAGTGATTAGCTGCAGTGTTCATCCAGATGAAGCAGGAACCAGGGAAGCATTGGAGCAGCAGGTGTGTGTCACGCAAGGTGAGGGAAAGACTGAGCGCAACATGAAGGGAAGAAGGGGAGGAAGCACAAACACTAGGGAAAGGGGGAGTGGAGACCCCTAGGCAGATCTAATATCAATCTGCCTACCCTACCATCCCTATATAGGTTTGTAGCACCCCGAGGACTCGGCTGCTACAGGGGTATTGCACCTCAAACCAGAGGTGTGGTATTCCACTCCCGGGTAAGGATGGAGTGTGGGACTGAGCTCAGATAGCTGCATGCACTACACTCACCCCATTTCCGGGGGACAGAACAACGGTACTCCCACCAAATAGTTGTGCAGGTACGACAGCGTCTGTCCCTGGCTGGAGTGGGGAGCGGGGAGGAACATCCCAGTAGTGTAGGGGCAGATAGGGGAGGGGCTCTGGGCATAGAGGTAGGAGCCCATTGGGTGCTAGTCACCTGGGCTCACACATAGAGGGAGTATATATGGTGGGCACCATCTAGAGACAGGGTGAGTTCTGAGAGAGAGTTCAGCCAGGAGGGCTGACAGGGAGCTGTGGCTCCGGCTGGGCCCAGCTCCAGGGCCAGGCCTGTAGTGGAGAGAAGGAGGAAGAGAGGCCCAGAGACACAAGACAAGAGGGAACCCTGAGATCCCAGAAGTAAACCAGAAGGGTGAAGGGTTGGCAGAAAAGGGTACCGGATCCCAAGCTGGTAGAGGCTAATCATCCTTAGCCAGGAACCGGAGGTCGTGGACAAGTTTTGGCGCGACCCCTCGCCATATCCACCAGGAAGGCAGACCACGAATAGGGTCAGGGAAGCCGGGACAGGTTTCGCCACCAAAAGGCCCGAGGGAGCCGGACATAGGTGGGTCCCTGGTGAGGACGGCCAGTAGGAAGGAAGAGAGGGGAGCTCAGGACCACGCTCTGGAACTGCCCGGGAGTTGGCCGAGTCCCGCACCTGGTGTACGCAGCACGGCTTGGGTGGTCACTCTTGGCCGAAGTGACCGGAGCAACACCTGTGAGTAAAAGCCTTGAAACTACACCGCACGTCTCTGAGCTTCCTTGCTTCACCATCACCACCACTGTCATCTACATCTGCTGCCCTGAGGCCATACCCCTCCCGTTGGGGGTTATACGCTGCACAATCCTATCACCGGCCTCAGCGGTCTGCCCTGCAGCGGCGGCCTCATAGCCGCAATCAACGGGTGGTGTAGTCGAACATTTTAACATCTACTGCAAAACAGTGCCGCTCAGTTTGACTCCCTGGGCACGGACCGGGTCACTGCCACGAGACTACTACTCCCATCGGATCCGGCTCCGGGTAAGCCCTCCCCCGTGCGCGCGATGCCGCGCAATGAAGGCCCAGGGGCGCGTCAACTTTGGCGTAGTCGGCAGGATTTCGTGCCCGCAACTACCGGGTACTGCGTGCCTGAAGAAAAGTTTATATGTACCGTAAGAAGAAGTCTCCCGCCAATTCCAGAGGGTCCCCGCCATTGGACGCCATCTCGGGTCGTTTCCCGCCGTTTGCCCGCCATCTGCAGCCTATTCCCGCCATCCGCAGAGTTTCTCGCCATTAGGAGACGATTCCCGCCATCTGAGACGATTTCCCGCCCTGGCAGAGCGGACGCCATTATGGGCGTGCCAGAGGGTGGCAAGAGACGACCTCCCATCGTGGGCCTGGTCCCAGAAGAGCGCCAAAAGCAAAGACCGCCCCCACCAGCAGAGACTGCAATGAGAGAGATGTCCATCAGAGAGAGGGGTCTGCCCCTGGAACTGACAATCACCAAGTGGCCCCGGGACCACCCTCAGTATGGGCGGATCAAGAACAAAAGAGAGAGGATGGGTGCAGCCTGGAGGAGTCTGGAGAGATCGCACCCGGAGATGGAGGGAGAGTCAGGCAGCACCGACCCTCTGGTCAGGAGCCTGTTGCAGGCCGCCACCCCAGAAGGCCTGGTGGAGATCCTGGCACAGCTCCCCAAAGATCGGGAGCATGCACAGACCGCGCTGGAGGGCTTGGCTCGGAAGATGGCCCGAGTGCAGCAAGAAGTGCTGGCCGAGTGGAGCAGAGAAATGGCCCTGCAGGCTGGAACCCGCCAGCAAAGGACGCCACCCGGGACGAGGAGTCTGTCTGCCTCTGAGGATGGTGCAGGAGGGACGAAGGCCGGAGACGACACCGTGGAAGGAGCTGAAGAGATGGAAGCAGGTAAAGGGGACGTCACCACCCCAGGCCTAGTAGCCGTGAGCCTGCCCCAGCTCCCCGCCGCAGAGCCCAAAATCCCCCTTACCGTGCCCGATGCTGCACCGCCACCGCTCCAAACTAGGCCTCACGCGGCAGGAGCCGCGGCCACGCCCCCTGTGACGTCACGCGCCTCAACCCTGAGCGCGGCCAAGCAGGAAACGCCACCGGCCTGGTCGCAAAGCCGAGTACCCCCGGGCGCCGCCGTTTCCACAGTGCCCTTCACCTTCAGAGCGCCACCGGCCTGGTCGCAAGGCCTGGTGAATCCGGGCGCCGCTACCACCACCGCGCCCTCAACCTCCACAGTGCTACCCTTGGGTGAAGACCTGTTCGCACAACATACTTGCCCGGATGGGCAGTCCTTTGTGTGGCCACCAGAGTACGTCAATCCCCGACTCCGGAAGGAATGGCCCCTGTGTGAGCCCCTGATCCCGGCTCCGGCGCCCGCCAAGATCACCCCACTCCCGTTGGAGGAGGCTCAGTTCGCATGGGACCCCACCGGTGAAAACCTCATGGGGTTCACCCAAGAGACCCGGGCGGCCGCAGCCCAGCGTGTGGAGTGCTGCCGACAACAACTAGAGGTCTTTAACAAAGAACGGCAAGAGAGGCGGGTCCGCGAGGAGCGGCTGCAGGTACAGAGCGCGGAGCAGAAACGCCGGACGCGGCGAAACCCCCGTGCAGCCCACGGTCCCCGCGCCACCGGGACCGTAATCAAGTTCCAACTGGAGCACGGTTGGGGCTTTATCAGGGATCACAGGACCCCCGGCGACGTCTTCGTCACCCGTAGGGATGTTGAGTCCCACCTGCCAGAGGGACACCGCGGACGTGACCTTTACCTGGGTGATGAGGTCACCTTCACCCGGCATCAGTGCGCTAAAGGACCGTACGCCCTTCACGTGCACCGGTTAACGGAGGAAGAGCTGCGGTATGAGGAAGATCAAGAGGACCCGGACGGGTCTGAAGACTACCCTCAGGAGGAGACAAGGAGAGGACACCTCTGCTGAAGGGAAGTAGCATAAACTGAAGCTGTATATAGTTACCCGTAGGGGTACTTGTCATACTGCTAATTAAAGTGTGTTCCCCGTTGGGACTAGTGTGAATTGTTCCCCGTGTGCCCCTATCCCCACAGGCTGAGGACTGTGAGCAGCCATTCCTTATCCCCACAGGCTGAGGACTGTGAGCAGCCATTCCTTATCCCCACAGGCTGAGGACTGTGAGCAGCCATTCCTTATCCCCACTGGCCGAGGACTGAGAGCGGCCATATCCTGTAAATAGTTGCGCTTCCTAAGGCGCCCCCTACCGGTTTTATAGGAGAACTGTTTTTCTATCAGTGACTGTGGCACTTTACCTGGTCACAAGTTGCACGGTGGCCAGGGATCAAGAACGTTTATTATGGAAAAGTTTTATATCAAAAGTTTATACTGCTAGAATAATATATAAGAAGCTACCTGTCATGTTATATTTGCTGATAATGTTTTATAATGTTTTACCTGTTAGTGTATGTTTTAAAAAAAAAAAAGTTTGTAAGTTTTGGTATGTTTTACTCTTTTCCAGCCCGAGGACGTGCTGTGGTTTACCAGGGGGGAATGTAGCACCCCGAGGACTCGGCTGCTACAGGGGTATTGCACCTCAAACCAGAGGTGTGGTATTCCACTCCCGGGTAAGGATGGAGTGTGGGACTGAGCTCAGATAGCTGCATGCACTACACTCACCCCATTTCCGGGGGACAGAACAACGGTACTCCCACCAAATAGTTGTGCAGGTACGACAGCGTCTGTCCCTGGCTGGAGTGGGGAGGGGGGAGGAACATCCCAGTAGTGTAGGGGCAGATAGGGGAGGGGCTCTGGGCATAGAGGTAGGAGCCCATTGGGTGCTAGTCACCTGGGCTCACACATAGAGGGAGTATATATGGTGGGCACCATCTAGAGACAGGGTGAGTTCTGAGAGAGAGTTCAGCCAGGAGGGCTGACAGGGAGCTGTGGCTCCGGCTGGGCCCAGCTCCAGGGCCAGGCCTGTAGTGGAGAGAAGGAGGAAGAGAGGCCCAGAGACACAAGACAAGAGGGAACCCTGAGATCCCAGAAGTAAACCAGAAGGGTGAAGGGTTGGCAGAAAAGGGTACCGGATCCCAAGCTGGTAGAGGCTAATCATCCTTAGCCAGGAACCGGAGGTCGTGGACAAGTTTTGGCGCGACCCCTCGCCATATCCACCAGGAAGGCAGACCACGAATAGGGTCAGGGAAGCCGGGACAGGTTTCGCCACCAAAAGGCCCGAGGGAGCCGGACATAGGTGGGTCCCTGGTGAGGACGGCCAGTAGGAAGGAAGAGAGGGGAGCTCAGGACCACGCTCTGGAACTGCCCGGGAGTTGGCCGAGTCCCGCACCTGGTGGACGCAGCACGGCTTGGGTGGTCACTCTTGGCCGAAGTGACCGGAGCAACACCTGTGAGTAAAAGCCTTGAAACTACACCGCACGTCTCTGAGCTTCCTTGCTTCACCATCACCACCACTGTCATCTACATCTGCTGCCCTGAGGCCATACCCCTCCCGTTGGGGGTTATACCATCTACGCTGCACAATCCTATCACCGGCCTCAGCGGTCTGCCCTGCAGCGGCGGCCTCATAGCCGCAATCAACGGGTGGCGTAGTCGAACATTTTAACATCTACTGCAAAACAGTGCCGCTCAGTTTGACTCCCTGGGCACGGACCGGGTCACCGCCACGAGACTACTACTCCCATCGGATCCGTCTCCGGGTAAGCCCTCCCCCGTGCGCGCGATGCCGCGCAATGAAGGCCCAGGGGCGCGTCAGGTTCCACACCTATCGTCGAGCAGGACCCTAAACCCTGTATATCCCTAGAGCTTGGCCCTAGATAGGGAGGGGGAGGGGATGAGCACTGGTCAGGCCCCACTACAAACTAAAGACAACAGGGTAGACAAACAAAGGGGAATAACTTAGCATGAGCAGACACCAGAGGAGTAACACCAACTGTCCTCCCAGAGTACCAAAAAAGAAGCTAGCCGACTGCTAGTGCTCCAAGCCTGTACATAGAAGTATCGCTGGCCTGGAGCAAACTGAGGGTTTTTAACTCCCATGCAAAGGTGTGTCAATCAGCAGCAGTAGGGAGGTCGCTGCTGGGTCTTAAAGGAGGAAGGATTAAGAAGGTGTCTGCAATGCCAAACTCAGTGACCTTCTACAGCTAGATCCAGAGCGACTGTCTATTACACCTGACATACCCGTGACAGTGTGGAGGATCAGCATGTTATTGTTCTTTTGAGAATATGTTTTGCAATATGACATCACAATTTGTAAACTAGATTCATACAGAATCTAATCTATGCAGGAAATAAGCTATGAAAAGGCAGAGCAGGGCCGACCACACTGATATGTATGCAGAATTATGGCTCCGCGCTACTCAGAGACTGCACAGGGCTATTATATGTCCATGATTTTGAGCCCTTACTGCATTGCACACATACATGTGATACCATATTGCAAAACTATAGTGACCAGTGACAATCACTGGCTGTAGAGGTGATGTGTTGGCCAATGATTGGGTGCAGCAGTCACATATTCATCCAAACGGAACAGGAAGCACATAGAGCAGAAAGTACAGAGCTGGTTTAGCTAGATGGACATGTGACTGCTGCAGCCCATCACTGGCTGTATCAGTGCAGCATTGATCACTGATTGGGAGCAGCCATCACATGTATGTCCAGATAGAGCAGAAGTACAGAGAGTGGAGGGAGACCCATGAAGAGGGATCACAGTAGGATTTGCAGGATCATTACTACTTTCTTTCTTCATTATCTTGATCATTATTAAAAAAAATTGTTACGGACAACCGCTTTAATAAGATGACCATACGGCGGCACAGTTGGTGCTTATAATTTCTAATGCTCCACCGTGTGCGTGAGGTTTAACACGATTTGGAGTAACATACCTCCAATCTTTTGCATGCACATTCTTCCCCCAGGAGCGTCCATTAGACCTCCCAAAAATGGCCACTTCGTAAACATTCACATCAGCCACATCCGCTTAGGAGGACAAAATCTCCAAAATGGATGCATTTTGAAAGTTGGCGGAGTTGGCTTTTACAGAACTTCTCAAAATTTTTCATCAGACGGCACAATGTCCGTTTTCCACCAGTTAGTCTTAATACTCATCGTTGACTTCTTTCCCAAATCTCGGCTTTTGCCTTAGACCTGGACTTCGTATGGCCATTTTTCGTCTTCGTCGAGAAGTAGTCGGCCTCTGCTCTACTACTACGGACCCTTCTCCCCACAGTCCTACGTTCTCCCCACTGAGACCTGTGTGTCCCATGTAACAATTAGAAAGCCGCTTGTCCCTATTTGCCTGTTAATTGCATCCCATTATTTTCCTCTCTTCGTCCGTTTCCGTTTTGTGCTTTTGACAGCGGCGCGATTACTGCAATAATAGGCTTACATAGGGTAATAGGCTTATGGCAGACATTATTTATGTCAAGGACAAGCAATTAAGCTTGGCCTGGCACATAATAATTAGATTTGAGCTGATGAGCTCATCTGTAATGTGTTTAGTTCAGATTAGCAGCTTATTTCAGGACCCTCCCTTCAGTAAGATCCATTTAAGGGTTATACTCGTTACTCATGTTTCACGCAGCTGTCTTGGTCAAACTTACTGGCAAAATGTACACTTTTTTAACTCTTTAAGTTCGGGTTACCATTATTGTGATAGAAGTGATGCCCTTGATTTTTGTTATTGTCAAAGTACACCCCCAAAAAAAAGTTTTTTCAACTTTTCCCTCAAGAAGAACAGAATACAATCTGAAATTTAATGTAAACAAGGTTGGATGACAAAGGTCAAGATCAAGTAGATCAAGTTGTAATTTAAAAAAAAAAACCTTCATGCAAAATGACTCGCCCCCTGGGCCGTGGGGTACCCGGAACCGGGCCTTCTTGTGTACAGTGCAATGTTGGGGTAGTAGTGGCAGCCCGATCCCGTGGCTCAGGGTGGTCAGACCAAATACTGTGCCAGTCTATATTTAGAGCTAAGAAATGTCCGACTACACCACCCGTGGATTGCGGCTATTATAAACCGCCGCTGCAAGGCAGTCCACTGAGGCTGATGGTGTGTGCAGCAGAGATAGTATAACTCCCCACGGGAAGAGTGTAGCCTCAGGGCAGTGAGCGTAGATGGTGGGGGTTGTGGTGCAGGGCATCCCAGTACCGTTAGTGCTGGCGAGGTAAGAAACACAAAGACAACGTGTTGCAGTCCAGGTTCTTTTACTCACAGTTCGTATACTCCAAGCCACTTCTGTACAGGTAGTGACTGCCCAAGCCGTGCTGCGTTCACCAGGTGAGGGGCTCGGTCAACCCCCAGGCAATTCAGGAGCATGGCACAGAACTCCCTTCTATCCTTCCTCTGGCCGTGCCCCACCAGTGACCAAACTTCTGTCCGACTGCCTCGGGCCTTCTCTGGGAGAACTTGGCGCCAGCTTCCCTGGCCCTATGTGGTGCCTTCCTAGTAGGTTTAGCGAGGGGTTGCACCAATAAATGATCACGACCTCCGGTTCTTGGCTGAGGATTATTTGCCTCCACCAACTTGGGATCTGGTACCCTTTCCTTGCCTGACCCGTCACCCGTAATCTCCTGGGTCCTTAGGGTCCCTTCTACCTTCGTGTTCCTGGGCCTTTCTATTCTGTTCCTTTCTCTTTCTGTTCTGTTCCTTTCTCTTTCTGTTCTGTTCCTTTTTCTTCTCTCCCTCTTGCCCTGCCCGTGTCCCTGGGCCTGGCTCTGGAGCAGAACTCCAGCGGAGCCTCTGCTCCCCTTCTCCTCCACTCTCACTTTCTCCTCACAGACTGAACACTGTTATAAGATGGTGCCCACCTTTTATACCTCCTCCTCCGTGTCTGAGCCCCGGTGACCTGCATCCAATGAGCTCCTTCCTATGCCCAGAAACCAGCCCCTATCTGCTCCCACATCACTAGGGTTCCCCCCCTCCCCACTCCAGCCAGGGACATAGTCAGTCGTGCCTGCATACTAATGGAAGCACCGTAGAGCTGTCCCCCGGAAATGAGGAGTGTATATGTGTGCCGCTAACTGAGCCCTGGTCCATACTCCTGGAATACCACACCTCTGGTTGAGGTGCAATACCCCTGTAGCGGCCGAACCCTCGGGGCGCTACACAAAATATTCCCTATAGTGCCCCCACAGGTAAAATAAGGGATTATACTGTTCTCATTAAAATAGATGAACTGTCCGTGCAAGAGACTATCTTTGTATTTGGTCACTATTCTGATTAGCAGATGTGTGATAATACTGTCCAGGTCTCAAAATCTGCATGCAATCTAAATGCAACTAACATTGTGGAGATTTGGAAAGTCAAATAGGCAACAATTCTGTCCCAATTTACACAAAAAATCCCAAAAACTGATATACATGCTGTGATGACACAGCATTTAATCTTAATTATCGAGACATAAATTCAGTAGGCCAGGAGACATATGCTATTATCTTTATGTTGACTTTTGAATTTATGTGTTTTTCTTTGGTTGGTCAAAAAACATAGACTATTGTTTGTATAAGCCTGAATGTTGACAGTTGAGTTGATATTTACTGCAATTTATTGTCTGCTAACTTTGCAAGACAGGGAAGCAGGGTCATTGAACAATGGATGTTTGCTAAATATGTTAATTGACCATTCTGTGGGCGCTGTGGCTTGTTGACCCATAAAGCAGAGAAGGATGAACTAAGCAGATTGATTAAATGCTCAAACATTGAGAGTTAAACTCATCTCAGCTCTCCCCTGACTTGTGGATGATGACTTGAGCCACAGATGTGAATATAAAAAGGGATTTCTATTGTTCTGCAAGAAGAATCAGAGTGAATTGCCAGAGCAACAGCTAGGACAACATGGCTCCATCAAGGAGGGACACAGATTTGACTTTCTTCAGAATGTCAGTTTAGGGGACCACGGCCTCAGCTGGAACACCACAGATCTGCTCCATTAAATATCACTGAACCCATGAAAACATTTTGGGAAGCTAGGATTGTGACCCTCCGGTCACCTGACCCCCAGGGATATGTTTGGGGAAACCAGGTTGGGACCCTCCAGTCACCTGGTCCCATGGAGATATTCGTAGAAGCCAGGTTGGGACTATCCGGTCCCCTGGACATGTGCCACGAGCTTCCTAAACTTGTCCCTACCTCCTCTTTGTGTGTGCCCACCAAAAGCGGGGTGCCACTGGTGGGGGTAGTCGGCCCTGGAAACCTCGGAGTCGCAGCTGCTCTAATCCTGGCGAGTCAGCGGAAGGATTAGATTCGTTGGAACTGTTCTATATGTTTATTGTCTGTTTGGGGGTTCAATAAAGTATTGCCACACTGTTTTACCCTCACCCTGTGTTGTCTGAGTAGTATTCTGCCCACGGGAGACCCCTGTGTCTCCACACATGCCTTGCACCAGATTTAATATGTGTTTTAGATACTTACTATAACCATAGCTATTAGTGTTGAGCGAGCATGCTTGACACTGCTCAGTACTCGCTCGAGCATCTCGTTACTCTGGATGTTCGGCGAGCACCGAGCATTTCCGGGTTACTCGGGCGGGAGCTCGGGTCTCTACCCTGCACGTTTGGCGCTCTTTACAGAGCCAATGAACATGCAGGGATTGCCAGCCAGTCACTGTAATGCCGCAGCCATGTTTGTGGGCATTACAGCGATTGGCTGGCCGCACAGCGTCACCTCGAGTATATAAAACCGGGCGCCGCCATCTTGGACACAGTCGCTCCGGATCAGACAGTGTAGGGTCAGTGCAGCAGAGCTACTGAGAGATTTATACTGCGAAATAGTTAGAGTAGGGTCTCTAAAGCCTGCCAAATCAAACAAACAGTCCTTCTCAGGACTAATATCCATCCCAGATATCAGGCAGGCAGGCTGTATAGGAGACGCAGTGGTTATACCAACAAACACTGCATTACAGTCCTGTGTGCTCCTGCTGGTCAAATTGCTAGACTTATCCCCCAGTCTCAGGGGCCAGGAAAAATCCTTTTTTTTTTCATCTAAATCCTGTATTTTTTTTTCCCTCAGTCATACTGTACAAATACGCATCTTATTAACCTTTTGGTATTTCCCACCCCCCCAAAAAAAAAATTGAGTGTGTCTGTGACTGTTCAGACACCAATATATCTGTTTAAAAGAGTCTGGTGTAGGCCAGATAACTAGAAGTTTGGTTTTGCAGGTCCACGGTTCAAATCTCTGTATTATGCAGCTTTTGGCCTTTTTTACATAAAAAAAAACAGTAATAGTGTCTCCCTGACTGTTCAGACACAAATATATCTGTTTAAAATATTCTGGTGTAGGTCAGATAACTAGAAGTTTGGTTTTGCAGTTCCACGGTTCAAATCTCTGTATTATGCAGCTTTTGGCCTTTTTTACATAAAAAAACAGTAATAGTGTCTCCTTGACTGTTCAGACACAAATATATCTGTTTAAAATATTCTGGTGTAGGCCAGATAACTAGAAGTTTGGTTTTGCAGTTCCACGGTTCAAATCTCTGCATTATGCAGCTTTTGGCCTTTTTTACGTAAAAAAAACAGTAATAGTGTCTCCCTGACTGTTCAGACACAAATATATCTATTTAAAATATTCTGGTGTAGGCCAGATAATTAGAAGTTTGGTTTTGCAGTTCCATGGTTCAAATCTCTGTATTATGCAGCTTTTGTCCTTTTTACATAAAAAAACAGTAATAGTGTCTCCCTGACAGTTCAGACACAAATATATCTGTTTAAAATATTCTGGTGTAGGCCAGATAACTAGAAGTTTGGTTTTGCAGTTCCACGGTTCAAATCTTAGTATTATCCAGCTTTTGGCCTTTTTAACATAAAAAAAACAGTAATAGTGTCTCCCTGACTGTTCAGACATAAATATATCTGTTTCAAATATTCTGGTGTAGGCCAGATAACTAGAAGTTTGGTTTTGCATATCCACAGTTCAAATCTCTGTATTATGCAGCTTTTGGCCTTTTTTACATAAAAAAAAAACAGTAATAGTGTCTCCCTGACTGTTCAGACACAAATATATCTGTTTAAAATATTCTGGTGTAGGCAAGATAACTAGAAGTTTGGTTTTGCATATCCACAATTCAAATCTCTGTATTATGCAGCTTTTGGCCTTTTTTACATAAAAAAAAACAGTAATAGTGTCTCCCTGACTGTTCAGACACAAATATATCTGTTTAAAATATTCTGGTGTAGGTCAGATAACTAGAAGTTTGGTTTTGCAGTTCCACGGTTCAAATCTCTGTATTATGCAGCTTTTGGCCTTTTTTACATAAAAAAACAGTAATAGTGTCTCCTTGACTGTTCAGACACAAATATATCTGTTTAAAATATTCTGGTGTAGGCCAGATAACTAGAAGTTTGGTTTTGCAGTTCCACGGTTCAAATCTCTGCATTATGCAGCTTTTGGCCTTTTTTACGTAAAAAAAACAGTAATAGTGTCTCCCTGACTGTTCAGACACAAATATATCTATTTAAAATATTCTGGTGTAGGCCAGATAATTAGAAGTTTGGTTTTGCAGTTCCATGGTTCAAATCTCTGTATTATGCAGCTTTTGTCCTTTTTACATAAAAAAACAGTAATAGTGTCTCCCTGACAGTTCAGACACAAATATATCTGTTTAAAATATTCTGGTGTAGGCCAGATAACTAGAAGTTTGGTTTTGCAGTTCCACGGTTCAAATCTTAGTATTATCCAGCTTTTGGCCTTTTTAACATAAAAAAAAACAGTAATAGTGTCTCCCTGACTGTTCAGACATAAATATATCTGTTTCAAATATTCTGGTGTAGGCCAGATAACTAGAAGTTTGGTTTTGCATATCCACAGTTCAAATCTCTGTATTATGCAGCTTTTGGCCTTTTTTACATAAAAAAAAAACAGTAATAGTGTCTCCCTGACTGTTCAGACACAAATATATCTGTTTAAAATATTCTGGTGTAGGCAAGATAACTAGAAGTTTGGTTTTGCATATCCACAATTCAAATCTCTGTATTATGCAGCTTTTGGCCTTTTTTACATAAAAAAACAGTAATAGTGTCTCCCTGACTGTTCAGACACAAATATATCTGTTTAAAATATTCTGGTGTAGGCCAGATAACTAGAAGTTTGGTTTTGCATATCCACAGTTCAACTCTCTGTATTATGCAGCTTTTGGCCTTTTTTACATAAAAAAAACAGTAATAGTGTCTCCCTGACTGTTCAGACACAAATATATCTGTTTAAAATATTTTGGTGTAGGCCAGATAACTAGAAGTTTGGTTTTGCATATCCACAGTTCAAATCTCTGTATTATGCAGCTTTTGGCCTTTTTTACATAAAAAAACAGTAATAGTGTCTCCCTGACTGTTCAGACACAAATATATCTGTTTAAAATATTCTGGTGTAGGCCAGATAACTAGAAGTTTGGTTTTGCAGTTCCACGGTTCAAATCTCTGTATTATCCAGCTTTTGGCCTTTTTTACATAAAAAAACAGTAATAGTGTCTCCCTGACTGTTCAGACACAAATATATCTGTTTAAAAGATTCTGGTGTAGAAATAGAACTGTGGTTTTCCTCTTCCACGGTTCTAATCTCCTTTTTATTACCCTTTTTCCATTGATAGTGCGAGTGTAAGCTATTTTACTTCATTTACAATGGGCAAGGCGCGTGGCAAGGGACGTGGAACTGGACGTTCTGGTGATGGTGCGTGTAGAGGACAGGGCCGTGGCCAAGGTGAAAATGTGCCACAACCAACAGCCACATTTTCTCGCTCCCACTTCTTGACCAAATTACTAGGGAAGCACACTACAACACCAGTATTGCGAACTGATCAGTGTGAACAGGTTATTAATTGGATAGCAGATAATAATTCCTGTTACCTGGGCACCACCACCTCCGGTCTGTCTTCCACATGGTCAAGTTTTAGTAGCCGTGAGTCTCGACAGCATACTCCTCCTCACCCTGATGCTCCTTTCTTCCCACCATGCCGAGTGTCGGCAGAGAGCAACTGATCCCACAGTTGGACACTCTGAAGAGCTGTTCACTGGTCCATTTTCATATTTGTGCCCCTCGCCTGCTCCGCTTGAAGTGGTGGAAGAGGAGATCCCATGTAGCGATGCACAAATATTTGAACAGCCACGGCCACAGGAAGTCGACGCTGGCAATTTATCACAAGAGGTGGATGATGACGAGATACAATTACCACGAAGTGATGAGGAGGATCGTGGTGCGCAAGTGGAAGAGGAGGAGGTGGTGGATGATCTAGTAACTGACCCAACGTGGCAAGACACGGAGAGCGAGGCCAGCAGCACACAGGGGGAGGGAGGCAGAGTACCCCAACAGGCAGGAAGAAGCAGTGTTGTGGCCGCACACAGAAGGCAGGCAACCGTTCCCCGTAACACCAACACGAGGGACGTTGCCAGTACAATCGGTAGGTCTTCCAGAGTCTGGAATTTTTTTTAAAGACTCTGCTGATAACCCCAAAAAGGCCATTTGTACCACCTGCCATGCCAGCATCAGCAGGGGTGACAAAACTACCAGCCTGACCACCACCAGCATGATCAGGCACATGTCAGCAAAGTGTAGCACCCTGAGGATTCGGCTGCTACAGGAGTATTGCACCTCAACCCAGAGGTGTGATATTCCACTCCCGGGTAAGGATGGAGTGTGGAACTGAGCTCGGTAGGCTGCATGCACTACATACATCCCATTTCCGAGGAACAGGCCGACGGTACTCCCACTTAGAAATGTGCAGGTACGACCGAGTCTGTTCCTGGCTGGAGTGGGAGGGGGGTGGTACATCCCAAGTAGTGTAGGGGCAGATAGGGGGAGCAGCCTGGGTAAAGATAGGAGCTCATTGGGTGCTGGTCACCTGAGCTCACACATAGAGGGTGTATATAAGGTGGGCACCAACAAAGATCAGGGTCAGATGCAGAGGATCAGATGCAGAGAGTCAGCTGCAGAGAACAAGTCAGGAGCAGAGGAGAGAAGAAAGACCAAGACCCAGAGTGAGAGAGGAGAAAAGAGAGAGACCCAGAGCACAGAAGAGAAGGACTCTGAGATCCCAACTAAAAGCACCGGGTGAAGAGTCGGCATCAGGGTACCGGAACCCAAGCTGGTGGGGGTAAAAACATTCCCCAGCCAGAGACCGGAGACCGTGGGCAGCGTCTGCCACGGTCACCCATCGCATCCACCCCGAAGGCACACCACATGAAGGGTCAGGGAACCCAGGGCCAAGGGTGTCCCAACAGAAGGCCCGAGGGAGCTGGACCTAGGTGGATTACTGGTGGGGACGGCCAGAGAACGGGACAGAAAGAGAGCTCAGGGCCACGCTCCGGACTTGTTTGGGGGTTGGCTGGATCCAGGACCTGGTGGACGCAGCACGGCTCGGGTGGTCACTAGCAGCTGGAGTGACCAGTACAACATCTGCAGTAAGTAAACACCCTTAACTGCACAACCCGACTCTGTCTTCACTGCCGTCTGCACTACACCACCACAACCCCCATCCTCTGCGCCTGTCCCCTCTGAGGCTATACCCCTCCCGTTGGGGGTTATCTCACCAAGCTGCACACCCACCATCAGCCTCAGCGGACCCTGCTGCAGCGGCGGCCACAGTGACCGCATCTCAACGGGTGGCGTAGTCGACACAAAAGAACTCTTAATAACATCTGTAGGACTGCCACATAACACTGAGCTTGACGCCCTGGGCACGGGCCGGGTCACAGCCGCTCGGAGACTACAACCCCCCCCATCTGATCCGGTGCCGGGTATTCCCCTCAAAAAGGAATATGTCCCAGGGGGCGCGTCAAAAGCACCCGACTTTGTGGGGCGAACCCCAGGGTCCACGACCAGTGTCAGCGGGTGTCACAACTGCTTCTTCCGCTGTTGTGCGTGTAAGAGAACTCCCTGTTGTGCGTGCAAGGCAATCCCCTGTCCATACTGCATGCAAAGATGTCCCATCCTCTCAGTCTTCACTTGTTATGGCAGTTTCTCAAGAAACAGCATCAACGTCCACGTCCACGTCCCACCGCAGCGTTCAATTGTCCATATCCCAGAGCTTTGAACGAAAGCGCAAATTCGCAGCCAACGCCCCACAGGCCACAGTCCTAAATTCGCACATTTCACGACTGCTTGCGTTGGAAATGCTGCCTTTTAGGCTGGTGGAGACGGAATCCTTCCACAACCTCATGGCGGTGGTCGTCCCTCGGTACTCGGTCCCCAGGCGACACTATTTTGCCCGGTGTGCCATCCCCGCACTACACAAGCACGTGTCCAAAAACATCGGCTGTGCCCTCAACAACGCAGTTACTGGGAGAGTCCACCTGACAACGGACACGTGGACAAGTGCTTGTGGCCAGGGACGGTACATCTCCCTGACGGCACGCTGGGTAAACATAGTGGAAGACGGGACCCAGTCGGACCTTGGGACGGAATACATCCTCCCCACACCGAGGATTGCGGGCCCTATGTTAGTCAGAGTTGCCCCCACAGTGAACAGCTCCTGCACATCATCCTCCTCCTCCTCCTCCTCATGTTCAGCCTCCATCTCAGATATCACCACATCAGTTACAAGCTGGAAGCACTGCAGTACTGCCTCAGCCAAGCGGCAACAGGCTGTGCTGAAACTCATAAGCTTAGGTGATAAACCTCACACTGCTTGTGAGTTGTGGACAGCTGTGAAAGAGCAGGCAGATCTGTGGCTGAGACCGCTGAACCTACATCCAGGCATGGTCATGTGTGACAATTGCCGTAACCTGGTGGCGGCTCTCAGGCGAGGCGAGATCACACACGTACCATGCCTGGCTCATGTGCTTAACCTCGTGGTTCAGCGGTTTCTTAAATGGTACCCCGAGTTGCCAGATCTGCTCGTCAAAGTACGCCGCCTGTCAGCTCATTTTCGGAAGTCGGCTACAGCTTCCGTCGCCCTTGCTATGTTGCAGCAGCGTTTGCAGCTTCCGGCACACCGACTGGTGTGTGATGTCCCCACACCTTAAAACTCTACCCTCCACATGTTGCAAAGGATTTATGAGCAGAAGAGAGCAGTTGTGGAGTACCAGCTGCAACAAGGCCGTCGATATTCAGGTCAGACTCCACACATAAGACCTCAGGAGTAGAGATGAGCGGTGTTCGACTAGAACTGTTCGCCAATCTCAAATTCGAGCTGTTTTGGGCGGTGTTCGAGTTGTTCGACGAACCCGAACGATTTGCAAAAAATTCGGCTGTTCGAGGTTATGTTCGATAACTGTTCGTGCACCAAAAGCGTGTCCTGCATGTCTGGCGCTATTTAGAGCACCAATCATGCAGGGATTGTCTGCAACTCACTGTAATGCCACAGCCATGGTGGTTGTGGCATTAGAGTGATTGCCCAAATCGATGGGAACTGTGCTCACAGTGAAACATGAAAAGCCGGCAATTCAGCAGCGGCGTACACCGGTACCCGACAATTTAGAATGGAAGGAATAGAGAATCACACATAGATTAGATAGATAGAAACATGTCAGTCACACATATAAGAAGTACAGTGACAGTGTTGATTACTGTACTTGCCATTTAGTGTAAAGGATTTATTAAAAAAAATATTAGTGTTTTCATGCACCGTCTCTTTAAAAAAGCCGGCCGGAAAATTCTCCTGCACTCAGCGCTGTCAGTGACGTGCATGAGGTGAGCCGAGTTCATAGGACATGACCTCGGCTCATCTGGATGCCGTCACAGCGAGACACTGAGGAGCGAAGCAAGCCTGCTCTTCTCAGTGTCTGCGGGTTGACAGGCTGGATGGCAGCGTTCTGCTGCGGTCCAGCCTGTCATCTCGATGTAGCAGAGCTGGAGCTGTCCTGGGAACCATCGAAAGGTAAGGATGATGTTGGTTTATTATTTTATTTTTATTGCAGGAGATCGTTGGCTTCAGCTGGAATGGGCGTGACGGTAAGTATGGTTTAATTTAGAACAATAAAGAATTGTGTGTTTATTTCAATTAAAGGACTTTATTCTGGGTGTTTGTGTTTTTTTTAACTTTCACTATGGGGTTAGTAATGGGGGTGTCTTATAGACGCCTCTCCATTACTAACCTGGGCTTGATGTCAGCTGGCATTATAAGCTGACATCAACCCCAGCCCTATTACCCCACTGCCACCGCTACAGGGCAGTGGGAAGAGCGAGGCTAAGTGCCAGAATTGGCGCATCCTATGGATGTGCCATTTCTGGGGCGGCTGACGGCTGGTGTTTCTAGCCTGGGAGGGGGCCAATATTCATGGCACCCTTCCTGGGCTATTAATATCAGCCCCCAGCTGTCTGCCTAGCCTTTGCTAGCTATTAAAATAGGGGGGACCCCACGTAATTTTTTGGGGGGGTCCCCCATTTTAATGGCTAGTAAAGGCTAGGTATTCAGCTGGGGGCTGATATTAGTAGCCTGGGAAGCTCCGTGGGTATTACCCCCTTCCCAGGCTTCAAACATCTGCCCCAGCCGTCTGCTTAACCTCCGCTAGAGACTAAAATTAAGGGGAACCTAACGCTAATTTTTTTTTACTAAATCCTTTATTTTAACACTAAATGACAAGTACAGTAATCAACACTATCACTGTACTTATTATATATCTGACTGACATGTTTCTATCTATCTAATCTATGTGTGATGCTCTATCTTTCTGTTCTAAATTGTCGAGTACAGATGCTGAATTGCCGGCCGGCTTTTTTAAAGAGACGGTGCATGAAAACACTAATATTTTTTTTAATAAATCCTTTACACTAAATGACAAGTGCAGTAACCAACACTGTTACTGTGCTTCTTATATGTGTGACTGACATGTTTCTATCTATCTAATCTATGTGTGAAGCTCTATTCTTTCTGTTCTAAATTGTCGGGTACCGCTGCTGAATTGCCGGCCGGCTTTTTTAAAGAGACGGTGCATGAAAACACTAATATTTTTTTTAATAAATCCTTTACACTAAATGACAAGTGCAGTAACCAACACTGTTACTGTGCTTCTTATATGTGTGACTGACATGTTTCTATCTATCTAATCTATGTGTGATGCTCTATTCCATCTTGTCTAAATTGTCGGGTACCGGTGTATGCCGCTGCTGAATTTGCCGGCCGGCTTTTTTAAAGAGAGTGTCTTCTGAGCAGTTTGTCAGCTTTTGGACACCTTTGAAGGTGTTTTCTATGTGTTTTTGTTTGCCTGCCATTGGTTTTAACGGTGTTCGACGGTGTTCTAAGGCAGAGGTCCCCAACCTTTTTTGCACCAGGGACCGGCTTTAAGCAAGACCAGTTTTCCATGGCCCGGTGGGGGTGGGGGCGGGGCTTTGGTCATATGGGGGTGGGGTTATGGAGGGGTGGAGCTGTATGGGGAGGATGCTGGCGGGACCTCGGTGTACAGCGCTGCTAAGTAGCAGCATTGTACATTGAGCGTCAGTGTATACAGCGCTGCTGCTTAGCAGCGCTACACACTGAACACCGGTACCGGGAGCCGCGTCACTGAAGCCAGTCTGCTGCCCCAGCACGCCCCACATAACATGTTCTGCCGGGGGCGTGTCAGTGAGGAGAGCCTGCCGCCCCACCCCGTCAGGAACACACCATGCTGTGCAGGAGGGCCGCGTCACTAAGACCCGCCCCGTGACGTACAACAGGTACCATGCTGTGCTGTGGAGGGCTGCGTCACTAAGACCTGCCCGACGCCCCACCCCGTCCTGCATAATGTTCTCTGCCGGGAGCTGCGAGCTGTCACGGCTATGGCAGAAAACATTATAAATCCACACAGAGCGAGTTCTGACCAGGCGCAGGGCCGCGGAGCTAGCTGTCAGCGGCAGGGCCGGCTCCAGGTTTTTCTGGGCCCCGGGCGAAAGAGTCTCAGTGGGCCCCTTTAACACATACCACGATTCATGATGCAGAGATACGGCGGAGAAATATATATATATAGTACAATGCAAAGATTTCACTTCATGAGTGATATCTATTGTAAATTCTACAATAGCTCAGAAACCGGTGAATCGCTCCACACAGAATAGTGGCCCCCATATAAGGCTCCATACGGAATACTTGCCCCCATATAAGGCCCCATACGGAATACTGGCCCCCATATAAGACCCCATACGGAATACTGGCTCCCATATAAGGCTCCATACAGAATACTGGCCCCCATATAACGCTCCATACAGGATACTGGCCCCCATATAACGCTCCATACAGGATACCGGTCCCCATATAATGCTGCATGCAGGCTGTTACCCCCCACATAATGCCCCATACAGGCTGTCCCCCCCTTATAATGCTCCATGCAGGCTGTTACCCCCCACATAATGCCCCATACAGGCCCCTCCCTTTTAATGCTCCATGCAGGCTGTTACCCCCACATAATGCCCCATACAGGCTGCCCCCCCCCCCCTTATAATGCTCCATGCAGGCTGTTCCCCCCCACATAATGCCCCATACAGGCCCCCCCCTTTTAATGCTCCATGCAGGCTGTTACCCCCCACATAATGCCCCATACAGGCTGCCCCCCCTCTTTATAATGCCCCATGCAGGCTGTCACCCCTCCTCTTTATACTGCCCCATGCAGGCTGTCACCCCTCCTCTTTATACTGCCCCATGCAGGCTGTCACCCCTCCTCTTTATACTGCCCCATGCAGGCTGTCACCCCCCCTCTTTATAATGCCCCATGCAGGCTGTCACCCCTCCTCTTTATAATGCTCCATGCAGGCTGTCACCCCTCCTCTTTATACTGCCCCATGCAGGCTGTCACCCCTCCTCTTTATACTGCCCCATGCAGGATGTCCCCCCCCTCTCTTTATAATGCCCCGTGCAGGCTGTTCCCCACCTTATAATGCCCCATGCAGGCTGGTCCCCACCTTATAATGCCCCATGCAGGCTGTCACCCCTCCTCATTATAATGCCCCAAGCAGGAATCCCCCCCTCTTTATAATGTCCCATGCAGGCTGGTCCCCACCTTATAATGCCCCATGCAGGCTGTCACCCCTCCTCATTATAATGCCCCAAGCAGGAATCCCCCCCTCTTTATAATGCCCCATGCAGGCTGTTCCCCACCTTATAATGCCCCATACAAGCTGCCCCCCTCTTTATAATGCCCCATGCAGGCTGTTCCCCACCTTATAATGCCCCATGCAGGCTGTCACCCCTCCTCTTTATAATGCCCCAAGCAGGATGCCCCCCCTCCCCTCTTTATACTGCCCCATGCCTCCATACATTAAAAAAAAAAAAAAAATCAAATACTCACCTCCCTTCTCCTCACCTGCTACCTGCTGCCCGCTGCCCGCTGCTCGGCTCCGAACTCCAGCGTTGTCTGCGTCTTCCCGTTCAGCGCTCCCTGTGACGGCTCAGGGGAGGGCGCGGTGTAAAGACGTCACCGCGCCCTCTGACCTGAGACGTCACAGGGAGCGCAGAGCAGGAAGACAGCTGATCTGCGGAGGCACGGGGAGAGGTAAGTATCGGGCTGCCGGGGCCCTGAGCAAGCGGCGGAGAAGGGCGGGCGCTGACACCGCTCTCCTCCGCCCATAGCCCAGCGGGGTGCGCGACCGCCAGTGGGCCCCTCTGCCTGCTCAGAGCCCCGGCATTTGCCCGGGTGCTGACGCCGGCCCTGATCAGCGGCGCCGCGGACCGGCTGAAAAACCCCAACGGCCCGGTCCTGGTCCGCGGACCGGCGGTTGGGGACCTCTGTTCTAAGGTGTTCGACGAACAGTTCCTCGAACATCCCGGTGTTCGACGAACCGAACCGAACCCGAACACTATGGGGGTGGCTCAACACTACTCAGGAGTGGACCTGGATGTCTGACATATGTACCATCCTGACAAACTTTGAGGAGTCCACCAAGATGGTGAGTGGCGATGACGCCATCATTAGCGTCAGCATCCCACTTGTCTTTCTTTTGCATCGCTCACTGCAGAGAATTAAAGAGGAGGCATTGCAGCCAGAGTATGATGAGATGGATCAAGAAGTCGTAATGGGCGATTACACACAGCCCAGCCTCATCTCATCCCAACGTGTATTGGGGGACAATGAGGGAGAGAAGGAGGAGGAGGAGGAGGAAGAACAGGAGCTGGTATCATGCGCTGTAGATGGTAGTACCTGTACAACTGTCATACCGTCGGTTCAGCGTAGGTGGCCTGAGGACAGGAGGGAGGAGGAGGAGGAGGAGGAGAGCATGGTCAGTCGTCATCTTTGTGAGGACACAGAAGTCTTGCCCGTTACCAGTCTGGCACGCATGGCTGACTTTATGTTACGCTGCCTTAACCGTGACCCTTGCGTTGTCAAAATGTTGGGTGACATTCATTACTGGTTGGTGACACTTTTAGACACCCGCTACAAGGAGAACTTTCACTCTCTTATTCCTGTGGTGGAGAGGTCTACAAAAATGTGGCAGTACCAGAAGGCCCTTGCTGCAGAACTGTTAAAAAAATTCCCATCTGAACACGCTAGCGGCAGAGGTCACAGTTCGTTGACCAACCAAGGCGTAGAGGTGAGACAGATGCAACTCCAATCCAGTAGAGGCAGGGGAACACTGTCAACATTCTGGGACAGTTTTCTGAGACCCGCCCAGCTTACAGGCCCTGAGGCGCGGGGTACTCTCACAAGGAGTGGAAAGTTTCAAAAGATCGTGAGGGAGTACCTTGCCGACCGTACCAGCGTCCTCCGTGATTCCTATGTGCCTTTTAATTATTAGGTATCCAAGCTGGACACTTGGAATGAACTCGCTCTGTAGGCCTTGGAGGTCCTGGCCTGCCCTGCCGCTGGCGTGTTATCGGAGCGTGTTTTTAGTGCCGCTGGGGGAATTATAACTGATAAGCACATTCGCCTGTCAACTGACAATGCTGACAAGCTGACCTTTATCAAAATGAACAATGGCTGGATTGAGCCAGACTTCTCATCACTACCAAATGACAGCAGAATAACATAAAGTCAAATCCACTGTGTTATTTCGGGAGGTGTATTCCCATGCACCGCTTCACACCCACACATGGGTATACGCTTCCTCATTTCAGCTGTTTTGTGCTCTTCTCCTTATCCTCAGCCTCCACCACCACTATACCACCAGGGTGAACATGGTCCGTGTTGCCAGCATTGCAAGTTCCTCTGTCCTAATTTTTGGCAGCTTTTGCTTGGAAGGCATAGGCAAAGACTATGGGAGACCCACTCCCCAATAATGAAAAAGCAAAAACTATAGCTGAGCAAATCTTCTAAAACCAAATGTTTTATTGGGTCATGGAAAAATATATAAAAAGTCCACCATCTTTTGAATATGCTGTACTGCATGGCTCTTGTAAGGGGCATGAAAACTGTCTTGTTAAGCTACTGTGACCTCCACGTCTCTTCCAAGGGGCATTAAAACCGTCTTGTTAAGCTACTGCGACCTCCACCACTTTTCCAAGGGGCATTAAAACTGTCTTGTAAAGCTACTGCGACATCCACCGCTCTTCCAAGGGGCATTAAAACCGTCTTGTTAAGCTACTGCATCCTCCACCACTTTTCCAAGGGGCATTAAAACCGTCTTGTTAAGCTACTGCGACCTCCACCACTTTTCCAAGGGGCATTAAAACCGTCTTGTTAAGCTACTGCGAGCTCCACTGCTCTTCCAAGGGGCATTAAAACTGTCTTGTTAAGCTACTGCGACCTCCACCACTCTTCCAAGGGGCATTGATATTGTCTTTTTATTCCACTGCGACCTCCACCACTCTTCCAAGGGGCATTAAAACCGTCTTGTTAAGCTACTGCGACCTCCACCACTTTTCCAAGGGGCATTAAAACCGTCTTGTTAAGCTACTGCGACCTCCACCACTTTTCCAAGGGGCATTAAAACCATCTTGTTAAGCTACTGCGACCTCCACCACTCTTCCAAGGGGCATTAAAACCATCTTGTTAAGCTACTGCGACCTCCACCACTTTTCCAAGGGGCATTAAAACCGTCTTGTTAAGCTACTGCGACCTCCACCACTTTTCCAAGGGGCATTAAAACCGTCTTGTTAAGCTACTGCGACCTCCACCACTCTTTCAAGGGGCATTGATATTGTCTTTTTATTCCACTGCGAACTCCACCACTCTTCCAAGCGGCATTAAAACCGTCTTGTTAAGCTACTGCGACCTCCACCACTTTTCCAAGGGGCATTAAAACCGTCTTGCTAGGCTACTGCGACCTCCACCGCTCTTCCAAGGGGCATTAAAACCGTCGTGTTAAGCTACTGCGACCTCCACCACTTTTCCAAGGGGCATTAAAACCATCTTGTTAAGCTACTGCGACCTCCACCACTCTTCCAAGGGGCATTGATATTGTCTTTTTATTCCACTGCGACCTCCACCACTCTTCCAAGGGGCATTAAAACTGTCTTGTTAAGCTACTGCGACCTCCACCACTTTTCCAAGGGGCATTAAAACCGTCTTGTTAAGCTACAGCGACCTCCACCGCTCTTCCAAGGGGCATTGAAATGTTGTTTTTAATTAACTTTAACTTCCACGACTCTTCCAACGGGCATTGCATTTCCTCCTAATTTTAATCAGCTTTTGCTTTTCAATGCATAGGCGAACACAAAGGGAGACCCACTCCCCAATAATGGGTAGAAGGTTTTTAGTACGCTGTAATCCACGTCTGTTTCAAGGGGCATTGCAGTTCCTCATAATTTTTGGAAAGCCTTCCATTCACTGCTTAGGCCAACAGTGTACAGGAGACCCAGTTGCTTTAAATGGAAAAAACAGTTTAGTTAAGGCCCTCTGACCTCCATGTCACTTCCAAGGGGCATTGGAGTGCCTCGAAATTTTTGGTAGGCATTGCACTCACTGTATGCCTTATAACTGTGTAGCCGAACTGCTCCTTTTGGTACAGAAACATATCCTACAAGACATGTGTAGTTGAATGGCCTGATATTGATGTGAATGGTCCCTGTTCCTCCTGTTCTTTCTCCTTTGCCACCACCTCATCCATCATTCATGACCTGAAGCTTTGTTTTAACGGGAGTCATAGAACTGGGATAGTAGCAGGAAAACATCCAGCAATCCTGGATGGTAGGATATGCGCCAAAACGCTGACCACCTCAGGCCTAGCCGCTACTACATACATGCGCTTGCATTCCAAGGAACAGAAAGCTAAGGAGATGGATGGTCTCATGATCATGAATAATTTACTCGTTGTGTAGGAGGCCGACCACTGCTGCTGTCTACCTTCTGATCTTTATGTTGAAGCCTGATTGACCCAGGACCCGCAATCCTCTATGTCTGGAGGATGTGTTGCATCCCAGTGTCCAACTGTGTCCCGGCTTCCACAATATTAACCCAGTGTGAAGGCGTCAGTGAGATGAACCATCCCTGGCCACATTCACTTGTCCACGTGTTTGTGGTTAGGCTGTCCTTCAAATAGGAGAGGCTGGGGACCATTTATGGACACCCGGCCGCCCCCTGGCGGCTGGGGACCAAGCGTGGACACCCGGCCCCCGGGCGGCTGGGGACCGAGTGTGGACACCCGGCCGCAGGGCGGCTGGGGTCCAAGTATGGACACCTGTCCTTCAAATAGGAGCAGCTGGGGACCATTTATGGACACCCGGCCGCCCCCTGGCGGCTGGGGACCAAGCTTGGACACCCGGCCCCCTGGCTGCTGGGGACCAAGCGTGGACACCCAGCCGCCGGGCGGCTGGGGGCTGAGTATGGATACCAGGCCGCTGACGCAGCCATGACGTGGTGGCCATATTCCGCCTCCACATGCCTAAAAGGCCCAATTTCAAGTGCAAGCAAGCTAGCAGTATGGTATTGCAGCCTGGGGGTGGGTGGGTGGCAGGCTGCACACTTACGCTTGCATTCCAAGAAAACAAAGCAGATGCTAACTTCTATCATCATCATCATGCTCCTCACCTTGGCACTCTCAACTCCCCTCATGGATAAGCCAGGGCCCACCGTAGGAGTCTGGTTGTCTGGTGGGCTCGGCCAATGCTGCCCTAAAGCAGACCAGGCTAAGAAAAGTGTGGGGAAGATTACCGGGACAAATAGGGGCGGCTCGGGACTGTTTATGGACACCCGGCCGCCCCCTGGTGGCTGGGGACCAAGCGTGGACACCCGGCCGCCGGGGACTGAGTATGGATACCAGGCCGCTGACGCAGCCATGACATGGTGGCCAGATTCCGCCTCCACATGCCTAAAAGGCCCAATTTCAAGTGCAAGCAAGCAAGCAATATGGTATTGCAGCCTGGGGGTGGGTGGGTGGCAGGCTGCACACTTACGCTTGCATTCCAAGAAAACAAAGCAGATGCTAACTTCTATCATCATCATCATGCTCCTCACCTTGGCACTCTCAACTCTCCTGATGGATAAGCCAGGGCCCACCAGAGGAGTCTGGTTGTCTGGTGGGCTCGGCCAATGCTGCCCTAAAGCAGGCCAGGCTAAGAAAAGTGTGGGGAAGATTACCGGGACAAGTAGGGGCAGCTGAGGACCGTTTATGGACACCTGGCCGCCCCCTGGCTGCTGGGGACCAAGCGTGGACACCTGGCCGCCGGGCGGCTGGGGACTGAGTATGCATACCAGGCCGCCGACGCAGCCATGACGTGGTGCCAGATTCCGCCTCCACATGCCTGAAAGGCCCAATTTCAAGTGCAAGCAAGCTAGCAGTATGGTATTGCAGCCTGGGGGTGGGTGGGTGTTTGGCTGCATACTTGCGCTTGCATTGCAAGGAATGGGGGAGGTACAATTGAACACTGCCCTGGGACAAGGACTTGCACGGGAATAGTTGCAAGTCTGCATCTTCTGATGCGGCAAGGATGACTTCTGATGGACACACTTTTAGGCAGTGACCTGGGTGTCAGAGATGCTTCCAGGGGTCTTCCCCATGCTGTTCCCATGTCTTTTCAGCACTGTATGCATGTTTCACACAGCACATGGCCAGATAAGATTGTAAAATGTTAAAATGACATTTCCCGGTGAATGCATTTGTCACGGTTGAAAGCAATACAAAAGTGCAAAAACGCATAAAAAATGCTACTTGTGAACATAGCCCAAGGTGTGGAGGAGTATTTTTGTTTTTGGTTATTTATTTTACCTTATACACAAGTCTTTACCCTGGAAAGGAAGTTCCTTAACATATTTCACAGGAAAACTGTTTCAGTTTCGCTTTTGAACATTTTATTGTGAGCCCGTTAAAGTGGCTTAATACCTCTGACCACGTTGTTGACAGCAGTGACCTGGGGGTCAGAAATGCTTCCTGGGGCGATGCCCATGCTGTCTCCATGTCTTTTGAGCACTGTCACTATCGTTTTGGGCACTTTTTAGGCTTTCTACAGACTGCCGGGGGTGCCGCCGCAAAAATGCTCGGGTCTCCCATAGACTAACATTGGGCTCGTTGCTCGGGTCGAGCACCCGAGTATCACGGTGAGCTCGGCCCGAGCTTCGAGCACCCGAGCATTTTAGTGCTCGCTCAACACTAATAGCTATCTAAAAATACTGTAGGGTATGACTTAAAGGGAATGTGTCAGTAAGTTTTTGCTACCTAATCTGAGCGCAGAATAATGTAGGGGAAGAGACCCTGATTACTGTGATGTGTCACTTACTGGGCTGCTTGCTATCGTTTTGATAAAGTCAGCAAGAAATCATCACTAGGGGACTAGTAAACCTGCTGCCAGATAGTCCAGGCACACCCACCACCACTGATTGGCAGCTTTGTGCCTATGCACAGCTGCCAATCGGTGGTATGGGTGGGGTTATACACATCTCAGCATTCAGAGGACTGGTAGATCTGCAACAGAGAAGACGCAGCTAAGTGACACGTCACTGGAATCAGCATCTCTGCCCCTACATTATGCAGCTTTCAGGTAGCAAAAAACTGTTGACAGATTCCCTTTAAAATAGTTGAAAATTTGTAACATTTATCTAAAATTTTGGTGCAAAATATTGGTCTAAATTACGGCAACAGAGAGGCACATAAGAAAGAATAATGCCTAAGATGTCTTCTAAGATTAACTAAATATATCACACAGTGTTTGCCACTGTTACATTTGGGGCATCTTCTTCCGTCTATATCGGCAGAGCTGCTGAGCTTGTTGATTGGCTGCAGCGGTGATGTGACCCATTGACATGATGTCTCACCGCTGCAGCTATAAGGTAAGCTCTGAGCCAATCAGATGTCCCCTTTGCTGCTACTCCTCCCCCTCATTCTCTATTTTTGGAGCACTCAGCCTGTGACTTCAGCTTCATCTCCCTCCTCTCCCTTCTTTTTACCAGTTACTGTTTCACTCTGGATTTGTTTAGATGCTTTTCAGAAAACTTACAAAATTTTTGTAACTGTACATTTAATATTGGATATTAAAATAGTTATACTAATATAAAAGTTTTATTAGTGAAATAAAAACCTGTTCCTCTTATATACAAACACAATACACATAGCGCATAACTATTACTAGACCTCTAATAATCTATTTTGAGAATCAGAAAAATTCAAAGACTAGCTTAGTGAGAAAAAAAAGACTGAGTAAATATTGACCCCTGCCCTCCTAACAAGCATACCAAGGAGACATGCCTGAGTGCCCGCTATATCGTTTTTCTGACAGTGATTTTTTTTTTGCAGGGCAGTGTTCTCCTTCTGGGTAACAATGTTTCACAATGTGTAAACTTCTGTAAAACTCAGTAATTACTCTTCGCACTTGCCGAATAAATGTTTGCTCAGGGAAGTATTAATACAAGTTACAATAAATAATTCATATTTCTGATATAGCAGATTCTGAACCTTCCTTTCTCGAAGTTCTCCAGTCACTGCTGGACTTGACAGTTATCTGTAAGGTAGAACAATTTTATCTACTCTAACTGCTCACTCCCTCGTCAGCAACATACAGCACTGACCAGTAAAGGAGAAGAGACTATAACAGTATATAATGTCTAGAAAGCAGGTTCGTCACAAGATTTCAAAATACAAACTGTATGCGGGCTAGTGTACTTACTTTGAAAATCCAAAATCACTGTATCATTCTTTGTAAAAGTTTTAAACTCAACCTCCATCCACCTATTTGACTAACAGATCCTCACTGTCCCTCACTGCTGCAACTGTATCTCTGGCAACCTAGCCTGATTATCAACTCCTCAGTGTCCCTCCTCCTTGCTACTGAATCTCCACCCACCTGGCCTGATTGATAGATTGCTCCTCAGTGTCCCTCCTCCTTGCTGCTGAATCTCCACCCACCTGGCCTGATGGATAGATTGCTCCTCAGTGTCCCTCCTCCTTGCTGCTGAATCTCCCCCCACTTGGTCTGATTGACAGCTCCTCAATGTCCTTCCTCCCTGCTGCTGTTCAATCCACACTCACTTAGCCTGGTTGACAGCTCATTCCTTCACTGCTGCACCTGTATTTCTGGCAAACTAGCCTGATTAACAACTTCTCATTGACCCTCCTCTTTGCCGCTGAATCTTCACCCACCTTGCCTGGTTGATAGCTCCTCAGTGTCCTTTTCACCTGCTTCTGAATCTGAATCTGCACCCTCCCAGTCAGACTGACAGCTCCTCATTGTCCCTCGCTGCTATTGTATCTCTGGCAACCTAGCCTGATTGACAACTCCTCAGTGTTTCTCCTCCCTGCTGCTGTTGAATTTCCGCTCACTTAGCATGGTTGAAGCTCTTTACTGTCTTTCCATGCTGCTATTGTATGTCTGGCCAACTAACCTGATTGACAACTCTCCAGTGTCCCTCCTCCCTGCTACTGTTGAATCTCTGCTCAACTTAGCCTGATCGACAGCTCCTCACTGTCCCTCCTACCTGCTGCTGAATCATTATCGACATTGCCGGATTGATAGCTCCACAGTGTCCTCCTTCCTGCTACTGTTGGATCTCCACTCAGCCTGGTTGACAGCTCCTCACTCTGCTGCTTCTGAATCTCCACCCACCTAGCCTAAGATTAACAGCTCTTTACTGTCCCTCCTCCCTGCTGCTGAATCTCCATCCTTCTAGCCTGATTAATAGCTCTTCAGTGTCCTTCCGCCCTTCTGCTACCCCATCTCCACTATCATAGACTGATTGACAGCTCCTCAGTGTCCCTCCTCTCTCGTGCTGCTGAGATTTCACACTGCTCAGTACAAGCTGCAGCTGTTGGTGATAGACTGAATACACTTAGTCTGATGAGCTTTCACTCTAGAGCTGTACGGATAATCAGCTCATTTTAATATCAGGGTTATACAGCTATTCTAACCCAATATGGATTTTTTCAATGTAAGTGCACCAGCCACATCAGGTCTAACAGATCTACTGTATATAATAAATGTATGCAGTTTGTATTGTGAAGTTTGAGGACAAATCATAACATTTTTCATAGTAAGAGGACGCGGAGCGGTGAATAGTCTCTCTGCAGGATATATAGAGGAAAAGGTGGTTGACAGCTCCCACAAGGAGCAGTGAGAAGAGACCACTATTGGAAATGGTTGCTTCGCTTGTAGTGAGAGAAGATTTTATTTGTCTTGCCAAGGGAAGCCTGAGAGTCACGCCACCAACAAGCAATGCAAAAATGTTATGGCAAGCAGGAGTTTCTAGTGTGTTCTTGGCTCTTTTGTAGTAGAAGATAGATAAAACCAAAGAACAGTCCTCCAATGTTGGAAGACGTCCAAAAAAGCTATCAGCTATGAACACAGCGAGAACATCAGTCTTCTCAGACGTGGTCTTTATGGGAAAGATACAACCAAAAGAACAAGAACTGAGCTCCACAATGATGACTTGTGCTTTGGTTTGACAATTTTTTGACTAAGATTGATCATCTGCCGTTAGAAGAGTTGAAGAGCGCCATACGACTGCTGTCATCAGTAAGAGTTCCATCATTTTCTGGCTACATTTTTATTCACGGAGCGGGAGATTTCATTTAGTCTCAAGTTCAAAAAAATGTAATAAAAGCACAATTATACAACCTACCTATTTGCACTAGGATTTTTACAATGGGCTTTTCATACGGTAACACTTACAGTATCTTCATATATACCGTATAATAGTGTGACATGCAGAAGTAGTGCTGTTGCAGAGTGTGACATGCAGAAATAGTGCTGTTGCTTTAAAAGCATTCAGCAACTATTAGAAGTAACAGAAGCACAGGAGACAGGAAGTGTTGTGCTCCAGAAGCATCCAGCAACTAGAGGGGTTAACACAGTCACAGGAGAAGGGGAGTATTTTAGCAGAGCCCCAGGGGAATTGTGGGAAAACTGTTTACTGTCTGGCTGGAACCGAAGAGAAAGGTGGCTTATGATCTGTATCTCACAGAAGGCAAGGGAACAGAATTCAGGTCAGGAAGGAAGCTAAACAAAGGTCAGTTAGACTCCCTGAGCTAACAGTGTGGAGTATTATTGGCCAGGAAGATAAGGACTGGAAGGAAGCCTGTCATAGAGATCATCTCCCTCATCAAACCCTCCCCCCTCCATCTCCATGCAGGATAAAGAATGCTGTGTACTATTGAGTCCTTGTGCAGGAAAAGCCTGTGGTTGTGTATGCTTTAAAACTGTGCTACAGGATAATAGACTGTGTACTGCTGTGCTGCAAAGGAGACTGTACTGTTATTACTGGAGTCTGTTGCTCAAAGAGAAATTTGCATTGCACTGGCCGTGCCTCATTAAATGTTACTGTTCTACCGTTTATGAAGACTCTTGTCAGATGTGTCAGGTCAGCAACTGAATCTAACGTGTGCCTGAGAGAAGCTTCAGCAAATGGTCTATGGTCTGTGCCCTGAGTAACGGTACCCCCAGGATTCCAACAAATTCATGTAACCGGTCTCGCCCCTATCTGAACTTAAGCGTCGTGCGTGTAACAATAGCACAAGGTCAATAGTCCAAGAAGAAAGAAAACATAATTTACTCTTTCAATTAAAAATTAGTCTATGGCAAATTTGTAAACGTCCCCAATGGATCTGGTGAGCTGAGCGTTTGCTTAATAGGGGATATTTCATAAAAAAAAGAATTAATGTAGAAGGAAGTAGAAAAACAAAGGTGAGTTTTTAGATCAGGTTTATTTTGTATAAAACAAGTTCCTGGTGCTACAACTCAGAGCAATAGATGCTGAAGGACCCATGTATTAGTCCCCAGATGTCACTACAATTGTGCAATTTAATTAAAAAATATGGCACATGAGATGTGATCCGTGTTTATTAATCTATTGCTCTTTAATCTAGTTTTCCATGTCGGGTTTGATGTACATGTGTGACAGTCTCATTCACTGTTGTCCCCTCCAGTTTGGCTGGGGCAACACACAGTCTCCGCTCATTGAAATACGTTAAATCACAGAGGAGTTGAATTTTCATGTATGTTAGCTTACAGTGGTGTGAAAATGTGATTGTCCCCTAAACCTAATAACTGGTTGGGCCCTTAGCAGCAACAACTGCAATCAAGCATTTGCGACAACTGGCTATGAGTCTTTTACAATGGACTGGAGGAATTTTGGCCACTCATCTTTGCAAAATTGATGTAATTCAGCCATATTGGAAGGTTTCCGAGCATGAACTGCTTTTTTAAGGTCATGCCTTAGCATCTCAATCGGGTTAAGGTCAGGACTTTGACTAGGACACTCCAAAGTCTTAATTTTGTTTTTCTCAAAGGGAACCTGTCACGTCCTAGCTGCCCTCTACACTGCCCCCATAGTGTTGTTAGTGATGTAATGTGCATCACTAACAAGCTTTTTTCATTACAATTGGTGCAGCTATAATGATTTTATAACCTTTAATATACTTAGATCCTACCTGCTCGTTCAGTCATAGGGGTGTGCTTGTCATATTCAGTCATGGACGGGCGCCGCATTCACTCACTGTTGGCGCCGCCCATGTATTTGAATATTGCTCCCGGATGTGATAAGAAATCAGGAAGGGGGCAAACACTTTTTCACACCACTGTATACGAATACTAAAGCTTCAATCCTAAGATTGTGCAGGTCCTCCTTGTGCTGCCAAAACAGCTCTGAGCTCTAACCCATCCAGGCATGGACTCCACAAGACCACTGAAGGTGTTCTGTGGTATCTGGCTCCAAGACATTCAGGAAGATGTGAGCTGCGACCTTCATGGATCTCACTTGTTTTTCCAACACATCCCACTCATGCTCACTCAGATTCAGAGCTATAGAAGTTGGAGACATGTAGTCACACTAATCTTCTTGCCATGTTCCTGAAACCATTCCTGAACAGCCATCTTCCTGCTGAAAGAGGTATTGCCATTTGGAAATCCCACTGCCATCAGGGTACATGGTGTGTACAATGTTTAGGTAGTTGGTGTGCGTCAAATCTACATGAATGCTGGGAGCCAAGGTTTCCAAGAGGAGAATTTCCAAATCACACTGCCACCGCCAGCTTCTCTGTTTTCCCAAAGTGCATCCTGCTGCTATTTCTTCCCTAGATGAGTCACACACATACATATGGCCAGTTACATAATGGAAAAATGTGATTCATAAAGCCAACTTACTCCATTGCTCCATGATCCAATTGTAATGCTCTTGAACCAAATGTAGGCGAATTTGACTGTGAACAGGGGTCACATTTGGCACAGTCCTTGGTTTGCAGCTATACTCTTCTATATGCAGTAAGCTGTGATGCCCTGTGTGTACTGACACTTTTCTCTCATAGCCAGCAGTACTTTTTTCTACTATTTGTGCTATAGTAGCTTTTTTGCTGTATCGGACCAGATGGGCTAGCCTTCACACCCTACTCACATCAATGCAACTTGGGTATCAAAACTAATCTAATTTTCCTACAGTGGACTAGTTTGGGTGGATAGTACCTACTGCATACCAAGAACCAACCCAAAAGTCCTACCATATACCCGCAACATCCCACACTGTTACATTGATTTCAGAGTAAAAAAATACTTCAAGTTTAAAAGAGTTTATACCAACTAGACAAGGTATCCTCTTTCCATGAGATAAGAGACAACTTCCCGATTGCTGTGGGTCCATCCACTGGGACCCCCAATGATACAGAGAGCTGGGCTCTGCAGAGGATGATTTGAATGGAATGGAAGTGTTAGGGCTCACTTGTTGAGATGGATCATCAGTTCTGAGGAGCAGTGGTCGAACATGGGACTGCTACTCAACACAAAGACGACAAAGATATTGACTACTGCCAGGTACGACCGGGACACAGCTGAGATAGATGGCAACAAACTGGAAGTTGTAAAGGACTTCAACCTACTTGGATTAATGATCACTCAAGATGCAGTGATGACACCGGAAGTCAATAGGAGAATAGCTATGGGCGAATCATCAATAAAGTCACTGGACAAGGTCTTCAAATCGAGGAACATTTCACTGGCAATGAAGACACTTGTCGTACATAGTTTGGTCTGTTCTGTAATAACATACGGATGTGAAACCTGGACGATAAACAAACAAGACAGAAGAAGAATCGACACCTCTGAAATGTGGTGTTGGAGAAGGATGTTATTAATACCACGGATGGTAAGAAGAACAAATAAATCAATTTTGTAACAAATCAAGTCAAACATGTCACTCGAAGCAAGGATCACCGAGCTATGATTTGCCTATTTTGGACACATCATACAAAGTGAGCAATCACTGGAGAAAGACATCATGGTCAAAAAAATAGAAGGAACAAGAGGAAGAACAGCAATCCCATGGCTTGATACTATCAAGATAATGGTGGAAAAGACTCTGATGGAACTACCAAGGCTTGTACAAGACTGATCTTCCTACAGAGCGTTCATCCATCAAGTCGCCATGGCTCGAAATCAATCCGAAGGCCATTTAAAAAATAAAAAAGCTGCTTAAAGCAGATAATAGGTTAATTAGCAGGTCTGAGGAGCAATAAATGCAAGTTGTAGAAACATAGGAGTTTACAGAGTTGATTGCAGCACAATGTTAAAATTCTATAAATAAAGGTTTGTAATGCTTACAGCAAATGATAGGTTAATCAGCAGGTCTGAGGAGCAGTAGATGCAAGTTGAGGAAACCACAGAAATTTGCAGAGTTTATTTTAGCTGAAGGTACTGGATGGTGAAAAAAACACCAAGACAAATGGAAACTGAACACAACAGTGACTAAATATTCAGTTGACTTTACAAGGCCTTGAATAACGATGTCAGTGGAACTTGTGAATCCTAATATAGAGCCCAGCAAAAAGTGGCGGCCATAGGGGAACGGAGGCTGACCCTAGAGTTGAGACAGAAAGTTAAGCATTTAGTGGTCTCTGAGAATGAATGGAGAAGAGGTGCACGTGATCGACCTCTGTTACATTCAGACTGATCCCAGAATTGCGATTGCCGACACCGCTGGAACAGTGCTGGCACGGGAGGTGAGTACAAGGTTTTTTTGTTTCATCGGGGCCAAGCGTGGGGTATGACAAGGAGTTGTCAAAGTAGTGGACAACTTCTTTAAGGAGGAGTACTCTAGGGATGTCTCATCTTCAGCTTCCGCTAAAAAAAAATCAAATACAGAACTGTGCATGTATCTTTCCATTACACCAAGAAAAGCAAGAGATAAGGTGTATATAGGAGCTATAAGGGGAGCATACCATCCACATCTGCAGATAAAACCACAGGAAAATTTTTTCAGATTCAGCGTATTCATTCCAGAGCTTTGAGCAGATGTTAATTCGACCATACTTTCATTGTTTCAGAACTGAATATTGCAAGGACAGAGCAGAGACATCTATATATTTAAAATAAGACCTGTTGGAATTTCACATTTTTCTATGTATTAATTAGCAAAGGGTTCTTGTACTTTTTATAACTTTTATGGAGAAATTTGAGACAAATACTGAATCCTAAAAAAGTATTAAACTGCTCAAGAAAGGTCTGCTCGCTGGACCCAATCCTCAGCAGGTTTAATTATGCGATCCCGGTTGGAAGGCAACACTTGCTGAACGTACAGTTTGGGGTCTTACACTTACTCCACGAGGAATGAGAGATGGAGAACAGGCCCTGGCTGCCATGAATTAGCATCAAACAGAATAAATCAATCTTACATAGCGGGTGAGGATGTTCTATGTTAAGTCGAAGATTCGGTCATCTGAAGGGCAAATGAATCTTATTGTTAAGGATTTTTTCTCGGAGCGGTTACAGCGGTAGAACAATGTGCATTGCTGATGGAGACCATTTCACTTTTCCGATGCTCACATTTCAGGATGAGAGAGCGATCCAGACACGGGCCTTTGTGTGCTGACATTTGCATTCATGATTATTGTCAAGGAAAACAATCATTAACAAGGAGACGAGGCTTCTCGGCTCCGTGCGACAATAGCATAATGTCATCGGCACCTGCACTGCGCTCATAAACGATTCCAGTCAAGTTGACAATAGATGACGCCCCCATTAATGCCGGAGACTTCAGAAGGTAACTGTACTACTGGATACACAGTATGTGCATGTAACATTTCCTCCAGACATGTAATATTACTCATATATGTAGGATACACCCCAGAGACTGATTTCTAATCTTTTCTCTCCAAATAGAAAATTGAATGAGGATTAACTAATTGTCTCTAAGCTATAACATTAATTTTTATCTTAAAGGGAATATGTAAATTAAATTTTCACTTCAGTAATTAAACGTAAGTATGTAGAATCTATATGTTATAAGCTCATCTGGTGAGATGGATTCATTAAGCCGTAGGTCAGGGTGAGTGGCACGGACTGGAGAAGATGATGCAGCGGAGTTAGGTAGGTTGGATGACACATGGGACAGTGAGGATCAGTAGAACTGGATGTGCTGGGCGACACATAGATCAGTAGAAGTGGATGTGCTGGGCGACACATAGATCAGTAGAAGTGGATGTGCTGGGCGACACATAGATCAGTAGAACTGGATGTGCTGGGCGACACATAGATCAGTAGAATTGGATGTGCTGGGCGACACATAGATCAGTAGAACTGGATGTGCTGGGCGACACATAGATCAGTAGAACTGGATGTGCTTGGCGACACATAGATCAGTAGAACTGGATGTGCTGGGCGACACCTAGATCAGTAGAACTGGATGTGCTGGGCGACACATAGATCAGTAGAACTGGATATGCTGGGCGACACCTAGATCAGTAGAACTGGATGTGCTTGGCGACACATAGATCAGTAGAACTGAATGTGCTGGGCGACACCTAGATCAGTAGAACTGGATGTGCTGGGCGACACATAGATCAGTAGAACTGGATGTGCTGGGCGACGCCTAGATCAGTAGAACTGGATGTGCTGGGTGACACATAGATCAGTAGAACTGGATGTGCTTGGCGACACATAGATCAGTAGAACTGGATGTGATGGGCGACACCTAGATCAGTAGAACTGGATGTGCTGGGCGACACATAGATCAGTAGAACTGAATGTGCTGGGCGACACCTAGATCAGTAGAACTGGATGTGCTGGGCGACACATAGATCAGTAGAACTGGATGTGCTGGGCGACACAAAGATCAGTAGAAGTGGATGTGCTGGGCGACACATAGATCAGTAGAACTGGATGTGCTGGGCGACACATAGATCAGTGGAACTGGATGTGCTTGGCGACACATAGGTCAGCAGAACTGGATGTGCTGGGCGACACCTAGATCAGTAGAACTGGATGTGCTGGGCGACACATAGATCAGTAGAACTGGATATGCTGGGCGACACCTAGATCAGTAGAACTGGATGTGCTTGGCGACACATAGATCAGTAGAACTGAATGTGCTGGGCGACACCTAGATCAGTAGAACTGGATGTGCTGGGCGACACAAAGATCAGTAGAAGTGGATGTGCTGGGCGACACATAGATCAGTAGAATTGGATGTGCTGGGCGACAAATAGATCAGTGGAACTGGATGTGCTTGGCGACACATAGATCAGCAGAACTGGATGTGCTGGGCGACACCTAGATCAGTAGAACTGGATGTGCTGGGCGACACATAGATCAGTAGAACTGGATATGCTGGGCGACACCTAGATCAGTAGAACTGGATGTGCTTGGCGACACATAGATCAGTAGAACTGAATGTGCTGGGCGACACCTAGATCAGTAGAACTGGATGTGCTGGGCGACACATAGATCAGTAGAACTGGATGTGCTGGGCGACGCCTAGATCAGTAGAACTGGATGTGCTGGGCGACACATAGATCAGTAGAACTGGATGTGCTGGGCGACACCTAGATCAGTAGAACTGGATGTGCTTGGCGACACATAGATCAGTAGAACTGGATGTGCTGGGCGACACCTAGATCAGTAGAACTGGATGTGCTGGGCGACACATAGATCAGTAGAACTGAATGTGCTGGGCGACACCTAGATCAGTAGAACTGGATGTGCTGGGCGACACATGGATCAGTAGAACTGGATGTGCTGGGCGACGCCTAGATCAGTAGAACTGGATGTGCTGGGCGACACATAGATCAGTAGAACTGGATGTGCTGGGCGACACCTAGATCAGTAGAACTGGATGTGCTGGGCGACACATAGATCAGTAGAACTGGATATGCTGGGAGACACATAGATCAGTAGAACTGGATGTGCTGGGCGACACATAGATCAGTAGAGCTGGATGTGCTGGGCGACACATAGATCAGTAGAACTGGATGTGCTGGGTGACACCTAGATCAGTAGAATTGGATGTGCTGGTAGACACCTAGATCAGTAGAACTGGATGAGCTGAGCGACACATAGATCAGTAGAACTGGATGTGCTGGGTGACACATAGATCAGTAGAACTGGATGTGCTGGGCGACACATAGATCAGTAGAACTGGATGTGCTGGGCGACACCTAGATCAGTAGAACTGGATGTGCTTGGCGACACATAGATCAGTAGAACTGGATGTGCTGGGCGACACCTAGATCAGTAGAACTGGATGTGCTGGGCGACACATAGATCAGTAGAACTGGATATGCTGGGCGACACATAGATCAGTAGAACTGGATGTGCTGGGCGACACATAGATCAGTAGAACTGGATGTGCTGGGCGACACATAGATCAGTAGAACTGGATGTGCTGGGCGACACATAGATCAGTAGAACTGGATGTGCTGGGCGACACATAGATCAGTAGAACTTGATGTGCTGGGCGACACCTAGATCAGTAGAACTGGATGTGCTGAGCGACACATAGATCAGTAGAACTGGATGTGCTGGGCGACACATAGATCAGTAGAACTGGATGTGCTGGGCGACACATAGATCAGTAGAACTGGATGTGCTGGGCGACACATAGATCAGTAGAACTGGATGTGCTGGGTGACACATAGATCAGTAGAACTGGATGTGCTGGGCGACACCTAGATCAGTAGAACTGGATGTGCTGGGCGACACATAGATCAGTAGAACTGGATATGCTGGGAGACACCTAGATCAGTAGAATTGGATGTGCTTGGCGACACATAGATCAGTAGAACTGAATGTGCTGGGCGACACCTAGATCAGTAGAACTGGATGTGCTGGGCGACACATAGATCAGTAGAACTGGATGTGCTGGGCGACGCCTAGATCAGTAGAACTGGATGTGCTGGGTGACACATAGATCAGTAGAACTGGATGTGCTGGGCGATACCTAGATCAGTAGAACTGGATGTGCTTGGCGACACATAGATCAGTAGAAGTGGATGTGCTGGGCGACAACTAGATCAGTAGAACTGGATGTGCTGGGTGACACATAGATCAGTAGAACTGGATATGCTGAGCGACACATAGATCAGTAGAACTGGATGTGCTGGGCGACACATAGATCAGTAGAGCTGGATGTGCTGGGCGACACATAGATCAGTAGAACTGGATGTGCTGGGCGACACCTAGATCAGTAGAATTGGATGTGCTGGTCGACACCTAGATCAGTAGAACTGGATGAGCTGAGCGACACATAGATCAGTAGAACTGGATGTGCTGGGCGACACCTAGATCAGTAGAACTGGATGTGCTTGGCGACACATAGATCAGTAGAACTGGATGTGCTGGGCGACACCTAGATCAGTAGAACTGGATGTGCTGGGCGACACATAGATCAGGAGAACTGGATATGCTGGGCGACACATAGATCAGTAGAACTGGATGTGCTGGGCGACACATAGATCAGTAGAACTGGATGTGCTGGGCGACACATAGATCAGTAGAACTGGATGTGCTGGGCGACACATAGATCAGTAGAACTGGATGTGCTGGGCGACACATAGATCAGTAGAACTTGATGTGCTGGGCGACACCTAGATCAGTAGAACTGGATGTGCTGAGCGACACATAGATCAGTAGAACTGGATGTGCTGGGTGACACATAGATCAGTAGAACTGGATGTGCTGGGCGACACATAGATCAGTAGAACTGGATGTGCTGGGCGACACATAGATCAGTAGAACTGGATGTGCTGGGCGACACATAGATCAGTAGAACTGGATGTGCTGGGCGACACATAGATCAGTAGAACTGGATATGCTGGGAGACACATAGATCAGTAGAACTGGATGTGCTGGGCGACACATAGATCAGTAGAATTGGATGTGCTGGGCGACACATAGATCAGTAGAATTGGATGTGCTGGTAGACACCTAGATCAGTAGAACTGGATGAGCTGAGCGACACATAGATCAGTAGAACTGGATGTGCTGAGCGACACATAGATCAGTAGAACTGGATGTGCTGGGTGACACATAGATCAGTAGAACTGGATGTGCTGGGCGACACATAGATCAGTAGAACTGGATGTGCTGGGCGACACCTAGATCAGTAGAACTGGATGTGCTTGGCGACACATAGATCAGTAGAACTGGATGTGCTGGGCGACACCTAGATCAGTAGAACTGGATGTGCTGGGCGACACATAGATCAGTAGAACTGGATATGCTGGGCGACACATAGATCAGTAGAACTGGATGTGCTGGGCGACACATAGATCAGTAGAACTGGATGTGCTGGGCGACACATAGATCAGTAGAACTGGATGTGCTGGGCGACACATAGATCAGTAGAACTGGATGTGCTGGGCGACACATAGATCAGTAGAACTTGATGTGCTGGGCGACACCTAGATCAGTAGAACTGGATGTGCTGAGCGACACATAGATCAGTAGAACTGGATGTGCTGGGCGACACATAGATCAGTAGAACTGGATGTGCTGGGCGACACATAGATCAGTAGAACTGGATGTGCTGGGCGACACATAGATCAGTAGAACTGGATGTGCTGGGTGACACATAGATCAGTAGAACTGGATGTGCTGGGCGACACCTAGATCAGTAGAACTGGATGTGCTGGGCGACACATAGATCAGTAGAACTGGATATGCTGGGAGACACCTAGATCAGTAGAATTGGATGTGCTTGGCGACACATAGATCAGTAGAACTGAATGTGCTGGGCGACACCTAGATCAGTAGAACTGGATGTGCTGGGCGACACATAGATCAGTAGAACTGGATGTGCTGGGCGACGCCTAGATCAGTAGAACTGGATGTGCTGGGTGACACATAGATCAGTAGAACTGGATGTGCTGGGCGATACCTAGATCAGTAGAACTGGATGTGCTTGGCGACACATAGATCAGTAGAAGTGGATGTGCTGGGCGACACCTAGATCAGTAGAACTGGATGTGCTGGGTGACACATAGATCAGTAGAACTGGATATGCTGAGCGACACACAGATCAGTAGAACTGGATGTGCTGGGCGACACATAGATCAGTAGAGCTGGATGTGCTGGGCGACACATAGATCAGTAGAACTGGATGTGCTGGGCGACACCTAGATCAGTAGAATTGGATGTGCTGGTCGACACCTAGATCAGTAGAACTGGATGAGCTGAGCGACACATAGATCAGTAGAACTGGATGTGCTGGGTGACACATAGATCAGTAGAACTGGATGTGCTGGGCGACACCTAGATCAGTAGAACTGGATGTGCTTGGCGACACATAGATCAGTAGAACTGGATGTGCTGGGCGACACCTAGATCAGTAGAACTGGATGTGCTGGGCGACACATAGATCAGGAGAACTGGATATGCTGGGCGACACATAGATCAGTAGAACTGGATGTGCTGGGCGACACATAGATCAGTAGAACTGGATGTGCTGGGCGACACATAGATCAGTAGAACTGGATGTGCTGGGCGACACATAGATCAGTAGAACTGGATGTGCTGGGCGACACATAGATCAGTAGAACTTGATGTGCTGGGCGACACCTAGATCAGTAGAATTGGATGTGCTGAGCGACATATAGATCAGTAGAACTGGATGTGCTGGGTGACACATAGATCAGTAGAACTGGATGTGCTGGGCGACATATAGATCAGTAGAACTGGATGTGCTGGGCGACACATAGATCAGTAGAACTGGATGTGCTGGGCGACACATAGATCAGTAGAACTGGATGTGCTGGGCGACACCTAGATCAGTAGAACTGGATGTGCTTGGCGACACATAGATCAGTAGAACTGGATGTGCTGGGCGACACCTAGATCAGTAGAACTGGATGTGCTGGGCGACACATAGATCAGTAGAACTGGATATGCTGGGCGACACATAGATCAGTAGAAATGGATGTGCTGGGCGACACCTAGATCAGTAGAACTGGATGTGATGGGCGACACATAGATCAGTAGAACTGGATGTGCTGGGCGACACATAGATCAGTAGAACTGGATGTGCTGGGTGACACATAGATCAGTAGAACTTGATGTGCTGGGCGACACCTAGATCAGTAGAATTGGATGTGCTGGGCGACACCTAGATCAGTAGAACTGCATGTGCTGGGCAACACCTAGATCAGTAGAACTGGATGTGCTGGGCGACACATATATCAGTAGAACTGGATATGCTGGGCGACACATAGATCAGTAGAAATGGATGTGCTGGGCGACACATAGATCAGTAGAACTGGATGTGCTGGGCGACACATAGATCAGTAGAACTGGATGTGCTGGGCGACACATAGATCAGTAGAACTGGATGTGCTGGGTGACACATAGATCAGTAGAACTTGATGTGCTGGGCGACACCTAGATCAGTAGAATTGGATGTTCTGGGCGACACAGATCAGTAGAACTGGATATGCTGGGCGACACATAGATCAGTAGAACTGGATGTGCTGGGCGACACCTAGATCAGTAGAACTGCATGTGCTGGGCGACACCTAGATCAGTAGAACTGGATGTGCTGGGCGACACATAGATCAGTAGAACTGGATATGCTGGGCGACACATAGATCAGTAGAACTGGATGTGCTGGGCGACACATAGATCAGTAGAACTGGATGTGCTGGGCGACACATAGATCAGTAGAACTGGATGTGCTGGGCGACACATAGATCAGTAGAACTGGATGTGCTGGGCGACACATAGATCAGTAGAACTGGATGTGCTGGGCGACACCTAGATCAGTAGAACTGGATGTGCTTGGCGACACATAGATCAGTAGAACTGGATGTGCTGGGCGACACCTAGATCAGTAGAACTGGATGTGCTGGGCGACACATAGATCAGTAGAACTGGATGTGCTGGGCGACACATAGATCAGTAGAACTGGATGTGCTGGGCGACACATAGATCAGTAGAACTCGATGTGCTGGGCGACACCTAGATCAGTGGAACTGGATGTGCTGGGCGACACCTAGATCAGTAGAATTGGATGTGCTGGGCGACACATAGATCAGTAGAACTGGATGTGCTTGGCGACACATAGATCAGTAGAACTGGATGTGCTGGGCGACACCTAGATCAGTAGAACTGGATGTGCTGGGCGACACATAGATCAGTAGAACTGGATATGCTGGGCGACACCTAGATCAGTAGAACTGGATGTGCTTGGCGACACATAGATCAGTAGAACTGAATGTGCTGGGCGACACCTAGATCAGTAGAACTTGATGTGCTGGGCGACACCTAGATCAGTAGAACTGGATGTGCTGAGCGACACATAGATCAGTAGAACTGGATGTGCTGGGCGACACATAGATCAGTAGAACTGGATGTGCTGGGCGACACATAGATCAGTAGAACTGGATGTGCTGGGCGACACATAGATCAGTAGAACTGGATGTGCTGGGCGACACATAGATCAGTAGAACTGGATGTGCTGGGTGACACATACATCAGTAGAACTTGATGTGCTGGGCGACACCTAGATCAGTAGAATTGGATGTGCTTGGCGACACCTAGATCAGTAGAACTGGATGTGCTGGGCGACACAGATCAGTAGAACTGGATATGCTGGGCGACACATAGATCAGTAGAACTGGATGTGCTGGGCGACACCTAGATCAGTAGAACTGCATGTGCTGGGTGACACCTAGATCAGTAGAACTGGATGTGCTGGGCGACACATAGATCAGTAGAACTGGATATGCTGGGCGACACATAGATCAGTAGAACTGGATGTGCTGGGCGACACATAGATCAGTAGAACTGGATGTGCTGGGCGACACATAGATCACTAGAACTGGATGTGCTGGGCGACACCTAGATCAGTAGAACTGGATGTGCTGGGTGACACATAGATCAGTAGAACTGGATGTGCTGGGCGACACCTAGATCAGTAGAACTGGATGTGCTTGGCGACACATAGATCAGTAGAACTGGATGTGCTGGGCGACACCTAGATCAGTAGAACTGGATGTGCTGGGCGACACCTAGATCAGTAGAACTGGATATGCTGGGCGACACATAGATCAGTAGAACTGGATGTGCTGGGCGACACCTAGATCAGTAGAACTGCATGTGCTGGGCGACACATAGGTCAGTAGAACTGGATGTGCTGGGTGACACATAGGTCAGTAGAACTGGATGTGCTGGGCGACACATAGATCAGTAGAACTGGATGTGCTGGGCGACACATAGATCAGTAGAAGTGGATATGCTGGGCGACACATAGATCAGTAGAACGGGATGTGCTGGGCGACACATAGATCAGTAGAACTGGATGTGCTGGGTGACACATAGGTCAGTAGAACTGGATGTGCTGGGTGACACATAGATCAGTAGAACTGGATGTGCTGGGTGACACATAGGTCAGTAGAACTGGATGTGCTGGGCGACACATAGATCAGTAGAAGTGGATATGCTGGGCGACACATAGATCAGTAGAACTGAATGTGCTGGGCGACACCTAGATCAGTAGAACTGGATGTGCTGGGCGACACATAGATCAGTAGAACTGGATGTGCTGGGCGACACATAGATCAGTAGAACTGGATGTGCTGGGCGACACCTAGATCAGGAGAACTGCATGTGCTGGGCGACACCTAGATCAGTAGAACTGGATGTGCTGGGCGACACATAGATCAGTAGAACTGGATATGCTGGGCGACACATAGATCAGTAGAACTGGATGTGCTGTGCGACACATAGATCAGTAGAGCTGGATGTGCTGGGCGACACATAGATCAGTAGAACTGGATGTGCTGAGCGACACCTAGATCAGTAGAATTGGATGTGCTGGTCGACACCTAGATCAGTAGGACTGGATGAGCTGAGCGACACATAGATCAGTAGAACTGGATGTGCTGGGTGACACATAGATCAGTAGAACTGGATGTGCTGGGTGACACATAGATCAGTAGAACTGGATGTGCTGGGCGACACCTAGATCAGTAGAACTGGATGTGCTTGGCGACACATAGATCAGTAGAACTGGATGTGCTGGGCGACACCTAGATCAGTAGAACTGGATGTGCTGGGCGACACACAGATCAGTAGAACTGGATATGCTGGGCGGCACATAGATCAGTAGAACTGGATGTGCTGGGCGACACATAGATCAGTAGAGCTGGATGTGCTGGGCGACACATAGATCAGTAGAATTGGATGTACTGGTCGACACCTAGATCAGTAGAACTGGATGAGCTGAGCGACACATAGATCAGTAGAACTGGATGTGCTGGGTGACACATAGATCAGTAGAACTGGATGTGCTGGGTGACACATAGATCAGTAGAACTGGATGTGCTGGGCGACACCTAGATCAGTAGAACTGGATGTGCTTGGCGACACATAGATCAGTAGAACTGGATGTGCTGGGCGACACCTAGATCAGTAGAACTGGATGTGCTGGGCGACACATAGATCAGTAGAACTGGATATGCTGGGCGACACATAGATCAGTAGAACTGGATGTGCTGGGCGACACATAGATCAGTAGAACTGGATGTGCTGGGCGACACATAGATCAGTAGAACTGGATGTGCTGGGCGACACATAGATCAGTAGAACTGGATGTGCTGGGCGACACATAGATCAGTAGAACTTGATGTGATGGGCGACACCTAGATCAGTAGAACTGGATGTGCTGAGCGACACATAGATCAGTAGAACTGGATGTGCTGGGTGACACATAGATCAGTAGAACTGGATGTGCTGGGCGACACATAGATCAGTAGAACTGTATGTGCTGGGCGACACATAGATCAGTAGAACTGGATGTGCTGGGTGACACATAGATCAGTAGAACTGGATGTGCTGGGCGACACCTAGATCAGTAGAACTGGATGTGCTGGGCGACACATAGATCAGTAGAACTGGATACGCTTGGCGACACCTAGATCAGTAGAACTGTATGTGCTTGGCGACACATAGATCAGTAGAACTGAATGTGCTGGGCGACACCTAGATTAGTAGAACTGGATGTGCTGGGCGACACATAGATCAGTAGAACTGGATGTGCTGGGCGACGCCTAGATCAGTAGAACTGGATGTGCTGGGTGACACATAGATCAGTAGAACTGGATGTGCTGGGCGACACCTAGATCAGTAGAACTGGATGTGCTTGGCGACACATAGATCAGTAGAACTGGATGTGCTGGGCGACACCTAGATCAGTAGAACTGGAAGTGCTGCGCGACACATAGATCAGTAGAACTGGAAATGCTGAGCGACACATAGATCAGTAGAACTGGATGTGCTGGGCGACACATAGATCAGTAGAGCTGGATGTGCTGGGCGACACATAGATCAGTAGAACTGGATGTGCTGGGCGACACCTAGAACAGTATAATTGGATGTGCTGGTCGACACCTAGATCAGTAGAACTGGATGAGCTGAGCGACACATAGATCAGTAGAACTGGATGTGCTGGGTGACACATAGATCAGTAGAACTGGATGTGCTGGGTGACACATAGATCAGTAGAACTGGATGTGCTGGGCGACACCTAGATCAGTAGAACTGGATGTGCTTGGCGACACATAGATCAGTAGAACTGGATGTGCTGGGCGACACCTAGATCAGTAGAACTGGATGTGCTGGGCGACACATAGATCAGTAGAACTGGATATGCTGGGCGACACATAGATCAGTAGAACTGGATGTGCTGGGGGACACATAGATCAGTAGAACTGGATGTGCTGGGCGACACATAGATCAGTAGAACTGGATGTGCTGGGCGACACATAGATCAGTAGAACTGGATGTGCTGGGCGACACATAGATCAGTAGAACTTGATGTGCTGGGCGACACCTAGATCAGTAGAACTGGATGTGCTGAGCGACACATAGATCAGTAGAACTGGATGTGCTGGGTGACACATAGATCAGTAGAACTGGATGTGCTGGGTGACACATAGATCAGTAGAACTGGATGTGCTGGGCGACACATAGATCAGTAGAACTGGATGTGCTGGGTGACACATAGATCAGTAGAACTGGATGTTCTGGGCGACTCCTAGATCAGTAGAACTGGATGTGCTGGGTGACACATAGATCAGTAGAACTGGATGTGCTGGGCGACACATAGATCAGTAGAACTGGATGTGCTGGGCGACACATATATCAGTAGAACTGGATGTGCTGGGCGACACATAGATTAGTAGAACTGGATGTGCTGGGTGACACATAGATCAGTAGAACTTGATGTGCTGGGCGACACCTAGATCAGTAGAACGGGATGTGCTGGGCGACACAGAGATCAGTAGTACTGGATGTGCTGGGCGACACATAGGTCAGTAGAACTGGATGTGCTGGGTGACACATAGATCAGTAGAACTGGATGTGCTGGGTGACACATAGGTCACTAGAATTAGATGTGCTGGGCGACACATAGATCAGTAGAAGTGGATATGCTGGGCAACACATAGATCAGTAGAACTGGATGTGCTGGGCGACACATAGATCAGTAGAACTGGATGTGCTGGGCGACACATAGATCAGTAGAACTGGATGTGCTGGGCGACACCTAGATCAGTAGAACTGCATGTGCTGGGCGACACATAGATCAGTAGAACTGGATATGCTGGGCGACACATAGATCAGTAGAACTGGATGTGCTGGGCGACACATAGATCAGTAGAACTGGATGTGCTGGGCGACACATAGATCAGTAGAACTGGATGTGCTGGGCGACACATAGATCAGTAGAACTGGATGTGCTGGGTGACACATAGATCAGTAGAACTTGATGTGCTGGGTGACACCTAGATCAGTAGAACGGGATGTGCTGGGCGACACCTAGATCAGTAGAACTGGATGTGCTGGGTGACACATAGGTCAGTAGAACTGGATGTGCTGGGTGACACATAGATCAGTAGAACTGGATGTGCTGGGTGACACATAGGTCAGTAGAACTGGATGTGCTGGGCGACACATAGATCAGTAGAAGTGGATATGCTGGGCGACACATAGATCAGTAGAACTGGATGTGCTGGGCGACACATAGATCAGTAGAACTGGATGTGCTGGGTGACACATAGATCAGTAGAACTGGATGTGCTGGGCGACACCTAGATCAGTAGAACTGGATGTGCTTGGCGACACATAGATCAGTAGAACTGGATGTGCTGGGCGACAACTAGATCAGTAGAACTGGATGTGCTGGGCGACACATAGATCAGTAGAACTGGATGTGCTGGGCAACACATAGATCAGTAGAACTGGATGTGCTGGGCGACACATAGATCAGTAGAGCTGGATGTGCTGGGCGACACATAGATCAGTAGAGCTGGATGTGCTGGGCGACACATAGATCAGTAGAATTGGATGTGCTGGTCGACACCTAGATCAGTAGAACTGGATGAGCTGAGCGACACATAGATCAGTAGAACTGGATGTGCTGGGTGACACATAGATCAGTAGAACTGGATGTGCTGGGTGACACATAGATCAGTAGAACTGGATGTGCTGGGCGACACCTAGATCAGTAGAACTGGATGTGCTTGGCGACACATAGATCAGTAGAACTGGATGTGCTGGGCGACACCTAGATCAGTAGAACTGGATGTGCTGGGCGACACATAGATCAGTAGAACTGGATATGCTGGGCGACACATAGATCAGTAGAACTGGATGTGTTGGGCGACACATAGATCAGTAGAACTGGATGTGCTGGGCGACACATAGATCAGTAGAGCTGGATGTGCTGGGCAACACATAGATCAGTAGAACTGGATGTGCTGGGCGACACATAGATCAGTAGAACTTGATGTGCTGGGCGACACCTAGATCAGTAGAACTGGATGTGCTGAGCGACACATAGATCAGTAGAACTGGATGTGCTGGGTGACACATAGATCAGTAGAACTGGATGTGCTGGGTGACACATAGATCAGTAGAACTGGATGTGCTGGGCGACACATAGATCAGTAGAACTGGATGTGCTGGGTGACACATAGATCAGTAGAACTGGATGTGCTGGGCGACACCTAGATCAGTAGAACTGGATGTGCTTGGCGACACATAGATCAGTAGAACTGGATGTGCTGGGCGACACATAGATCAGTAGAACTGGATGTGCTGGGCGACACATAGATCAGTAGAACTGGATGTGCTGGGCGACACATAGATCAGTAGAACTGGATGTGCTGGGTGACACATAGATCAGTAGAACTTGATGTGCTGGGCGACACCTAGATCAGTAGAACGGGATGTGCTGGGCGACACAGAGATCAGTAGTACTGGATGTGCTGGGCGACACATAGGTCAGTAGAACTGGATGTGCTGGGTGACACATAGATCAGTAGAACTGGATGTGCTGGGTGACACATAGGTCACTAGAACTGGATGTGCCTGGCGACACATAGATCAATAGAAGTGGATATGCTGGGCGACACATAGATCAGTAGAACTGGATGTGCTGGGCGACACATAGATCAGTAGAACGGGATGTGCTGGGCGACACATAGATCAGTAGAACTGGATGTGCTGGGCGACACATAGATCAGTAGAACTGGATGTGCTGGGCGACACCTAGATCAGTAGAACTGCATGTGCTGGGCGACACATAGATCAGTAGAACTGGATATGCTGGGCGACACATAGATCAGTAGAACTGGATGTGCTGGGCGACACATAGATCAGTAGAACTGGATGTGCTGGGTGACACATAGATCAGTAGAACTTGATGTGCTGGGCGACACCTAGATCAGTAGAACGGGATGTGCTGGGCGACACAGAGATCAGTAGTACTGGATGTGCTGGGCGACACATAGGTCAGTAGAACTGGATGTGCTGGGTGACACATAGATCAGTAGAACTGGATGTGCTGGGTGACACATAGGTCACTAGAATTAGATGTGCTGGGCGACACATAGATCAGTAGAAGTGGATATGCTGGGCAACACATAGATCAGTAGAACTGGATGTGCTGGGCGACACATAGATCAGTAGAACTGGATGTGCTGGGCGACACATAGATCAGTAGAACTGGATGTGCTGGGCGACACATAGATCAGTAGAACTGGATGTGCTGGGCGACACCTAGATCAGTAGAACTGCATGTGCTGGGCGACACATAGATCAGTAGAACTGGATATGCTGGGCGACACATAGATCAGTAGAACTGGATGTGCTGGGCGACACATAGATCAGTAGAACTGGATGTGCTGGGCGACACATAGATCAGTAGAACTGGATGTGCTGGGCGACACATAGATCAGTAGAACTGGATGTGCTGGGTGACACATAGATCAGTAGAACTTGATGTGCTGGGTGACACCTAGATCAGTAGAACGGGATGTGCTGGGCGACACATAGATCAGTAGAACTGGATGTGCTGGGTGACACATAGGTCAGTAGAACTGGATGTGCTGGGTGACACATAGATCAGTAGAACTGGATGTGCTGGGTGACACATAGGTCAGTAGAACTGGATGTGCTGGGCGACACATAGATCAGTAGAAGTGGATATGCTGGGCGACACATAGATCAGTAGAACTGGATGTGCTGGGCGACACATAGATCAGTAGAACTGGATGTGCTGGGTGACACATAGATCAGTAGAACTGGATGTGCTGGGCGACACCTAGATCAGTAGAACTGGATGTGCTTGGCGACACATAGATCAGTAGAACTGGATGTGCTGGGCGACAACTAGATCAGTAGAACTGGATGTGCTGGGCGACACATAGATCAGTAGAACTGGATGTGCTGGGCGACACATAGATCAGTAGAACTGGATGTGCTGGGCGACACATAGATCAGTAGAGCTGGATGTGCTGGGCGACACATAGATCAGTAGAGCTGGATGTGCTGGGCGACACATAGATCAGTAGAATTGGATGTGCTGGTCGACACCTAGATCAGTAGAACTGGTTGAGCTGAGCGACACATAGATCAGTAGAACTGGATGTGCTGGGTGACACATAGATCAGTAGAACTGGATGTGCTGGGTGACACATAGATCAGTAGAACTGGATGTGCTGGGCGACACCTAGATCAGTAGAACTGGATGTGCTTGGCGACACATAGATCAGTAGAACTGGATGTGCTGGGCGACACCTAGATCAGTAGAACTGGATGTGCTGGGCGACACATAGATCAGTAGAACTGGATATGCTGGGCGACACATAGATCAGTAGAACTGGATGTGCTGGGCGACACATAGATCAGTAGAACTGGATGTGCTGGGCGACACATAGATCAGTAGAGCTGGATGTGCTGGGCAACACATAGATCAGTAGAACTGGATGTGCTGGGCGACACATAGATCAGTAGAACTTGATGTGCTGGGCGACACCTAGATCAGTAGAACTGGATGTGCTGAGCAACACATAGATCAGTAGAACTGGATGTGCTGGGTGACACATAGATCAGTAGAACTGGATGTGCTGGGTGACACATAGATCAGTAGAACTGGATGTGCTGGGCGACACATAGATCAGTAGAACTGGATGTGCTGGGTGACACATAGATCAGTAGAACTGGATGTGCTGGGCGACACCTAGATCAGTAGAACTGGATGTGCTTGGCGACACATAGATCAGTAGAACTGGATGTGCTGGGCGACACATAGATCAGTAGAACTGGATGTGCTGGGCGACACATAGATCAGTAGAACTGGATGTGCTGGGCGACACATAGATCAGTAGAACTGGATGTGCTGGGTGACACATAGATCAGTAGAACTTGATGTGCTGGGCGACACCTAGATCAGTAGAACGGGATGTGCTGGGCGACACAGAGATCAGTAGTACTGGATGTGCTGGGCGACACATAGGTCAGTAGAACTGGATGTGCTGGGTGACACATAGATCAGTAGAACTGGATGTGCTGGGTGACACATAGGTCACTAGAACTGGATGTGCTGGGCGACACATAGATCAATAGAAGTGGATATGCTGGGCGACACATAGATCAGTAGAACTGGATGTGCTGGGCGACACATAGATCAGTAGAACTGGATGTGCTGGGCGACACATAGATCAGTAGAACTGGATGTGCTGGGCGACACATAGATCAGTAGAACTGGATGTGCTGGGCGACACCTAGATCAGTAGAACTGCATGTGCTGGGCGACACATAGATCAGTAGAACTGGATATGCTGGGCGACACATAGATCAGTAGAACTGAATGTGCTGGGCGACACATAGATCAGTAGAACTGGATGTGCTGGGCGACACATAGATCAGTAGAACTGGATGTGCTGGGTGACACATAGATCAGTAGAACTTGATGTGCTGGGCGACACCTAGATCAGTAGAACGGGATGTGCTGGGCGACACATAGATCAGTAGAACTGGATGTGCTGGGTGACACATAGGTCAGTAGAACTGGATGTTCTGGGTGACACATAGATCAGTAGAACTGGATGTGCTGGGTGACACATAGGTCAGTAGAACTGGATGTGCTGGGCGACACATAGATCAGTAGAAGTGGATATGCTGGGCGACACATAGATCAGTAGAACTGGATGTGCTGGGCGACACATAGATCAGTAGAACTGGATGTGCTGGGTGACACATAGATCAGTAGAACTGGATGTGCTGGCGACACCTAGATCAGTAGAACTGGATGTGCTTGGCGACACATAGATCAGTAGAACTGGATGTGCTGGGCGACACCTAGATCAGTAGAACTGGATGTGCTGGGCGACACATAGATCAGTAGAACTGGATGTGCTGGGCGACACATAGATCAGTAGAACTGGATGTGCTGGGCGACACATAGATCAGTAGAACTGGATGTGCTGGGCGACACATAGATCAGTAGAGCTGGATGTGCTGGGCGACACATAGATCAGTAGAACTGGATGTGCTGGGTGACACATAGATCAGTAGAACTGGATGAGCTGAGCGACACATAGATCAGTAGAACTGGATGTGCTGGGTGACACATAGATCAGTAGAACTGGATGTGCTGGGTGACACATAGATCAGTAGAACTGGATGTGCTGGGCGACACCTAGATCAGTAGAACTGGATGTGCTTGGCGACACATAGATCAGTAGAACTGGATGTGCTGGGCGACACCTAGCTCAGTAGAACTGGATGTGCTGGGCGACACATAGATCAGTAGAACTGGATGTGCTGGGCGACACATAGATCAGTAGAACTGGATATGCTGGGTGACACATAGATCAGTAGAACTGGATGTGCTGGGTGACACATAGATCAGTAGAACTGGATGTGCTGGGTGACACATAGGTCACTAGAACTGGATGTGCTGGGCGACACATAGATCAGTAGAAGTGGATATGCTGGGCGACACATAGATCAGTAGAACTGGATGTGCTGGGCGACACCTAGATCAGTAGAACTGGATGTGCTGGGCGACACATAGATCAGTAGAACTGGATGTGCTGGGCGACACATAGATCAGTAGAACTGGATATGCTGGGCGACACATAGATCAGTAGAACTGGATGTGCTGGGCGACACATAGATCAGTAGAACTGGATGTGCTGGGCGACACATAGATCAGTAGAAGTGGATATGCTGGGCGACACATAGATCAGTAGAACTGGATGAGCTGGGCGACACCGAGATCAGTAGAACTGGATGTGCTGGGCGACACATAGATCAGTAGAACTGGATGTGCTGGGCGACACATAGATCAGTAGAACTGGATATGCTGGGCGACACATAGATCAGTAGAACTGGATGTGCTGGGCGACTCATAGATCAGTAGAATTGGATGTGCTGGGCGACACATAGATCAGTAGAACTGGATGTGCTGGGCGACACATAGATCAGTAGAACTGGATGTGCTGGGTGACACCTAGATCAGTAGAACTTGATGTGCTGGGCGACACATAGGTCAGTAGAACTGGATGTACTGGGCGACACATAGGTCAGTAGAACTGGATGTGCTGGGCGACACATAGATCAGTAGAACTGGATGTGCTGGGCGACACATAGATCAGTAGAACTGGATGTACTGGGCGACACATAGGTCAGTAGAACTGGATGTGCTGGGCGACACATAGATCAGTAGAAATGGATGTGCTGGGTGACACATAGGTCAGTAGAACTGGATGTGCTGGGCGACACATAGGTCAGTAGAACTGGATGTGCTGGGTGACACATAGGTCAGTAGAACTGGATGTGCTGGGCGACACATAGATCAGTAGAAGTGGATATGCTGGGCGACACATAGATCAGTAGAACTGGATGTGCTGGACGACACATAGATCAGTAGAACTGGATGTGCTGGGCGACACATAGATCAGTAGAACTGGATGTGCTGGGCGACACATAGATCAGTAGAAGTGGATGTGCTGGGCGACACCTAGATCAGTAGAAGTGGATGTGCTGGGCGACACCTAGATCAGTAGAACTGGATGTGCTGGGCAACACCTAGATCAGTAGAACTGGATGTGCTGGGCAACACATAGATCAGTAGAAGTGGATGTGCTGGGCGACACCTAGATCAGTAGAACTGGATGTACTGGGCGACACATAGATCAGTAGAACTGGATGTGCTGGGTGACACATAGGTTAGTAGAACTGGATGTGCTGGGTGACACATAGATCAGTAGAACTGGATGTGCTGGGCGACACCTAGATCAGTAGAATTGGATGTGCTGGTCGACACCTAGATCAGTAGAACTGGATGAGCTGGGCGACACATAGTTCAGTAGAATTGGATGTGCTGGGCGACACATAGATTAGTAGAACTGGATGTGCTGGGCGACACATAGATCATTAGAACTGGATGTGCTGGGCGACACCTAGATCAGTAGAATTGGATGTGCTGGGCGACACCTAGAACAGTAGAACTGGATGTGCTGGGTGACACATAGATCAGTAGTACTGGATGTGCTGGGCGACACATAGATCAGTAGAACTGGATGTGCTGGGTGACACATAGATCAGTAGAACTGGATGTGCTGGGCGACACATAGATCAGTAGAACTGCATGTACTGGGTGACACATGGATCAGTAGAACTGGATGTGCTGAGCGACACATAGATCAGTAGAACTGGATGTGCTGGGCGACACATAGATCAGTAGAACTGGATGTGCTGGGCGACACATAGATCAGTAGAACTCGATATGCTGGGCGACACATAGATCAGTAGAAGTGGATATTCTGGGCGACACATAGATCCGTAGAAGTGGATATGCTGGGCCACACATAGATCAGTAGAATTGGATATGCTGGGCGACATATAGATCAGTGGAGCTGGATATGCGGACATGCACTTTGGAATAGCAAACCCAAGCATGCCGACAGTACCTTGGAATAGTGGAGCTGAGATGGCAGAAAGTCACCTTATTGTAGCAGAGCTGAGTATGTGGATAGCACACTGGTAGAGCAGAGACAAGTTAGCAGGCAGGTATCTTATTGGAGCAGAGCCGAGTGTGTGGACAACACCTTGAAACTGCAGAGCTGGAACGACAGACAGGCACCTTGTAGTGGCAGAGCAGAGTGTGCGAACAGTACCTTAGTGCAGCAGAGATGAGTTGGCAAGTACCTTGTTGTTACAGAGCTGACACAGCAGATGGCACCTTGGCACAACAGAGCTGAGTTGGCAGACAAGCACTGTGTAGTAACAGGGCTCTTCCCAACTTCCCGCCTCGGTGTCACGGGATGATATTGGTATAGAATCCCCCCTGCCCCTGCCACGCTCGGGTTACTCTAAACCTGGAGTGACATCTGGTGCATGTAATATTCGGAATCACCTATGAACATCTGTGGCCAGGAGTGACTGATCAACCTGCCTTCTGATTAGTCTTTACAACAGGCCAATCAATTTGGCTAGATGGCACACAGCGGCACACACTCCTGGGAGCAGGAACAGGCAAGTGCTTAATATTTACTCAGCCATACGGAGCTTTACTCCCCCTACCCGGGTCCAGCTCCGAGTCTCCACCCCTGCTCCCAGTGTTTGTTATTGTCTGCAGCAATTGTCGACAGCACTGCAGCCAATAACTGATGGCACGAGCTGCCCAAAGCTTCTCCTTCTGCGCTCAGTTATTGGCTGCTGGACACATGACATGACTTCAATGCTGCAGACAACAACAGGTACCAGGAACAACGTCTAAGGCTCAACGTCAGACCTGGGCAGGGGGAATAAAGCACAGTTTGTATTCTTAAAAAAATACTGAATCGGCGGGATGGGTTTTCAGACATTTTAAAATCCCTTTAATTCTGCAGAGATCATATCTGTAGGTCTAGAACTTTGAAATCTAAGGAAAAGAAAAAAATACAAAGCTATCATTGAATTTTTCTTCGAGGCAGTTTCCAGGGCACTATCACCTCCCTGCACGGCTCTAACACTTTCGATCATTAGGTGTGAGCTCGGTAGATAGCGGTACATGCGGCCATGGCATTACATGGTTGTTCACTGATCATCTGTCTTATCCCTTAATTTAGAAATCCACCTGACTCCCCGCTGTCTTTTTTATCTGTTTCATTCTTTCATTATTGGTTTCCACTTTTCATCACATCGATCCACTGATTCCTACACTGGGAAGTCGTTTTCTGTAAACTGGTTTGTTTCCAGTCTTGTTAATGTCTCCGTGATGGCTGGGAAGGCTCCTATTGTAAAGTCCATGTTTTCTCTGCAGCTGTATGTGGTGTAGCTTTCATGACGCCGGCAGTCCTCCCGGTAATGACCTGCGAATGCACAAATTGCCCCGAGTCATAATCGGAAGTGAATATCATTTTGTAACCATGTAAAGCCAATCAATGGGAATGTTAAGTGGAATTTGTACAGGGCTATTAGCAAGTCTCCGGAGCAGAACTCCAGAAGGTGACGGATATTTTTCAACAAAAAATAAAACATTAATGTTGCGTTGATATCAATTAAAGAGTGGGTCAACTAGACCATGTCCGGTTGTGTCTCACCTGAAGAGGGAAAATTGATCTTCCAACTACAAGAGCATCAAGAAAATAAAAAATATGCAAGACAGCCTCAACATTTGAACAGGATCTACGCTAATTTTTTAATTGATTTTTCCAAAAATAATGGCAAAAAAAAAGAACACGGCTAAAATAAGTGGACAATGTTTTGGATTCCGAAATGGGAAAACGTTACAATTTTTAAAGCAAGTGATGGCTAAACTGAGATGTGAAAGGGTAAGGAGACTCTTTGTTCCTTAATTTTTCATCCAAGGAGGTATGGACTTTCTTAGTTGAATTCTAAGACTGTAGTTCCCAAACTTTTTGGCAGTAGGAAAAGCCAAGAAAGAAATGAAGATAGAGGTCATCATTAGGAGAGTGGTCAAGATGCGATAAACTAGAGGATGAGACAAAGATGGAATCGGGGGAAAGTCCAGGGGTCAGTTCTAGGAGATTGCACGACCATTTTATCGGTCCGAATGCAATCTGACAAAACATCGGATCGCACTAGGACCAATGTTATGCTATGGGCCCTTTCACATGTCCGATTCTATTCTTGGACAGAGCCCTATTTCATGCTGCTCTCAAAAAAGTAAAAAAAAACAACCTTCTGACCGATCCCCTTTAAGGGCGTGAGACCCGCAGCAGGGCCAGGAATTTCTACCATAATACAGACAAGAAAATACATCAGCAACATGTTCAAATGATTGTTCTTTAAGGATAAAACACGTTAAGGTGGACCTCAAAGAAACCAAACGTAGGAAATCAAGATATGAGAAAGTAGACAAGTTGTTTCACACCAAACTCCCCCAAACTTGCCTTTATGGGGACCAGAAAAGGGTCTTCTCCAAACTGGGGATGACAAAAATTAACTCAATGATTATGAGTCGAGCCTCAATACTTTTGTCCTTATACTGTATATTCACAAGTGCAAAATGGGAAACTATAAATAAAACATAAAGGTTGGAAATGATTTATAAAAAGCAGCTGCATTCTGCGGGATAGAAAAGACACGTTTCAGCAGATACTATAGATTTCTGTACGTAGCTTGGGATCCATTTCTATTAAGCGCTTTCAGGGAGTACAATCAGCAATACAAGCCGGATGACTTTTTCGGGCTGAAACAGTCAATGATTCCATTAAGAATTTCTTTGCACAATGCTTAATTAATTAGTTGATTTGAATGAAGAATAAAGTTGATGGACACTTTTTTTTTTCTAAGAGGAAAAGCAGCGATGAAATCTAACATCCGGTGAACATTCACCTGAAAATCAGCATAATTGAAATTAAATGGTCGCTGTCGTTTTAGCAAAATTTGCATAAATTATTAGTACGAGCGAATATAACATACTTATGAAACAAATAGACTTCTGTCTCCACTTAAGAGCCACTTCCTCCTTCTGCTAAACGCATTCATTCACAAAAACAACTAAAATCCATAACAAAGGGGACTGTCAGCTCACTGAGAGATCAGATTATAGTCGTCTATTTAAGTTTGCAGAGAGGAGAGGATGAAGGAGGGGGGAGCAGAAATAGAGAGGCATAGACACAGACAGAGCAATGCTGCTGCTTTTTAGTGTTTCTCACCCCAGTGCTGTATTCACATCTACACTGTTCATTGCTGTCATATAATGTCCTCCATTCAGAAAAATAGCTAAAATCCATAACAAAGTGTACTGTCAGCTCACTGAGGGATCAGATTATAGTCGCCTATTTAAGTTTGCAGAGAGGAGAGATTGAAGGAAGGAGGGGGGAGTAGAAATAGAGAGGCACAGAGAGATCAATGCTGCTACTTTTTAATATTTATCTCACCCCAGTGCTGGATTCACATCTAAAATCCTTAACAAAGGGGGACTGTCAGCTTACCAAGTGATCAAATTACAGTTGCCTATTTATTTTTGTTACTCCCTAATTTAACCTCTCCTCTCTACAAATTTAGAGAGGTATGGAAACAGACATATCAATGCAGCTACCTTAGTTTTTATCTCACCCTAGTGCTGGATTCACATCTACACTGCTCATTATTGTCATATAACGTCCTCCATTCAGAGAAACAGCTAAAATCCATAACAAAGGGGGGACTGTCAGCTTACCAAATTATCAAATTACAGTTGCCTATTTATTTCTGCGCTTCTCTAACTTAACTTCTCCCCTCTACAAATTTAGAGAGGCATGGAAACAGACAGATCAATGCTCCTGCTTTTTAGTTTTTATCTCACGTCTGTGGTGGGTTCACATCTACACTGCTCATTACTCTCAAATAATGTCCTTCATTCTGCCGATTCACTCAGAAAAACAAATAAAATCCATAACAAAAGGGGGGACTGTCATCTCACTTAGGGATCAGATTACAATTGTCTATTTAAGTTTGCAGAGAGGAGGGGAGCAGAAATAGAGAGGCACAGACACAAACAGATCAATGCTGCAGTTTTTTTAGTGTTCATCTCACACCAGTGCTGGATTCACACCTACACTGCTCATTACTGTCAAATAATATCTTCCACTCTGCTGTTTCTTAACATTTACTACACAGACGCAGGAGATCAGGAATCCCTCATGTCTGTGTGTGCTGTATATGGGAGACATCATAGCAGCTAGTGTTCACTCACTAGCTCAGAGACAACTGAAAAATAGAGATTGAGCCTGCAGAAGGGAAAAGTGGCAAAAATGCAGGATACGAGTGATATATTAATGCAAGAAATAGTATTATTCCTCATGTGCACACACAATTGCTTATTGTAAAAGTCATCTGAAATGACAGGTACACTATAAAGCAGGATAGTTTATGCAGAACTTAGAAGTGTGATACTCAAAGATCAAGGGTATGTTGCAAAGCTTAACATGTGCAAGCTCTTATTTTTCTCCCTACCAAACAGTTGCCATTTTTTGCCTCCAATACGGAACAGACCAGGACATTTTTAGCGAGCAGTAGCTGGGTGCTTCCAGTTTATATGCATTTTGAACCTGCCCTCTTTCCCCCTGCGCTCACTAGATTAATAGCCTTTGGTTGCTCTTTTCAAACTCAGAAAATGCAATTACGAGCGTTACAATGAATAATTCAAGCTAATGCTCCCCTCTCATTAAAGAGACAGAACTCCTATAAATAAGGCAGATGATAAAAGTAGCACTGAAAGAAGAAATGTGAAGTAGATCAAAAAATGACTCCTCTGATTGCTAGTTGGAAAAAAAAACAATTGACAGAGAAAAATTGAGAAGAGCTAATATAGAAAAAGAACAGTACAAGAAGGCTGAATACATTTTTCTGTAACTTGCCATCCATTCATCATCCTCTTCATCAGCCTTCTGCCAGCACTACATGTTCTGGAAATTCCTTTTGTTCATTTAAAATTGTTCTGGCTATTGTCCGATGGTGCTGTAGCCCTGTAGTAAAAAACCCACCTCTCTGTTACAGTAAAAGAGAGGCCTCTCCACAAGCTAGGTGCTAGCAGCACCGCTACCCGCCATTGCCAGCCAGACACCGGATATATACCGGCTTCCACTTGCTTTTCCAAGACAGCACTATTTGGATTAAGAGTTTGCCTTCAAAGGGGTCTGACCTTCTTGAGCATACAGCCTAAACCCCACACATACATACCATCCAGTAGAAATAGCGACTGAATGGAATAAGGCCGGTTCGGGCCGAAACGTCTCGCTATTTGCTATACTCGCTATATTGTCGCCACCCACCTCTGGTTTGGTTAAAGTATCTTCATTTTTTGCTGTTCAAATAAATTATGCCTTTCATAAATATGAGAGTGCGATGAATTAACTTTATTGTACTAGCTTGGGCTTACAAGCCCATTGCATCTGCACCTCGACTCGTGACAGAGTGCACGCCAACTTAACCCCCCACTCTCTCTGGTAGGTGTGGCGCCAAGCTGCTCTTGGTACCACAGATCCTAGAAGGGTGTATTACTGGAATCCTCTACAAGAGGCCCCCATAAACATTCACACATCTCCACCTTCCACCTCAGACCAGCAGAGGGAGCCCGTTAGGGATATAAATAGGGAAAGTGGAGCTAGGCAGCTCAGTCTAGTTTCAGTTTGGAGTCTAGCCAGAACAGAGTTCCTGCTCACAGCCAGAGAGGGACAGAGTTCTCAGTTCGGTTCCTGCAGAAGTCTGTCTGCAGAGGTAGGCCAAGCTAGACTCAAACAGCTCAAGTAAGTGAGCCCAAGGTGTGCCGACACCTGTAAGAGCGGTGAAGAGCGGCAAGCTGCCGTTAGTGTGAGTAGCCTAGTGAGGGCCCGAGCGTGGCCGAAGGCGAGTGGAAAGTGAGTAGCAGTGGGGGCAGAGGAGCTTACCCAGCTCACCCCGAAACAAATACCGGACACCGGGTCTGAGCTTATCGGGATCTCTACGACCCAGTAAGGCATAACCGGAATCCCTGGAGAACTACAGGTCCCAGGTTCACCAGAGAACTGATACGTAACAGAGCCAGGAGACACATAGGCCCCGTAAGCTGGGAGCGTGCACTCCAAGAGAAGGCCCTACCACAACGTCAGCCGGTGTAGGACAGAGATAAAGTTAGGCCTAGCTTCAGGCAGGTCAGAAACTTACTACGCAGAGGCAAGAAACAGGAGGCCCTACACCCGCTCATTGGGAAGGATCCTGATATGCACCCTTCACCCTACAGTGCTCTGGGATGTGCCTGAACTACCACCAGTAAATGGTACTGAAGTGACTACTGTGTCCGTCCCCGTTCTTGCTCTGACCCGGCTGGGTCTCGCCTGTCCTGCATCCCCCTCTCCGTACACTGCCCTGAGGCCTAGCTCCACCTGTGGGGAGCCATACCATCGAGCTGCCTTATCACCAGCCTCAGTGGACTGCCACAGCGCTGGTGATTCTCACCAGAAACCACAGGTGGCGTCACGAACTTTCATAAAATTACCAAACAATCCCCTTTTAAAAGCTGACCCCAGGGTACGGGCCCGGGAGCCGACCACCGCGACAACCCCAAAGGCCAGGCAAAGGCCCGGGTACCGAGTCGTCCCCATCCCCCTGGGCTAGTCATAGGCATTAGTTGGCGTTCACACAGGCAATGCGGTTTGGTCCAAATATGTGCAGTTTTCTTGCTTTTATAAAACTCCAAGGGATTTAAAACAAAAACAGCCTCTTCTGGGCACGAAGCAAATAAACAGTTCATTTAGCAGGGCACATATGTCAGTGCGGGCTCACCGGAACAGATTACAGTTCTCATACTCCTGGAGCAAACTTTACATAAAGTAGACGTATGGTTCTACCATGTCTCAGTATCACCTTCAGCCTGAGCTCCAGCAGCTTCCAGGGCGAAACAGAAGCTAAGTTCACACTGAACAGGCTGCAGCTTCCACATGGTTCTCTGCAGCTCCAACACACAGACTGCTCAGCTTTCCTAGCTGACCCATGCAGTCTCCAATCAGAGAGAGACCGTGGCACATCTATCGCTCAGCTACAGCTCATATTTTGGCTGGATACTCACCAGCAGCACACTTAACTCTGCTTCATCTAGCAGATTGACACACCTAAAGGTGAACACAAGCCTTGGTTCTTAGTTAAAGCTAGCCAGGTGCATTTAATTAAAGATTTAACCCAATGCCACCAGGCTTTGCTACAAGAGGTTGTTCGATACTTCCTTCCACTGCCACTTTTGGTCCAATCAAGTGACTGGGATTGAGCTGCAATACCAGCCACAGCCTGTGCGCAATAAAGACGCTGTTTTTGCACACAAGTTGCCATGTTTTTCTTATCTGAGACATGACTCCTTCTGCTCTTTAAATCTAGAGTTAATTTAAGCCGCTGTATAACTAATGCGCTCAAAGATTATTTACTGGAAGCGGATGGTACCTGGTCCTTATCATAATGAGGTGCACAATGCTATCAAGAAGAGCTAATGTGTTGTCGGAGAGACTGAAATGTTGTAATTGGCTGATTTATAGCTAAAATAAACCAATGTCTGTTCCTTCGGTTTCCAGCTCCGTGGGTTCCGTCACAGACAGAAGACTAAAGTCGGATATTTATACGAGATCAACCCTGGGTTTCAATTACAATAGGAAGCTTTTCTAATGAAGTGCTCCGACTTTCTTAATGTGAAATTAATACACCTTCCAGGACCATCACTCTTAATAGAATTAAGAATAGATTAATAATCGCCAGATACTTTGCAATTAAGAGGGAAGGGAATTTTCCTATTTCCGACACTAATGGATCTTCGAGGAGAGATATTTTTAATATTCAGTGTTAACTATTTTCTATCTTCAACCTTTAATATTAAAGTTCCACCACTGAAAGTTTTTAGAAGCTTCGGAGATGAATGTGTTAACGCCGCAGCTTCTATTTAGGAGATTAACTGCCCACCTGGGATACATCCCTAATGGAATTATAGATGGGATTTTTAACGCTGTCTTCATAATGTAAAATTATATATGTATTGAAATCAGAGCTTTGATAATTGTCTATTTTTACATGTTTCAAGGCAGAAATGATAGAAATTTCTTTAGCGCACACGCTTTGTTAACCAAAAACTGGAGAGTGCTGAACTATCTCCGACATCACACCAAACTAAAAGGGGCACATTTTTGGGATCAGTGGTGGTCCCATTGGTCAGACCCCCAGCGATCCTCACATTGTTACCTAACCCATAGAGTTGAGCAAAAGGATTTGCAGAACACTGGTCAACGATCCACGTCAGTAGTCTGTGGAAGCCGCACCATGGATGCACGTATTTCACAGGCTGGCACTCAAATGTTGCCATTTTGGGTGCCTCTTTCTTATGATCACTAGGCTTCGAAGATAATGACATTGCGTGAATTCTAGTGACTATTATTCACACAATGTTCAGCTCACACTGAACAGGCTGCAGCTTCCACATGGTTCTCTGCAGCTCCAACACACAGACTGCTCAGCTTTCCTAGCTGACCCCTGCAGTCTCCAATCAGAGAGAGACCCTGGCACGTCCATCTCTCAGCTACAGCTCACATTTTGGCTGGATACATGGCTGGGACCTAGTAATCACAAGAGGTGTCCGACCAACGTGGTCACAGGATCAGGGTCTTATGAATATTTTTGCTCAACCGTCCTATCCTATGGATAAGCGATAACTTGGCACTTGGTGATTTTGCCATGCTTTTGCTAAAAATACTGTTGATTCTGTCTAATAACACTACTGGATCAGCATTTAAATATTCATTGGCCGCCACCATGGGGAAGATGTTTTGAGCTAAGAAAGAGGAAATACTTGGAAATCCAAGAGCTAGTTGTCAATGAACCATTTTGTGTTAGGCTCATCAGGTGAGGTGAATCCACTAAGCCTCGGGTCCAAGTGGGCACACGGATCGCAAGCATTGATGAAGCAAGGAGGAAGGCATGTGGACAGAGAGGACTAGGCACGATCAGGAATCTCAGGAGCAGCAGAACGGAGGAAATGGGACCCAGCAGGCAAGGAAGCAGGTATAAACACAAAAAGCACAGATGATGAAGCACACCAGACATATGACTAAAGTCTCAATCCCTTGAAAAAGGTGTGTGTCAATGGGCCTTTAAGGCGGCTAGGGAGATGATATCATTGATCCACGCTGGGCAACCTGCAAAACCTGACGTGGAGCACAACAGAGGGCAGCGGACCGAGGAGAAGGAAGTGGAGCCCGGGATACTTAGGACAGGTCTATAACATTTTGGCAAAATGCTCTCCTTGTGGGAGAAGTATAGTGTGTATTGTGGTTCAACTTGTCAAAGGGTAGAAAACATTACATTATTGTAAAAGTTTCATATATTATGGCAACCTACCTGGCTGCAACTGATGAGGATTATATGACAAAGTGTGAAGTGACTGTGGGTGGTAGCCATGGCCAAGCTGCTGCTTCATAACGCCCTGGCACTTAACAGAAAAAGGTGGGTCCTGGTGGGGTGTTGGTAATGTGAGGGCCTTGCGCCCTTTCAAGTCACCTTTAGCCAATGGTATTGGCTGGCCAGGACCATGAATTCCACAGATTAATAAAGGAGACTTCCGCTCAAACAGTGAAGCACAGTGTTTCGCCATACTTCACCACAATCCAGCTTCTAGGCCACAGTCCTGATCAGTGAGTTTCTCTCTACTCGCTCAGCGGTTCCGCATCCTCTTACTATGGATGCCCTGGATCTGCCGCTCAGGACTCCCCACTAGTCCTACGCTCTCAGTCCTCTTTAGGTCCATTACCTTCAGCCCTGGCAAGCTCTCTGGATTTCTTGTGGCACGTTGACCTATCTAAGGACCCCTTTAAGGTGGAAGGCTATTCTGTCTCATTAATAATTCTCTTCAGGATCTCACTATCCCTGTCCATATGTCTCTTTATGCTGTGGATCACCCCTTGGCAGCACTGCACACTTATTACTTCACTAAGTCCTCCACCCCATGGGCTAGTCCCAACATTAACTCTCTCTCTTACCCTGCAGTCTGTTGCTGGGCAGATGTACTATTTTACCTACATTCTATGCAAACACTACAACACCATTCTATATCAAGCATTGCATCCCTATTCATTATAATACCTTATATTATCACATCCTACAGTGTACATTACCAGCATTACATATAACACTGCTATACACTATGGATTACATTATACTGTCAATACTTATAACATTTTATATATATATATATATATATATATATATATATATATATATATATATATATATATATACATCACAATATATGTAGAAGATGCATAACACTTCTTCACATAATGCGATTGGTGTCTTCAGGGATAGGAATGAGACGGTCATTGTCCACACCTCTTACAAAAGCATACTAAAAAAATTGTCAAAAATGGCTGCAAAGCCATTTAACCAGTGATTAGCACTCCAAATCTTATAATTGGTAAATGTACTTTATCAAGGATATGCAGGGAACTATTTCACAGGTGCCACCTGGGAGGGGGAGCTACCGTGTAGGTCAACGTCCAACTGTTCTAAGAGCCAGAAATCACCCCAAATATACTGGTATGATAGTGAAAATTCACAAATTATAATGGAAAATGAAACTATCTAGTGTTCGACTACAAAATTATTTGTCAATGGCATTTAAAAAATATATATTTTTTTGTATTATAATCTTGAATTTGGAGACTAGATATAGTATGGTGAGTAGTTAACTGGAAGAAAAAAGCAAAATCATGGGCTAAGACTAAGCCACGTGTATTACAAGTGAAGCTGCTGAAAACCTTGTGAAATTTCAATGGTTTTATTAGTGGGAATTAACTGAGCATAATTTTTATGGTTGGCACGTGAAATATCAGTTCCGCAGTCAAAGAATTATGAACCTTTACTTACTGCAAGGAAATCATCAGGCATATGCAGACAAGGACAGCCGTTAAAATGTTAATGAAAATCAGAGAGAAAGATATTGGAGAATTATCAAGTCTTCGTGCGATGAAGGAGCTAAAAGGTGTAATAAAGGGGTTGCCTGACTAGAGCGCATACAGATGTGCATATCTTCATCATTCGTCTTATTTCGACACATTCCGAAATCAGCAGCGTGAGATAGTTTCATAATCTTCATAGAGGACACAAATCCCTGGAGTGGAACCTATAATCCCAATGTGTTGATCCAGAGGGAGTCAAAAACACCATGAGACAGATGTGAAATGCTCCATATTAGGGGACAAATTCCTTCTAGACGCCGCAAAGAGCAATCAGACTAGTTCCCTGGATCAACACTAATCACAGAATCTAGTACCCATAACCTATAATATATAGTCTCACTGCTCATACAGTAAAGAATCCAAAGTCTCACTGCTCGTATAGCAAAGAATCCATAGTCTCACTGCTCATACAGTAAAGAATCCATATTCTCACTGCTCATACAGTAAAGAATCCATAGTCTCACTGCTCATACAGCAAAGAATCCAGAGTCTCACTGGTCATACAGTAAAGAATCCATAGTCTCACTGCTCATACAGCAAAGAATCCAGAGTCTCACTGCTCGTACAGCAAAGAATCCATAGTCTCACTGCTTGTACAGTAAAGAATCCATAGTCTCACTGCTCGTACAGTAAAGAATCCATAGCCTCACTGCTCATACAGCAAAGAATCCATAGTCTCACTGCTTGTACAGTAAAGAATCCATAGTCTCACTGCTCGTACAGTAAAGAATCCATAGTCTCACTGCTCATACAGCAAAGAATCCAGAGTCTCACTGCTCGTACAGCAAAGAATCCATACTTTCACTGCTCATACAGTAAAGAATCCATATTCTCACTGCTCATACAGTAAATAATCCATAGTCTCACTGCTCATACAGTAAAGAATCCATAGTCTCACTGCTCATACAGTAAAGAATCCATAGTCTCACTGCTCATACAGCAAAGAATCCAGAGTCTCACTGGTCATACAGTAAAGAATCCATAGTCTCACTGCTCATACAGCAAAGAATCCAGAGTCTCACTGCTCGTACAGCAAAGAATCCATAGACTCACTGCTTGTACAGTAAAGAATCCATAGTTTCACCGCTCATACAGTAAAGAATCCATAGTCTCACTGCTCGTACAGCAAAGAATCCATGGTCTCACTGCTCGTATAGCAAAGAATCCATAGTCTCACTGCTCATACAGTAAAGAATCCATAGCCTCACTGCTCATACAGCAAAGAATCCATAGACTCACTGCTCATACAGTAAATAATCCATAGTCTCACTGCTCATACAGTAAAGAATCCATAGTCTCACTGCTCGCACAGCAAAGAATCCATAGTCTCACTGCTCGTACAGCAAAGAATCCATAGTCTCACTGCTCATACAGTAAAGAATCCATAGCCTCACTGCTCATACAGCAAAGAATCCATAGACTCACTGCTTGTACAGTAAAGAATCCATAGTCTCACTGCTCATACAGTAAAGAATCCATAGCCTCACTGCTCATGCAGCAAAGAATCCAGAGTCTCACTGCTCATACAGCAAAGAATCCAGAGTCTCACTGCTCATACAGCAAAGAATCCATAGTCTCACTGCTTGTACAGTAAAGAATCCATAGTCTCACTGCTCATACAGTAAAGACTCCAGAGTCTCACTGCTCATACAGCAAAGAATCCATAGTCTCACTGCTTGTACAGTAAAGAATCCATAGTCTCACTGCTCATACAGTAAAGACTCCAGAGTCTCACTGCTCATACAGCAAAGAATCCATAGTCTCACTGCTCATACAGTAAAGACTCCAGAGTCTCACTGCTCATACAGCAAAGAATCCAGAGTCTCACTGCTCATACAGCAAAGAATCTATAGTCTCACTGCTCGTACAGCAAAGAATCCATACTTTCACTGCTCGTACAGCAAAGAATCCATAGTCTCACTGCTCATACAGTAAAGAATCCATATTCTCACTGCTCATACAGTAAATAATCCATAGTCTCACTGCTCATACAGTAAAGAATCCACAGTCTCACTGCTCATACAGTAAAGAATCCATAGTCTCACTGCTCATACAGTAAAGAATCCATAATCTCACTGCTCATACAGTAAAGAATCCATAGTCTCACTGCTCATACAGTAAAGAATCCATAGTCTCACTGCTCGTACAGTAAAGAATCCATAGCCTCACTGCTCTTACAGTAAAGAGTTCACAGTCTCACTGCTCATACAGCAAAGAATCCATAGTCTCACTGCTCGTACAGCAAAGAATCCATAGTCTCACTGCTCGTACAGCAAAGAATCCATAGTCTCACTGCTTGTACAGTAAAGAATCCATAGTCTCACTGCTCGTACAGCAAAGAATCCATAGTCTCACTGCTCGTACAGTAAAGAATCCATAGCCTCACTGCTCATACAGTAAAGAATCCATATTCTCACTGCTCATACAGTAAATAATCCATAGTCTCACTGCTCATACGGTAAAGAATCCATAGTCTCACTGCTCATACAGTAAAGAATCCATAGTCTCACTGCTCATACAGCAAATAATCCAGAGTCTCACTGGTCATACAGTAAAGAATCCATAGTCTCACTGCTCATACAGCAAAGAATCCAGAGTCTCACTGCTCGTACAGCAAAGAATCCATAGACTCACTGCTTGTACAGTAAAGAATCCATAGTCTCACTGCTCATACAGTAAAGAATCCATAGTCTCACTGCTCGTACAGTAAAGAATCCATAGTCTCACTGCTCATACAGCAAAGAATCCAGAGTCTCACTGCTCGTACAGCAAAGAATCCATACTTTCACTGCTCATACAGTAAAGAATCCATATTCTCACTGCTCATACAGTAAATAATCCATAGTCTCACTGCTCATACAGTAAAGAATCCATAGTCTCACTGCTCATACAGTAAAGAATCCATAGTCTCACTGCTCATACAGCAAAGAATCCAGAGTCTCACTGGTCATACAGTAAAGAATCCATAGTCTCACTGCTCATACAGCAAAGAATCCAGAGTCTCACTGCTCGTACAGCAAAGAATCCATAGACTCACTGCTTGTACAGTAAAGAATCCATAGTTTCACTGCTCATACAGTAAAGAATCCATAGTCTCACTGCTCGTACAGCAAAGAATCCATAGTCTCACTGCTAGTATAGCAAAGAATCCATAGTCTCACTGCTCATACAGTAAAGAATCCATAGCCTCACTGCTCATACAGCAAAGAATCCATAGACTCACTGCTCATACAGTAAATAATCCATAGTCTCACTGCTCATACAGTAAAGAATCCATAGTCTCACTGCTCGTACAGCAAAGAATCCATAGTCTCACTGCTCGTACAGCAAAGAATCCATAGTCTCACTGCTCATACAGTAAAGAATCCATAGTCTCACTGCTCATACAGCAAAGAATCCATAGACTCACTGCTTGTACAGTAAAGAATCCATAGTCTCACTGCTCATACAGTAAAGAATCCATAGCCTCACTGCTCATGCAGCAAAGAATCCAGAGTCTCACTGCTCATACAGCAAAGAATCCAGAGTCTCACTGCTCATACAGCAAAGAATCCATAGTCTCACTGCTTGTACAGTAAAGAATCCATAGTCTCACTGCTCATACAGTAAAGACTCCAGAGTCTCACTGCTCATACAGCAAAGAATCCATAGTCTCACTGCTTGTACAGTAAAGAATCCATAGTCTCACTGCTCATACAGTAAAGACTCCAGAGTCTCACTGCTCATACAGCAAAGAATCCATAGTCTCACTGCTCATACAGTAAAGACTCCAGAGTCTCACTGCTCATACAGCAAAGAATCCAGAGTCTCACTGCTCATACAGCAAAGAATCTATAGTCTCACTGCTCTTACAGCAAAGAATCCATACTTTCACTGCTCGTACAGCAAAGAATCCATAGTCTCACTGCTCATACAGTAAAGAATCCATATTCTCACTGCTCATACAGTAAATAATCCATAGTCTCACTGCTCATACAGTAAAGAATCCACAGTCTCACTGCTCATACAGTAAAGAATCCATAGTCTCACTGCTCATACAGTAAAGAATCCATAATCTCACTGCTCATACAGTAAAGAATCCATAGTCTCACTGCTCATACAGTAAAGAATCCATAGTCTCACTGCTCGTACAGTAAAGAATCCATAGCCTCACTGCTCTTACAGTAAAGAATTCACAGTCTCACTGCTCATACAGCAAAGAATCCATAGTCTCACTGCTCGTACAGCAAAGAATCCATAGTCTCACTGCTCGTACAGCAAAGAATCCATAGTCTCACTGCTTGTACAGTAAAGAATCCATAGTCTCACTGCTCGTACAGCAAAGAATCCATAGTCTCACTGCTCGTACAGTAAAGAATCCATAGCCTCACTGCTCATACAGTAAAGAATCCATATTCTCACTGCTCATACAGTAAATAATCCATAGTCTCACTGCTCATACAGTAAAGAATCCATAGTCTCACTGCTCATACAGTAAAGAATCCATAGTCTCACTGCTCATACAGCAAATAATCCAGAGTCTCACTGGTCATACAGTAAAGAATCCATAGTCTCACTGCTCATACAGCAAAGAATCCAGAGTCTCACTGCTCGTACAGCAAAGAATCCATAGACTCACTGCTTGTACAGTAAAGAATCCATAGTCTCACTGCTCATACAGTAAAGAATCCATAGTCTCACTGCTCGTACAGCAAAGAATCCATAGTGTCACTGCTCGTATAGCAAAGAATCCATAGTCTCACTGCTCATACAGTAAAGAATCCATAGCCTCACTGCTCATACAACAAAGAATCCATAGACTCACTGCTTGTACAGTAAAGAATCCATAGTCTCACTGCTCATACAGTAAAGAATCCATAGCCTCACTGCTCATACAGCAAAGAATCCAGAGTCTCACTGCTCATACAGCAAAGAATCCATAGTCTCACTGCTTGTACACTAAATAATCCATAGTCTCACTGCTCATACAGTAAAGACTCCAGAGTCTCACTGCTCATACAGCAAAGAATCCAGAGTCTCACTGCTCATACAGCAAAGAATCTATAGTCTCACTGCTCGTACAGCAAAGAATCCATACTTTCACTGCTCGTACAGCAAAGAATCCATAGTCTCACTGCTCATACAGTAAAGAATCCATATTCTCACTGCTCATACAGTAAATAATCCATAGTCTCACTGCTCATACAGTAAAGAATCCATAGTCTCACTGCTCATACAGTAAAGAATCCATAGTTTCACTGCTCATACAGTAAAGAATCCATAATCTCACTGCTCATACAGTAAAGAATCCATAGTCTCACTGCTCGTACAGTAAAGAATCCATAGCCTCTCTGCTCTTACAGTAAAGAATCCATAGTCTCACTGCTCATACAGCAAAGAATCCATAGTCTCACTGCTCGTACAGCAAAGAATCCAGAGTCTCACTGCTCGTACAGTAAAGAATCCATAGTCTCACTGCTTGTACAGTAAAGAATCCATAGTCTCACTGCTCTTACAGCAAAGAATCCATAGTCTCACTGCTCGTGCAGTAAAGAATCCATAGCCTCACTGCTCATACAGTAAAGAATCCATAATCTCACTGCTCATACAGTAAAGAATCCATAATCTCACTGCTCATACAGTAAAGAATCCATAGTCTCACTGCTTGTACAGCAAAGAATCCATAGTCTCACTGCTCGTACAGTAAAGAATCCATAGTCTCACTGCTCGTACAAAGAATCCATAGTCTCACTGCTCGTACAGCAAAGGATCCATAGTCTCTCTGCTTGTACAGTAAAGAATCCATAGTCTCACTGCTCTCACAGTAAAGAATCCATAGTCTCACTGCTCATACAGCAAAGAATCCATAGTCTCACTGCTCATACAGTAAAGAATCCATAGTCTCATTGCTTGTACAGTAAAGAATCCATAATCTCACTGCTCTCACACTAAAGAATCCATAGTCTCACTGCTTGTACAGTAAAGAATCCATAGTCTCAGTGCTCTCACAGTAAAGAATCCATAGTCTCACTGCTCTCATAGTAAGGAATCCATAGTCTCACTGCTCATACAGTAAAGAATCCATAGTCTCACTGCTCTCACAGTAAAGAATCCATAGTCTCACTGCTCATACAGTAAAGAATCCATAGTCTCACTGCTCTCACAGTAAAGAATCCAGAGTCTCACTGCTCATACAGTAAAGAATCCATAGTCTTACTGCTCATACAGTAAAGAATCCATAGTCTCACTGCTCATACAGTAAAGAATCCATAGTCTATCTTCTCTCACGGTAAAGAATCCAGAGTCTCACTGCTCATACAGTAAAGAATCCATAGTCTCACTGCTCATACAGTAAAGAATCCATAGCCTCACTGCTCATACAGTAAAGAATCCATAGTCTCACTGCTCTCACAGTAAAGAATCCATAGTCTCACTGCTCATACAGTAAAGAATCCATAGTCTCACTGCTCTAACAGTAAAGAATCCATAGTCTCACTGCTCATACAGTAAAGAATCCATAGTCTCACTGCTCATACAGTAAAGAATCCATAGTCTCACTTCTCTCACGGTAAAGAATCCATAGTCTCACTTCTCTCACGGTAAAGAATCCATAGTCTCCCTGCTCGTACAGTAAAGAATCCATAGTCTCACTTCTCTCGCGGTAAAGAATCCATAGTCTCCCTTCTCATACAGTAAAGAATCCATAGTCTCACTTCTCTCACGGTAAAGAATCCATAGTCTCACTTCTCTCGCGGTAAAGAATCCATAGTCTCACTTCTCTCACAGTAAAGAATCCATAGTCTCACTGCTCTCAGTAAGAAATCCATAGTCTGACTGTGCTCACTGTAAAGAATCGCTGGTCTCCTCATGTGATTATGATTAAATCTTCTTTCTTCTAGACATAAACGATGCCCCTTATTATCTTTGCTGGCCTAAATTAAAAAGATGAATAGGAAGATCTCTACTGTCCCTTCAAATATTTGTACATTACTATAAGATTGGACCTAAGCCTTCAGCTGTCCAAAGTGAATAACCCCAAGTTTGATAACCTGTCTTGGTATTGCCGTTCACCCATTCCCTTTATCACCTTGGTTGCTCTTCTCTGCACCCGCTCTAGTTCAGCTTTATCCCTCTCCTTCTTATACACTGGAGAACAAAAAATGAACATCTCTGCCTCTTTTAATGCATCAATGATATAATTTGCCTTGGTTGCAGCTGCCTGGCACTGGTCACTAAAGTTCAGTTTGTTGTCCTCCCATACACCCAAGTCTTTTTTTCAGTGACAGTCTGTACACAGTGTTTTATTGTTTAGTATATAGTTCTACACTTTATTTTCTCCTCCCAAGTGCATGACCTTACATTTATCTAACTTAGACTTTAATTGCCATTTCTCGACCCAAGGCCCCACTGTAATTTTACATTATCCTAGTTTCTTTTAATTAGCCTTGCAGAACATTGTATCATCTACAAATATTTTAATTCAGTTCATTAAGCCCTCTAAAAGGTCATTAGTTTGCTAAAAATAAGAGGGCCCAATACTGACCCCTGTGATAGCCCACTGTTAACTATGACCCAATAAAAGTGTCCTCCTTTAGTAACCTTGATTTCCTATCACTGAGCCGGTTTTTAACACAATTACATATTTTCCCCTCCTCCTATAGTTCTCATTTCATTTACCAACCTTAAAAAAGCAGATTTTGTGATAGTCCAATACAAAACGTTTATGCTAGATGCGGCTTTTTGAGGCCACTCAGTGGTTGTGATATGCTTTACAGTTCCTCAAGAGTTTTGCTAGCATTTTGTACAGAATCCTAATACCTGCAAACTGTAGTCAGGTTCGATCAGTAGGACTTACCATGCTTCTAGGCTTTCTTTCTGGTACATAGACTATTCTTTCTAGCCATTATTCCTGCAGTGGAATTTTTTTATATTTTCAATATGTACTGAACAAAGAAACAATTTCTATCATTCTTAAGATCCTCCATGCACATTAGATGAAGCCATCCCATCCCGATAGCTATTTTATGCACATGGCCAAGTTTATGTCTACGCAGAATTGAACCTCAGGTTAAACCCTTTGCCTTTACTGTACTTCAGTCCACTGGTACCACCATTTGCTGGTGAAGTTAAGGAACCATCCTCAGGGGCATGACAGATTGTTATCCTTAAATAAGTACTGGACTAACCTCTCTAGAAATGAAATGTAAAGCAAAAAGAAGATGCCCAAAAAGTTCCACCACATATGGTCCTACATCCCCTAGTTTCCCGTAACTCTTTCAGGAGAACGTGGCAATATTTGTTTAAAGATACCTTTGCCAATATAAAAGGTTTTAAGTGAAGGATTATGTAGCATTTACTAATATATTAACTAAAAGATGGAGCTCCATTGTTTTTCACCAAAGCTCTGATGTCCCATTACTAACCCAAAGAAATATAGTGGCCAAGAAAATGGGGTATAAAAAGGTAGGGAAACACCTACAGTCATGGCAGATTCTCACCACCACCCTTAAATTACTAGACTTTCCTTTCCAGTGTGCGGGAGTAGGAAGGTGCCAACAGACCTCCACCACCACCACCAATGGTCCTACACCCCCCAGATTCCTGCAGAACTTTTCAGGCAATAAAAAGGGAGGGTGGCAATTTTTTTTTTAAATGTACCTTTGGCAATATAAAATTGTGGTATGTGTCATTTACTATGGAGAACCATCCTTCTTGACCGCAGAAGAAACATGGTGGCCCAAACATGAGTTCTAAAATAAATACTCATGGGATAATCACGTTATATGTTTTTTTCTTTGTGTTTTTCAGTTATCCACACGTGTAACATTTTGACTAGGTGACTTCACCAACCATTGATCGATCCCATTATGGAGAGGTGGACCAGCACCTGCTCCTCTTTATCTGGAAGACATAGCTTGTGATAGACAATACATATGAACATACACACACATGTAAGATGCAGCATATTCCATTTCTTCCAGAGATTCATCTCTCCGTATTCCCTGTAACACCTTGGTGACTCATACATTAGCTCGTAATTATAACAGCCGCAGCTCACAGTCTAATCGGTGTTTTCTTTATTGCAGCAATGAAATCTTTATGTTCCAGCCTCTTTGTAATTATTCTATAATTATATCACAGCAAAGGGATATTCATAAGGAGCCAGGAAAAAGCTTTGGCTCCTACAGTTTCTTCTGTCTCTGATCCGTTCTGTGCTGTGCTCAATTCAAACTTTTATACGTGACCTAAATAGTGCATTGATCTGCAACCTGATCTCTTTTTAAGAATGACTTCAAAGGCCGTCCGTGCCATTAGGACCGGGGCTACAGAGGCATGTGCTGTCAATCACTGCCTTCAATTGTATCCGTGTCCTCAGGACTGAATACGTAGTTTAGTTTGGATTCTATTGTTTCCACAATTAAAGATTACTTTTCGACTACAGGAAATCTCAGATTTGTGATACCGATGGTGTCTAGATCGATTCCTCCATAAAAATGGAACTTTCTGATTAGCCAAGAGTGCATGTTTTTTTTTCAGAAGGGACAATGTATAAGCAGATTTCCAGCTTTCTCTTTTGTCACCTTTTACTCCTAGGAAAACAAAGGATTCCGGTTTCCCTGTCTCTATGCAGCACATGCTCAGAAGCAGCATGGAGGACATTACGAATCAGGAGCAGTGTAGCTGTTAATCCAGCACTTGAGAGAGAGATGAAACACTGATTATAGAGCAGCAGCAGTATGGAGGACATTGCCCAGCAGTACTGAACAGTGTAGCTGTTAATCTAGCAATGGAGAGAGATGAAACACTGATTAGAGAGCCGCAGCAGGGAGGCAATTGTCCAGCAGTACTGAGCAGTGTAACTGTTAATCTAGCACCAAAGAGAGATGAAACACTGATTATAGAACAGCAGCAGCATGGAGGACATTGTCCAGCAGTACCAAGCAGTGTAGCTGTTAATCTAGCACTAAAGAGAGATGAAATTCTGATTAGAGAGCAGCCACAGCAGCATGGAGGCCATTGCCCAGCAGTACTGAGCAGTGTAGCTGTTAATCTAACACTAAAGAGAGAAGAAACACTGATTATAGAACAGCAGCAGCATGGAGGACATTGTCCAGCAGTATTGAGCAGTGTAGCTGTTAATCTAGCAATGGAGAGAGATTAAATTCTGATTAGAGAGCAGCAGCAGCATGGAGCACATTGTCCAGCAGTACTGAGCAGTGTAGCTGTTAATCTAGCACTAAAGAGAGATGAAATTCTGATTAGAGAGCAGCAGCAGCAGCACAGAGGCCATTGTCCATCAGTACTGAGCAGTGTAGCTGTTAATCTAGCACTAAAGAGAGAAGAAACACTGATTAGAGAGCAGCAGCAGCATGGAGGACATTGTCCAGCAGTACTGAGCAGTGTAGCTGTTAATCTAGCACTAAAGAGAGAAGAAACACTGATTATAGAACAGCAGCAGCATGGAGGACATTGTCCAGCAGTACTGAGCAGTGTAGCTGTTAATCTAGCAATGGAGAGAGATTAAATTCTGATTAGAGAGCAGCAGCAGCATGGAGCACATTGTCCAGCAGTACTGAGCAGTGTAGCTGTTAATCTAGCACTAAAGAGAGATGAAATTCTGATTAGAGAGCAGCAGCAGCAGCACAGGGGCCATTGTCCAGCAGTACTGAGCAGTGTAGCTGTTAATCTAGCACTAAAGAGAGATGAAATTCTGATTAGAGAGCAGCAGCATGGATCTGTTTGCCACACATACCTCACTCAAATTTTTCTTCTAACATTGCCCATCCTTTCTCCTCTCTGTAGATTTCTACAGGCAGCAGTTATCTGATCCCTTAGTGAGATGACAGCATGTCTTGTTTGGACAGGATAGATTTTAGCTCTTTTACTAAGTGAATGAGGAATTCGGGAAGTGGGGACAGAAGTAGAAGTGGCTCATAAGTGGATAAAGAAGCATATTTCTGTGATAATATATTACAAAGTTTCCTATATTTCGTTTTCTGCAAAGTTTGTTGAAATGACAGTGAACACATTCATTAAATCTGGAGTTTTGTACACCAGTCTTTACGGGAGATGTGCAGGAATAAGATGCACCAAAATAATTTGCAGGCATTTTCCATATAATGAATGCAGAGCATGTTTTCAGTGACGTGCACCTCGCTAGAAATATTACTCCAGTCAGGGACCAGAGTAACATTTCCATCGTAATGTTTACCAGCACTTGATTAATTTTTTGGCACACCCTATCCTGACTCCTGGCAAAAAGTGGTGTTAAAGCATTAAAGGTTGTAACTTTTTGGGGCGACTTTGCGTTGGGCAAAAATTTTGCGACTTTTCAAAGTATTTTACACCAGAATTTTGTCATACACACTTTGATGATTCGGAGCCTTAATGTCTCATAAAGGTAAACTACAGTAGATAGCTGGGAGAAGGATAAATTCTGTAAAGACGCATTTAGACAGGCTGACTACTTCCGATAAAGAACCAGTGATCGGCTGCATTCAGGCTAATTGGCAGTTGTTCAAAAGCCTGTTTAGACAGTCCGACCGTACTTTCATGTACATAGAACTATCGTGTTATCGGCAGCACATTCTGTTAACTTAGGACAATGTGAGGATGAGAGTGATAATTTTTAAGCATGCTTAAAAATTATTTCACTTGACAAACAAGAGTTCTGCCCTTTTGTTTGGCAATTGCCGACCTATGCAGATTTGCCGTTAATTGTGAAACAAAGAGTCTCAGGAACACTTCTTGATAAATCGGCTTGACTTAAAGGGAATATGTCTGCAGGTTTTGCTATTTAATCCAAGAGCAGAATGATGTAGGGACAGAGATCCTGATTCCAGTGATATGTCATTTACTGGGCTGTGTGTTGTTTCAAGAAAATCAATGTTTTAATCAGAAGGAAATTATCACTAGCAGAATAGGTGCCTCGTACTTTCTAGTCCTCCTGTTCTGTGTAACCACACCCCCACCACTGATTAGCAGCTTTCTGCCAATCAGTGATGTGGGCGGGGTTATACAGGGCTCAGCATTCTGAGCACTGCAGCAGAGAAAACAGGGATTCTATCAAAAGGACAGCAAGCAGTCCAATAAGCGGCACATCACTTTAATCAGGGTCTCAACCCCTAAATCATGCTGTTCTCAGATTACAAAGCAAAAAAATGGTGATATATTCCCTTTAATGGGCCTTAACTCCAAGACTCAGTCACATGGGAGAAAAAGATATATAAATGAATAAATACCTGTCCTCTGGGGGTAGAATGGAATGTCTGAAGGGGACAGACACACGCATGATGGCTTTCTCTATTCATTTCAATAGGAGCTCAAAAAATTGTTGAGCAAGTCCCCATCCGGATCCTCTCTGCAAAAGCCCTTTAAGAATGTCTAGTTGTATCAGCATTTTGCCTCTCAGATCTGAAACTCTTAGTTCTTTAGTCATCTCATAACGGAGGACTCTATCGGATTTCACGCCCTATTTCATCTGTTCACTGTTTAGCTTATGACCACCATATTTCCTCCCTTTCACAACATCAAAAGAAGTTTTTTTGCCATCCCCAAAAGAGTACATGTAGACTCATTAATCTTTAGTCGTGAATTTGTAGCTGCACGAATAGTGACAATTCCAATCCATATTGTATCCAATAGGTCTTTTCTTTTTATTTAGCCACCAATTAACCTACTTTTGCTCAATTTTTCAATATCTAAATTACCCAGCTGCTAATTAATGGAGCAGTGCCTTAACAGGTCGACTCTTCAAACTATTGGCAGACGTTACCCTAAAGACCCTACGTAAGCTTAATTCTATTTTCTTTTTGCTTTGTTTGCAGGCGTTTGTTGCATTATCTGTACTACTTTTATATAAGTATGGTGCATCTTTGTAAATTATTTCATATAGCATGCAAGCAACACATTAAAGGGGTTGTTCCATCTTGGATATTAATGACATATCATTTGGATATGCCATAAATGCATGATAGATATGGGTTCCATGATGGGGACCTCGTTTTATCTCGAGATCCATTGTGCACCATCAGGAGCAGAGAGATGGCAGCGCACACAGTTCTCTCCATTCACTTATACACATGCTTGCACAGTTTGCTTGCTCGACAAATTTTGGAGCCCATTCAGAAATGAATAGAGAAAGCCTGGCATTTGTGGACACTTTGTTTCTGGAAGCTTTTGATGGTGTCCTGATCTTAGGTAGACGTGGGTCCCTGTGGTCTGATCAGTATCTGTGTCCAGATGGGGCAACCTATTTAAAGTCCCATGTACAGTACAGACCAGAAGTTTGGACACACCTTCTCATTTAAAGATCTTTCTGTATTTTCATGACTATGAAAATTGTACATTCACACTGAAGGCATCAAAACTATGAATTAACACATGTGGAATTATATACTTAACAAAAAAGTGTGAAACAGCTGAAAATATGTCTTATATTCTAGGTTCTTCAAAGTAGCCACCTTTTGCTTTGATGACTGCTTTGCACACTCTTGGCATTCTCTTGATGAGCTTCAAGAGGTAGTCACCGGAAATGGTCTTCCAACAATCTTGAAGGAGTTCCCAGAGATGCTTAGCACTTGTGGCCCTTTTGCCTTCACTCTGTGGTCCAGCTCACCCCAAACCATCTCGATTGGGTTCAGGTCTGGTGACTGTGGAGGCCAAGTCATCTGGCGTAGCACCCCATCACTCTCCTTCTTGGTCAGATAGCCCTTACACAGCCTGGAGGTGTGTTTTGGGTCATGGTCCTGTTGAAAAATAAACGATGGTCCAACTAAACGCAAACCGGATGGAATAGCATGCCGCTGCAAGATGCTGTGGTAGCCATGCTGGTTCAGTATGCCTTCAATTTTGAATAAATCCCCAACAGTGTCACCAGCAAAGCCCCCCCACACCATCACACCTCCTCCTCCATGCTTCACGGTGGGAACCAGGCATGTAGAGTCCATCCATTCACCTTTTCTGCGTCGCACAAAGACACGGTGGTTGGAACCAAAGATCTCAAATTTGGACTCATCAGACCAAAGCACAGATTTCCACTGGTCTAATGTCCATTCCTTGTGTTCTTTAGCCCAAACAAGTCTCTTCTGCTTGTTGCCTGTCCTTAGCAGTGGTTTCCTAGCAGCTATTTTACATGAAGGCCTTCTGCACAAAGTCTCCTCTTAACAGTTGTTGTAGAGATGTGTCTGCTGCTAGAACTCTGTGTGGCATTGACCTGGTCTCTAATCTGAGCTGCTGTTAACCTGCGATTTCTGAGGCTGGTGACTCAGATAAACTTATCCTCAGAAGCAGAGGTGACTCTTGGTCTTCCTTTCCTGGGGCGGTCCTCATGTGAGCCAGTTTCTTTGTAGCGCTTGATGGTTTTTGCAACTGCACTTGGGGACACTTTCAAAGTTTTCCCAATTTTTCGGACTGACTGACCTTCATTTCTTAATGTAATGATGGCCACTCGTTTTTCTTTACTTAGCTACTTTTTTCTTGCCATAATACAAATTCTAACAGTCTATTCAGTAGGACTATCAGCTGTGTATCCACCAGACTTCTGCACAACACAACTGATGGTCCCAACCCCATTTATAAGGCAAGAAATCCCACTTATTAAACCTGACAGGGCACACCTGTGAAGTGAAAACCATTTCCGGTGACTACCACTTGAAGCTCATCAAGAGAATGCCAAGAGTGTGCAAAGCAGTCATCAAAGCAAAAGGTGGCTACTTTGAAGAACCTAGAATATAAGACATATTTTCAGTTGTTTCACCCTTTTTCTGTTAAGTATATAATTCCACATGTGTTAATTCATAGTTTTGATGCCTTCAGTGTGAATGTACAATTTTCATAGTCATGAAAATACAGAAAAATCTTTAAATGAGAAGGTGTGTCCAAACGTTTGGTCTGTACTGTACATAAGTATAATACATCTCTATTGTATAAATCCATAATGTAGTACCCATGAAAATGTGTGTGTCACGCAGTGCCTTTGGACTGTGGATGCTAACCAGATCCCTAGAACTAGGGGCAACATAGTCTATCCCTGTTCCATGGATTACTCCTAAAGGTGGAGACGCCAGGTTCATGTACCTTGCTAATGCTCCTATATCAATCCTTATCTGTCCCCACCCAGGGAGGTGGGAAGCTGAAGTGTATAGAAAGACACTACCCAGATAAACAAGGTAAGACGGACAGGGATAAATACAAATAACAATCATACAAAATACACTCACCAAACAGCAGAATGGAACATAGGGGAGTTAAAGGAAGGAGACACCAAATAGGAGGGAAGGAGGATGTGCGCTCAAACAAAACTCCAAGAAACAATCTACTGAACCAATCTCCAAATGCCAACTCCTAACACAAACTACACCTCCAACTTCAAACCAGACAGTAAGAACTAACACTGGAAATTTCTAAGTGCCAGTGGCGAGTATATATAGCAGAGGGGAGTGGCCAATACTGAACAGCTGAGACAATCCAGGTAGGAAAGCTCCAGGAGCATCAACTGAACAGATTAACCCTTGCACTGCTAACAAAGAAAAAACCTGCACTGTTTAATAAGATGGTGAAGTACTTCTAACCAGTGCAAGAGTTAGTGAAACCAGACGCTGCGATCTTCTGGTCCCTCTCTGACGGGGTATCCCCGTGACAATGTGCAACCACAGTTGAGTGAAAAAAAAAAAATTTCACAGAACCCAGGTTCAGCGGCCATGTTGATAGTTAGTAGCCACCGGAGCAGAGCTCTGTGAACCGCTTTGTACCTGCTGGGATCATTGGTGCCTCTTCTGATTAGTAAGCCCGAGTGCCAAGTCAAAATATCAGGTCAATGCAAACATCTGGTTGCACTGGGCTTAATAATCAGAAAAATTGCCGGAGATGCCACCAAGTATGAGAAGGTTTGCAGGGCTCCGTCTGGCAGCCACAGAATGCTGTACCAGCTCCTGCAAATTGATTTGCTCTTCTCTAGTCAGTGATCATCCAACAAATATTTGTCATCTGGTCTGGCAGTCGTGGACTATCAATGTGACTGCTGGACCAGCGTAGTGCAAATCTTTTTGCTCAGTTCTATGTGCGATCATACAGTACATCTTTGTGCTTCAGATTTTATGGTAAGGCACCTTCTGTCACGGGTGTGTCAGAGGTGACAGACAGTCACCCTGCAGTGGGTTGCAGGAGATCTCCAGGTTTGGCATTGCAGACAGCTGCTTAGATAGGAGGCTGTCTTTAGGACTGAGTGACTACCGCTCTCTGACCTGGGTGTATATATACCTGGTGTGTCTGAGAGGGTTATATTAATTTCTACTTGTGAAGCTTAGCAGGAGCAGTACCTTGTCCTCTCTGGAGCTTGAGGCCATATACACATTTGGAGTTCATCTAAAGTTAAGCCATTTTCCCCTATTTTGTCTACCCTTGTTGTCTTTAGAGTTTTAGTGGAGGTTGACAAGTGCCCATCTCCTTCCATCCCTAGCCGTAGCCATACGCCAGGGAAAGTAGGGCAAGGCACTCGATCGGCGATAGTTGAGGAGGCTATATAGGGAAGTTAGTTGAGACAGGGTGACGCTAGACCAGTCTAGGAGGTCTCCACTTCCCCCTTTCCCTAGTGTCTGGGCTCCCTCTCCCTTTTCCCTCTGTGTTGCACTTACACCTGGCGTGACACCTTCCATTGTATGTCATATAAAGACGAAGCATCACTACCAGAGGAAAGTATATATGGTAGCACTATGTGGCAACACTTGGTGTGCAAATGGTTCTGTATTATGTCGCAAAAGGATCTTTCTGCATGTTAGGGCTCATTCACACATCTGATTTTTTTCCACGTACGAGAAAAGTGGACCGATTATTCTGATGAGAGTTTGGTCCGAATGTCGTCCATTTTTCTCATTCATGGAGAAATTAGAAAAACAAAAATGTTTCTCCACCCTCACCATTCTCACAGTCTGTGAAAATCAGATTGCACTCGGATGTCATCTGAGTGCAATACGATTTTTTTCACGGACTCATTGACTTACATACACTGTTTTGATCCAACTCTCTCATAAAAATCGGACATGTCTGCGGACCTTTCTGTGTGCAAAAAATCACGGACATGAAAATGTCCCCGTAGACTATCACATATACGAGTGCTATCCGTGAAAAAGGCGGATAACACTCGTACATGAAAATTGAACATCTGAATGAGCCCTAACTTTGAACATGAAGCCTGAAGCACATCCAATAACAATATGTAGAAAATACATTTTTAAACACCGAAGAAACAATATTGAAAGCTCTAGAATAATACAGTAACCAATACTGAAATTGAAACACCAAGAAAGACCAACTGGAAGGTTGTGCAAATCGAGGAGGGAGCAGGCGTCCCTAAATTCTGCGAACAATCAAATTTTCCAGCACCTTGCTCCAATCTGTGGCACATGGAAGGGGCATAAAAACCAGATTGAACATTTTTTTTAGCCACGTGAAACCTCAAAAATTCAGATTGTGCGATGCCTCCTATCACTACTTGAATCCTTGAACTTAGGAACCTTGGTTTATCATTTTCGCAGATCACAACATGTCAACACCATTGAGTGTCCCAGGAGTTGGAAAAACAATGGAATGACAACAAGAGGTGCACAAATGGCAAAATGGCAGCACCAAAATTTTGGAAAATCTTCCATGGCTTTATCCAGATATCCAACAACGTACTAGGACGGGAACAAGTAAAACATCTTCTGACGCGTTTCGGTCCTGAATCATAGAACGTTCTACGATTAAGACACCATGCTGGTTGGACTGAAGTGGCCCAAAGAAGATTGATATAAGATATCGTCAGCCATATGTAGAGCCCGTCACCGGTCTATCTGCTGTTATGTACAGACTTTGTGCCAGCGCCGTAGCCACTTACATCCTGCTTATCGCCTGCTGCGATCGACCTGCTAAATTGGTGGCAGTGGAGCAATAACAAATAACAATTTGCAGCATGTGCCCGCTTGATTACCATTGTAATAATCTCAGTTAATAGGAATACGACTGTGTGAGGAGGGGCATCTCATTAACTTTTTGATTAATTACTTTAGCATAATGTCCTCAGGGGACCTTGGCGCTGTGCGTTCCGGATGCTCCTTTTTATTTCTGCGGGTCTCGAGGACCCCGAAGACCTGAAGTTAATAAGTTGCGTGGTGACATTTTAACAATGGGCTTCAATTAATCTGTAGTTTCCAGCTCAGCTCCTCCCTGTACGTCTTTTTTTTCCACATCTCTGTTTACAGCGGAGCACGTACCCCGGCCGGCGTTACGAGGGATCACCGGGGAGTTTTATGGGTGAGCGACTTCTTTATGGGGAATTCTGAAGTGATACGGCGCGGACATGTAACCGCACGGCGCGCTCTAATCTGTGACTCGTTATTAGTGATGCACTTCAGACAGATTATTCTCCTAATAGGTAGCACCTTATTACAATATACCTTGAGCTTATGCTGGATGAATCCATTCATGAACGTCTCCCGGAGCTTCGCTGATCTCTTAGAAATTAGACTTCGTTAAAGATGGGAAATATATAAGATAATAACCAAAATCTGATTTCAAAGTAACGTCTCCAACTAGATGAAGAATTACGCAACTAATGTCATGCTATGCAAAAAAAACACCCCAAAAACTTTGTTCCCTTTAGTGTCCCTATAAAAAGATATGGACATTTTTGGGACGTTTTTTTTTTTTAAATTTAACCAAAAATCAGTTTTGCAATTTTGTTTCATTAACAACTTTGGCTTTTACAGGGTCTTTGATCCACAGCATGTTGATGCTGCAGAACGAGGTAACTGAGAATCGGTGAGAGTATGTACCTCTTATAGGTTTTGTTTCTGAACTTTGATGTGGTCATAGATCAACACAAAAAGGATCAGTTCAACTTTGATGTGGTCTGATGTTACAAATCAGCTGAGAGGAGGCCAGAAAATGACAGCTGTAAGTTGGGTTTTAGGTGGAAAGTGACATTATAGTGTATGGAGACTTATAGGCCATGCAATGTTTCTCCAGTAAATTAAACATGCCTCTTCTTAGAGAAAGAGGACTAAAACTCTAGTGCCACCTACTGGAAGTAGCAATCCTAAAAGTCAATAACGAGCCACATGACTTAGGATAAAAGCCAAAATCACAGTTAGAGGCCTCTCATCTAGTCAAATCAGATCTCTTGTTTTGCACTGAGGAGGGGCAACACCCCGAAACATGTGTCTACAAATAAAGTTTCAGGTTTAGCTTTTATCCTGTAAGTCATCCGTCAAGGCTCGTTAAAGGGTTGATATTGACTTTTAGAATAGCTACATCCGGTAAGTGGCACTAGACTTTTAGTCCATTTTCTCTCTGAAGAGGCAATTAGCATAGCTAAGAGTTTAAAATCCGCTGTCAGAACGAGCTTACTGATGGATTCTCATTTAACTCATTCTACAGCCAACAATAAACAGTGCACCACAGAGACTATAGAAGGCAAGATTTTTAATGACGCCCAGTAGAAAAATGACCTCCTCAATTTGGAACTGTGAGGCACATCACCGCTGCAGCCAATCTCTCAGCTCAGCAACTTGAGCTGTACACTAAGCTCAGTGATTGGCTGCAAAGGTGAAGTGCGCTGTAAAAGTTTGCTTTTTCAGCCTCCTTTCAGTTGTTATCCGAGCGTTTTCTTTTTTTCTGCCGGCATTTTTTGGGGGCTTTTTTTCAGGTTTTTTTTGCAGTATTTTTACTGACCCTTTTCAGGTTTTTGTTTAAATACATTAAACAATAAATATATAGTTTTTTTAAAGCAAAAATGGTGAGAAAACACTCATAATATCACCCAGGTGCCTTCCAGTTTCTTTTAAACACTCTATCTTTGAAAACCTGAAACATTCAAAAGCCTGAACACATGTACAGCAAGTTGTTTTCCCATCCAAATTAATAGAACAATTTTTGGGATCTTTTTGCTTGCGCTTTTTCTAGCATACCCTTAAGCTATGTTCACACGTTGCGTTTTTTTTTCCTACTTTTTTTTTTTATGTAGTTTCATGAATTGGAAAAAACTGACTGTTGCTTTATTTAAATCTGCAGCATATCAAATCTTTCAACAGCAGCAATTTTTCACCCATACACAGCAATGAGAAAGTGCAAAAATGTTGCAAAAAACCCAACCATGCAATTTTTGCATCGCTTTTAGTGAATAAAACTAACGTTATTAAACACGTACAGTAGACAAATGACATATAATTCCAACAAAAAAAAAAAATAGCAAAAAAATGCACCAAAAAAGCATCAATACATACAGAAAACTGCAGCAAAAATTGCAAGCAGCTTACTTCCAAAACAGCGGAAAAAAACCCGCAACGTGTGAACATAGCCTTAAAGTACATGCACAAGGGTGGGGTTCAGGGCCGGCGTCAGCACCCGGGCAAGTGCCGGGGCCCTGAGCAGGCAGGGTGGCCCACTGGCGGTCGCGCACCCTGCCGGGCTATGGGCGGAGGAGAGCGGTGTCAGCGCTCGCCCTTTTCCTCCGCTTGCTCAGGGCCCCGGCAGCCGGATACTTACCTCTCCCCGTGCCTCCGCAGATCCGCTGTCTTCCTGCTCTGCGCTCCCTGTGATGTCTCAGGTCAGAGGGCGCGGTGACGTCTTTCCACCGCGTGCTCCCCTGAGCCGTCACAGGGAGCGCAGAGCGGGACGACGCCGGCAACGCTGGAGTCCGGACCCGAGCAGCGGGCAGCAGGTGAGGAGGAGGGAGGTGAGTATTTGATTTTTTTTTTAATGTATGGAGGCATTGAGCATAATATGGGGGGGGGGTGACATCCTGCATGGGGCATAATATGGGGGGCGTGACATCTTGCATGGGGCATTATAAAGAGGGGGGGGTGACATCCTGCATGGGGCATTATAAAGAGAGGGGGGTGATATCCTGCATGGGGCATTATAAAGAGAGGAAGGGGGGGTGACATCCTGCATGGGGCATTATAAAGAGAGGGGGGGTGACATCCTGCATGGGGCATTATAAAGAGAGGGGGGGTGACATCCTGCATGGGGCATTATAAAGAGAGGGGGGTGACATCCTGCATGGGGCATTATAAAGAGGGGGGGTGACATCCTGCATGGGGCATTATAAAGAGGGGGGGTGACATCCTGCATGGGGCATTATAAAGAGGGGGGGTGACATCCTGCATGGGGCATTATAAAGAGGGGGGGTGACATCCTGCATGGGGCCTTATAAAGAGGGGGGGTACATCCTGCATGGGGCATTATAAAGAGGAGGGGTGACAGCCTGCATGGGGCATTATAAGGTGGAGAACAGCCTGCATGGGGCATTATAAGGGGGGGGGGGCAGCCTGCATAGTGCATTATGTGGGGGGAACAGCCTACATGGAGCATTATAAGGGGGGGACAGCCTGCATGGGGCATTATGTGGGGGGTAACAGCCTGCATGGAGCATTATAAGGGGGGGGGACAGCCTGTATGGGGCATTATGTGGGGGGTAACAGCCCGCATGCAGCATTATATGGGGGCCACTATCCTGTATGGAGCGTTATAAGGGGACCAGTATCCTGTATGGAGCGTTATATGGGGGCCAGTATCCTGTATGGAGCTTTATAAGGGGACCAGTATCCTGTATGGAGCGTTATATGGGGGCCAGTATCCTGTATGGAGCTTTATATGGGGACCAGTATCCTGTATGGAGCGTTATATGGGGGCCAGTATTCCGTATGGGGCCTTATATGGGGGCCAGTATTCCGTATGGGGCCTTATATGGGGGCCAGTATTCCGTATGGGGCCTTATATGGGGGCCAGTATTCCGTATGGGGCCTTATATGGGGGCCAGTATTCCGTATGGGGCCTTATATGGGGGCCAGTATTCCGTATGGAGCCTTATATGGGGGCCAGTATTCCGTATGGGGCCTTATATGGGGGCCAGTATTCCGTATGGAGCCTTATATGGGGGCCAGTATTCCGTATGGAGCCTTATATGGGGGCCAGTATTCCGTATGGAGCCTTATATGGGGGCCAGTATTCCGTATGGGGCCTTATATGGGGGCCAGTATTCCGTATGGGGCCTTATATGGAGGCCAGTATTCCGTATGGAGCCTTATATGGGGGCCAGTATTCCGTATGGGGCCTTATATGGAGGCCAGTATTCCGTATGGAGCCTTATATGGGGGCCAGTATTCCGTATGGAGCCTTATATGGGGGCCAGTATTCCGTATGGGGCCTTATATGGGGGCCAGTATTCCGTATGGGGCCTTATATGGGGGCCAGTATTCCGTATGGGGCCTTATATGGGGGCCAGTCTTCCGTATGGGGCCTTATATGGGGGCCAGTATTCCGTATGGAGCCTTATATGGGGGCCAGTATTCCGTATGGAGCCTTATATGGGGGCCAGTCTTCCGTATGGGGCCTTATATGGGGGCCAGTATTCCGTATGGGGCCTTATATGGGGGCCAGTATTCCGTATGGGGCCTTATATGGGGGCCAGTCTTCCGTATGGGGCCTTATATGGGGGCCTGTATTCCGTATGGGGCCTTATATGGGGGCCAGTATTCTGTGTGGAGCGATTCGCTGGTTTCTGAGATATTGTAGAATTTACAATAGATATCACTCATGTAATGTAAGAAGTGAAATCTTTGCATTGTACGATATATATATATATTTCTCTGCGGTATCTGTGCATCATGAATCGTGGTATGTATTAAAGGGGCCCACTGAGACTCGCCCGGGGCCCAGAAAAACCTGGAGCCGGCCCTGGTGGGGTTTTCTGCAAATATTGGGGATTTGTCTTTGGATTGCACTGTGGAAATGTGGATTTACTGCAGATTTCGCCCTTTGCATTGCAAGGGGTTGCAGATTTTTCTAGATTGAGCGCAGTAATTCAGTCTTCTGGCTAGTGCAGAAGAGACATCCAACTCCAAACCATTAATTAGCTGCTTCTGTGCCCGCCCTGTTAGTAATCTGCCCCACAGCTTCCCCAGAAGGCAGAGCTACAGGTCTAGTCTGCTGTGTTCTTCCAGCCGGAGTGATAAATGACCCTAATACATTGTGTCTAGACGCTGAGCATATATCACAGGCAGATGTATCTGTGACATGTTATTATTTTACCTTATCAGAATATGCACATCCCACCCGGCCATAACTCACACTGAGAAACTCTCCATCTGAATGAGAAATGCTCAGCGCACAGGGGATGTCTCTTACTCTTCTATATATACAACATAGGAGAGAGTTTGGCTTGAGAGATTTACGCCGCTTTAGGCACCGGCTCTATCTGGATATTCACTTTTACAAATGCACAATTTATAATCGGATTTGACAGTGTTTAAAAAGGACAAGAACATAAATAAAAGTTGTCTCGCCCTAGAAGGAAGCGTGGAATTTACTGTATCAAATATTTATGTGTTATATAAATAAATAGAGATCTATAAAAACAGATCTGGAGAAAGTAGCGATCCTTATGATACATTTACCGCCTTCAAAATTGGAAGGCTTTATGCAAATCTGCATTGGATGGCGGATCCCGTTTTGTTTAGGGTATGCATTTCCCGGTCCCAGATCTACAGTAGTAAAAGTCTCATATATGACCTGTTAGTTTGGGTCATGAGGACAGTGCTCAAGCCGGGACCATACTACAGATGAGCAAATTCAGCGGAAAACGGTTCTGTAAATTAGCCCCAAGACGGACGTTTCCAACTCCAGTCTTAACCTTTAGTCGCTTTTAGTGACGAGTGAGCGCGCTCGTTTAACCCTTTCGCCTAGCATGCTCAGGTGCTTTCCGAGTATCTTCGGCGTGCTCGTATATTATGTTCGAGTCCCTGCGTCTCCATGATTTACAGCTGTAAGACAACTTCAACACATGTGAGGATTCCCTAACAAACAAGCAATCCCTGGATGTGTTGAGGCTGTCTTACAGCTGTAAATCATGCAGACGCAGGGACTTGCACATAATATACGAGCACGACGAAGATACTTGGTATCAGAGTAGTATTTCAATATTTGCCAATGACATTAAACTCTGCAGGGTAATCAACACAGAGGAGGACAATTTTATATTACAGGAGGATCTATGTAAACTAGAAGCTTGGGCTGATAAATGGCAAATGAGCTTTAATGGGGATAAATGTAAGGTAATGCACTTGGGCAGAGGAAATAAAATGTATAATTATATGCTTAATTGTAAAGCACTGGGCAAAACTGTGACTGAAAAAGACCTGGGGGTATTGGTGGACGACAAGCTCACGTTTGGTGGCCAGTGTCAGGCAGTTGCTGCAAAGGCAAATAAAATAATGGGATGCATTAAAAGAGGCATAGATGCTCATGAGGAGAACATAATTTTACCTCTATACAAGTCATTAGTGCGACCACACTTAGAATACTGTGTACAGTTTTGGTCTCCGGTGTATAAGAAAGACATAGCTGAACTAGAGCGGGTGTGTAGCATCGGCGTCTCTGCCTCCTTCCCGGCAGAGACGCCATCCTCCTTACCACCGCGGTCCTGCTCCGGTGTCTTCTGGCCTCCCTGCAGCTGCTGCTGATGCACGCAGCTTGCCCGGCTCTGTGCTTAGGGCGTGCGCGCTTCCTCCCTCTTAAAGGGGCCACGCGCGCCGTCCTAAAAAGTCCCCGGCCAATGGCCGGAGGACTTCCCCTATAAAAGGCACCTCCTCCAATATAGAGGTGCCCGTGCAAGGTTGTAGCTTTGTGTGTTAAACTCTGCTTCAGCCCTCAAGTCCCGCTGCTTAGCCTGACTACAAGTCCAGCCCATCTGCTTGTCTACTCTCCAGCCCGATAGTCTGTCTACAGTCCAGTCCACAGTCTGTCTTTGGGCTCTGTCCGCCTGCTTAACTGGAGGCTCCCGCCTGTCACTTGCCGTGACCACCTGACTGCCTACCTAGAGGCTCCTGCTCGTTACTTGCCTTGCCTGCCAGACAGTCTACCTAGAGGCTCCTGCCTGTCACTTGCCGTGACCACCTGACAGCCTACCTAGAGGCTCCTGCCTGTCACTTGCCGTGACCACTTGACTGCCTACCTAGAGGCTCCCGCCTGTCACTTGCCGTGACCACCTGACTGCCTACCTAGAGGCTCCTGCCTGTCACTTGCCATGACCACCTGACAGCCTACCTAGAGGCTCCTGCCTGTCACTTGCCGTGACCACCTGACAGCCTACCTAGAGGCTCCTGCCTGTCACTTGCCATGACCACCTGACAGCCTACCTAGAGGCTCCTGCCTGTCACTTGCCATGACCACCTGACAGCCTACCTAGAGGCTCCTGCCTGTCACTTGCCGTGACCACCTGACAGCCTACCTAGAGGCTCCTGCCTGTCACTTGCCGTGACCACCTGACAGCCTACCTAGAGGCTCCTGCCTGTCACTTGCCGTGACCACCTGACTGCCTACCTAGAGGCTCCTGCTCGTTACTTGCCTTGCCTGCCAGACAGCCTACCTAGAGGCTCCTGCCTGTTACCTGCTGTGCCTACCTGTCAGCCTACCTGGAGGTTCCTGCTTGTTCCAGCCGTGTCTGCCAGTCCGTCTGTCCAGACCACACGTCAGCCTGCTTGCCGTGCTCATCTGCTGAACCGGTCAGTCCTTGCCATCTGACCCGTGGGAGTCACCTGCTCTCTTACAAGGTCGTCCCCAGAGTAGCACCTGGTCCCTCTGCTCGGTCCCTCCCTGGTCACGGAGTCGATTGAGCCGCCGTACGACCCTGGCCGGTCCCAGTTGATACCTAGTTACGCCCCTCTGGGTCCCTCCTTGCACCGCAGCACAGAGGTTCCACCACGAGGATCCATAACAGTAATAAGATCACCCCTAAGCCTTCGTGGAAAAACGAAGGCTTAGGGGTGATCTTATTACTATGTACAAGTATATGAGGGGATAGTACAAAGACCTTTCTACTGATCTTTTTACTCTGAGGCCAGAGACTGGGGCAAGGGGGCATCTTCTACTTCTGGAGGAAAGAAGGTTTAATCATAATCACAGACGCGGATTCTTTACTGTAAGAGCAGTGAGACTATGGAACTCTCTGCCATATGTTGTAATGAGTGAGTCACTACTAAAATTTAAGAAGGGCATTGGTGTCTTTCTTGAAAAGTATAATATTACAGGTTATATATACTAGATTCCTTGATAGGGCGTTGATCCAGGGAACTAGTCTGATTGTCGTATGGAGTTGGGAAGTAATTTTTTTCCCCAATGTGGAGCTTAGTGTTTGCCACATGTTTTTTTTTTGCCATCCTCTGGATCAACATGTTAGGCTATGGGTTGAACTAGATGGACTTAGTCTTCCTTCAACCTTAAAAACTATGTTACTATGCTCGGTGAAAGGGTTAAATGTGCACGCTCGCTGATCACTAGTCACTTGGGATCCATTGGATTCCAAGAAAGTTTGTTTTCATCATATTTCTGCAAGTATGGAAGGTAGGTAACCATCAGTTTTGTTAGCTTGCCATCTTTGGCGCCCCTCCTTCCCAGTGCATCAGACAAGCGGCGTTGACTACACGTGCCACCGAGAGATGAGAACGACTAATAGTGTAAGTATTTTGGCACGACTAGCTAAAGGTTAAAGGGTTAAGACCGCCATACAGAGACTGACTAACCTGCCGATATAAACGGGTCCAGCCAGGATGATGAGCATTTGGTATGTCTGATTTTGGACTACTGATACTTTTGTTCTTTAGATGCTAAATGGCCATCAGAGATGTCTAGTAGCGGCTCTCTCAGAGAGGACACATAAATCGGAGAAGATAGCTGCCGGCTGAATAATCACTGAATCATTGTTTGGAAGAGAACCATGTAGAGTGTATGGGGGTCTTTTTTCCTTTACCAGTCCTCCTCTGCCTCCCAGCTTCTTAATTGATAGGGGTGGTACGCTCCTAAGGTTTGATGGTTCGGACCAGTGACGCGCCCCCTGGGGCCGTGGGGTACTCGGTAGCCGAGCCGGTCGGTTCTATTTGGGGTAGTCACGGTGGCAGTGACCCGGTCCGTGGCCCAGGGCAGTCAATAAATGAAAAGTCAATTGGGGAAATAAAGTGTTTGGGGATAAAGTTTGTGATGGCATCCGTGGTATGCGGCTTTAGGTGGCCGCCGCTGCTGTTCAGATTCACTGGGGCTGATGGTGACGCGGCAAAGATGGTTCAGCCCTCCACGGGCAGAGCTAAGCTCCAGAGCAGTATGTAGGGCTTGATGAGGTAGATGTTGTTGGTGTAGTGCAAGGTGGTGTAGTAATTAAGTCAAGGACACAGTGGCAGTCTTCAAGTATTTACTCACAGTTATCAAGATGCTCCAGGTTACAATTACCGGATTATAACCACCCACGTCGTCCTGTGTCCTCCGGGGAAGTGATCCAGCCAAGTCTCAGATAACTTGGGTGCACTTGAACCGGACCCCTTTCTTATGTACCTTCCCAGGTCGTCTCTCTGCGCTGGCTCTCACTCTCCTGCCCTGCGCCTCACACACAGTGTCCCGAGCCAGTGGCCGCAGGCCTTGCTGGGCGACATCCGGTCTGTCCCCTTTTGTCCTATATGGCCACCTTTTCAGCGAATGTGTGTGGATTTTGGCTACGGCACATGAAGATACCGCAACCTCCGGTTTGCTAGCTGGGCCTTAAAGTGCTCCACTAGTCTGGGGCTGGTCCCCTACTGCGGCCTGATCCCTCCACGATCAGTGTGAACTCGGGCGCACGGGTGGCATCCCGCACTTGCCATGCCCCTGGGATCCCTTCTGTCTCTGGAGCCCTCCTCCCCGCTCCGGTGTTCTCTCCTCCATAGGCGGATTATAATGAGGGCAATCCGGGCTACCGCCCGGGGCCCCGAGCCTGCAGGGGGCCCACGGCTCCGGGCGGGGTGTCTAATGCCGGATTGCCCTCATTATATGTGCGGGCCGCCGCGGCACATACCGGTAGCAGTGGCGGGAGGGGGGGCCCCGGACCGCTCCCCCAGCAGCGGCCGCCGCTACTTCTTCATCGGCCGGGCCAGCACTGCAGCAGTTAACTTCCCTGTGCTGGCCCGGCCGCGTCACTGCTAGGAGACACTGCCCTGTGCGCGGCCGTGTCTCCTAGCTGTGACGTCACGCAGTGCGCGCTTGGCCTGCACTGCTGCAACGGAGAAGAGAGAGCAGGCAGGAAGAATGGAGCTGGGGGATGGTGAGTCTGTGTGTATGTATGTGTGTGTATGTATATGTGTGTGTGTATGTGTGTGTACGTGTGTATGTGTATGTATGTATGTGTGTGTATGTGTATGTATGTATGTATGTATGTGTATGTGTGTGTGTGTGCGTGTGCAGGCAGATATCATTGTGTGATGTCTGTTTATATGTATTTTTGTGTTTCAAATGTGTTTATGCGTGTATGTATATGTCTGTATATGTTTGTGTGTGTGCGTGACTGCATGCGTGACTGCGTGCGGCCTCCTGCTGAGTATAGTTGGCGCCGTGCGACCTCCTGCTGTCTCTGGGGGGGCGCCGTGCGGCCTCCCGCTGTGTATAGATGGCGCCGTGCGGCCTCCTGCTGTGTATAGATGGCGCCGTGCGGCCTCCCGTTGTGTATAAATGGCTACGTGCAGCCTCCCGCTGTATAGATGGCACCGTGCAGCCTCCCGCTGTGTATAGATGGCTACGTGTGCTCAATATTGAGTCATTGAATTAATACAATACAATAAATTGAGTCATACAATTAATGTAAGGCTATGTGCCCACGATACAGAAATGTTCCGGATTTTTTTTGAGCGTTTCTGCATCTCCCTGGCAGAAAAAACGCATGTGGATTTTACATGCGGATTGTACATGCGGATTGTAAATGCGTTTTCCCGCCAGGTAGAAGCGTTCTTCACTTACATTTCCGCATGCGGGTTGACAAGCACTTTCCAAGCGATTTTAGCATCACTTGGAAAGTGCTTGACAACTTGGTTACACTATATAAATCCATGCAACCGGCATGGATTTATATAGTGTGACCGTAAAAGAATGGTAAAAAATAAAAAATATATACTTACCTTCTGATGGCCTGCCGACGTCAGCGGTCGCGTGACCCGTCACATGACTAAATGACATCACGGCAGGTCCTTTTCAGACCATCGCGAGCTGCCGGCAAGCCAGGACGCATCGGATAAAGGCATCGGGGGCCATCAGAAGGTAAGTATAATGTATATTTTTTATTTTATTCTTTTTTTACAGGTACTATGGTACCCGGGTCCGGAGGAGAGTCTCCTCTCCTCTAGACCTGGGTACCATCCGCACATTGAAACGCATGGATTCCGCATGTACAGATGCAGTGATGCGTAATCCATGCGTTCTAATGCAAGTCAATGGCGGCGAAAACGCTGCGCTTCCGCAAAATAATTGGTAATGCTGCGGATTTTTCTGCAGCGGAAATTTCCGCAGCATGTACACAGCACATGCGGATTATCATTGGGGAACATGGCAGACCTTCTACCAAGCGTTTTTTTAGCATTTCTGCAGCGGAATTGCTGCTGCGGAAACGCTTAAAAAACGCATAGTGGGCACACAGCCTAAAAAAAATATTATAATTAATATTGTGCCAAAATAATTTCACGTGAACTATCACATGATCTATCACAGGGGATCATGTGACATGTCACGTGATAAATCAGGTGTGTGTGTGTGTGGGGGGGCCGCGCTTTCTAAACTGCCTGGGGCCCTTGCTACTCTTAATCCACCCCTGCTCTCCTCACTCTCCTCCTGGGCCCCTTTTACTGAGCCCCTTCGCCGTCAGGACCTTACTCCTCACGGTCCTCTGAACAACCAACCCTTCTAGATGTTTCTACCCTTCTTTTATACTGTTCTGTCAGTGCTCCTCTAAACTACTTCCTCAACCCACCTCCTCTACTTAGTTGCAACTTCCTAAAAGGGACAAAGTCTATGCTCTCGCATAGGAGCTATCTGGACCTTCCCTTATGAAGTGGTGTAGTGTTGGATGTGAGTGGTTGGGTCCCGGGTAGTGCTCCCTCCTTTCCTGAGAGTGGGGTACCACACCTCTGGCTGAGACGCAGTACCTCTGTGGCAACTGGACCCGCAGGGGCACCACACCAGCGGCATAGTTAAAGCATTGGTCCAAATTGTATGCTCTACCATGTTACAAACAGAGGCAGAGCATCAGAGGAGCTTAGCCAGCTTCGTGTTACAAGCAGAGGCAGAGCATCTGAGGAGCATAGCCTGCTTCTGAGCAGGGCTTGCAAGTTTTATAGCAATGAGCTTGTAAGTGCTGTGCTCCTTGCCTAAGAAACCGGCGTCCACTGATGGCGATCGGTGACCATCGTATCTGGCAATACACAATAGAATTAGGTGGCGCCTGGCAGTTATTGTGCCTTTTATTGTGAATAATTCGATGCATGATGCCTGACGGGAGGGGACGAGTCCTGGGTAGTGATCGAAAGACACCAGGTCATTGGCGCATGCCGATGCGAGAGTGAAAGGCGCTGGGTGGCCCTTCAGTAGGTCCTACACCTAGAATGGCTATTCTGAATATTTGTTTTGCTTTTCTGTCATTGTAATTCTCCAGATATCATGACTATGACGACGATTATTATTAACGGGTGAGATTGGGCTGCACTGTATGTCTCTTGTCATAAATCTATAGCATGATATGTTTATTGCCGGCGTGTAGGGTTCTATATTGTAAAGAATGATGTGGAGCGCCTCTCTATGACAGGCACCGGATGATTGTCAGGCAGGCATGAAGCCCGTGTCCTTGTCATTCATTAATGAGAATTCTATAAAACAATCCCTTCCATATGACACGTCTCCCTCAATAGCTGTCACATCATAAAGACGACAAAAATGTGCATCTTATATATATATATATATATATATATATATATATATATATATATATATATATATATATATATATATATAGGTACACAGTCGTGGTATAGCCACATACACATGCATTCCTCACTCTACCTTTCATAATTAATAATATTCTCCATGTTTCCTGGAAAAGTAATTCATGATATGATTATGTTTAGCTATAGATATGGTAATAAATGGTGTCAATTCATTATGGATCCAGCTCGGGATTGAAGGCATTCAACAGGGAAAAGCAGCTACAGCTCCCCGTATTGTAATGTATTTTTAGGATCCGGTATTTCTGTGGATGCTTGATAAAAATTAAGGAAAGACAGGGGTTGATGATGCCCATCTACGCAGTGTATTATATGGAAATTACCAGAAAGTATGTGGTCTTCCATTGCAAATCTAAGGAACCACCGAGGTTTGCCGGATGACTGAGGAGGAACGACTACAGTTTGCTTGTCTTTGGCTAAACTGGGCATTGAGTCTTATGATCCTTGGTCTTCACTCTTTACAGGGATGTTGTCTTTGATTCAGGGAATCCGCAATGGAGAGTTTGAAGCCGATTGGCAAATATTGCCGAACCTGGTTATATATGTAAGTCATGCAGAAGGGTATTGTTACAACTCTGTTGTCAGATTACCCAGGACCAGGGGCTCCTTCCCTGTCCCAAATGCTAGGTATGCCCTAGCTATCCCTGCTTCCGAATTACTTCTGATGGTGAAGACGCCAGTGCCACGCACCTTGCGGAACTTCTGAATCAGCCCTATATCTGCCCCTATCCTGGAAAGTGGGGAGGAATAGTGTATTTAAATACACAAACCAGACTAACAAGGAAGGATGTACAGGGATCACTGAAAATACCAAACATACAATTATGCACTCACAGATAACAGAAAGGAACACCAGTGAGAAAAGGAAGGAAAAACAAATAGGAGAGGATGAGGATCTGCACACAGGCAAACACCAAGCAACTGTCACAGATCAACAGTCCAAACTCCTCTACCCACAACAGACTCCTCACCAGGCAGTATAAAACTAACACTGGCAATCCAGATTGCCAGAGGAGAGTATACAGTACAGACCAAAAGTTTGGACACACCTTCTCATTTAAAGATTTTTCTGTATTTTCATGACTATGAAAATTGTACATTCACACTGAAGGCATCAAAACTATGAATTAACACATGTGGAATTATATAGTTAACAAAAAATTGTGAAACAACTGAAAATATGTCTTATATTCTAGGTTCTTCAAAGTAGCCACCTTTTGCTTTGATGACTGCTTTGTACACTCTTGGCATTCTCTTGATGAGCTTCAAGAGGTTACACCAGTGCTACATCATCCTGATTGCAATAAACAGTTCTTCCTGGAGGTTGATGCCTCTTCCTCCGGGGCCGGAGCAGTGCTCACCCAGAAATCCTCGTCCGGGCAAATGGTGACCTGCGGCTTCTTCTCCAAACGCTTTTCTTCGTCCAAGCGCAATTACTCCATAGGAGATCGAGAACTGCTGGCCATCAAATTAGCGCTGGAGGAGTGGCACTACTTGCTTGAGGGGGCTCTGCACTTGGTGGTCATCTACACTGACCATAAAAACCTTGCTTACTTGTAGACCGCCCAAAGACTAAATTCACGCCAGGCCAGATGGTCTTTCTTCTTTGCTCGTTTCAGCTTCTCTCTCCATTACCACCCAGCAGACAAGAATATTAAAGCTGATGCTCTATCCCGCTCTTTTCTGTCTACCGACCAAGAGGAGCCTCTACACATCATTGACCCCTCCAGAATAATGACTGTTGCTTTGTTTGACTTGTCTCATCTACCTCCTGTTAAGACCTTTGTAGCAGCTCAGGATCGGAAGAGGGTGTTACTCTTACTCATTCGCCCAAACTGACAGGTCATGCCGGCCAGAGGAAGACGCTTCTGCTCATTGCCCAACATTATTGGTGGCCCACCCTGCACAAGGATGTTGCGGATTTTGTCGCGGCTTATTCCTCTTGTGCCCGTAACAAGATACCTAGACACCTTCCAGCTGGTCGTCTTCTTCCTCTTCAAGTGCCTTCTGCTCCTTGGCAACACATTGCTATGAACTTCATCACTAATCTTCCTGTATCTTCCGGTTCTACTGTCATTTGGGTGGTTGCTGACCGCTTCTCCAAATGGCTCACTTCATCCCTCTGCCTGGTCTTCCGTCCGCACCTGTGCTGGCTAAGGACTTCATCCATCACATCTTTCGTCTCCACGGCTTACTCCTCCACATTGTCTCGGACCGAGGAGTTCCGTTCACTTCTCGCTTCTGGAGAGCCATGTGCAAGCTCCTGGATGTCTATTTGGACTGTTCTGTTAGAACCCTCCTGTTTGTTTTTTTCCATCTTGTGTTTTGCGGTTGACTCGCCCCCTGGGCCGTGGGGCACTCGGATCCGGGCAATAGGGGAACGATGGGTGTAGTAGTGGCTACCCGGTTCCGTGGCTCAGGGTGGTCAGACCATTGGTAGTCTGCGATACGCTGTTGGTAATGTCCGACTACGCCACCCGTGGATTGCGGTTATTAGGAACCGCCGCTGCAAGGCAGACCGCTGGGGCTGATGATGTATGCAGCTGGGATGGTGTGACTCCCCACGGGAAGAGTGCGGCCCCAGGGCAGTGTAGTGGATGGTGGAAGTGATGATGGTGAGAGTCCCAGTACCAATAGTGCTGGAGGCGCAAAGGAGCACACAGACAACAAGTTACAGTCCAGGGTCTTTACTCACAGTTCGTTTGTTCCGGGTCACTTCTGTACAGGTAGTGACCACCCAAGCCGTGCTGCGTCCACCAGGTGTGGGGCTCGGTCAACTCCCAGGCAGCTCAGAAGCATGGCTCAGGACCTCCTTCAATCCTTCCTCTGGCCTGCCTCACCAGTGACCCACTTTTGTCCAGCTGCCGCGGACTTGTGCGGTTAAACGTGGATCCCGTTCTCCGCTGTCCTTTATGGTGCCTTCCTAGCAGGTTTGATGAGGTGCTGCACCAATAAATGGTCACAGACTCCGGTCTTTGGCTGAGGGTTGTTTCTCCTCCACCAACTTGGGATCCGGTACCCTTAATCTGCCTGACCCTTCACCCTGTATTCTCGTGGGTTCTTAGGGACCCTTCCACCTTCTTGTTCCTGAGCCCTTCTGTTTCTCTCTCTCTCTTCTTCTTTCCTGTTCCTTCTTCTTCTCCTTTCTCGTGGAGCTGGGCTGAGAAGAAACCACAGCTCCCTTTCACCTCCTCTCTCTCTCCACTCCACTCTCTTCCTCGGCCTCTCCCTAGACCCACTCTGGAGTAGAGCTCCTACAGAGCCTCTACTCCCTGTCTTCTCCTCTCTCTGCACAGACTGACTTGTGTCCTAAGATGGTGCCCACCTCTTATACCTCCCTCTAGCCATGAGCCCAGGTGACCAGCAACCAATGGGCTCCTACCTACGCTCAGGAACCGTCCCCTATCTGCTCCTACATCACGGGGTATTCCTCCCCCCTCCCCACTCCAGCCAGGGACATGGTCTGTCGTACCTGCATTTCTGTCTAATGGGAGTACCGTTGAGCTGTCCCTCGGAAATGGGGTGAGTGTGCTGTATGCAGCTAACTGAGCCCTGGTCCATACTCCATCCTTACCCGGGAGTGGAATACCACACCTCTGGCAGAGGTGCAATACCCCTGTAGCGGCCGAACCCTTGGGGCGCTACACGGTCACGTGACCATCTGCCTTTATATTCCAGCTCCGCCCTTTTGGCTGTGCTGGACTTCAGTGTTTGACTGTTTCTCTAGCCAGGTGCTTCAGTACCTTTCTCTGTCAGTTCGCTTGGTACTTCTGGGACCTCTAGTACCTTTTTGTCAGTATGTCTTTTTGTGTTCTGCAACAACTTCTCTGTTTATGAGGTGTCCCATTTTTGTCCCAGTCCTTAGTTCTTTTAGGGACCCCTCCCCTTATGCTATAGGTCTTCATTCAGACTAGCCAAGGACTAAGGCGGGTCTGTTCGCTAGGAACAGGCAGCCCACTACATCGTAGGGATTCAGCTTAGTCTTACTGTAGGTACAGCTTTCCCCTATCTTTCCTTAGTACTTGTTGCAGATCATAACATTTTCTTTGGCCTATCTTCCTTAGTCCAATGGTCAAGTGGAACGTTTTAATCAGATCCTTACCAGTTTTCTTCGGCACTTTGTCAACGCTCACCATAGCGATTGGGTAGAACTTCTGCCTTGGGCCGAGTTTTCTTATAACAACCATGTGAGTGAGTCCTCTGCTAAGTCTCCGTTTTTTGTGGTTTACGGTCGACACCCCCGAAATTCCGTTTCCCGTCTCTTCAGTGGACAATCCTGCCGCGGAGTCTCTCGTCAGTGAATTTTCAGTGATTTGGAAAGACACTAGATCTGCGCTTCTTCAGTCCTCCGAGTGGATGAAGAAGCATGCTGATAAGAGACGTCTGGATCCGCCTCTATTTCATCTCAAGATACCATCATACAAGTTGGGCCCGCTGTTCATCTGTCCTTTCGAGATTCTGAACCAAATAAATCTAGTGGCATACAAGCTGAAACTCCATGCCTCCTTACGGATTCCCAATTCCTTTCATGTGTCTCTCCTCAAGCCTGTTGTCCTTAATCCTTTCTCAAACGATCCAGGTACCACTCCAGCTCCAGTCTCCGCTGAGGACGTCTTTGAGGTAGAGAACATTTTGGCCATCAAGAGGATAAGAGGAGAGACCTTCTTTCTTGTGGATTGGAAGGGGTTTGGTCCTGAGGAGAGGTCTTGGGAGCCCAGGGAGAACATTCATGCTCCCCGTCTTCAAGAAAAATTTCTTATCGGCCTAAAGAAGAGGGGGCATAAAGGGGGGGAGGGTACTGTAGCATCGGCGTCTCTACCTGCTGACTGGCAGAGACGCCGATCCCCTCACCGCCGCGGTCCCGGTCCGGCATCCTCCAGCTCCCCTGCTGCATCTGTCCGGGGTGCGTGCACCACGCGCAGTTCCCCGGGCACTGTACTTAGGGTGCGCGCTCCCTCCCTCTTAAAGGGGCCATGCACGCTGTCCTAAAGAGTCCCCGGCCAATGGCCAGAGGACTGCTCCTATATAAAGCACCTCCTCCAAAATGGAGGTGCCTGTGCAAGGTTGTTGTTTGTGTGCTAACACTCTCCTCAGCCCTCAGGTTCCAGTGCCCGCCAGCCTGTCTATCAGCCGAGCCCGCCTGCCTGTCTATCGGCCGTGCCCACCAGCCTATCTATCTGCCGCGCCTGTCAGTCTGTCTATCACCCATGCCTGCTTGCCTGTCTACCTGCTGTGCCAGTGTAAAGGGGAAGACCGGGGTGTAAGTACTTTCAGAGCAAGGGATCCGGAACTGCCGGGGCCGTGCCTCTGGTTGCAGGGGGAAGACAGACTGCAAGCACAGGAGTCAGGTGACTGAGAAGCTGGGGCCGTGTCCAGAGTGAGAGCTGGGAGGTCAGGTGACCGAGAGACTGGTGACGTGGGAAGAGAGAGGAAGAGACAAGGACATTTGCGCAGGAAAGCGGAGCTGGGTCCTGCTCAGCAGAGCAGTGTGAGAGGGTCCAGGCTCCTGGCACCAGGATTGGAAGCAAGAGCCGAGTGCAGTGGACCGGAGGAGTCAAGCCGACTAGAGAAGAGACGCAGGGTCGGTGGAGCCTGGAACGTGAGGTGCTGTGTTATGGACTAGGGGCTCAGCGGGTAAAACCTGAGACCGCCCACTGCCGCCAGAAGACGGAGCATTGTTTGGGTGGGGAAGCCTGAAGAAATCAACACCGGCCCCAGCTGGCAACTGCCTTGTGGAGGAAAAGAGTCAGCTAAGTGTACAAACTGTCGTTTACAACCGGTTCAACTCTGCTATATCTAGTTGAACTGTCAGTTAAAGACTTTTACCTGCTACTTTCCTTGTTTTCCCCCATATTTTCCCCTGATACTCCCAGCGTGGAGATTTACCCTGTTATTCTAAACTTTCCCTGTTTATTAACCCTGTATTGGCTGCTCTGTGTTTCTGTGTCGCTGCATCTAAAGTACCCGTGTTACATTTGGCGTAGTTGGCAGGATGCAGTCATTAGACACAGACACAGCAGAGCAGTCCATCCTGGGAGCCCCTAAATCTAGCTTGCCGCTGGGGGCCATGCTCAGCAATCTCCCAAAGTTCACCGGGGACAATATGATGCTGTGGGACTGGATTGAGAGAGTTAGGAGTATATTACCTATGCATCCGATGACCCCAGCTATGCAAGCCGAAATAGCCTTACTGGCCCTGGACGGCGAGGCCCGACAATCCGTGATGTACCGCCCTCCCCATGACAGGGATACTGTAGAAAAAGTGGTGCGGATACTGGAGGAGATGCATGGGGATCCCACCAATGTAGAAGAGCTGAGGATACGGCTGTTTCACCAAGTGCAGCAGGAGGGGGAGACTGTGACGCAGTATGTTAATGCCTTATATCACTAGAAAAGACAACATGGGGAATTTGGGAATGGGCCCCCCTGACGTGATCTTAAGGGACCAGTTTGTGGCAGGCCTCAGGGATGTGCAGCTGAAGCAGGCCTTGCAGGAGCGCTTGCGCGCCAACCCACGTATGACTTTTCTAGAAGTGGAGGCGGAGGCACGTGTGAGAGAGCAGGAGATGGGGGTGACTGTTAGAACTCTCCTGTTGTTTTTTTTCTTGTTTGCTGGTCACATGACCTTTTTTGCCTATTTAATCCGGCTCCGCCCTCCTGGCCTTGCTGGACTTCATTGTAATTACTACTCTTGAGCTAGCTTGGTGCTCTGTTACCTTTCTCTGTTAGTTTTGCTAGGTCTTCTGACCTCTATGTTCTATGTTGTGTGTTTGTCTTTTACTGCTACAATTTCTGCTAGGAGGTGTCCAACTTTATCCCAGTCCCTAGTTCTTGTAGGGATCCCTCCCTTGCATCTATAGGTCTTCGTACAGACTAGCTGAGGACTTTAGCGGGTCTGATCGCAGGATCAGGTTCCCCGTTACATCGTAGGGATCCAGTTTAATTCTATTGTAGGGACAGATCTCCTGTCTTTCCTTAGTGCTTGTAGCAGATCATAACAGTGACGGCCCTGGCAGGGATGGTCCAGAGTAACAAGGTACCCAGCCCGCCTGCAGCTGAACCAGAATGGGCTCGAAAGATGCGAAAGGAGATACAGGAGATGCGGGATGCATGGTCCAGTCTCAAGAAGACCCCTGCCCTGACACCAGAGATACACAGATCGATTGCTCCAGTTATGGAAAGAATTGAATTCAGGACCCCCCCTGCAGGAGAGTTCCGTAGGGGAGTGAGGCAGCCCTACACAGACAGAGACACAACCTGCTGGAAGTGTGGAGGCGCAGGACATTATGCCAGGGGCTGTGCTAGCCGAGGGCGGCCCCTGTCGCGGCAGCCGTTAGACTAGCGGGCTCCGTGTTTGGGGGACACAGCCCGGAGCCTGAGGAAGGGGAAAGAAAAAGAGGAAGTCCCAAGGACCTGGTTTCCACCAGCCCGACTGTCTGGGCCGAAATAAGCGGTCAGGCTGTTCACTGCCTGATTGACATGGGATCCCAGGTGACTACGATGACAGAAGCCTACTTCCAACAGCGATTTCCAGAGATAACGTGGCCTGAATGGGGACCAGTAATTAGCCTCACGGCAGCTAATCAATTACCCATCCTGGTCGCAGGGGTGGTGTGGATGAAGATCCGAGTGTGTAGAAAAGATGTGGGAAAAAAAAGGAGTTGTCCTGGTCGCAGGGGGAACCGGAAGTGGACCCCCGGTGACCCTCGGAATGAATGTGCTGTAAGAGATCGGGCAAATCCTCATTAGGGAGCCGAAGGAGATTCCTCTAGACCAGAGGGACCCGTGAACCCCCCAAAAGAGGGTCTTTCAACAACTAATCCGAGCTGCCCAGGCTCAGGAGACGTCAAGTGAAGGGAAGATCCTGGGGAAAATAATAGTGCCAGCAGCTACGGTGATCACCTTACCACCCGGACAAACTGTACTCACGTTATCCGCACGGGCCTGCACACCTCTTGAGGGGGTCAAAGTTCAGATAGAACCAACATCGATGGACAAAGTACCCCCCGGACTCTTGGTGGTTCGGACTCTGGCCACCGTTCGGAGTGGCAATGTTATAGTGTGGTGTGTTAATCTGGGCGAAGATTATCTCACACTCCCTCCCAGGGCGGAAATAGCCCAGATTCTGGGAATGCCAGAGAAGTTGATGCGACCTGATGTGGTACAGCTGTCCGCTGTACGAGGAGACCCCTGGACTCTGGCGGTTACCGTGCCGCCGGAATCCCACCGGGCTAGTGCGAAGGTGGGACGAAGAATCCTAGAACGAATGGGGGCTGAATTGATGGGACTTACACCTCGACAGGTGCAGCAGGTTGAAGAGGTGCTGGAGCGGTACCAGGAAGTCTTTGCTCACCATGAGGATGATTTTGGTTGCACCGAAGCCATTACCCACGAGATTCCCATGGGGAGCGCTGCCCCAGTGCGGGAGAGATACCGGCAGATACCTCCCCAGATGTATAAAGAGGTTACATGCGAGCCCATATGTTACAGAATGGTGTGATACGGGAGAGTCAGAGTCCGTGGGCAGCCCCGATTATCCTGATCCGGAATAAAGATGGGACCCTGCGGTTCTGTGTGGACTATAGACGACTGAATGCCTGTACAGAACGGGACTCTTACCCACTACCCCGAATCGAAGAGTCCCTGTAGGCCTTAGGGAAGGCAAGATACTTCTTCTCCTTGGATCTGGCCAGTGGGTACTGGCAGGAGCCCGTGGCCGAACATGACCGTGCGAAGACGGCATTCATATTACCCATGGGACTGTTCGAGTTCAACCGGATGCCCTTCGGCCTGACTAACTCCCCTGAGATGTTCCAGAGTCTGATGGAGAGGTGCCTGGGGGATTTAAACTTCGAGGAGACACTGATTTACCTTGACGACATAATTGTCTATGCCGCCACCTTCGAGGAGCACCTCCAGCGACTGGAGCAAGTACTGAGTCACCTGCAGCATCATGGCCTAAAGGTGAAGCCCCAGAAGTGCCACCTGTTTCGCAAACAGATCGAATATCTCAGTAATACTGTGTCCGGTGAAGGAGTCAGGCCCACCCAGGAAAAGGTGGCCGCCGTACAGGAGTGGCCTACCCCGAAGACAGTGAAGGACATTCGGTCCTTCCTGGGACTTGCCGGGTACTACCGAAGATTCGTGAAGAATTTCACCCGCATAGCCAACCCATTGCTGGAGCTACTTAAGGGAGTGCCGGCGGGCTCCAAGAATCAGGCGATTCGGTGGGGAAGCAGCCAGGAAGAGGCCTTCCGTGCCCTAAAAATGGCCCTGACCGAGGCCCCAATACTTGCCTATGTGGATTTCTCCCAACCCTTCATACTCCACACTGATGGGAGCCTACATGGTCTGGGAGCCGTGTTATCCCAAGTACAGGAGGGGAAAGAGCGCGTGATTGAGTACGTCAGTCGCTCCCTTCACGACTCCGAGAGGAACCCGGATAATTATAGCTCTTTCAAATTAGAGTTGCTGGCTCTGGTTTGGGCAGTAACCGAGAAGTTTGCAGAGTATTTGTCTGGGTCTGAAGTACTGGTGAGAACAGATAACAACCCGCTGGCCCACCTGGAGAATGCAAAATTGGGGGCCCTGGAGCAGCGGTGGGTGGCCCGCATGGCCAGGTACCAGCATAAGATCGCCTACTGGCCTAAGGCAGAGAATACTCACGCCGACGCCCTCTCCAGCGTGACATATGAACGGCCTGATCATGACCACGATGAAGATTTGGAGACAGATGAGACCCCTAGCTTCTGAAGTTTTGCGGGACCGCTGGACGCGGCGCGGGGACAGATCGGAGAGACGTCGGAAGAACAAGTGCTAGGGCGGCCAAGAGATGACTGGATCCGACTTCAACAGACTAACAGAGAAGTTGCTCAATTAAGTCAATGGGAGGCTTTGCGGCAAGTCCCCAGTCGAGAAGAGAGGAGTACCCTGTCCCCGGGAGCACTGAAGATGCTGGGACAATGGGAGAGACTGTGTTTGCGAGACGGGCTGCTGTACCGACGGGTGCAGCTACTGCGAGAGTTTGGGACCACCTGGCAAGTGGTGATCCCAGACAACTTGGTCGGAGTAGTGGCTAAGGAGGCTCATGAACGAGGGGCTCACTTCAGACCAGAGAAGACGTTTCAGTTGCAGAGGCAGGTGTATCATCCTCGACTGCGAGCAACAATAGAAGACACTTGTTGAAGATGTCGGAGCTGTGAGCTGGTTAAGCCCCCGGAGCAGCGGGTCCCCATACAAACTATTGTGACTTCTGCCCCCTTGGAGGTGCTGATGATCGACTATTTGACTGTTGGACCGGCGCATCTCGGGTATGAACATCGTCTGGTAATGACAGACCACTTCACAAAGTTTGCGGTAGTGACCCCGACCAGAGACCAGACCACCGAGTCCGCTGCCCAGGCCATCTGCCGAGACTTCATTTGGGTGTACGGCTGCCCAAAGAGGATTGTAACATACCTGGCGGCGTCCTTGCATAGTGGTCCATCTCCCACTGTGCAAGAGCGCGCACTTGATTTCCAGTCCAGACTGCCACTCTGGCTTCTTTCCATACTGTCTGCTTTGCTCTGCTCTGGCTGCTTAGGGCGACGCCCGCTGAACTTCCTGTTTATTGTAGCTGCTGCAGACACACCCCTAATGCGTCCTCAGCCTATTGCTGTCTGTCACCTGGTATTTAAACCAGCTCCTCCTTGGAATCCATGCCTGAGCATCTTGTTCTGTCAGTTGGCTTCTAGTCACTGATATGCCAGGTCCTGTCTATGTTTCCTGCCTTGCGGTATCAGTTCACGTGTCTGAACTATGTCCTGTCTGTGCACTCTAGCCAGCAGTCTTTCTGCCTTTCCTGGAGGCTGTAATTCCAGGCCCGTGTGAACACGCTCTTAACCTGTTCCTTCTGCCCTCTAGGGGCCGCATACCTAGATATGTTGTCTGTGTCTTTTCCCAGGGTCTGTTCCTGCCCTAACTATCTTCCAGCCTGTTTCCCGTTTCTGTCTACGCAGATATCTTCCCTTTTTCTGCAGAGTCTGTACTCGTACCTAACTCTTGCTCGTTGTCACTGTACTTCCATTTGTGAGTTTGTGGTCCACTCGCTACTTCACTGCAAGTACCCTGTGGGTATCTGGTTCTGCCTTTCCCTTCCAGTCTGTTCCGTGTGAACAGAGCCCTGTCCCCTCTGCTCTGCCTTGCTCGCCGCTCCGACGGTTTCTGCCCGCTCTGCCTTGTTCGCCGCTCCAGCGGTTTTTGCTTGTTCGCCGCTCCGGCGATTCTTGCCTGCTTTGCCTTGCTCACCGCTCCGGCGGTTCTTGCCTGCTCTGCCTTGCTCTCCGCTCCGGCGGTTCTTGCCTGCTCTGCCTTTGCTCACCGCTCCGGCGGTTCTTGCCTGCTCTGCCTTTGCTCACCGCTCCGGCGGTTCTTGCCTGCTCTGCCTTGCTCACCGCTCCGGCGGTCTCGCTGTGCTCTGACCCTTTGCTCACTGCTCCGGCAGTCTCGCTGTGCTCTGACCCTTTGCTCACTGCTCCGGCAGTCTCGCTCTGCTCTGACCCTTTGCTCACTGCTCCGGCAGTCTCGCTCTGCTCTGACCATTTGCTCACTGCTCTGGCAGTCTCGCTCTGCTCTGACCCTTTTCTCACTGCTCCGGCAGTCTCGCTCTGCTCTGACCCTTTGCTCACTGCTCCGGCAGTCTCGCTCTGCTCTGACCCTTTGCTCACTGCTCCGGCAGTCTCGCTCTGCTCTGACCCTTTGCTCACTGCTCCGGCAGTCTCGCTCTGCTCTGACCCTTTGCTCACTGCTCCGGCAGTCTCGCTCTGCTCTGACCCTTTGTTCACTGCTCCGGCAGTCTCGCTCTGCTCTGACCCTTTGCTCACTGCTCCGGCAGTCTCACTCTGCTCTGACCCTTTACTCACTGCTCCGGCAGTCTCACTCTGCTCTGACCCTTTGTTCACTGCTCCGGCAGTCTCGCTCTGCTCTGATCCTTTGCTCACTGCCCCGGCAGTCTCGCTCTGCTCTGACCCTTTGCTCACTGCTCCGGCAGTCTCGCTCTGCTCTGACCCTTTGCCCACTGCTCTGGCAGTCTAGTCTTGCTCCACTCTTGCTCACCGCTCCAGGCGGCCTCGTCCTGCTCTACTCTACTCTCGCTCACCGCTCCAGGCGGCCCCGTCTTGCTCTGCTCATGCTCGCAGCTCCAGGCGGCCTCACTCTGCTGTGTTTGTCCACCGCATCTGTGGTTCTGTTCCTGAGTCCCAGTCTGTACTGGGTCCTATCCACTCTGTGCTCCAACCTGTTGCACCTGCCAGTACCTCCCTGCCTGCATACCAGTCGTGCCTACCAGCATCCACCTGCCTGCATACCGGCCGTACCTGCCAGTACCTCCCTGTTTGCATACCAGTCGTGCTTGCCGGCATCCACCCGTCTGCATACCAGCCGTGTCTGCCTATACCCACCAGACGGTTTACCAGCCTAACCAGCCTGTTCCTGTATTCCCCGGTGTGGTCAACAGCCGTGTCCGGGGTCGGACCTGGAGTAGCACCTGGTCCCTCTGCTCGGTTCCTCCTTGGTGCATTGGCGTCGTATGCCGTCGTGCGACCTTGGTCGGATCGGGTGGATACTTAGTTACGCCCCCCCAGGCATTCACTCTCCGGTACAGTCCAGTGGAATCACTACATATACACGCACATTCATTCTGATCAAGGCGCCTGCTTCCAAGGCCGGGTGATGGAAGAGCTGCACCGGTTGTACAAGATTGAGAAGTCACGGACTACTCCTTACCACCCTCAAGGAAATGGGGCCTGTGAACGCTTTAATCGGACACTGATCCAAATGCTCCGCACGTTGGAGGAAGATCGGAAGGTACGGTGGCCTGAGTTTGTGGCCGAGCTGGTGTGGGTCTACAACAAACGAGTGAATAGTATGACGGGGTTCACTCCTTATACCTTGCTGTTCAGGCGAAAGGGGCGAGAGATCACAGAGTTAGAGCTGAACCCCGAGGAAGACTACCCACGGATGATGGTGTCTTCCTGGGTCCGGGAACATCGGCATCGACTGAAGACCCTCTGACGGTTGGTACAACAAAAGTTTCAGGAGCTCAAACATCATGAGACATTGCCTCTTCGAGGGACAGCTCTGAGGCCCGGGGAGGGGTGTTGGTTCGGGACAGGCGGCCCCGGGGCAAATTAAGTAGGCGGTGGGAATGGACCCCGCACCGAGTGAAGCGCAGGATTGGCGCTGAAGGATCTGTGTATGAAGTTCAACCTGAGGGGGCTGAAGGAGCCCCTACCAGAGTGGTTCATCGTAGTATGCTGTGAGCCTGTCTGTCTAAAGATGACGTGGATGGAGAAGAATCACCGGCTTCTAGAGAGGGTCCTGTCACAGTTGCCCCAAGCCACGATGTGGACAAAGAAGAGTTGTTGATTCTACCTCCGAGCCCCAGCACTCGATTACCTGCAGTCCCCAGTGCAGGCAGCGAGGGAACAACATCGGTTGAAGCCACCGGGCAGGCGGAGATTGGAAATCTGAGTGACCCTGCACCCCCCATCGGTCAGACTGAGTTACGCCGATCAGAACGGACAACAGTAAGAGTGCCTCCTCCCCGTTACGAACAAGATCAATTCATATGGTACCATATCGTCCAGGAAGTACAAGAATGTAAACGTTTGATGAAGGAACTCTCGCCCGTGGAATGGCGAGTTAAAGGAGAGCGGGAGTGTAAGGGGGAAGACCGGGGTGTAAGTACTTTCAGAGCAAGGGATCCGGAACTGCCAGGGCCGTGCCTCTGGTTGCAGGGGGAAGACAGACTGCGAGCACAGGAGTCAGGTGACTGGGAAGCTGGGGGCGTGTCCAGAGTGAGAGCTGGGAGGTCAGGTGACCAAGAGACTGGTGACGTGGGTAGAGAGAGGAAGAGACGAGGACATTTACGCGGGAAAGCGGAGCTGGGTCCTGCTCAGCAGAGCAGTGTGAGAGGGTCCAGGCTCCTGGCTCCAGGACTGGGAGCAAGAGCCGAGTGCAGTGGACCGGAGGAGTCAAGCCGACTAGAGAAGAGACGCAGGGTCGGTGGAGCCGGGCACGTGTGGTGCCGTGTTATGGACTAGGGGCTCAGCGGGTAAAACCGGAGACCGCCCGCTGCCGCCAGAAGACGGAGCATTGTTTGGGTGGGGAAGCCTGAAGAAATCAACACCGGCCCCAGCTGGCAACTGCCTTGTGGAGGAAAAGAGTCAGCTAAGTGTAAAAACTGTCGTTTAAAACTGGTTCGACTCTGCTATATCTAGTTAAACTGTGAACTGTCAGTTAAAGACTTTTACCTGCTACTTTCCTTGTTTTCCCCCATATTTTCCCCTGATACTCCCTGTGTGGAGATTTACCCTGTTATTATAAACGTCCCCTGTTTATTAACCCTGTATTGGCTGCTCTGTTTTTCTGTGTCGCTGCATCTAAATTACCCGTGTTACACCCGCCTGCTTGCCTACCAGCATCACCTGCCTGTCTACCATCCGTGCTCATCTGCTGTGCATGTCCGCTTCAGCCCTCAGTCCCATGGGAGTCGCCTGCTCTCACACAAGGTCCGTCCCAAAGTGGCACCTGATTCACTTTCCCGGTCCCTCGTTGGTTCACAGAGTCGACTAAGCCGCCGTGTGGCCAGGATCAGTCCGGGTAGACACTTAGTTACGCCCCTCTGGTCCCTCCTAGAACCAGAACTCTTCAGTAGGAATGTAGGATGAGGTCCTAGGGAGATGTGGTCCCAACAGAGTTTTCACTCTTTGTTAGTTCAGTGAAATAACGGAGTTTGGCCAATAAATCCAAGTATATCAATGTAGTGATGGAATTATCACTAACGTGCATTAAGTGGCCAATCTGTGGGAAAAGTGAAATGTTAAGGTGTTGGCCTTAAATTCATGTATTTGAAGCTAAAAATTATTTTTGCGTTTGGTTTTCATTTATTTTTTTTACATAGATTGGCTTTTACAGGCTGTTTGTTTTCCTGCACATTCATTTCTTTCAGTTTTCCCGTGAGGAGGAAGTGTCACGATGTGGTTGGCCCTCTAAATGACCGCATGAGGCCAACCGCAGGCTTAGATTGACCACATTGTATGAGGCTCACCTTGTGAAGCGGAGCCACCAAGCTGAAGGTCAGGGTGGGTACAGAGACCTCGGGCATAGTTGGCAGGAAGGCACGTGGGAAGCGAGGATGTGGCACGCTCAGGAATCTTGGGAGCAGGACGGATGAAATGGAAGTCTGCAGGGACAGAAGCAAGTTAAAGCACGGTTGTGCACAGAAAATGGAGCACACCAAATGAAAGTCTTAAATCTCAATCCTAAGACAAAGATGTGTGTCCTAATTTGCCTTAAATAGGATCATGGAGAGGACATCACTGAGCAAACATCGGGCAACCTGCAAAACCAGATGTGGAGCACAACAGAGGGCAGCGGACTGAGGTGAAGGAGGGGAAGCCCGAGATACCCGGCACAGGTGTGTGACACATTGTTGGAATGGAAATTTGTGTGTGATGGAAGAACAGAAGGCCCAGGATCTGAAGAGGCAGAAGAGACAGTAAGAACAGGTCAGGAAAAATGAGTATAAAGTTAATTTTTTTTCTTAACCCGTTTCCTTACCCTCAGGGAAATCATTTCGATTTTTACCAAATCTGCCCAAATCATATTTCAGAAGATTTTCATATCTCTAGATAAATACATACCTTTTTGAGGGGGCTTTCTGCTCCAAAAAAAACCCTCCACCACGATAATTTTTAGAAAATTTTGCCAGGCTTTCTTTTGCCCAAGGGCTCAGTTTGCTGTCTTACCACTGCATCTAAATTGGCTTGTTGATGCCTCTCGGGGCACTTAGCACTTGGAGCGCATGCCTCAGTAGCGCCCCCGTATCTACACCCCTGATTCATAGTTGCTTATTATTTGACAGTCAAGCTTATGGCAGACAGTTTAGTACATATCAAGCATTAATATAATGATACTTTTACTATTCATCTAAACTGCTAATTATATTAATTTACCCATAAGTGTAATTTATATTCATTCCTTTTATGACTATCCATGTCAGGCATTGTCTCGGAGCCATCACTTAGTGACCCGGGGCCCATTAACAGCTACTTAAAATGAATGGAGTATTATTCCCATTACGTAAAATACATGTTCAATATGACATTAAAACACGTATTGATGGCCCGGAGATCTGTCAGGGGGAGATAAGTACTTATTTCTGATATTTATATCTGCACAGTGCAACCTCTATATTTTACAGTGTAAGTTCAGTGCGGCCTTTAATGACTGTGCTTGGTATAAAGAGCGATTTATCATAAAGAAATGACGTCCCCCGATCATGGGTCTACAGCGTGATGGATCTGGTAGGACACGGAGGGTCTAGATAACGTGGTAATCCGTGAGTAAAAATAGAAAATATCACTTATGTCAAAAGCTAAGTCTATCTGTCTGTGTGAGCTATCAAAATTATTCAGATCATGTTCATTGTTTAATAGCAAAGTTAACAAATTTTTTGCTGTTGGTAAAAAAAAAAGGAAAATGTAAATATCTCGTCACAACTAATATAACAAGTGATTTCACTAAATTCAGCACAATTGATTACTGCAGTTTCAGGATTATTCACCTCTGTAGGACCAGTGTCTTTAGTACTTAGTAGAACCCCTCTGGCTGTTATGACCGGCTGCCCCTCTGGCTGTTATGACCTGCTGCCCCTCTGGCTATTATGACCTGCTGAAAATGTGATGCATAGCCAGACACTGGCTTCTGGCAGCACTTCGGAGGAATCTTAGCCCATTCCTCAAGGGCAGTGGCCTCCAGGTCACTAATACTGTTGAGATGTCAACAGAGATGTCCAAAAAGATAAGAGAAGATATCATTGCCTTGCATAAAAACTAGGAAAATGACATCAAAAGATACAAAGACATTGAATGTTCCTAGAGACAGAGCTGGAAGCAAATATCACAAGTTCAAAGTTCTAGAACACCAGCTACACAACCAAGACGTGGCAAAAAGAAGATTCAGTCACCGGCAGTCACCAGATTCTTGAGGTGGTCAACAACCCTCAAGTGTCTGCAGAAGACCTGCAGCAAGATCTGGTGGCAGCAAGCGCCGAGGTTTCAGTAAGGAACATACCAAATGCTGAAGGTCTCCATGTTCTATCTTCAAGACGTCACCTCTACTGACCCAAAGAGAAGTCGGCTCCAATGTGCTCAAAAACATAAATAAACCACAAAAGTCTGAAAGTCCAATTCTGTTGGGCGATGAAACAAAACTGGAACTTTTTGAGCCTATGCATCAGTAATTTTTTGAAAACAGCAGAAAGTTTGTAAATGTTTCTTTAGAAACAAACAAACACTTAGTCCTCAATTATTCAAAACCGGCATTGTTCCCACTGGTCTTGGTGAGGGACACGTGTTGGGGTCAGATGCTCCTTAGTCATTAAGAGACGTAACCTCTTCATCAATCAGAGGTGTTGGACAAGTGGGGTGCAAGTAAATGTCACAAATCCTAATTCAGTCCCTGATGGAGTAAGATTGATGGTGTAGCGAGCGACGCCGCTCGTCATGAATTTAATGAGCAGATGTCGCCATGTCCCTGTTCTGCCCACTTTGTCAGAGCTGGGTCGAAAATGGTATGAGAATGCCAAGAGTCGCAAAATTTTGGCCCAGCCTGGAGTTGCACCAAAATTTTGCGACTTTTCAAAGCTTTTTTCTACAGAATAGTGGCTCAAAAGCTTGAATAAATCAGGCCCTAAATGTGCAATGGATGTGGTTGGAGAGGTTCAATCATTTTTCTGCAACTGTATCTTCTATGTGATACCCATCTATCTATCTAGATAAGAAAAATTAAGCAGCTCAAGACTTCACAGCTTTATGTGCGAGTCCTAGAAGACCTTTACCTGGACTATTCCAGTAGAGCCAAAAAAAAAGGAAGCCAACTCTTCGAAAGTGATGGTGCAAATCGACTGGCCAACAGAGGTATGGTTGCTGTGCATGGTCATTTTTGGAGTACTGACGTTCTTTTTTGGGTTCCATCTAGAGAACGGGAAGGGAACTGGAGCAGTACTGAGCAAGTGCGACCACTGTACCGTTGACTCTGTATACGAGGAGTGGTCGCATATACTACGACTTGACTTTGGGTCAGCCGTTTTCAAGATTAATGGTGGTCTTAGCCTCCCGACCTCTACTGATCACACATAATATATATTTGTTGCTTATGGGATAAACCCTATCAATATTGTTAAATAGATTTCCTGTAGCCTTGTATGAGTTGTGGGGGTGGCCACTTCCTAGATTTTTGTAGCCACCATATTCTTGCATTTGCGTTACAAATGGTAATAACTGATCACAATCATCCCTGGGATTCCAGTTCTAAATCCTGATGTTCTCCGTGTGCCCCATAACTAAAAATTAACGATATCCAACCCTTTTATTAACAAAGTGATGCATAGACAGAATAATCAGTAACCACCTGAATTCCAAAATTTGCAGAAAAACAAACAAACAAAAAAAACACCTCCCATGGCCACTAGGTGTCATGCTAGACCACACTCATAGGTTTTTCTCAAAAAAAAAAAAAATATATATTTTTTTTTTGCAAAAGGAGTCAAATCTACAGGTTTCATAAAGCAAATAATGTTTGGGAGGATTTTAAGAAACAATAGAAATACGGCATCATATGACAGGATCTATGAAGCATTATAGGGCACAATAGGGAACCATTATATTAAGCCATAAATTTAGAATAAAGGCGACGACTATACAATAAAACGTAATGAGAACCCAAAGTGTATGTAAGTAGCATCAACGTGAGATAATAGAGCTGTCAGTCGAAGCCGTTTAGCCTGTTGTATGATATTTGAGGTTTTTATTTTTTATGGGATTTTTACTATTTGCAAAGAATAAAAAAATTACAGATTTCTCCCTACGGGAAGTAAAAAAAAAGCTTCAGGCGTATCCCTTTAACATGCAATAATCTGCGTCTGTCCTGCAGGCTCAGGTCTGACCTTGGTCTCTATTTTGGATAAATCAGAGCAGATTGATCCCTCCAGGTGACACAGAGATGCCACATGTCACCGCGTCATCCAGTCTGCGAGCCCCATGATGTTGAAATGGTTATTAACTGTAATAACGCGACTTGTTAGTGCACCGGTGACAGGTGACAACTATGTCCCGCACCGGCACAGGCAGACGTGGAAAGGTAGGGGGGTAGATGAAAGTGGGAGGACATATAACAACGAAATGACTCAAGGAGAGAAAAGTTACAAAAGAGTGCAACATACCTATGTGGTTACTGCAAAGTTTACTGTCATTACGACCTTTACCATAAAGGAGAAATGAAAAACGTTCCTGCCGGACGGTAATTTATCATATAAATAATAATCTGCTTCATAGAGATGAACAAATCGATCCGCAAAAAACTGAAATTCAAAATAAATTTGCCCAAAATTTGGGCAAAATTTTTGGAATTCAATTTCCTCTAATCTAGCAACATGTGTCACGCAAGGTGAGAGAAAGACTAAGTGCAACACGAAGGAAAGAGGGGGAGGAAACCCAAACACTTGGGAAAGGGGGAGTGGAGACCCCTAGGCAGATCTAATATCACCCTGCCTTCCCTATCGTCCCTATATAGGTTCTGCACCTATCGCCGAGCAGGAACCTAATTCCTGAATGTCCCTAGAGCTAGGCCCTGGGTAAGGGGGTATGGAGGGGACGGGGTGAGCACTAGTCAAGCTCCACTACAACCTAAAGACAACAAGGTAGACAAACAAAGGGGATACGCTTAGCTTGATCAGACACCAGAGAGATCACGCCAACTATCCTCCAAGGGAAGTCCAAGAAGAAACTAGCCAACTGCTAGTGCTCCAAGCCAACACAGAGGTATATAGAACTATCAACGGCGCCTCTCTGGAGAAACTGAGACTATTTAACTACCCAGCAAAGGCGTGTCAATCAGCAGCAGAAGGTGAAGGTCGCTGCGGGGTCCTAAAGGAAGAAGAATATAACTACTACAGAGATGAAGAAATCAAGAAGGCGTCTGCAATGCCAAGCACAGTGACCTTCTACAGCCGGATCCAGAGCGACTGTCTGTCACACCTGACACACCCGTGACAACATGGTGGTCAATCGACAGTAATTTTGCTGTATTGTTTTGAGTGCCAAAAAGGAGATAAAATAATAAAATACATTGTATTCACCTGTCCTAAGCCCTCATCTTTTTTACGCTCCTCAATTTTTTTTTTGGGGGGCTCCCTTTTAGCGTGATTATTCTTTTGCGGTTGATAAAGGCGTCGCAGAAAGCAAAAGTGCTGGAAGAACCGAAGAGGAACTACAGCAGCAGTGGCAATCAGAAGAGATATGGTCCCAGGACAGGCGAGTATAATGTATTTTATTATTACAATCCTTTCACTCCCTTACGTTTTGTTTTTATGCTTTGGGGTCTTTTCATTTTTCGATTGGAACCGAAATCGAATCTACTGGCCGAATAGAGAAAATCTGCCTGAATTAAAAATTCCAGGAGATTTCTTCATCTCTACTATTTCACCTACAGTGAAGCAGATAGGAGGTTTAGCCATCGTTTATGGCACATTTGTGCGCCGAATCTACCGATGTGAAATATGGTAATTTTTTTTAAAGACCTAATAAATTTGTCATGTTTTCCTGAATTGGCTCCAGAAAAGCAAATCTACGCTGGCTATAAGCAGGTTCTGGCGTAAATTACTATGATTGTGTGGATCCACCTTGCAACCAAGCACCACTCTCTTAATAAAAAGTAGCACATTTTTGTGCAAAACAGGCACCAAAAATATATTTTTTTCTGCCATGGTTTTGGCACACATCTCTTAATAAATCTCCCCCATAGTGATGTCATAAAACATCCCATATTGCATTTTTAATATTAATTCAATTTCCCACTTTAGATATATTTAGGTGCATGAGTAGAAATTTCTGGGCCCCATGGCAAACACTGGAATGTCCCCCAAGGATCTAATAGACAGTTATAATGTGTTGTAATATAAGAAAAAAATATATATTAGAAAGGTTTTTTTTATGTTTCTGTGCTTTCACATTGCATTCTGTGTCTCAAAATGGGGTCCAGACATATGCTGTGACAGGGGCCATAGACCGCAATGGTGCACTTTTTTCAGGAGTGTACGCCCACAGGAGGCGGACACTCAGACGCAGCAGCCTACGTCCGAACGTGCGCTTTGCCGTCATCATTGCGGTCTATGGCCCCTGTCACAACATACGTCCGGACCCCGTTTTGAAGGGTATTTTAGGCCGTGTGCCCCGACGGGGACACAGAACGCAATGTGAAAGCACCCTTAGCTATAAATCATTTTTGTAATTGGGTTTCATTATCAATTTTGCATCATTTGCCTTCCATAATCTTTGTGCTGCATTTTACATTGCTGGCTGCAGATTGAGTTAACAGAGAATCGATCAGTGAGCTTATTCTGATGGTCCAATGCAGGGGTTTCTACTTCTTTTCTCTCTCTATTGTTTAGGCTTTTTCAGCTGATTTATGACCACAGACCACATCAAAGTTGATTGTGCCGAAAAATTAAGAGCCTGCAAAAGCTAGTTGATGCTTGAGTTAACCAAGAATCCATCATTAAGCTTATTCTGATGGTCCAACGAAGAGTTTCTAACTCTTTTCTCTATCTATTTTGGGCTCCTCTCAGCTGGATTATGACCACAGACCACATCAAAGTTGAATGTTCAGGGAAATTGTCACGGGTGTGTCAGAGGTGACAGACAGTCGCCCTGCAGTAGGTTGCAGGAGATCTCTACGTTTGGCATTACTGACATCATCTTAGAGGCTGGCTGTCTCTAGGACCCAGCGGCTACCTCCCTCTGGCTAATTAGCTCCCTGGTCTGAGTGTATTAATACCTGGAGTATCTGAGAGGGAGGTGTCGGCGATATTCATTACTACTTGTGAGGCTTTAGCAAGAGAAGTACTTTGTCCTCTCTGGAGCTTGAGGCCGTGTGCGCATTTGTTTGGAGTCGTCTAAAGCTAAGCATTTCTCCCCTGTTTGTCTACCCTTGTTGTCTCTAGAGTTTAGTGGAGATCGACCAGTGATCATCTCCTCCCATCCCTAGCCGTAGCCATACACAAGGGAAAGTCAGGGCAAGGCACGCGTGTGGCGATTGGTGAAGAGCCAATATAGGGACGGCAGTTGAGACAGGGTGACACTAGATCAGACTAGGAGGTCTCCACTTCTCCCTTTCCCTAGTGTCTGGGCTCCCTTTCCCTCTTCCCTCTGTGTTGCACTAAGTCTTTCCCACACCTTGCGTGACAGAAATAAAGAGTCTATAAAAGCCAAACGGTGCAAGCTTTTTAACGAAGCTGAATTGCAAAAATTATTTTTAGCTCAAAATACTTGTATATTAAATAAAAAAAATAATAAAAAAAATGTTGCCAGCACTATTTCATACCCCCAAAAATTGTACTTATTTTTTTCACATTTTTATCCCCCTATATGTAATCACTTTTATAATACTCTTCCACACCATCGTACATACTATTGATTAGAAAAAGGTTTACTTATTGCTTTTATCGTGTTTGTAGCCACTGAAGTTCTAGCCCCTTTTATGCATAAAAAGTGTTTAAGCTGCAGATGAATGATCGGGAGTTAAAAAAAAAAAAAACATCTGTCGTAGAGAAAAATTAAAATTCATAAAGACATCCCCAGAGAAAGGACATATCGCCCTCACATTGAACATATGGGATTAATTATAACTGGTGAAGTGAGAGAGAGCTGAAACTTCAACTTTCATTGAAGTAGGGACCTACTGCAGTGACCATGTTATTACAGCAGAGATCTGCTCTGGGAACCGGCCACTAAGACTGGGATTAGTTTACTCAGAGGTAGAAAAGTACACTTCTGAGGCAAAAAAATTCTCTGTTCAAAGGGCTTGTCTGAGACACTTTGGAGCTAGTGATCAGTGATGAATATTGGTGTTTGCATCAATCCTATATTTAAGGGAGATATATTTTCGGCATTATAGTGAAGGGACAAACATAACGCATTCACTCACATCACCATAAGGCCATTTTAACACATCCAACCTAATATTGCTCAGATGGATGATGCTATCCATGCCATGTTTCATCTCTAAAGAAAGGTAAAATTGCAATAGGAAACATGACGAATTGACTAGAGTTAAAGGAACCTGAAGTGTAAAGTGCTGAACTTCGAACACGGATCTTTACCTTTATGCACACTGGACATTTATTCTCTTGATCTTTCAATAATGAACGAATGAATCATAGAATCATAGAATCATAGAATGGTAGAGTTGGAAGGGACCTCCTGGGTCATCTGGTCCAACCCCCTGCTCAAAGCAGGATTCACTAGATCATCTCAGACAGATGTCTGTCCAGCCTCTGTTTGAAGACGTCCATTGAAGGGGAACTCACCACCTCTCGTGGCAGCCTGTTCCACTCATTAATCACCCTAACTGTCAAAAAGTTTTTTCTAATATCTAATCTGTGTCTCCTCCCATTTAGTTTCATCCCATTGCTTCTAGTCTTTCCTTGTGCAAATGAGAATAAAGATGATCCTTCTACAATGTGACAGCCCTTGACATATTTGTAGACAGCTATTAAGTCTCCTCTCAGTCTTCTTTTTTGCAAGCTAAACATTCCCAAATCCTGCAACCGTTCCTCATAGGACATGGTTTGCAGACCAGTCACCATTCTGGTCGCTCTTCTCTGAACTTGCTCCAGTTTGTCTATGTCTTTTTTAAAATGTGGTGCCCAAAACTGTACACAGTATTCCAGATGAGGTCTGACCAAAGAGGAGTAAAGACCGATAATGACTTCACGTGATCTAGACTGTATGCTTCTGTTAATACATCCCAGAATTGTATTTGCCTTTTTTGCTGCTGCATCACACTGTTGACTCATGTTCAGTCTATGATCTATTAGTATACCTAAGTCTTTTTCACATGTACTGTTGCTTAGCTCTATTCCTCCCATTCTGTATATGCTTTTTTCATTTTTATTGCCCAGATGTAGTACTTTGCATTTTTCCCTGTTAAAAACCATTCTGTTGGTTGCTGCCCACTGCTCCAGTTTATTTAGGTCTTTTTGAATCCTCTCTCTCTCTTCTCTAGTATTAGCTATCCCTCCTAGCTTTGTGTCATCAGCAAATTTAATCAGTTTACCCTCAATTCCTTCATCTAAATCATTGATAAAGATGTTGAACAATACAGGTCCCAGGACGGAGCCCTGTGGTACCCCACTTGAGACATTCATCCAGCTGGATGTGAAGCCATTTACAACCACCCTTTGAGTCCGATCACTAAGCCAGTTATGAATCCACCTAACAGTTGCCTGGTCCATTGCATACTTGGTCATTTTTTCAATAAGGATGATGTGAGATACTTTGTCAAATGCTTTGCTGAAGTCAAGATATACTATATCTACAGCATTTCCCTGATCCACCCAGTCAGTGATTCTGTCATAGAAGGAAATTAAGTTAGTCTGACATGACTTGTTAGTTACAAACCCATGCTGACTCTGGTTAATCACTTCATTCTTATCCATGTACTTACATACATGTTGTTTAATAATTTGTTCAAAGATCTTTCCTGGTATAGAAGTCAGACTCACCGGCCTATAGTTCCCTGGGTCCACCTTCTTCCCCTTTTTGAAGATAGGAACAACATTTGCTCTTCTCCAGTCTTCTGGGACTTCTCCTGTTCTCCAAGAATTTTCAAAGATTATGGAGAGTGGTTCTAAAATTCTTCTACAATCTCCTTCAGTACTCTGTGGTGTAATTCATCTGGACCTGGAGACTTGAACTCATTTATGTTAGCTAAATATTCCCTCACAATCTTTCTGTTTACTGATAACTTGGATTCCTCTATTCCTTTAAAAGGACAGTGAAGATCAGTTGATGTTACATTTTCTTTCTGAGAGAAAACAGATGCAAAATAGGAATTAAAAAGTTCGGCCTTCTCAACATCCTCTCTTACCATTTCTCCATTTTCATCCTGTAAAAATCCTATAGCATCTTTGACTTTTCTTTTACTTTTGACATACCCCCAAAATCCTTTTTTATTGCTTTTGACATCTCTTGCAAGCCTTAATTCATTGTCAGCTTTAGCTAACCTGATACGTGCCCTGCAGGATCTGCAGACTGCATTATAATCTTCTTTAGATATGCCTCCCTCTTTCCATTTAATAAACATTTCTTTCTTTCTTTTTAGCATGTGTTTAAGTTCTGTGTTCATCCATCCTGGTTTCCTTAAATGCTTCCCATTCTTCCTACTTTTCGGGATTGTTAACGATTGTGCTTTGAGAATCTCATTTTTAAAAATTTCCCATCCTTCCTGGACATTTTTGTCCTTAAGGACATCCAGCCATTGGATCCCTCCTATTCTCTTTCTGAGTCTCTTAAAATCTGCCTTTCTAAAATCTAACCTTGAAGTTTGAGTCTTCACATGTCTTCCTCCTCTAGTTATCCAAAATTCTATAATAGCATGATCGCTGCCTCCTAGGGTCCCAGCCACCTTTACCTCCTCAACCATTTCCTCCCTGTTTATAAGAATTAGATCCAAAGTAGCAGATCCCCTTGTTTTCTCCCCTACCTTTTGGAAGATAAAGTTGTCAGCAAGAGAGGATAAGAATTTGCTTGACCTGTTAGTTTTACTTGAGAGAGATTCCCAACAAATGTCTGGATAGTTGAAATCTCCCATGACCACTACGTCATATTTTTTGGAGAACTTGGTCATTTGATACATAAAGAGTTCATCCATATCTTCAGCTTGCCCAGGTGGCCTGTAGTAAATGCCTACAATGGTGTCCTTTCCGTTGTTCTCTCCTTGTATTCTTACCCAAACAGTTTCCACAGAACTCCCAGTCTCTGAAGCTTCAATCTCTGTGCAGATATACGCTTTTCTAACATACAATGCAACACCTCCTCCTCGTTTATCAAGTCTGTTTCTTGCAAATAAGTTGTATCCTTTTAGCCTTTTATTCCAATCATGTGTATCGTCCCACCAAGTTTCAGTGATTCCAATGACATCATATTTCTTTTCCTGCGTTAGTACTTCCAATTCTCCTTGTTTGTTGCCCATGCTTTGTGCATTTGTATAAAAACATTTTAGTTTGTGATTGGTTTCTCTTCCTCCCATATTTTTATTATTTAGATTTTTTTGTCTTTGTTCTTCCTTTCCACTTCCAGTAGCAGAGATCTCAATAGTATTTGTCAGCTGTATGGCTTTTTCTGGCCTTTTGCTTCCCTTCCCACATTGTTCTAGTTTAAAGCTCTCCTGATGAGTGTAGCAAGGCGACTTCCAAATACATGTTTTCCAGTCTTCGTAAGGTGCACCCCATCTCTAGCAAGTAGTCCATCGTATAGGTAATTCATTCCGTGATCCAGAAATCCAAATCCTTGTTGACGGCACCATCGACGTAGCCAGTTGTTCACCTGTAGAATCTTATTCCACCTCATTGTTCCATGGCCATCCACTGGGAGGATGGATGAGAAGACCACCTGCGCTCCCAATTCTTTCACTTTCTTGCCTAAGTCTTCAAAGTCACTGCAGATGGTTTCCAGGTCCTTTCTTGCGGTGTCATTTGTCCCCACATGTATTAGCAGGAATGGGTAGTGATCTGTAGGTCTGAAGAGTCTTGATATCCTGTCAGACACATCTTTAATTTTTGCTCCTGGAAGACAGCACATTTCTCTTGAGGTTATGTCTGGTCTGCAGATAGCGGCCTCTGTTCCTCTTAACAGGGAATCCCCCATGACCACCACTCTCCGTTTTTTCTTCACAACATTCTTCTTTCTCCATCCAGGAGGATTCTGAGGGCTTACAAGGTTATTCATTGCTGGCAAAGTCTTATCTTGCTGTATTTCTTCATGGTTCTCCTGCGTGAGAGCCTGGTACTGGTTCCTGAGCAGTATGGGTGCTGACTGCCTCTCGATCCTCCTGCTTCTGTGGGTCACATGCTTCCATTCCTCTGTTTCGTCAGGTGCAGAGAGAATTTCTTCTCTTTCTGAATCATGAAGAGATAATTCTGCTCTGTCTAAGAACTCTTCACCTTCCTTAATGATTTTCAAGGTAGTTAACCTCTCTTCTAGATTTCGCAACTTTTCCTCCAACAGGGACACAAGCTTGCATTTCTGGCATGTGAAGTCTGGCTTTTCCACTGGCAAGTCTGTGAACATGTAGCAGGATATGCAGCTCACCAAATGGCTCCTGGACTCTTCCATGTTCTTACTGTTAATGTTCTGAAAACAGTGAAAAAAGCTTAAAAAAAAGCTTCAAAATGCGCGCGCCGGCAGGCGCGCGGTTTACCGATGTCCTCTTTTCAGCTCCAACAGCCAAAATCCAGTGTTCTTTGAGCTCGCGGAGACTCTTCACTTACCCCAAAATGCAGTGGGAATATGCAAATTATCTCCTCAGGACTCCTCCCCTGGTCCATGAATGGTTCATGTTCATTTTAAGGCTTTGAAATGAAGAAAAGAAGAAAAATAAGAAAAGATGAGATGAAAAGTAAAGAAAGAGAATAGAAGGACGGGGTAGTTATATGAATATTATGGCGCAAAGTTGGACCTTTTGGACAACTTGATACGTTTTATCCTCAAAATTCTATACAATTAGTAGATCATCACTGTTCATTGTTAAAGATTGTACAAATCCTTCTTTATTTACATTTATAAAAGAGTGGAAAATATTTGTGACCCGAGTCATTTCGGTATTTTTGCATTTTTCATTCAAGTAGGGTGAGGACCAATCTGCTACCGCAAAGAACCAGAACTAGAGTTTTTCCCCTGTTGTACGTATCCATTGCAATAAGAGAATTAAGACTTTCATGGTTAAATGTTGTGGCAACAATGTACATTTTTTTGTTTTTTGTTTCTATAGATTTGAAAAATTTTATGGAGCCTTTCCCCAAAAAAAAGGGTAAAAAAATGATCAAAAAAGAGCAAATGCTTGAAAATAAGAAAAGAAACATGCAATAAATATTATTCATCTAATAGATCCCCCACGATGGGGAGAATTTACTACCTAGCTATTCATGATTTCTTGGTTTTGGAAATGTTTCCATGCAATTATTCCATGATGTTGCCATTCTGTAATTCCAAATTCCGAAAAAAAAAATACACAATCCCCAATTTTCTGATGGATTTCCCATGTAGATCAATAATGGATTATAATCAGACAAATTGTGGAATCCTATGCTCTAAAAGCCATGCTAAAGACATCTGAGGATGAAATTGGAGATCAAGACGTGTGTCTGTGTAAAAGTGCATTAGCGCAGCAACCTGATGAATAGTAATCGCTATGCCTAATGGCGTGGTAAAAAGGAAGGATTTCTTTTTCTTGCTTCATTTTTTTTTCTCTGATGATCACTAGAAGACCTTATGGAGGAAGGCTACATACAAAGCTAAGTTACTCCATCTACAACTATATTATATAGATCATCTCCCATAAATGTGTCCTTCCTTACCTTTCCACCTGGTCCCCGATAGGCAGAGATTAATGGCACAATATGGTCAGCACTGGAAAAAAAAAAGGAAAAAGTTGTTAGGCGTTGTTTATGCTATATGTGCCTACGTAACAATGTATCAGTCTTTTTCCAAGTTAGAAGTTAGTTTTTCCAGTCACTTCCTCTATCGGTGATGTCACAAATACGGATACCTGCCAGGAGACATGAGCGATTGGCCAATATTATGCACTTGTCCCATTCAGTAGGATAGGACAGGTGCAAAATACCTGCTGATTGCGTATGCATCAAAGCATGCATATGTAGATGTGACGTCACTGGACCCATTAACCTACTGATACGGTAGTCAGCTTAGCCGGTATAACCCTTTAAAGGTTTCAAAAAATGATGTTAATTAGTGCATAACCTCCCCTAAATCTTTCTCCCTTAGTTAGTATACAGACTACGCCGAACATAAACTTTCTTTCTTCATTTCTATCTGCCCTTTGGGCACCCAACTACACATAGCTGAATGGAGGGACCTAAAACTAAGTTTCCCAGAAACACTTGCTTCTCAGTGCCCCCTCTCCTGTTTGATTCTGACTGGTACCACCTCTGTGAGATATCATCAAGCTAATCTAAGTGTAGAATTCACCTTATGCTTCTGTGAACGCTCTGCTTCTGTGCAATACCCTGCCTGACCAAGTCTATCTTCTGCCATCTGCATCGGTATTGGATCCAGTTAGATAAACACGTAGGTGGGCTGCGCTGCTGAAGTGAATCAATTCTTCAGAGATGATGAGGATGAAGTAAAAAAACCAACCAAACATTTGGTTTACTTGAAAAAGACACCGGTACGGCCAGGGGCGGAACTACCGCCCGTGCAGCCGGTTCATTGAACGGGGGCCCCGAGGGAGAGGGGGCCCCTCCAGCCTCCAGCAGGGCCGCCATCAGGGCATGACTGCCCTGACTCCAGTATGGGGCCCGGCCGGTAGGGGCCCCCTCGGGGGCCCCCCTCTTGTGCGTCTCTCTCCTCCTGGGGCCCCCGGCCCCATGCTATGCGCCGGGTCCGGGACATTTCAGCGCTGCGCTGCTGCGGCAGCACCTTCATGATTCCCCTGACTTCCGGTCATGTGACGGTGCCGTCACATGGCCGGAAGTCAGGAGAACCTGCTGTCAGCGATTTGGACGAGCGCCAGGATTCTGCAGGGATCGCATGGGGGTAAGTATAACAAGTTTTATTTTTTTTAAAATACAATTAACTAGGAGTGGAGAGATGGGAGATGAACATGTGTGTGTGTGTGTGTGTGTGTGTGTATGTGTGTGTGTGGGGGGGGAGATGGGAGATGCACATGTGTGTGGGGGGGGGAGATGGGAGATGCACATGTGTGTGGGGGGGAGATGGGAGATGCACATGTGTGTGTGGGAGGAGATGGGAGATGCACATGTGTGTGTGGGGGAGATGGGAGATGCACATGTGTGTGTGGGGGGAGATGGGAGATGCACATGTGTGGGGGGGGAGATGGGAGATGCACATGTGTGGGGGGGGATGGGAGATGCACATGTGTGGGGGGGGAGATGGGAGATGCACATGTGTGGGGGGGAGATGGGAGATGCACATGTGTGGTGGGGGGAGATGGGAGATGCACATGTGTGTGGGGGGGGTGGGAGATGCACATGTGGTGGGGGGGAGATGGGAGATGCACATGTGTGGGGGGGGAGATGGGAGATGCACATGTGGGGGGGGTGAGAGAGGTGCACATGTGGTGGAGGGGGATGAGAGAGGTGCACATGTGGTGGAGGGGGATGAGAGAGGGGCACATGTGGGGGAGGGGGATGAGAGAGGGGCACATGTGGGGGAGGGGGACGAGAGGGGCACATGTGGGGGAGGGGGATGAGAGAGGGGCACATGTGGGGGAGGGGATGAGAGAGGGGCACATGTGGGGGAGGGGGTGAGAGATGTGCACATGGGGGGGATGAGAGCTGCACATGGGGGGGTTTGAGAGCTGCACATGGGGGAATTGGGAGTAGGGGGATAATGAGCTGCACATAACGAATGTGGGGTGGGGGAGAGTAAATGATAAATGATGATGGGGTGGGGAGAGCACGGACATGATATAATGAATTGGGGCAGGGGGTGCATGTAAATATTGAATGCGGGGAGCAGGAAGTATAGAGTAGGGGGCGTTGCGGATGCAGGAGTGTGACTGGTAACAAATTGGCGGAAAGAGTAGAGGTTCTAATTAAATTATATATTAAGTGCCTATTTACAGTTAATGGGGGCACAGTGGTGGATTACAATTTATATTTGGAATGGTAGGTTGCATAATAACTAACCATATATTGATGGTGGATGCACGTCTGTATTCAGCTGCGTAATGTAGAAGTTGGGGAATGTGCTCTAGATAACTGTGTTATTTTATGCAGAGACGAGTCCTGGCTGGAAGACGTGATGGCGGTCTGTGCTGGATGAAGGAGAAAAGCGAAGATGAAGGACTTCACCTAGAGACGTCACCGGTGAGTCAGTCTATTACATATACACTGTGTATAATGTCACTGGTGATCACTGTATTACCTGTACACTGACACTATATACAGAGCTCCTGTGTATAATTTCACTGGTGATCACTGTATTACCTGTACACTGACACTATATACAGAGCTCCTGTGTATAATGTCACTGGTGATCCCTGTATTACCTGTACACTATATACAGAGCTCCTGTGTATAATGTCACTGGTGATCACTGTATTACCTGTACACTGACACTATATACAGAGCTCCTGTGTATAATTTCACTGGTGATCACTAGATTACCTGGACACTTACGTTATACATACCATGTATAGAGCTCCCGTGTATAATGACACTTATGGTAATATTAGTAATGTGGTGGTAATATTAGTAATGTAGTGGTAATATGTGGTCTGGCCATGGTGTGGCAGTTTTTCTCCCTTCTGTGTGGTATTATTCGGTCACTATGTTGTGGTAATATGTGGTCTGGTCATGGTGTGGCGGTATTCCCTGTATGTGGTATTATTGGTCATTTAAAAAAAAATGTATATGACACATTCCCTTAAAGAAAACTAAATAAAAATATATCTAAAAAGAGTATTGGATATTTTAAGAAAATTTTAATAGGTTAGAGTAGGGCCCGCCCAGAAGAGTCTACCTTATCGTGGTGGCGGCTTTAAAAATCTTTTGGCCAAAACAAAAGCTGATGGCTATGTATGTGGCGCCGTCACATGACCGAACGTCAGGAGAACCTGGTGGCAGCGATGTGGACGAGCGCCAGGATTCTGCAGGGATTGCATGGGGGTAAGTATAACAAGTTTTATTTTTTTTAAATACAATTAATTAACTAGGAGTGGGGGGAATCAGAGATGCACATGGTGGGGGTGAGAGATGCACATGGGGGGGTGAGAGATGCACATGGGGGGGATGAGAGATGCACATGGGGGGGATGAGAGATGCACATGGGGGGGATGAGAGATGCACATGGGGGGGATGAGAGATGCACATGGGGGGGATGAGAGATGCACATGGGGGGGATGAGAGATGCACATGGGGGAGATGAGAGATGCACATGGGGGGGATGGGAGATGCACATGGGGGGGATGGGAGATGCACATGGGGGGGATGAGAGATGCACATGGGTGGGATGAGAGCTGCACATGGGTGGGATGAGAGCTGCACATGGGGGGGTGAGAGATGCACATGGGGGGTTATGTTTACATAACTTTGTTGCCTTATGAAGGGCAGGGGGGCCCCCCCAAAATTTCTTGCACAGGGGCCCACTACAGTCTGTGTCCGCCCCTGGGTACGGCGTTGAAACGCGTTGTTAATAAAAAGCCTTTTTCATCATCATCATCTCTGAAGAATTGATTCACTTCAGCAGCGCAGCCCACCTACGTGTTTATCCAACTGGATCCAATATCTCCTGGAGGATTCATCTTCCAGCCACGGGGCAGCAGCAGCTGGTTTTCTTCATGCCTTCATAAGAGTTGTGCCTGTCACAACTCCATCAGGTGAGTGTAACCAGCACTCTCCTACTCTCCCCCCATAGGGTATCACCCTATTGTGTGCTCTGTTTCCCGCATTTAGATCTACATATATCTGCATCAGTATAGCAGCCTATGTGATTTTATATCAATAGCTGGTTGTAGCAGAGCTCAACTCTCCTGCACTCCTCAACAACAGCAGTGCAGAGTTATGTTTGTTTACTGCTGCTGACAAATCATTAATGTTAAACTATAAATATCGCTGTATTGATGCATGTGGCAAAAGGTAATCCTCTATCATATGCATTAATAGAGCGGCATTTTGAATTTCACATCTCAGCTGCAGGCTACAAACTCAGCTCAACTGATCTCATGCCCTGTATATAGAGCCATCCTGTAGACTATCCTCTCAGTCCCTCTATAAAGTCCATCCTGCAGTATATCTTTCCTCTGAGCCCTCTGTATATAGCCCATCCCACAGGAGATCTCTCCTTCCTCTCACCTCTATATAAAGTCAATCCGGAAATAGTTCTCTCCTTTTTCTGCCCTGTATATACAACCCCATCCTGCAGTATATTGCTGATCTTTCCTTTCTGTTTTTTTGTGTGTGTGTATATATATATATATATATATATATATATATATAAATAAAAACATATTTATATATAATGTTTTTTTGTATATATATATATATATATATATATATATATATATATACAGTACAGACGAAAAGTTTGGACACACCTTCTCATTTAAAGATTTTTCTGTATTTTCATGACTATGAAAATTGTACATTCACACTGAAGGCATCAAAACTATGAATTAACACATGTGGAATTATATACTTAACAAAAAAGTGTGAAACAACTGAAAATATGTCTTATATTCTAGGTTCTTCAAAGTAGCCACCTTTTGCTTTGATGACTGCTTTGCACACTCTTGGCATTTTCTTGATGAGCTTCAAGAGGTAGTCACCAGAAATGGTCTTCACTTCATAGGTGTGCCCTGTCAGGTTTAATAAGTGGGATTTAATTTAGGAGTCCAATGGGCTGTGCTAATCAGAGATCAACATCTCACCCTGTATAACTGTGTATATAGACATAGGAGTCTGGTGGGTGGACCTACTTGGTTATTGATAGTTTTCTTTAATTTAATTACAACTTTCTCAATTCCTGAACTGGATTCTTAAGTTCAGAGTGAGGAAAGGTTTAATTAAATAAAACCCTATCAATAACTGCATAGAACCGCCTACTGGACCCCTTAACCCAAAATGAACAAAGTTTTAAATTGATAAAGTACCAGTCATCGGCGACTCTGATGGGCGGTGTAGTTACAGATGTCACCGTTGTTCAGAGGCGGTGGGTCTCGCGGGAGCCGGCGGCTCTGATTCAGTACTGCAATCTTGGGTCACTCCCATTCATGTCTCACGAGCGGTGACGTTACTGACGTCATCGCTCGTGAGACATGACCGGGAGTGACCTATGAAGTGTTTATCTCAACACGACTCTCCATAGGTTGCAGTGCTGAATCGCTGGACATCGTGGGAACCCTATGGATTACATTGGAGCTCCGGGGATTTTTCTTAAATAATAAATTGGTGAATGAGGGACTGTTTCTTGTTTTTATTTATTTACCTCTCTCTTTTTAGGTCTTTCAGGTTCCCATTTTTGGACTACTTTGAATTCATGGTGTACTACGTTGGATCTTCATGTTTTTTTTTTTATAATAAATTGGTGAACGAGGTATAGTGGAGTGTTTTTTAAAATAAACTATTTTTTCTGTGTGTGTTTTTATTTTTGATTACTGGGTTAGTAATGGGGGTGTCTGATAGGCTCCTCTCCATTACTAACCCCTGGGCGTGATGCTAGCTGACATCAACACCATAAACCATTAACCCGACTGTCACTGAACCAGGGCAATTGGGAAGAATCAGGCAAATTGCCATCTAATGGATGTGCCAATTCTGGGGTGGCTGCGAGCTGGTATTTTTAGGCTGGGAAAGGCCAGATAACCATGGACATTCCCAGCCTATTAATATCAGCTCACAGCTTCCAGCTTTGCTGGTTTATCAAAAATGAGGGGGACTCCACATCATTTTTTTTAGGGTCCCCCCATTTTTTTTTTTTACAACCAGCAAACGCAAAGCAGACAGCTGTGAGCTGATAATAGGCTGGAAAGGTCCATGGTTATCTTACCCTTCCCAGCCTGATAATATAAGCCAGCAGTTGTCTACTTTCCCTTTCCCTGGTTATTAAAAATAGGGGGGACCCCATGTCATTTTTTAAAATTATTTATTTAATATGTTTTATAAGGCTAAACACCTTTTAGTCCCACATAAAAAGCACTAAAGGGTGCTAGTTTACTATATGTAGGAGGCTTGTGATATTAAATTTCTAGATGACATCTAATCTATTCTATCTATTCTATTCTGATGGTTCTGGTTGTGATTTTTTACTGCACTTGGTTGATAAAATGTAGGGTTTCCTTTGAGATGTGTGGACAAAAATCGGACAGTACACGCATAGTCCGTGTGCCATCCAATTTTTTTCTCGCACCCACTGGCAAGTGTGATCTGATTCTCACATCCACTCACAGTATGCTGCGATTTTTTTTCCTCAGTCCGATTAGAGCTGAGGAAAAACGCGCAGATGAGCACTAACTCATTTACTAACATTGGTCAGAATGCAATGTGATGTTTTCTCGCTTTGCACTCATCCGAGTTATATGCTCGTGTGAGTGAGCCCTAAAAGTCAATATCGACTCTTTAATGAGCCTTGCCATATGACTTAGGATAAAAGTCAAACCAGAATCTCAATTTGCAGACGTGTGTTTCAGGGTGTTGCCCCTCATCAGTGCAAAGCAGGAGATCTGATTTGACTAGGTGAGAGGCTCTGGACTAGGGTCTAAGTGGTAACGTTTCTCCTTGTGGAAAGTGACATGCTAGTGAAGGATGCTTATAAGATCTCATGTTTTGCCCTGAGGAGGGGCAACACCTCGAAACACGTGTCTGCAAATTGAGATTCTGGTTTGGCTTTTATCATATGGCAAGTCTCATTAAAGAATCAATATTGGACTTTTACGGTTGCCACTTCCAATAGGTGGCACTAGAGTTCTAGTCCTCTTCCTCTCTGAAGAGGCAATTTACATATTTAATTTCCCAAAGGAACATTGCATGACTTATAAAAGCCTCCATACACTGGTATGTCACTCTCCACAAGGACAAACATTACCCCTTAGACTGCAAGAATTTATAAGCGGTGTTAGAAAACAAAGCAAACGATTAGACAGATTGGAAAAAGAGAGAAAGTGGATCTGATTACAAAATTTCCAGCACAGGCTGGACTGTTTGGAGAGTCATGGGAGCAAGTCGTAGAAGCCTAAAAATTTTGATGGGAGTGCTTCTTTAACTTGTCATAGCTGGCAGGTCAAAGTTTTGAAAATTTAAAGTGTTTTTCCTTTCCCCAAAAAAAGAAGTTATACCCTAATTATAGGGGACAACTTTCTGATTGCTGGGGTCTGAACTCTGAGAACCCCATCAATCTTGAAATTGGGGATTTGGAACCATGAGAACACTGAAAGGGATGGAATGCCCGGGCTCAGCTCCGTGCTTTGTCTCGGGGACTGCTGGAAAAACAGTACAGTTCTTGGCATTCCCATAGACAATGTACGGAGTAGAAGTCAAGCATGTGCAACTCCATTCCTTTCAGGATGGGGCTGCTGAGCAGTTTTTGATATTTCAGAACCCCATTCCCTGGATCTCCAAAGGTCCCAGCAGTCAGACTCTCATCAATTAGCAAAATATTCCCTATCCAATAGATAGGGGATAACAATTTTTTGAGGGAAAAACCCTTTATAGAAATTTTAATAATTTATCCCTAAATTTGAAGCATTATTTTTAATCTGATATTCCCTTTTTTTCTGTCGGTCTCCTCTGTCTCTAAAACTGCGGCTAGTATTGAAAATGCATAATTTGTAACATGGCACGTACCTAATATATTTGTGATACCAAGGCAGCCTTGATGAAAAATAGAAGCCTGTGCAGAACCAATGGCCACAGAAAAAGACAAAAACTATCAGACAACAGGATACTTTTTTGTCAAAATTGTATCTCACCCTAAGGTGTGAAATGATTCGTTTTCTTAACAGTTGTCAAATTTCTATCTAGGATGTCATTCATCAGCATTGTCTATACCAGATAAGCTGATTAATATTTCTAGAGATTAGAGATGAGCAAAATCGATTCAACAAGAGTCGAATTCATGACAAATTTTTAGAAATTTGCCTTACTTGACCAATTTGAACAATATGAAATTTGCTTCTCATAAATGAAATGCCAACCTCCATTTTTTCACAATGCCGAAGATTGCACCAGCTAGTGAAGGATACCATAAAATCAAGCAACAGTGGAGGGTTTATCCATAATGCCTTGCAGTTATCACATCACATGATATTGCACAGCCAATCCGGAGAGACTATCATAGCCTGTATAAAAGCAGAGGCAGGGAATGCAGCATCCATTTTGGGATGAATCTGGATAGCAAAAGAAAGTCACTGCTCACCACTCACTCATAAACAGGGAGAGAAAGCCATAAAACATGGACTTGTGGCGCCCCTGCGGGTTCAGTCGCAGCAGAGGTACTGCATCTCACCCAGAGGTGTGGTATCCCACTCTCAGGTAAGGATGGAGTACTGCCCGGGACCCAAACACCTGAATCCAACACTACACCACTCCAGACCAGCAGGAGGGGCAAGTTGCACTGCTCGGCTGCTGAGCCCTGTCCCTGGCTGGAATGGGGGAAACCAAGAGAGGGGGAACCATGTAGTGGGTGTGGGTGGAGGAAGCAGATCAGGGGAGCACTAGAGAAGAAGGATATAAAAAGGGGAAGCCATCTTGGGAGTGGAGTGCAGTTCTGTCAGAGGAGGACAGTGAAAGGAGCAGGAGCTCTGCAGGAGCTCTGCTCAGGAGGAGCGGGCCTGAGTGAGAGAGGCCCAGGAGGTGAGACTGACTGAAGGAAAGAGTGGTTCCTAGGGGTACGGGAAGTGCTGGAGGCCACCCGTATGCCCAAATCTACCAGGAATGGAAGGATCAGGCCGCGAAGGGGACCGGCCCCTAACTAGTGAGAATTATAACATTCATCTAGAAACCGGAGGCTTCTACATTTCCAGGGTGCAGTTGCCACAGCCCCAATTAATCACCAAAAAGGTAGCCACACAGGATCCAGGGAACTGCAGGTTGCCCGCCAAGATCTGAGGTTACCGGCTTGGGACACTGTTTGCGAGGAACAGGGCAGGAGGGTGAGAGCCAGCGCAGGAAGACGACTGAGAAAGGCACACAGAAAGGGGTCCCATTAAGTGCTCTTGAATTACCTGAGGGATTGCTGAACCCCTCCCGTGGTGAACGCAGGACGACGTGGGTGGTTATGAACTGCAGTTGTAACCAGGAGCAACGTGATAATCGTGAGTAAACCCTGAAGACTGCACCCCACCGTCTCTGTGAATTATTGCTGCGCCATCATCCCCTGCACCACACTGCACCACCACAGTTACTTCATCATTCACCATCACAGCAATGCCTTGGAGCTTTGCTCTACCTGTGGAGAGCTGAACCAACTCTGCTGCGTCACCATCAGCTCCAGAGGATCTGCACCGCAGCGGCGGCTCCATATAGCCGCATACCACAGGTGGCGTCACGAACATTAAACATAAAAACTATAATCCTTTTCTTTAAAACCCCTTTAATTGACCGCCGTGGGCCACGGACCGGGTCACCGCCACTGTGACATCTCCCCAAGCAACGACCGGCCCGGCTACCGAGTACCCCATGGCCCAGGGGGCGCGTCAGACTACACATTGCATATAGTGTGTGACAGCTAATCAGTGAAAAAGATCGATATGTGAGTAAAAGAATAATACAGATTTAATTGATAAGGATGAGAGATATAAGAGTCAGAGTGCCATATACATCTTTTTAAGGAAATTGAAGGTTTTCGATTAGTGCCAAATAGCTTATCCAGAACTATATTTTTTTACTATGAGCCAAAAACTAACAGGCAGGTCATTGCTAACCACCTGCCTGTTCTATCTGGACCGGCTCAGAGAGGTCAACAAAGCTGCTCCTTTTCCGGGCTGCTCTGTTGATGGGGTGTGACTGATGACATCATGCCGATTGACAGCTGGATTCCCGCAGTTAGGCAGTGGGGAGCCGGCTGTCAATCAGGATGGCATAGTCAGTTCCATTCCGTCAACAGAGCAGAGAGGAGGATAAACCACTCCTCTGTCGATAGACGTCAGCGGAAGCTATGCCGGTAGGAGTGGTCTGCAATCGCTCTGTGCTGGAGAGATGGCGGCAAGCCGAACAGGCAGGTTGTTAGCAACGACCTGCCTACCTGCCTGTTCGTGAAAAAAACTATATAGTCCTGGATAACCCCTTTAAGTCCAATCTGTTAAAATTATTTACTCCTTATACTAGTGGTACGGCTGCGTACATCTTAGTACAACAATAAAATGGATACTGGTCTTGAAACCCGATGTCCAAGTGCTGAGAAATCAAGCTTTGAAACCAGATGCAAATTACAGTGAAAGTGCATTGAGGAAGTGACAATACACTGAGTCCATGGACACGCCCCAATGCACTTCCAGGTTATTTTGCATGTAGCTTTAAAGCTCAATTTCTAAGCGCTGGCACATCGGATTACTACAACGCAGGTAGCATTTTTATTTTTGTTCTCTGACCTATACAGTCATACTTACAGATTCAGTAGTAATATCATCCTGACAGGTACCCTTTAAGAGAATTGTGCCTCGTCTTCCACCCACTCACTTGCACCACAGCTGCCCCTTAGGCTATTCCTTTCCTTTCTGAGTTTATAAATTCGAAGACCGATGCCTGGCGCCTTAATTGCTTTCATAGATTCAATGTCAGAGCGTTACAATAGCTTATTTTTGAGAAAAAGGAAGAAGGCGGCACAAATTACAAAATTTCCACCCTTTGTATATTATCCTCTCGCTATTGGCTCTGGCCCCCCGCAGATCGCAGTCCAAGTAAAGTGTTAATTGCGTGGATCAGTGAGAGTGGATGTGACAGGTTGGATCGGTCTCTCATGAGAGGGAGAGATTGTGTTTACTACAAAACCTGCTTCTATTTAGTGTCGGTGAGAATGATTAATCTTCCTGAGCGGAGCCTCACCCATCTGCTCTCACCTCTCTAATGAACTGCCTCATGCCACAGTCTATAACAGTCACAGACTGGCTGGGATCGGAGGGAGAGCAGAAGATAGGGAGACAGAAATAGAAAAGCAAAAACGTAAAAACAGAGTAAGGAGGGTAGACGTAGTGAGGTGCCCAAAACACATCGGCTTTGCCTGCTTATTCTCATATTTGCACATAGACATCCGAGAGCACCTGCAAATGTATTAAAAGCCCAAAAAATGCCCATGTGCCCAATGCGACAACTCTATGACCCATCCATGCTTCCAATCTCATCAACATTCCATATGAGTCCATTAAAAAAAATTAATGGCATACTGTTTAGGTAAAGCTTTTAGTTGAGAATATGGTGCCATGTGGTTACACCATGGGGAGCACATGATGTGCTCATTTATTGAAGATCATAGGAGTTGTCCCAACTCAGCAGGTTACCACCTATCCATAGGATAGTTGATAACCGGGGATCGTTGGGACTGTAGAAGATAGTCAAGCATTGTACTGCCTCCAGCGGACTCAAATAATTAATAGGTGTCGTACTTTCTCAACTACCAGTCAATTATGATGATTAGTGTTGATCGAGCAGTGAAATGCTCGAGTGCTTGGTACTCGAATTGATCATGTTGAATGCGCTCAACTCGAGTAGCGAGCATAATGGAAGCAAATGGTAAACCTGGGAAAAATATTCTCTCTCGGCTCAGATAATTCACTTTCGGGGATCCGAGCACTCGACTGTCACGCGATACTCGGTACTGCTCGCTATTCGATCGAGCACACCGATGCTTCATAGAGTATCTAGCACTGCCAAGCACGCTCATCTATCTCTAATGATGATGTATTTCAGAGCCCTCTTCTTGGCATCAATGGGGGTCACAACTAACAAAACCCACAGATCCAAAACCTTCTGAACTGGTGCACTGTCCTGAACAAGGAACTACTTTGATCCTAAAATGTGTAGCCAAGTCACTAAAATATACTTTGGAAAAATCCAAACCATAATGGTGTCAGCATAAGAGAACAGCACAAATCAAAGAGCCTGATTTTCATTAATATCGCTGCTCTGAGCGAGCTGCATCCGGATTCTCGGGAATGCTCGTTACTCGATCGAGTATCGCGGGTACTCGAGCGCCATGCTCGAGTCCCCGCCACACATATTTTGCGGCTGTTAGCCAATAAACATGCGGGGATTGTCTGTTATACACAGTAATTCCATAGCCAGGTTGGCTACTGGCATTACTGTGATTGGCCGGCTGCATTGGGTCTTATTGAAGATCTGGTGACGCGATGCTCGGCACACTCTGCTTTGGAAGCAGTTCAGGGAGAGTTGATGTAGGAGGGAGAGCTTAGATTAGAGCAGGCATATAGGCAGTGTTTAATTGCTATTGCAAAACCTGTATACCGCTGCTGCACCATTAAATCAAAATTCCTTTTCAGGGCTACATACTGTCCTTTCTCTAGTAAAACCACTGTTACCTGCATTCCATGTAGGGATAGCTGGTGGAGGAGGGATGGTTTTGATTAGAGGCATATACGCAGGGTTTATTGCCTGACAGTCCTTCTATAGGTATACTGCTGCTGCAACCTAAAAACGAAAGTCCTTTTCAGGGCTACATATTTATTTATCCCTATTAATACCGGAAAGTTTTCAGGCATATATTATACACCTAATTTAAAATGCGCAAGGCGTGTGATAAGGGACGGGAAAGTGGACGTGCTGCTGACACGCAAAGACTGAGGCCGTGGGTGAAGGGAAACTGTGCTTGCTGCAGGAGCACAACAAACACGCTCATCCATGAGACCTAGCTTTCTTTCCCACTTTGCAGGGGGGCGCAGGACACCAACCGTGAAGCCAGAACAGTGCGAACAGCTGGTCTGTTAGATGGCAGATAATGCTTTCAGTTTTCCAGCACCACCCTGTCTTCCACAAGGCCCAGTTTGACTAGCCAAGAGTCTGGACCACATAATCCTATGCACTTCTTCCCACTCAACAAAAGTTCATGGTTTCTTCTACTTCCTGTCCTCCTCCTCCACCATATCAGTGCATGTGGGCCACATGTTCTATTATACCCCTGTAGGGTGTAGACTCCTTCCAGGAGCTCACGGGGGTGTCGGCCATATAACAGCTCAAAAGGGGAGAATCCAGTAGAGGCCTGAGGGACTTCTCTGATGGAGAACAGAAGGTATGGCAGTAGACAGTCCCAGTCTCGGCCGTCCTTCTATAGGACCTTCTTCATCATGGCCTTGAAGGTTTTATTAAACCTCTCCACCAAGCTGTCTGTCTGTGGGTGGTAGACGGAGGTCCTGAGTTGTGTGATTTGCAGGGTTTTGCACAACTCTCTTATCACCCTTGACATAAATGTAGTCCCTTGGTTCATTAGGATCTCCTTAGGCAACCCTGTCCTGGAAAAGATATGGACCAACTCCCGGGCTATACACTTGAAGGAGGAATTTCGTAGTGGTAGGGCCTCCGTAGCATAGTCCAGTACCACCAGGATATACTTATGTCCTTTGGCGGACTTGACCAGGGGTCCTACTAGATCTATGTTGATGTGATCGAATGGGACCTCAATGATTGATAGGCAGTGGCACTAAGGTGCTACGGAAGTGAGCCACAGGGGAGGTCAGCTGGCAAGTAGGACAGGACCTACAATAATTCACGATCTCTCGGTGAAAACCGAGCCTGTAGAACCTCTGGAGGATCCTTTCCTGGGTTTTTTCTACCCCCAGATGACCATCTAACACATGTGCATGGGCCATATCTAACACCCTGCATCTGTACAGCCCTGGCACTAGTAACTGCTCGATTACCTTCCCTCTGAGCTAGGTGACCCGATACAGTAATACCCATTTACGGCTATTGGGTGTGAGCCCCGGGCTCTTGAGCAACGCCATTAAGAACAGTCACATTATCAAACGCCCCTTTTAGAGTTAAGTCACTGAGTTGGGCGGTTCCAAAGTTTTCCCCCGGACACCTCCAGCTCAGGGATGTTGGCCTCCGGGGATGCTGCCTCATCCTCATCGCCAACAAGCACACAAAAGGGAAACTCGTCAGCTGCGGCCTGCGACAAGGTTTCTTTAGGAGCGACCTGGCTGTTGTCCAGACAACTTGGCGCTCTCCCTTTCCCCCACAAGTCCCACACCAAGGCAAAGTCCCACACTATTATAACAGGGTGCAATAGGTCCTTGACTACGCCCACCTCGTGGGACTCGGCACCACAGGGTAGTCCTTAGGGTCCCCATGTATACAGCGGACGCCCACTATTTTCCCCGGAATCAGCCGATAAGGAATTGTGGCCCTCACTAGGGTTACCAAACTCCCTGAGTCCAACAGACCAGTCATTTATAAGCCATTCACTGACATGGGGCATGCCTGTGGTCTCTCACCTGGTTGAGGGACAGCACTGCAGGCAGGATATGCAAAATACGAGCAGCAATGTCCTATGCTGCAGTCCATTGGCTTGTTGGTCATGGGACAACGGGCAGCTATGTGACCCGGGGTATGACCTCTCCAACAAATTACGCTATTGGATGGGGCCTTTGCAGCAACTCAGACCCCTCTTGGTCTTTTAGACACCCCCCAGATGGGGCTCTTGTTCCCCTCTTTTGGGTGTCCACCCCCCTTTGGGAACCCCAGTATGGAGATGCTAAGACCCCTTACTTCCCCAAAGAACTCTCGACTGCCTGGTACCTTTCCACCAGCCCCACCTGGTCATCGGCATTATGGGAATCTCTCTGGGCAACCCAGGATTGCACCAGCCTCGGAAGGGCGTGTATGAACCTGTCCATGATGACCCTCTCCACCATCTGTGCTGGGGAGGAAGATTCAGGCTGTAACCACTTTAGGATCAGGTGTTGGACATTTAAAATTTGGGACCGGGGAGGTTTGTCACTGCAATAGGCCCAATGGAGTACCCGTTGTGCCCTGACAGTCAGAGTCACTCCTAAGTGCTCTAAGATCTCAGTCTTAAATTTGGCGTTCTCTTTTGCGTCCTGCAAGGCCAGGTCATATAATAAGCCTTCTGCAGTTCCCCCGTTAGATATGGCGACAGAACCTCTGCCCACTGCCTTGGCTAGGTGTTCCATCTGCCGCATGTGTTGCTGCCACTGTTGATGCTGCTGCTGCCATATCAGTTGCTTTTTCAGCTCCTCCATGGCTTTCACTCCTGCAGTTGCTTTCACCCAGCGCATGTGGTATCTCTGCATCAGTCACACTGCCCCTTAGGATTCGTGCCCGTGCTTCTAGCACCAATGGAATGGTTTGTACTCACTCGACTGTGGTTGAGGTAGGCACAGGAAGCAATTTCATTGGAATATCCAGGTTGGTTTATTAAGACCGCTTAAACCGTTCAGGAAGCAAACAAAAAAAAATAGCCTTTTCCGGCACAAAGTGGAAACACAAAGTAAAAAGTACATACAATATCGCAGGTCTGCCAGCTCGGGTTAGTGTCCAGTTCTTAAGTCCTTAGCAGACGCCAACACACTGGAGATGTACACATCTCCAGACACATCCCCTGAATGAGACACTTGGTCTCCATTTTATCTCCCAAACCACTTCCCCGGGGTGGGGATATGTGAGCACCCACTCCCTCCCATCTCTATGACTGCTCGTAAAATTGACCCTGATACGCCCTATTAACTCTCTCAGCACTATACATGCTGAAGCATGCTTTACTGGGCTTACATCACCGAAGCTACCAACCTCGATGATACATATCTTCCCTCAAGGACCTGTCCGGCGGCCATCTTACAATATATTCATCTATATTATATACACACACATATACATATATGACGCGCCCCCTGGGCCATATTCTTTAGGGGAATACCCGGAGCCGGATCAGATGGGGGTTGTAGTCTCCGAGTGGCTGTGACCCGGTCCGTGCCCAGGGTGTCAAGCTCAGAGTATGTGGCAGTCCTACAGATGTTACAAAGTTCGTTATGTCGACTACGCCACCCGTTGGATTGCGGTCACTACGGCCGCCGCTGCAGCAGGGTCCGCTGAGGCTGATGGTGTTGGTGCAGCTTTAGATAGTATAACCCCCAACGGGAGGGGTATGGCCTCAGGGGGTCAGGTGCAGAGGATGGGGGTTGTGGTGGTGCAGCATAGATGATAAGTAAAGACAGAGTCGGGTTGTGCAGTTCAGGGTGTTTACTTACTGCAGATATTCCGGTCACTCCGGCCTTGAGTGAACACCCGAGCCGTGCTGCGTCCACCAGGTCCTGGATTCAGCCAACCCCCAAGCAAGTCCGGAGCGTGTCCCTGAGCCCTCCTTCTTGTCCTTTCTTCTGGCCGTCCCCACCAGGGATCCACCTAGGTCCAGCTCCCTCGGGCCTTCTGTTGGGAAACCCTTGGCCTTGGGTTCCCTGACCCTACACGTGGTTTGCCTTCAGGGTGGATGTGGTGGGTGGCCGTGGCAGATCCTGCCCACGGCCTCCGGTCTCTGGCTGAGGTGTGCTTAAGCCCCCACCAGTTTGGGATCCGGTACCCTATTGCCAACTCTTCACCCTAGGTTTGTATGTGGGTTCTCAGAGTTCCTTCTTGTTTCCCCCTCTGGGTCTTTCTTGCTCCACTCTCACTCTCTCTGGGGCTTCTCTGCTCCTCTGCTTTCTTCAGGTTACACTCTGACAGACTGACCCTGATCTAAGATGGTGCCCACCTTATATACTCCCTCTATGTGTGAGCTCAGGTGACCAGCACCCAATGAGCTCCTATCTTTACCCAGGCTGCTCCCCCTATCTGCCCCTACACTACTGGGATGTACCACCCCCCTCCCACTCCAACCAGGAACAGACTCGGTTGTACCTGCACATTTCTAAGTGGGAGTACCGTTGGTCTGTTCCTCGGAAATGGGATGTGTGTAGTGCATGCAGCTTTCTGAGCTCAGTTCCACACTCCATCCTTACCCGGGAGTGGAATATCACACCTCTGGTTGAGGTGCAATACCCCTGTAGCAGCCGAATCCTCAGGGTGCTACATTCCCCCCTGGTAAATCACAGCACGTCCTCGGGCTGTAAGATATAAAACATCCACAACATACAATTTTTTTCATAAACAACATAATAAAAACATATAAAACATATATTAGCAGCATCATAAAACTTTTCATATTAACATTCTTGTTTCTGGTTCCTCCTCCGGACACTGTGCAACGTGTGCCCGGGAAAAGTGCAACAGTTTCTCTAGAAAACCGGTAGGGGGCGCTTTAGGAAGCGCAACTATATACAAGGGATATGGCCGCCCTCAGTCCTCGGCCAGGTAATGGGAATAGGGATGACCGCTCTCAGTCCTCGGTCAGTGGGAATTAAGGGAAATACGGGTAACAGTTCAATTCGCTAGTCCCAACGGGGACTATATTAGCAACAGTTCACTGTGCCCCGACGGGCAACTATATACAGCTTGTACTCTGCTGTACTTAACGACGGCGTCCTCCTGCTCTTTCTTTGTGGTTACCTTTAGCTTCAGACCCGTCCGGGTCCTCTTGCTCTTCCTCACACCGCAGCTCCTCCTCCGTCAGGCGATGCACATGGAGGGCGTAGGGTCCTTTGGCACACTTGTGCCGGGTGAAGGTGACCTCGTCCCCTATATACAGGTCACGTCCTCTGTGTCCCTCCGGTAGGTGGGACTCAACGTCTCTTCTTGTCACGAAGACGTCGCCTGGGGTGCGGTGATCTCGGATGAAGCCCCACCCGTGCTGCATATTGAACTTGATCACAGTCCCGGTGGAAGGGGGACCATGAGCTGCACGGGGACTCCTCCTGGCCCGGCTCTTCTGCTCCGCGCTCTTTATTTGGGCTTGTTGTTCCCGGACCCGCCTCTCTCTCCGTTCCCTCTCAAAGACCTCGAGCTGCTGGCGGCAGCACTCTGCACGCTCCGCTGCGGCTGCCCGAGTCTCCTGAGTGAACCCCATGAGGTCTTCTCCGGTGGGGTCCCACTCAAACTGTGCCTCTTCTAGCGGGGGCGAGGTCCTTTTTACGGGCTTTGGAACCGGAATCAGGGGCTCGTCTAGGGGTCTCTCTTTCCGGAGTCGGGGATGGTGAAACTCCGGTGGCCATATAAAGGGCTGCCCATCCGGGCACGTATGTTGGGCGAACAGATCTTCTCCCAGATGCGGCACTCTTGGTTTTATGGGCGCGGTGGTGGTGGCGCCCGGGTTGCCCAGGCCTTGCGGCCAGGCCTGGGGCACCTGGAAAGTGAAGGGCACCGTAAGGACGGCGGCGCCCTGGGCTACTTGGCCCTGCGACCAGGCCGGTGGCTCCGCGGAGGTAGGGGGCGCTGTTGGTATTGCGGCGCCCGGGGGTACTAGGCCTTGCGACCAGGCTGGTGGTACTTCCTGCTTGGTCACGCTCGGGGTCGAGGCGTGTGACGTCACAGGGGTCGCGGCTGCGGCTTCCGGTTGAGGCCTAGTCTGTGGCGGTGACGTTGCGGTTACGGGCACGGCAGGGGGTACTTCGGGCTCTGCAACGGGGAGCTGGGGCAGGTGCGCGGTTTCCCGGTTTGGGGTAGAGACGTCCCCTTTACCTGCCTCCATTCGTTCGGCTCCCTTCTCGGCGCCGTCTCCGGCCTTCAATCCTCCTGCGCCATCCTCAGAGGCGGTCTGTCTCCTCGTCTCGGGTGGTGTGCTCCGCTGACGGGCTCTTGTCTGCTGGGCCATCTCTCGGCTCCACTCCGCTAACGTCTCTCGCTGCACCCGGGCCATCCTCCGTGCGAGGCCCTCCAGCGCAGTCTGTGCACACTCCCGATCTCGGGGGAGCTGTGCCAAGACCTCCACTAAGCCTAGTGGGGTCGTTGCTTCTAGCAGGCTCCTGACCAACGGGTCGGTGCTGCTCTGCTCTCCTTCCGTTGTCTCCAGCAGGCTCCTGGCCAGCGGGCTGGTGCTGCTCTGCTCTTCTTCCATCTCCGGGTAAGCTTCTTCTGGACTCAGCTCTAGGCTTCTTGTCTCCGGGTGCGCTCTCTCCAGACTGCTCCAGGCGACACCCATCTTTGCTCTCTCCTTCTCAGTCCTCCCACTTCGAGGGCGGTCCCGGGGCCACTTGGTGATTGTCAGCTCCAGGGGCAGTTCTTTCACGCTGACAGACACCTCTAGCATCACAGTCTCTGTTGGTGGGGGCGGTTTCCACTTTTGGCGCCATTTTCTGTCCCGGCCCACGATGGGAGGTGGCCTCCTGCCCTCCTTTGGCACGCCCATAATGGCGTCCGCTGCTCTTCCAAGGCGGGAAATCTTTGGAAATGGCGGGAATCGTCTCCCAGTGGCGGGAAACTCTGCAGATGGCGGGAAAAAGCTGTTAATGGCGGACAACCGGCGGGAATCGATCTGTGATGGAGTCCGATGGCGGGGACCCTCCGGAACCGGCAGGAGACTTCTTTTTGAGGTAAACTCGTTCTTTTCTTCAGGCACGCAGTACCCGGGTGTTGCGGGCACGTAATCCTGCCGACTACGCCAAAGTTGACGCGCCCCCTGGGCCATATTCTTTAGGGGAATACCCGGAGCCGGATCAGATGGGGGTTGTAGTCTCCGAGTGGCTGTGACCCGGTCCGTGCCCAGGGTGTCAAGCTCAGAGTATGTGGCAGTCCTACAGATGTTACAAAGTTCGTTATGTCGACTACGCCACCCGTTGGATTGCGGTCACTACGGCCGCCGCTGCAGCAGGGTCCGCTGAGGCTGATGGTGTTGGTGCAGCTTTAGATAGTATAACCCCCAATGGGAGGGGTATGGCCTCAGGGGGTCAGGTGCAGAGGATGGGGGTTGTGGTGGTGCAGCGTAGATGATAAGTAAAGACAGAGTCGGGTTGTGCAGTTCAGGGTGTTTACTTACTGCAGATATTCCGGTCACTCCGGCCTTGAGTGACCACCCGAGCCATGCTGCGTCCACCAGGTCCTGGATTCAGCCAACCCCCAAGCAAGTCCGGAGCGTGTCCCTGAGCCCTCCTTCTTGTCCTTTCTTCTGGCCGTCCCCACCAGGGATCCACCTAGGTCCAGCTCCCTCGGGCCTTCTGTTGGGAGACCCTTGGCCTTGGGTTCCCTGACCCTACACGTGGTTTGCCTTCAGGGTGGATGTGGTGGGTGGCCGTGGCAGATCCTGCCCACGGCCTCCGGTCTCTGGCTGAGGTGTGCTTAAGCCCCCACCAGTTTGGGATCCGGTACCCTATTGCCAACTCTTCACCCTAGGTTTGTATGTGGGTTCTCAGAGTTCCTTCTTGTTTCCCCCTCTGGGTCTTTCTTGCTCCACTCTCACTCTCTCTGGGGCTTCTCTGCTCCTCTGCTTTCTTCAGGTTACACTCTGACAGACTGACCCTGATCTAAGATGGTGCCCACCTTATATACTCCCTCTATGTGTGAGCTCAGGTGACCAGCACCCAATGAGCTCCTATCTTTACCCAGGCTGCTCCCCCTATCTGCCCCTACACTACTGGGATGTACCACCCCCCTCCCACTCCAGCCAGGAACAGACTCGGTTGTACCTGCACATTTCTAAGTGGGAGTACCGTTGGTCTGTTCCTCGGAAATGGGATGTGTGTAGTGCATGCAGCTTTCTGAGCTCAGTTCCACACTCCATCCTTACCCGGGAGTGGAATATCACACCTCTGGTTGAGGTGCAATACCCCTGTAGCAGCCGAATCCTCAGGGTGCTACATATACACACACACCCCAGGGGTAAATGTTTTTCAACCCTTGCACTTAGTGCATAGGCTTTACCAGTCCAGGAGTCCAACTCCTTAAAAATGAGAAAAAATGTTTTCTAGGGCTCTCCTCTATGAGTCTTCCAGGGTGTATTGCAGTCCTTCCTTATAGTTTTTGGCAGCCCTTGCACTTAGTGCATAGGCTTTATGAGTCTAGGAATCCCACTACCTAACAATTTAACAGAATGTGTAAGCGACCCTCCTTTATCTCTAATACTCGGTGTATCAGAGTCCCTCTTCCTTCTAATTGTTTGTAGTTCTTGCATTGTCCACATAGGCTTTGTGAGTTTCAGAGTCCCTCCTTCATACATTAAACAGAATGTGTCTGACCATGTCTCACACACCACATAGCCAGATAAGGTAGTAAAATGTTACAATTACTGGTGAATACTGGTGGGTGTAGTTTTATTACCCCCTCTACTATGTCATCTCCTGTAGTCATAGGTGATGGGGAAATACGGTGATAGAGGCGGCATGAGGATGCATTTTTTTTTCTCTTTTTAATTTTGCCTTATATATAAGTCATTATACAGGAAAGAATGATTGCTAACATTTTTTCCTGTAAAATCCATTTATCTTTGGTTTTGCATGTTTTATTGTCAGTCCGTAAAAATGGTGGAAAACTCTGACAACAATGTTCCCAACAGCAACCTGGGAGTCAGATGAGTGCAGGCATCTTTCCCATGCTGTTCCTATTGTATTTGAGTGCTATTTCCATCCATTTCAGCGATTTTCCTGCCCCCCCCCCCAACCCTCCTATTAGGGTCTTCCGGAAAAATGCTTGAGTTTCCCACTGACTTCATTATACTTGTTACTCGAGTCGAGCCCGTCTGAGAGTCCGACCTGCTCGATTCGAGACTCGAGCAGTTTAGTGCTTGATCATCACGTCTCAGCTCCTCTTTCCCTCAGTGCTGTATAGGGGAGTTGTATAGCGAGGTTCTTACATTGTGCTTTCAACCAATGTATTTAGAAGGAAGCAATCATCAAAAAATTACCTAAGTTTTTGCTTTAAATATATTTTTTTAAACATTTTTTGGCATTTTTTTTTACTTATCAAATTTTGTATTACAAATAAAAAAATAGAACTGTATTCACACTGGCCACTGGGACTTTTTTAAACTCTAACATCCTGGCGTTTCAATAGACAACACATGTATATTAGCCACAATGGTTTGGCCCAGACCCTATCTATTGTATAAAAACCATCACATGAGCGGGTACAAAGGTTATTGTGAAGGGAAGAGGAGGAGGTGAGCTGTGACATCACCGACTGTGAATGGTGAGTCCTGTGTTATCTACTGTATATAGAGGTGTTATCAGTTATTGTACAGGAGGAGGAGGTGAGCTGTGATATCACCTTTTGTGAATGGTGGATCCTGTGTTATCTACTGTATATAGAGGTGTTATCAGTCATTGTACAGGAGGAGGTGAGCTGTGACATCACCTATTGTGAATGGTGGATCCTGTGTTATCAGCTGTATATACAGGAGTTATCAGTCATTGTACAGGAGGAGGAGGAGGAGGTGAGCTGTGATATCACCTATTGTGATTGGTGGATCCTGTGTTATGTGACATATAAAAGGGGTCATCTGTCATTATAATCTTGCCTCTGCTGATAAGGAGATTGCTGAAAACTCTTCCTGAAAGGACCGGAAATAGTCTATAAAAGCTCCAGTAGTCAGTGTGAAAATTGCAAGATTATTATTTTTTTTACAAAAATCTTGAAATGAAAAAAATAAGTAAAAATAAAAAAAACTACTAAAAACCTGATTTAAAACAAGTGGTCATTTTTTTTTAGCTTCCGTTTAATTCTTATTTTAGTTGTCTGATTAAGAAACCAAGGGATATGAAGGTAAAGTGGAAACTATATATTTTGTGACCAATAGATAGTGTTGTAGCTGGTGGGTGGGCAAATGGGGCATGTACCAAAAACCACTTCACTTTGACCAGAGTAAAGGGCTAGGGTGCTGATCTAAACCAGTTCCCTGTAGAGAGATCGATGCATGACACTGGAAGTCTCTTCTTTGCTTGACTTGTATCATAAAATCAACCATTTCAGCCTCTTAAACTCCTCACTAAGCTGAAAAAATAAGCACTTCCTGGTTTTGTGTAGTCACATGATCCGTCACATGATCCTCTGAGCCAATCAGCAGCTCTGAGAAGGATCATGTGATGCAAAATGTGCTGCCGAATTCTAAAGTAGTAATGGCGTCTACAGGACAACCTGGAATGTGTTTTTTGACACTTTTGGGGGCAGTTTAATGGGCGCAGTTAACCTTACTTCTATTACTGTATTTGAATATCACAATGGTGATATAATTTATTGTAATCTGTCATAAGAATTTATCCACTTTAAATGCCAGACCTAAGATGTGTTTTTCTTAATTTCCTCTGGCAGCGACTCCTATAATTAATGTACATCCTGCTCCGTATATCTCCCCTGTAGAATGATTTTTATTGTTCTTTCTATCTGATGACTATAATTCATATTGACTCCAAAACTCATCTCTATACATCACTGACCGTAAAAGAAAAAAAAAAAAGAGGAGAAAACCTAGATTCCAATTAACCTTTCCAGGATAATATTAACTATTATTTTTTTTTTCTTCTAGACTCTGAGAGTTTTGAGAAATTTCCAAAATGTATTCTTAGCCTGATCCGATATTTCTTGTAAATGCATTTTTGTAAACAGTGAAGTGGCGGAGGGCGGAATTATTCTCTGAACACACAGGAATCGTTCCAAGACAAGAATTCCATTAAGATAAGACTTATTTATCCGTGCAGGAGAACTCCCCTTTAACCTCTACCGCGCTGACAGGATTAATAACGCCAGCCTGAAATGATATCAGCCCCAATAATTGAATAAAGTCAGATTTAGTTGCGGGTTTTAGTTTTCTCGCAGGTTATTTATTCCTGGGCTCTCCCCGCCTGCCTCCTGACAGCTACTGAGAAGATGGATTAGCTCCGAGCAAACAGCGCCATGAATAAAATAAAAAATACATACATCTAGTGGTTTGGGCGACAGGCTGCCCTCTTTCCTATTTGGAGCTCTAAAAACATCTGTCCTATGAGCTGAATTCTGATCGCCGAGACACATACCGATCTCCCATAGTCATCTCCCTATATATGTGGATATTAAACTCATTTTTTATTAATGCAGATTTTTTTTTTTAAATAAACATGCTTGGCAAATCATTACATTGGCCATGTCTATTTCCACCAGTAGAAAATCATTTACCCACCTCTTATAAATAAAGTAAGAAGCAATTTGTAACCTGTTACTAAAGCCCGTCTATAGAACAAGTGCTTAATTTCCACATAGCAGAGATTTAAGTGCTCACTTTGAAGGTATTGTTGTCTCGCTCTCCCTATAACTCCTGGAGGCTAAGAGAACAAATTGCGTAATAAATTGAGCCATGCCAATGTTTCTCTTCTCATATACAAAGAATTCTCAGTTTCAGACCTCCTTTACACAGTCTTACTGTATGGGATTGAAAATGCATGGAAAAAAACGCAAGCTTTTTTTTTTGTATATACTTTTTTTTTTTTTTTCAAGCTTTGTAACACATCCTATAAGAAAACATAAAAAAAATTATGTCATAACCAGAGCACGCTGCCTAAAAAAGTTACAAAAACGGCACAACCCAACTCTGCTTTGCACGCCGGTGCACGGCTCTGTTTTGCACGCAAGTCTTGATGTATTGAGGCCAAAGCTTTTGTGGAAAAAAAATGTGTTTTTCATTATTTTGCAGCACTATATATATATATATATATATATATATATATATATATAGTAAGGCGGCGGTGTTCACACCGTGCAGTAACTGAGGCAGTGACCCAAGCAAGTCCAACATAAACAGTTTTTATTTCAGCAACTCACGGGTTAACAGAAAGTCCTCCGGTTCACAGCCGGGTTAACAGAAGTCCATACACAATGGTTGCCGTGGGCAACGGCCGCCTGACGGGTGCAGAGCCTTCCCAGTCGTGGGTTCAGCTATACACAGTCCTGCCGAGTTTTCCTGCTATCCTCCTAGTGTAAGGGGGAAGACAGGGGTGTAAGTACTTTCAGAGCAAGGGATCTGGAACTGCCGGGGCCGTGCCTCTGGTTGCAGGGGGAAGACAGACTGCGAGCACAGGATTCAGGTGACTGGGATGCTGGGGGCGCGTCCAGAGTGAGAGCTGGGAGGTCCGGTGACGTGGAAACTTGTGGCATGGGTAGAGAGAGGAAGAGACGAGGACGTTTTGTGCGGGAAAGTGGAGCTGGGTCCTGCTCAGCAGAGCAGTGTGAGAGGGTCCAGGCTCCTGGCTCCAGTACTGGGAGCAAGAGCCGAGTGCAGTGGATCGGAGGAGTCAAGCCGACTAGAGAAGAGACGCAGGGTCTGTGGAGCCAAGCACGTGAGGTGCCGTGTTATGGACTAGGGGCTCAGCGGGTAAAACCGGAGACCGCCCGCTGCCGCCAAAAGACGGAGCATTGTTTGGGCAGGGAAGCCTGAAGAAATCAACTCCGGCCTCAGCTGGCAACTGCCTTGTGGAGGAAAAGAGTCAGCTAAATGTAAAAACTGTCGTTTACAACTGGTTCGACTCTGCTACATCTAGTTAAACTGTGAACTGTCAGTTAAAGACTTTTACCTGCTACATCCCTTGTTTTCCCCCATATTTTCCCCTGTTACTCCCTACGTGGAGATTGACCCTGTTATTATAAACTTCCCCCCTGTTTATTAACCCTGTATTGGCTGCTCCGTGTTTCTGTGTCGCTGCATCAAAAGTACCCGTGTTACATTTGGCATAGTCGGCAGGATGCAGTCGTTAGACACAGACACTGCAAAGCAGTCCATCCTGGGAGCCCCTAAATCTAGCTTGCCGCTGGGGGCCATGCTCAGCAATCTCCCAAAGTTCACCGGGGACAATATGTTGCTGTGGGACTGGATTGAGAGAGTTAGGAGTATGTTACGTATGCACCCGATGACCCCAGCTATGCAAGCCGAAATAGCCTTACTGGCCCTGGACGGCGAGGCCCGACAATCCGTGATGTACTGCCCTCCCCATGACCGGGATACTGTAGAAAAAGTGGTGCGGATACTGGAAGAGATGCATGGGGATCCCACCAATGTAAGAGAGCTGAGGATACGGGTATTTCACCAAGTGCAGCAGGAGGGGGAGACTGTGACGCAGTATGTTAATGCCTTACAGATGGTGCATGTGACGCACCCCTGGGCCTGTGTCGCGCAGCGTTGCGCACGCGGGAGCTTACCCGGAGCCGGATCTGTTGAGGGTTGTAGTCTCGTGGCGGTGACCCGGTCCGTGCCCAGGGAGTCAGACTAAGTGGCGTTGTATTAGCGGTAGATGTTGTACGACTACGCCACCCGTTGAATGCAGCGAAGGAGCTGCCGCTGCAGGGCAGACCGCTGAGGCCGGTGGTAGGATTGTGCAGCGTGATAGTATCACCCCCAACGGGAGGGGTATGGCCTCAGGGCAGCCGATGTGGATGATGGGGGTAGCAGGAACCACTCGGAGACGGTACGGTGTAGTTCAGGGTCTTTACTGGTGACAAAGATAGACCCTCCCGGAGTACTGGCTAGCGATTGGGGCCTGGTCAGTCCTTGAGCAGATGGGATCTCCCCTGGCCAGGCGGAGTTGTAGGCCTCCCAAACTAACTGTACTCTTCTGGCTACCTTGCTAGAGGCGGGTATAAGTAGCCCACGTCCCTGAGTGTACCGTGTGGTGCTCACCCGTATGGCCGGTGACTCGGGGCCTTCTAGTAGCTTCCGCTCCGCGACGGCGGTGCTGGTCCCACGCGTGTGACCGTGCCTTCGGGTTTCTTGGCCAGAGGACCTGAAATCCCCTGCCGGTCGGTTTCTGCTGCTGGATAGGAGTTAGTCCCCACAGCCTCGGACTCCGGGTCCGGTGATAGCTTCTCAGTCAGGGCGAGCTCTGCAGCTGCCAGCCCCTGACTCCTTGTAGTACTGCTCCCACAGAGCTCCTGTTGTTTCTTCCTATGCTGCTTCTCTTCTCTGTCTCTACTTTTTCTCTACTCACTAACCCTGCCTCAGCCCTAGGTTTATATAGGGGAAGTTCTTCCCCTCCCAGGACTGGGCAGGAGGTGTGGCATGCACAGGATCCCTGACCAAGAGACCTCCCACCTGCTCTCAGACATAACATTGCCGTTACTGTGGAAACCAGACCCCTGGGGTGCCACATTCCCCCCTAGTGAAATTTAGTACTCCGGGACTAAACATATTTTTAGAAAAACATAACAAGGTATAAACAATAATAATACAATAAGAAAAACACATAAAGATGGTTACGGCGTGTCCGCAACCGGGTGCAGTCTTTGAAGAAAAGCAAGGTGTCCATTTCACCAAAACAGGGAGACGTAACCAGGTAGGGGTCTGTCCTGCCCCGAGTCCTTAACAGTCTTTAGTCCATTCCTAGGTTACGCTCCAACCATGTACAAGGATTCCCGGTAAATCCACCAAGGACTCCTATAAATAACTAGAAACACATAATTATACACAAGCAACAAGAAAAACAGGTAACCACAAATAAAACAATTTATACACTTCAAATCCTCCAACGTGTGGGTAACTGGCCTCTAGTGGCCCTAGTGGACCTACGGAGCTGACTGTCTAGCCCTGAACTACAGGGTGTAGGAGCTGTCAAGGGTAAACTGGGCAGCTGTCTACCGGCTCTTTGGCTCACTAGGGGTACGGCAGGCTCACTATAAGCAGAGGGTTGATCCTCCTGTTCTGCTTGTGTGGAGTCTTCTGCCTCCTGGACCGGCTGCTCTTCCAGCTCTACCTGTTGCTCCGTAGGCACTTGGGATGCTGGTTGGAGGAACGTGAGGACGGGTACCACAACTGCACCACTGACTTGAGTCCAGGACCGAGGGAAGTCTCCGAGCACAGTACTAACCATATCTTCCCTTTCCTCTACGGGTCGATGGTCTTCTTGTTCCTCTTCAGGGTTCCGTAGCTGTTCAGGACACTTCTTCAGGTGATCCCGGGATACAATGGCTATGGTCTCCCCTCCGTCTTTACTGATGGTACAGACTTTCGGGTTCTCGTGGCTTGAGGGCAGTACGGTGTACGGGTCCTTCTCCCACTGGTCGTCCAACTTGTGGAGCCGTCTTTTCCTCTTCAAGACCTGCTCTCCGGGTACCAGGGGAACAGCGGGAGCATACTGGTTGTAAGTTTTCTCTTGTCTTTCCCTAGCCTGACAGAGACTTCGCTCTACGCTCTCCTGTACTTTCCGGTACTGCTGCTGCCTCTCTGTGTCCCAGTCTGCTTCTGGTGAAGTGTCCTCGGGTGTCAGGACTCCCATTTCCAGGTCAACAGGTAACTTACCAGGTCTCGCCCTCATTAGGTAAGCCGGGGTACAGTTGGTGGAACCTACCGGGATGTGGTTGTATAGGTCCACCAGATCGGGCAGCTTCTCAGGCCACAGACTGCGTTCTTCCAGGGGCAACGTTTTCAGGAGATCCATTACCACCTGGTTCATTTTCTCACAAAGTCCATTAGTTTGCGGATGATAGGGTGTCGTCCTTATCTTCCGGCAGCCATACAGATTGCAGAATTCCTGGAAGACCTCCGCTTCAAAGGCAGGTCCCTGGTCCGTCAGCACTTGGTCCGGGTACCCTTGTGGACGGCAGAAGTGCTGCTGGAAGGCTCTAGCTGCTGTTTGAGCTGTTAAGTCCTTAACGGGGACGACAACCAAGAACCGGGAGTAATGATCCATAATGGTTAACGCGTAGACGTAGCCACTTCTGCTTGGGGTCAGTTTTACATGATCCAAGGCTACCAGTTCCAACGGCAGCCGGGTGACGATGGACTGCAGGGGAGTCTTCTGGCTGGCACGGTCCTTCCTTCTTAGGTTGCACGGGCCACAGTCTCTGCACCACCTCTCGATGGTTCCCCTCATGCCTACCCAGTGGAACCGCCCACGCAGCAGGAACTCCAGCTTCTTCCATCCGAAGTGTCCAGCCCCGTCGTGGTATGCCTCCATCACCATGGCTGCGTCTCTCCGTGGCACCACTACTTGCCAGATTAGTTCATGCGTCCGGGAGTTAACCATTCTGCGGCACAACTTCCCCTTGTAAAGGAACAGTCGACTCTTCTCAGCCCACAGTTGCTTGGCTTCCTCCGGAGCGTCTGGATCAAGGCGAGCCTCTGGCCGAGTCAGCATCTCCTTTACCAGCCGGACGGCAGGGTCACTGTCTTGCGTTTCTTCCCAGATGTAGTGAGGCAAGGGGTTAAACGTAGCGGCTTGCTTACTCCTTACCCGATGGGAATACTGGATAGTCCCATGACGGTGGAACGCGGGGAGTTCGACTTCTTCCAGTCCCTCTGGATCTTCTCCTACGTCCGGTAGGTTTGGCATCCTGGACAGGGCGTCCGCGTTGGTATTGGAGCGTCCTGCCCGGTATTTGATTGTGAACTCGTAGTTGGACAGACGGGCCATCCATCTCTGCTCTAGGGCACCGAGTCTTGCCGTGTCCAGGTGTGTCAACGGGTTGTTATCCGTGTACACGGTGAACCGGGAAGAAGCGAGGTAGTGCTTAAAGCGTTCGGTGACTGCCCACACCACTGCCAGGAACTCTAGCTTAAATGAGCTGTAATTCTCAGGGTTTCTTTCGGTGGGTCGCAGTTTTCGGCTAGCGTAAGCGATTACTCGTTCTTTCCCCTGCTGGACCTGGGACAGTACGGCTCCTAGCCCGATGTTACTTGCGTCGGTGTAGAGGATAAAGGGCTGGCTGTAATTAGGGTACGCCAGGATTTCATCCCCCGTGAGGGCCATCTTCAGCTGGCGGAAGGACTCTTCTTCTAACTTCTCCCATTTGAAGGGCGGCTTCTGGTTCTTGGCCTTCCGGGACTGGCCTATCAGGAGGTCCTGCATAGGAGCTGCCTTTTTGGTGAAACCGGGGATGAATCTGCGGTAATAGCCTACCAACCCGAGGAACTGCCGCACTTCCTTTACACTGGAGGGACTTGGCCATTCCTTAATTGCAGTGATCTTATCAGGGTCGGGAGCCACTCCGTCAGCGCTCACCACGTGTCCCAGGTACTGCACCTTTGGTTTCAAGAGGTGACACTTGGAGGGTTTTACCTTTAAGCCGTAGCTTGCCAGAGCTTCGAACACTTCCGCCAGGTGTTTCAGGTGGTCCTCATAAGTCTTGGAATATACGATGACATCGTCCAGGTACAACAGGACCGTCTCGAAGTTTCTATGGCCCAGACAGCACTCCATTAATCGTTGGAAGGTTCCAGTGCGTTGCAGAGTCCGAACGGCATACAGGTAAACTCGCTAAGTCCCATCGGGGTGGTGAATGCGGTCTTCTCCCGGTCCGCCTCTGCTACAGGAACCTGCCAGTACCCGCTAGTGAGATCCAAGGTAGAGAAGAAGTTAGCAGATCTTAAAGCAGCCAAAGACTCCTCTATCCTTGGTAAGGGGTACGCATCCTTGTGTGTGATACGGTTAATTTTCCGGTAATCTACACACATCCTCATGGTGTTGTCTTTCTTTTTGACTAAGACTAGTGGAGCTGCCCAGGGGCTACAGCTATCCCTGATCATCCCAGCCTCCTTCATGTCCCTAAGCATCCCCTTGGCGTGTTGGTAGTGTGCAGGGGGTACGGGTCGATACCTCTCTTTTATAGGAAGATGGTCTCCCGTGGGGATGTGGTGTTCTACCCCCTTGACTCGCCCGAAGTCTAACGGGTGTTTACTAAACACTCTCCCGTACTCTTGAACCACCCGATAGACTCCCTGTTTCTGGTGTGAGGGAGTGGAGTCAGTACCCAAATGTAGTTGCTGACACCAGTCCTCCATTGTTTCCTTAGAGCCGTTACCTTCCTCCGGGGAAGATGGAGGCAAGGGTTCTACGGACTGTATGGAATTTTGATTGATGGTATACAATTTGGCTAGCGTGGCATACCGGGGCAGGTACACTTCCCTCTTCCCGATATTTATTATGCGAACGGGCACCCTCCCATGGCGTACATTGACCACTCCCCGTGCTGTCAAAATGGTGGGCCTACTGTCTGAGTAAACTGGTTCTACCATTGCCTGGTAATCTCTACCTCTCAGACCAATAGCTGCCCGGCACCAAATCATCATTTCACTTTTTGGGGGCATGGCAATAGGGAAAGGGTCACACATTCTTACGCTACCAATCTCACCACCGGAGAGTTCTATCTGTTGCCGTCGCATCAGTGCCCGGATCTCTTTCTGGAGCACTCGCTGCTGGCCGGAGCTGGCGTTCTTGGCAACCTGTTGTAAAAGGAAAATCACCTCTGCAAGACAATTTTCAATTACATTAGTTCCTAGAGTTATCTTTGGGTGACTCTCGTGTTTGTCAATGTCTACAATGATCAGTCCCTGTGCTGCCAGTTCGACTCTACCGATTTTAATGGTCACCTCTTTAAATCCAATCTGTGACACGGGCTGACCATTGCTGGCGATGATACTCAAGTTGTCGTCAGGGTAGCGGGTGATATCCGAGTCATTCCAGTACTGCTTGAAGAGCACGTACGGGATAGTGGTAACCTGTGACCCGGTGTCCAGTAGGGCACTCATGGGGATGCCATCCAGTACCACGGGCAAGACTGGACGTCCTCCCACATATTTGTCGCGCCAGTTCGATGGGCCTGATGATCTTTTTCCTGGGGTTTGGCCCTCTACCCCAGGTTGTGCCAGTTTAAAGGACAGTACCTTGCCATATGTCCGGGTTGATTGCAGCGGCGGCAGATGGGTCGTCCGTCCTCGTTGTATCGGTCGCTGGGTCTTCCTCTGGCCGGTGGGGTCCTCCTTGGTCGACGCCACGGGATGTCCTCCGGTCCGGATGCCAGCTGGATGTTCCCTGGAGTGGAAACCTGTAAAGACTGCACAGTTCGGGTTAGCGCAGCAACGCTTTTAGCTAGCTCTTGGACCTGATGGTGCAGGTCTGGAGCCGGGTCATTGTTCAAAGCCTGCGCATCAGCTCCCACAGGCCCTGCCGACAAGGGCGCCGCCTCCTGGTGGTAAGTGGTAGTGGGGCGTCTGTGGGTCACAACGCCACCTGGTGCTGGTTCTCGGAGCACCCGGATGGCTCTGTCCTTGAACTGTGCAAATCCCAGATGAGGGTCCTGTAAGGCCATTGCCCGCAACTGGGTTCGGTGGGCATTGCAATATAAACCCTCTATAATTTGTTCAGTCAACAGCCTGTCCTCGTCTCCCACGCCGTCAGGGTCGGTCTGCTTAATGGCTCTCAGGGCCTCTTGTAGGTTCAGGGCATAGTCCCTTATACTCTCATGTGCCCGCTGTTTGCACCCGTAGAATCTAAGCTTGATCTCGGCTGAGGTGCGGGTATCAAAGGTGTCCCTCAACCGGGTTAGTATCTCTGCGACAGTCCTCCTCCCAGGTGGCCAGGACTTTACCTCCCTTTGGGCTGCCCCGGTTAATTGGGCCACCAGGATGCTCACTTTTTGCTCCTCTGTGAGGGGATACACCTGGAAGAGGCTATCCAACTTTTCTCTAAAGTCATGCAGGGTATGTGACTCCCCTGAGTACTGGGGTAGCCAGGCTGCCCCCGGGATATAGGGCATGGTGAAAGGCATGACCGCAACGGCGGTGGCGCTGGCGGGGGTTGAAGCGGTGAAGCTCTCCTCCGTATCAGACATCCTTCTCCCCCCTAGTGGACCGTGGCCTACCTTGCGATGATCCTCTTCCGTAGGCCGCGGCTCCGCAGTGGATCGTCAGGGTTGAGGACCTTCCGTCGCGCTCCTGTGACGTCAGCGTCTGCTGGGCTCCTTCCAGGACCTTACGCGACGTCTGGACGTGAGGCGAGGCTTCAGTTCTCGCGCGCTTTTGGAGTCCACGCCCCTCTTCTTCCCGCGCGGCGTCTTCAAGATGGCGTCCAACGGCGGGAAAACTCCACGGAAGGCGGGAAGAAGGCTGAAAATGGCGCCGGATGGCGGGAATCTTCACCGATGGCGGGAAGAAGGCTGAAGATGGCGCCGGATGGCGGGAATCTTCACCACTGGTAAGTTTGAACAGTCTTTTTCAGGCACGCAGTACCCGGTGGTTGCGGGCACGAAATCCTGCCGACTACGCCAAAAGTTGACGCACCCCTGGGCCTGTGTCGCGCAGCGTTGCGCACGCGGGAGCTTACCCGGAGCCGGATCTGTTGAGGGTTGTAGTTTCGTGGCGGTGACCCGGTCCGTGCCCAGGGAGTCAGACTAAGTGGCGCTGTATTAGCGGTAGATGTTGTACGACTACGCCACCCGTTGAATGCAGCGAAGGAGCTGCCGCTGCAGGGCAGACCGCTGAGGCCGGTGGTAGGATTGTGCAGCGTGATAGTATCACCCCCAACGGGAGGGGTATGGCCTCAGGGCAGCCGACGTGGATGATGGGGGTAGCAGGAACCACTCGGAGACGGTACGGTGTAGTTCAGGGTCTTTACTGGTGACAAAGATAGACCCTCCCGGAGTACTGGCTAGCGATTGGGGCCTGGTCAGTCCTTGAGCAGATGGGATCTCCCCTGGCCAGGCGGAGTTGTAGGCCTCCCAAACTAACTGTACTCTTCTGGCTACCTTGCTAGAGGCGGGTATAAGTAGCCCACGTCCCTGAGTGTACCGTGTGGTGCTCACCCGTATGGCCGGTGACTCGGGGCCTTCTAGTAGCTTCCGCTCCATGACGGCGGTGCTGGTCCCACGCGTGTGACCGTGCCTTCGGGTTTCTTGGCCAGAGGACCTGAAATCCCCTGCCGGTCGGTTTCTGCTGCTGGATAGGAGTTAGTCCCCACAGCCTCGGACTCCGGGTCCGGTGATAGCTTCTCAGTCAGGGCGAGCTCTGCAGCTGCCAGCCCCTGACTCCTTGTAGTACTGCTCCCACAGAGCTCCTGTTGTTTCTTCCTATGCTGCTTCTCTTCTCTGTCTCTACTTCTTCTCTACTCACTAACCCTGCCTCAGCCCTAGGTTTATATAGGGGAAGTTCTTCCCCTCCCAGGACTGGGCAGGAGGTGTGGCATGCACAGGATCCCTGACCAAGAGACCTCCCACCTGCTCTCAGACATAACATTGCCGTTACTGTGGAAAGCAGACTCCTGGGGTGCCACACATGCCTATATCACTAGAAAAGACAACATGGTGAATTTGGGAATGGGCCCCCCTGACGTGATCTTAAGGGACCAGGTTGTGGCAGGCCTCAGGGATGTGCAGCTGAAGCAGGCCTTGCGGGAGCGCTTGCGCGCCAACCCACGCATGACTTTTCTAGAATTGGGGGCAGAGGCACGTGTGAGAGAGCAGAAGATGGGGGTGATGGCCATGGCAGGGATGGTCCGGAGTAATGAGGTACCCACCCCGCCTGCAGCTGAACTGGAATGGGCTCGAGAGATGCAAAAGGAGATACAGGAGATGCGAGATGAATGGTCCAGTCTCAAGAAGACCCCTGCCCTGACACCAGAGATACCCAGATCGATTGCCCCAGTTATGGAAAGAATTGAGTTCAGGACCCCCCCTGCAGGAGAGTTCCATAGGGAAGTGAGGCAGCCCTACACAGACAGAGACAAGACCTGCTGGAAGTGTGGAGGCGCAGGACATTACGCCAGGGACTGTGCTAGCCGAGGGCGGCCCCTGTCGCCGCAGCCGTTAAACTAGCGGGCTCCGTGTTTGGGGGACACAGCCCAGCGCCTGAGGAAGGGGAAAGAAAAAGAGGAAGTCCCAAGGACCTGGTTTCCACCAGCCCGACTGTCTGGGCCGAAATAAGCGGTCGGACTGTTCACTGCCTGATTGACACGGGATCCCAGGTGACTACGATGACAGAAGCCTACTTCCAACAGCGATTTCCAGAGATAGCGCGGCCTGAATGGGGACCAGTAATTAGACTCACGGCAGCTAATCAATTACCCATCCCAGTCGCAGGGGTGGTGTGGATGAAGATCCAAGTGTGTGGAAAAGATGTGGGAAAAAAAGGAGTTGTCCTGGTCGCAGGGGGAACCGGAAGTGGACCCCCGGTGACCCTCGGAATGAATGTGCTGAAAGAGATCGGGCAAATCCTGATTAGTGAGCCGAAGGAGATTCCTCTAGACCAGTGGGACCTGCGAACTCCCCAAAGGAGGGTCTTTCAACAACTAATCCGAGCTGCCCAGGCTCAGGAGACGTCGAGTGAAGGGAAGATCCTGGGGAAAATAATAGTGCCAGCAGCTACGGCCCTCACCTTAACGCCCCGACAAACTGTACTCATGTTATCCGCACAGGCCTGCACACCTCTTGAGGGGGTCGAAGTTCAGATAGAACCAACATCGATGGACAAAGTACCCCCCGGACTCTTGGTGGCTCAGACGCTGGCCACCGTCCAGGGTGGCAATGTTATAGTGCGGTGTGTTAATCTGGGCGAAGATTATCTCACACTCCCTCCCAGGGCGGAAATAGCCCAGATTCTGGGAATGCCAGAGAAGTTGGTGCGACCTGATGTGGTACAGCTGTCCGCTGTACGAGGAGACCCCTGGACTCTGTCGGGTCACCGTGCCGCCGGAATCCCACCGGGCTAGTACGAAGGGGGACGAAGAATCCTAGAACGAATGCGGGCTGAATTGAATGGACTTACACCTCGACAGGTGCAGCAGGTTGAGGAGGTGCTGGAGCGGTACCAGGAAGTCTTTGCTCGCCATGAGGATGATTTTGGTTGCACCGAAGCCATTAACCACGAGATTCCCACGGGGAGCACTGCCCCAGTGCGGGAGTGATACTGGCAGATACCTGCCCAGATGTATAAAGAGGTTATGGAGATGCTAGCCCATATGTTACAGAATGGTGTGATACGGGAGAGTCAGAGTCCGTGGGCAGCCCCGATTGTCCTGGTCCGGAAGAAAGATTTGACCCTGCGGTTCTGTGTGGACTATAGACAACTGAATGCCTGTACAATACGGGATTCTTACCCACTACCCCGAATCGAAGATTCCCTGTCGGCCTTAGGGAAGGCAAGATACTTCTCCTCCTTGGATCTGGCCAGTTGGTACTGGCAGGTGCCCGTGGCCGAACATGATCGTGCGAAGACGGTGTTACATAGTTGCATAGTTTATAAGGCCGAAAAAAGACAAGCGTCCATCCAGTTCAGCCTATTTCTTGTGCACTGCAGCTATTCCGCAGCGTTGATCCAGGGGAAGGCAAAAAAAACAAAAAACATGCGGTATAGGCCAATTTACATCATTGAGGAAAAATGCACTTCCCGACACCAATCTGTCAGTCAGATTAAATCCCTGGATTAATTAACTAAGCATAATATGTAATTTTATTGTTCTCAAGAAAGGCGTCCAGGCGTCTCTTGAACTCATTAAGTGAGTTGGTCCATCACCACTTCCTCTCCCAGAGAGTTCCAGAGTCTCACGGCTCTGACCGTAAAGAATCCCCTTCTATGCTGGTGCAGGAACCTCCTTTCCTCCAGACGCATAGTGTGCCCCCTCGTCTTTGTCACCATCCTTGGTATAAACAGGTCATGGGAGTTATAAACAGGTCATGGGAGTTCATATTACCCATGGGACTGCTTGAGTTCAATCGGATGCCCTTCGGCCTGACTAACGCCCCCGGGACGTTCCAGCGTCTGATGGAGAGGTGCCTGGGCGATTTAAACTTCGAGGCGACACTGATTTACCTTGACGACATAATTGTCTATGCCGCCAACTTCGAGGAGCATCTCCAGCGGCTGGAGCAAGTACTGAGTCGACTACAGAGTCATGGCCTAAAGGTGAAGCCGCAGAAGTGCCACCTGTTCCACAAACAGGTCGAATATCTCGGTCATACTGTGTCCGGTGAAGGAGTCAGGCCCACCCAGGAAAAGGTGTCTGCCGTACAGGAGTGGCCTACCCCGAAGACAGTGAAGGACATTCGGGCCTTCCTGGGACTTGCCGGGTACTACCGAAGATTCGTGAAGAATTTCACCCGCATAGCCAACCCATTGCTGGAGCTACTTAAGGGAGTGCCGGCGGGCTCCAAGAATCAGGCAATTCGGTGGGGAAGCAGCCAGGAAGAAGCCTTCCGTGCCCTAAAAATGGCCCTGACCGAGGCCCCAATACTTGCCTATGTGGATTTCTCCCAACCCATCATACTCCACACTGATGGGAGCCTACATGGTCTGGGAGCCGTGTTATCCCAAGTGCAGGAGGGGAAAGAGCGCGTGATTGCGTACGCCAGCCGCTCCCTTCACGACTTCGAGAGGAACCCGGATAATTATAGCTCTTTCAAATTAGAGTTGCTGGCTCTGGTTTGGGCAATGACCGAGAAGTTTGCAGAGTATTTGTCTGGGTCCGAAGAACTGGTGAGAACAGATAACAACCTGCTGGCCCACCTGGAGAATGCAAAATTGGGGGCCCTGGAGCAGCGGTGGGTGGCCCGCATGGCCAGGTACTGGTATAAGATCGCCTACCGGCCTAAGGCAGAGAATACTCACGCCGACGCCCTCTCCAGAGTGACATATGAACGGCCTGATCATGACCGCGATGAAGATTTGGAGGCGGATGAGACCTCTAGCTTCCGAAGTTTCGTGGGACCGCTGGCCGCGGCGCAGGGACAGATCGGAGAGACGTCGGAAGAACAAGTGCTAGGGCGGCCAAGAGATGACTGGATCCGACTTCAACAGACTGACAGAGAAGTTGCTCAATTACGTCATTGGGTGGCTTTGTGGCAAGTCCCCAGTCGAGAAGAGAGGAGTACCCTGTCCCCGGGAGCACTGAAGATGCTGGGACAATGGGAGAAACTGTGTTTGTGAGATGGGCTGCTGTACCGACGGGTGCAGCTACTGCGAGAGTTCGGGACCACCTGGCAAGTGGTGATCCCAGAGAAGTTGGTCGGAGTAGTGGCTAAGGAGGCTCATGAACGAGGGGCTCACTTCGGACCAGAGAAGACGTTTCAGTGGTTGCAGAGGCTGGTGTATCAACCCTCGTCTGCGAGCAACAATAGAAGACACTTGTCGAAGATGTCGGAGCTGTGAGCTGGTTAAGCCCCCAGAGCAGCGGGTCCCCATACAAACTATTGTGACTTCTGCCCCCTTGGAGGTGCTGATGATCGACTATTTGACTATTGGACTGGCACATCTCGGGTATGAACATTGCCTGGTAATGACAGACCACTTCACAAAGTTTGCGGTAGTGACCCCGACCAGAGACCAGACTGCTGAGTCAACTGCGCAGGCCATCTGCCGAGACTTTATTCGGGTGTACGGCTGCCCAAAGAGGATTCATTCCGATCAAGGCGCCTGCTTCCAAGGCCGGGTGATGGAAGAGCTGCACCGGTTGTACAAGATTGAGAAGTCACGGACTACTCCTTACCACCCTCAAGGAAATGGGGCCTGTGAACGCTTTAATTGGACACTGATCCAAATGCTCCGCACGTTGGAGGAAGATCGGAAGGTACGGTGGCCTGAGTTTGTGGCCGAGCTGGTGTGGGTCTACAACAAACGAGTGAATAGTATGACGAGGTTCACTCCTTATACCTTGCTGTTCGGGCGAAAGGGGCGAGAGATTACCGAGTTAGAGCTGGACCCCGAGGAGGACTACCCACGGACGGGGGTGTCTTCCTGGATCCGGGAACATCAGCATTGACTGCAGACCCTCCGACGGTTGGTACAACAAAAGTTTCAGGAGCTCAAGCATCATGAGACATTGCCTCTTTGAGGGACAGCTCTGAGGCCCGGGGAGAGGGTGTTGGTTTGGGACAGGCGGCCCCGGGGCAAATTGAGTAGGCGGTGGGAACGGACCTCGCACCAAGTGAAGCGTAGGATTGGCGCTGAAGGACCTGTGTATGAAGTTCAACCCGAGGGGGCTGAAGGAGCCCCTACCAGAGTTGTTCATCGTAGTATGCTGCGACCCTGTCTGTCTAAAGATGACAAGGATGGAGAAGAATCACCTGCTTCTAGAGAGGGTCCTGTCACAGTTGCTCCAAGCCACAATGTGGACAAAGAAGAGTTGTTGATTTTACCTCCGAGCCCCAGCACTCGATTACCTGCAGTCCCCAGTGCAGGCGGCGAGGGAACAACATCGGTTGAAGCCACCGGGCAGGCGGAGATTGGAAATCCGAGTGACCCTGCACCCCCCATCGGTCAAACTGAGTTACGCCGGTCAGATTGGACAACAGCAGGAGTGCCTCCTCACCGTTACGAACAAGATCAATTCATGTGGTACCGTATCGTCCAGGAAGTCCAAGAATGTGAACGTTTGATGAAGGAACTCTCGCCCGTGGAATGACGAGTTAAAGGAGAGCGGGAGTGTAAGGGGGAAGACCGGGGTGTAAGTACTTTCAGAGCAAGGGATCCGGAACTGCCGGGGCCGTGCCTCTGGTTGCAGGGGGAAGACAGACTGCGAGCACAGGAGTCAGGTGACTGGGAAGCTGGGGGCGTGTCCAGAGTGAGAGCTGGGAGGTCAGGTGACCGGGAAACTGGTGGCATGGGTAGAGAGAGGAAGAGACGAGGACATTTTGCACGGGAAAGCGGAGCTGGGTCCTGCTCAGCAGAGCAGTGTGAGAGGGTCCAGGCTCCTGGCTCCAGGACTTGGAGCAAGAGCCGAGTGCAGTGGATCGGAGGAGTCAAGCCGACTAGAGAAGAGATGCAGGGTCTGTGGAGCAGAGCACGTGAGGTGCCGTGTTATGGACTAGGGGCTCAGAGGGTAAAACCGGAGACCGCCCGCTGCCGCCAGAAGATGGAGCATTGTTTGGGCAGGGAAGCCTGAAGAAATCAACACTGGCCTCAGCTGGCAACTGCCTTGTGGAGGAAAAGAGTCAGCTAAGTGTAAAAACCGTCATTTACAAAAGGTTCCACTCTGCTATATCTAGTTAAACTGTGAACTGTCAGTTAAAGACTTACCTGCTACATCCCTTGTTTTCCCCCATATTTTCCCCTGTTTCTCCCTGCGTGGAGATTGAACCTGTTATTATAAACTTCCCCTGTTCATTAACCCTGTATTGGCTGCTCTGTGTTTCTGTGTCGCGGCATCTAAAGTACCCGTGTTACATTAGCAGGTCCCAACACTGAACAACAATAATCCTTACTGCAGGGTTTTTAAAGGACCTGTGGTAAGAGCCACAGGAAAACCAAGTTTGGAGGGAGGAGGCCACCCCACGGCCTTCCTCTAACCTCCTCCAAGAAATGAAGGCCCTGCCGGGTTTTACTAATCTGCCTTAGCCAGATAGCCTGACCAGGTCAATGCTCACCTTCATTCCTGCATTGCAGCCGCAGGTGAGTTTGTGACTGCAATGCACTCCAATGGATTTAATAGGACTCTGTACACATTCTGGGGGATATATAACGTCCCTCGTATACGATCCCGGTCACTGCTTCACAAAATATCTATCTATCTATCTATCTATCTATCTATCTATCTATCTATCTATCTATCTATCTATCTACACACATATATATATATATATATATATATCAAAAGAATGCAGCAGCACTCCGTATGGCCAAGATACGTCTTAACAATGAAAATATTAGATCTAAACTGTTTTGATCAGCAACAAGTACCGTATTTTTCGGACTATAAGACGCACTTTTTTCCTCCAAAATTTTGGAGGAAAATGGGGGGGTGCGTCTTATAGTCCGAAAGTTGGGGGGGGGGTGTATATTTATGTGTGGTGTGGGGGGAGCGGTATCGGTGGAGGAGCGGGGCACAGGAGGCAGCAGCCGCCCGCTGCAGCCTATACTGTCCCCGCTGCTAAAGAAAATGAATATTCACTGCTCCCCACGCATCAAGAGAATGCCAAGAGTGTGCAAAGCAGTCATCAAAGCAAAAGGTGGCTACTTTGAAGAACCTAGAATATAAGACATATTTTCAGTTGTTTCACACTTTTTTGTTAAGTATATAATTCCACATGTGTTAATTCATAGTTTTGATGCCTTCAGTGTGAATGTACAATTTTCATAGTCATGAAAATACAGACATATCTTTAAATGAGAAGGTGTGTCCAAACTTTTGGTCTGTACTGTATACACACACACATACATATATACACTAGCACACACTACACAGCTTCGACAAGCGTCCAGGGTTGCGGAGCGGCGTTGGAAGAAAACACATTCTCAAGATGACTTCACTGCATTCAAACAAGCAACACTCGCATTCAAATCAGCCCTCACCTCTGCTAAACAGGCCTACTTCGCAACCCTCAAATCTTCCTTATCCTACAACCCCAAACAGCTATTTAACTCTTTTAAATCTCTTCTTCGCCCTCCACTGCCCCCTCCGACCTCCATCATCTCTGTTGAGGAGTTTGCCACACACTTCAAAAACAAGATTGACCAAACAAGGCAAGTCTTTACTGTCCAACCACCAAAAGCCCTTTGTTTTCTAGACCATTGCCCTTCCCCCATAACCTCTCTTCCCAACATCATGGAAGGAGACCTTACTCGTCTACTCTTCAAATCACACCTCACCACTTGTGCACTTCGACCCCTTCCCATCACATCTCCTCCCCAACCTCACCCCCATCATCATCCCATCCCTAACCCATCTCTTCAACCTATCACTAACTTCTGGTACCTTCCCCGCTGCCTTCAAACATGCCACAATCACGCCCATCCTCAAAAAGACATCCCTCGACCCAACCGCCTTGTCCAGCTCCCGTCCCGTATCGCTGCTCCCATTTTCCTCCAAACTCCTTAAGCAACACATTCAAGCTGAACTTTCCTCTCACTTCTTATCTAATTCTCTCTTTGAGATCCAACAATCCGGCTTCCGCCCCCACCATTCCACTGAAACTGCCTTTACCAAAATTACCAATGACTTACTTACAGCCAAAGCTAACAGACAATTCTCTGTACTCCTTCTTCTTGACCTGTCTTCTGCTTTTGACACAGTTGACTACTGCCTCCTACTACAGATCCTCTCTTCCTTTGGCGTCAAAGACCTTGCCCTATCTTGGATCTCCTCATACCTTTCTAACCACACATGTAGCGTCTCCCACTCCCACACTACCTCCTCCCCCCCTCCCCCTCTCTGTTGGAGTCCCTCAAGGTTCTGTCCTAGGACCCCTACTCTTCTCAATCTATACCATTGGCCTGGGACAGCTCATAAAATCCCATGGCTTCCAGTACCATCTGTACGCTGATGACACCCAGATCTACCTCTTTGGCCCAGATGTCACCTCTCTGCTGTCCAGATTCCCAGCATGTCTAGCAGCCATATCCTCCTTCTTCTACTCCTGTTTCTTCAAGCTCAATGTGGACAAAACTGAACTCATCATCTTTCCCCCATCTCGCATATCTTCCCCACCCGACTAGTGTTGAGCGAGCATGCTCGACACTGCTCCGCACTCGCCCGAGCATCTCGCTACTCGGGATGTTCGGCGAGCACCGAGCATTTCCGGGTTACTCGGGCGGGAGCTCGGGTTTCCGCCCTGCACGTTTGGCGTTCTTTACAGAGCCAATGAACATGCAGGGATTGCCAGCCAGTCACTGTAATGCCGCAGCCATGTTGTTTGTGGGCATTACAGTGATTGGCTGGCCGCACAGCGTCACCTCGAGTATTTAAAACCGGGCGCTGCCATCTTGGACACAGTCGCCCGGGATCAGACAGTGTAGGGAGAGTGCTGCTGAGTTAGGGAGAGATATATAGTGCGAAATAGTTAGTGTAGGGTCTCTAAAGGCTGCCAAATCAAACTAACAGTCCTTCTCAGGACGAATATCCATCCCAGATAAAAGGCAGGCAGGCTGTATAGGAGACGCAGTGGTTATACCAACAAACAGTGCATTACAGTCCTGTGTGCTCCTGCTGCTCAAATTGCTAGACTAATCCCCCGGTCTCAGGGGCCAGGAAAAATCCTTTTTTTTTTCATCTAAAAACTGTATTTTTTTTTTCCTCAGTCAGACTGTACAAATACGCGTCTTATTAACCTTTTGGTATTCCCCCCCCCCCCCCCAAAAAAAAAAAAAAATTGAGTGTGTCTGCAGCATTTCCGCAAAATAATTGGTAGTGCTGCATTTTTTTCCGCAATGATAATCCGCAGCGGAAATTTCCGCAGCATGTGCACAGCACATGCGGATTATCATTGGGGAACATTGCTGCCCTTCTACCATGCGTTTTTAATGCATTTCTGCAGCGTTTCCGCAGCTGCAAAAATGCTGCAGAAACGCATTAAAAACGCATCGTGGGCACACAGCCTATATCTGTTTAAAATATTCTGGTGTAGGCCAGATAACTAGAACAATGTTTTTGCAGTTCCACGGTTCAAATCTCTGTATTATCCAGCTTTTGGCCTTTTTTACATAAAAAAAAACAATAATAGTGTCTCCCTGACTTGTTCAGACACAAATATATCTGTTTAAAATATTCTGGTGTAGGCCAGATAACTAGAAGTTTGGTTTTGCAGTTCCACGGTTCAAATCTCAGTATTATCCAGCTTTTGGCTTTTTTTCCATAAAAAAAAAACAGTAATAGTGTCTCCCTGACTGTTCAGACACAAATATATCTGTTTAAAAGAGTCTGGTATACACCAGTAAATTATAACTGTGGTTTTGCCGTTCCACGGTAAAAAATTTCTATTATCCAGCTTTTGGTATTTTTTCCATAAAGAAAAACAGTAATAGTTTCTCCCTGATTGTTCAGATTGTTTAAAAGAGTCGGGTGTAGGCCAGAGAAATAGAACTGTGGTTTTCCTTTTCCACGGTTCTAATCTCCTTTTTATTACCCTTTTTCCATTGATAGTGCGAGTGTAAGCTATTTTACTACATTTACAATGGGCAAGGCGCGTGGCAAGGGACGTGGAACTGGACGTTCTGGTGATGGTGCGTGCAGAGGACGGGGCCGTGGCCAAGGTGAAAATGTGCCACAACCAACCGCCACATCTTCTCGCTCCCACTTCTTGACCGAATTACTAGGGAAGCACACTACAACATCAGTATTGCGAACTGATCAATGTGAACAGGTTATTAATTGGATAGCAGATAATACTTCCAGTTACCTGGGCACCACCACCTCCGGTCTGTCTTCCACATGGTCAAGTTTTAGTAGCCGTGAGTCTCGACCGCATACTCCTCCTCACCCTGATGCTCCTTCCTCCCACCATGCCGAGTGTCGTCAGACAGCAACTGATCCCACACTTGGACACTCTGAAGAGCTGTTCACTGGTCCATTTCCATATTTGTGCCCTTCGCCTGCTCCGCTTGAAGTGGTGGAAGAGGAGATCCCATGTAGCGATGCCCAAATATTTGAACAGCCATGGCCAGAGGAAGTCGATGCTGCCAATTTGTCACAAGAGGTGGACGATGTCGAGACACAATTGCCACGAAGTGAGGAGGAGGATCGTGGTGCGCAAGTGGAAGAGGAGAAGGTGGTGGATGATCTAGTAACTGACCCAACGTGGCAGGAGAACACGCAGAGCGAGGCCAGCAGCACACAGGGGGAGGGAGGCAGAGTACCCCAACAGGCAGGAAGAAGCAGTATGGTGGCCGCACACAGAAGGCGGGCAACAGTTCCCGGTAACACCAACACGAGGGACGTTGCCAGTACAACCGGTAGGTCTTCCAGAGTCTGGAATTTTTTTAAAGACTCTGCTGATAACCCCAAAAAGGCTATTTGTACCACCTGCCATGCCAGCATCAGCAGGGGTGACAAAACTACCAGCCTGACCACCACCAGCATGATCAGGCACATGTCAGCAAAGCAGCCGACTTTGTGGGGCGAACCCCAGGGTCCACGACCAGTGTCAGCGGGTGTCACCACTGCTTCTTCCGCTGTTGTGCGTGTAAGAGAACCCCCTGTTGTGCGTGCAAGGCAATCCCCTGTCCATACTGCATGCAAAGATGCCCCCTCCTCTCAGTCTTCACTTGTTATGGCAGTTTCTCAAGAAACAGCATCAACGTCCACGTCCACATCCCACCACAGCATTCAATTGTCCATATCCCAGACCTTTGAACGAAAGCGCAAATTGGCAGCCAACGACCCACAGGCCACAGTCCTAAATTCACACATTTCACGACTGCTTGCGTTGGAAATGCTGCCTTTTAGGCTGGTGGAGACGGAATCCTTCCGCAACCTTATGGCGGTGGCCGTCCCTCGGTACTCGGTCTCCAGCCGACACTATTTTGCCCGGTGTGCCATCTCCGCACTACACAAGCACGTGTCCCAAAACATCTGCCGTGCCCTCAACAATGCAGTTACTGGGAGAGTCCACCTGACAACGGACACGTGGACAAGTGCTTGTGGCCAGGGACGGTACATCTCTCTGACGGCACACTGGGTTAACATAGTGGAAGCCGGGAACCAGTCGGACCTTGGGACGGAACACATCCTCCCCACACCGAGGATTGCGGGCCCTATGTCAGTCAGAGTTGCCCCCACAGTGTACTGCTCCTGTGCATCATCCTCCTCCTCCTCCTCATGTTCAGCCTCCATCTCAGATATCACCACATCAGTTACAAGCTGGAAGCACTGCAGTACTGCCCCAGCCAAGCAGCAACAGGCTGTGCTGAAACTCATAAGCTTAGGTGATAAACTTCACACTGCTTGTGAGTTGTGGACAGCTGTGAAAGAGCAGGCAGATCTGTGGCTGAGACCGCTGAACCTACATCCAGGCATGGTCGTGTGTGACAATGGCCGTAACCTGGTGGCGGCTCTGAGGCGAGGCGAGATCACACACGTACCATGCCTGGCTCATGCGCTTAACCTCTTGGTTCAGCGGTTTCTTAAATTGTACCCCGAGTTGCCAGATCTGCTCTTTAAAGTACACCGCCTGTCAGCTCATTTTCGGAAGTCGGCTACAGCTTCCGCCGCCCTTGCTGTGTTGCAGCAGCGTTTGCAGCTTCCGGCACACCGACTGGTGTGTGATGTCCCCACACGTTGTAACTCTACCCTCCACATGTTGCAAAGGATTTGTGAGCAGAAGAGAGCAGTTGCAGAGTACCAGCTGCAACAAGGCTGTCGATATTCAGGTCAGACTCCACACATAAGACCTCAGGAGTGGACCTGGATGTCTGACATATGTACCATCCTGACAAACTTTGAGGAGTCCACCAAGATGGTGAGTGGCAATGACGCCATCATTAGCGTCATCATCCCACTTGTCTGTCTTTTGCAACGCTCTCTGCAGTGAATTAATGAGGAGGCATTGCAGCCAGAGTATGATGAGATGGATCAAGAAGCTGTAACGGGCGATTACACACAGCCCAGCCTCATCTCATCCCAACGTGCATTGGGGGACAATGAGGGAGAGGAGGAGGAAGAGGTTGAGGAAGAACAGGAGCTGGTATCATGCGTTGTAGACGGTAGTACCTGTGCAACTGTCATACCGTCGGTTCAGTGTGGGTGGCCTGAGGACAGGGAGGAGGAGGAGAGCATGGTCAGTCGTTATCTTGGTGAGGACACGGAAATCTTGCCCGTTACCAGTCTGGCATGCATGGCTGACTTTATGTTACGCTGCCTTAACTGTGACCCTCGCGTTGTCAAAATGTTGCGTGACAGTCATTACTGGTTGGTGACACTTTTAGACCCCTGCTACAAGGAGAACTTTCACTCTCTTATTCCTGAGGTGGAGAGGTCTACAAAAATGGGGCAGTACCAGAAGGGCCTTTCTTCAGAACTGTTAAAAAAATTCCCATCTGAACACTCTAGCGGCAGAGGTCACAGTTCGTTGCCCAACCGAGGCGTACAGGCAAGAGAGACGCAACTCCAATCCAGCAGAGGCAGGGGAACACTGTCAACCTTCTGGGACAGTTTTCTGAGACCCGCCCAGCTTTCAGGCCCTGAGGCACGGGGTACTCTCACAAGGAGTGGAAAGTTTCAAAAGATGGTGAGGAAGTACCTTGCCGACCGTACCAGCGTCCTCCGTGATTCCTCTGTGTCTTTTAATTATTGGGTATCCAAGCTGGACACTTGGAATGAACTAGCTCTGTACGCCTTGGAGGTCCTGGCCTGCCCTGCCGCTAGTGTGTTATCGGATCGTGTTTTTAGTGCCGCTGGGGGAATTATAACTGATAAGCGCACTCGCCTGTCAACTGACAATGCTGACAAGCTGACCCTTATCAAAATGAACAAGGGCTGGATTGGGCCAGACTTCTCATCACCACCAAATGACAGCAGAGTAACATAAAGTCAAATCCATTGTGTTATTTCGGGAGGTGTATTCCCATGCACCGCTTCACACCCACATATGGGTATATACGCTTCCTCATTTCGGCTGTATTTTGCTCTTCTCCTTATCCTCAGCCTCCACCACCACTATACCACCAGGGTGACCGTGGTCCGTGTTGCCAGCATTGCAAGTTCCTCCGTCCTAATTTTTGGCAGCTTTTGCTTGGAAGGCATAGGCAAAGACTATGGGAGACCCACTCCCCAATAATGGGAATAATGTTTTGAATATGCTGCACTGCATGGCTCTTGTAACGGGCATGAAAACCGTCTTGTTAAGCTACTCTGAACTCCACGTCTCTTCCAAGGGGCATTAAAACCGTCTTGTTAAACCACTCTAACCTCCACGTTTCTTCCAAGGGTCATTAAAACCGTCTTGTTAAGCTACTGTGACCTCCACGTCTCTTCCGGGGGGCATTGATATTGTCTTTTTTATTCCACTGCGACCTCCACCACTCTTCCAAGGGGCATTATAACCGTCTTGTTAAGCTACTGCGACCTCCACCACTCTTCCAAGGGGCATTGATATTGTTTTTTATTCCACTGCAACCTCCACCACTCTTCCAAGGGGCATTAAAACCGTCTTGTTAAGCTACTGTGACCTCCACCACTCTTCCAAGGGGCATTGATATTGTCTTTTTATTCCACTGTGACCTCCACGTCTCTTCTAAGGGGCATTTAAACCATCTTGTTAAGCTACTGTGACCTCCACGTCTCTTCCAAGGGGCATTAAAACTGTCTTGTTAAGCTACTGCGACCTCCACCACTCTTCCAAGGGGCAATGATATTGTCTTTTTATTCCACTGAGACCTCCACGTCTCTTCCAAGGGGCATTAAGACTGTCTTGTTAAGCAACTGCGACCTCCACCACTCTTCCAAGGGGCATTGATATTGTCTTTTTATTCCACTGTGACCTCCACGTCTCTTCCAAGGGGCATTAAAACCGTTTTGTTAAGCTACTGCGACCTCCACCACTCTTCCAAGGGGCATTAAAACCGTCTTGTTAAACTACTGCGACCTCCACCACTCTTCCAAGGGGCATTGATATTGTCTTTTTATTCCACTGCGACCTCCACCACTCTTCCAAGGGGCATTAAAACCATCGTGTTAAGCTACTGTGACCTCAACGTCTCTTCCAAGGGGCATTAAAACCGTCTTGTTAAGCTACTGCGACCTCCACCACTCTACCAAGGGGCATTAAAACCGTCTTGTTAAGCTACTGCGACCTCCACTACTCTTCCAAGGGGCATTGATATTGTCTTTTTATTCCACTGTGACCCCCACGTCTCTTCCAAGGGGCATTAAAACCGTCTTGTTAAGCTACTGCGACCTCCACCACTCTTCCAAGGGGCATTGATATTGTCTTTTTATTCCACTGTGACCTCCACGTCTCTTCCAAGGGGCATTAAAACCGTCTTGTTAAGCTACTGCGACCTCCACCACTCTTCTAAGGGGCATTGATATTGTCTTTTTATTCCACTGAGACTTCCACGTCTCTTCCAAGGGGCACTTACACCATCTTGTTAAGCTACTGTGACCTCCACGTCTCTACCAAGGGGCATTAAAACCGTCTTGTTAAGCTACTGCGACCTTCACCACTCTTCCAAGGGGCATTAAAACTGTCTTGTTAAGCTACTGCGACCTCCACCACTCTTCCAAGGGGCATTAAAACCGTCTTGTTAAGCTACTGAGACCTCCACCACTCTTCCAAGGGACATTGATATTGTCTTTTTATTCCACTGTGGCCTCCAAGGGGCATTAAAACCATCTTGTTAAACCACTCTGAACTCCACAGCTCTTCCAACGGGCATTAAAATGTTGTTTTTAATTAACTCTAACCTCCACGACTCTTCCAACGGGCATTGCATTTCCTCCTAATTTTAGTCAGCTTTTGCTTTTCAATCCATAGGCGAACACTAAGGGAGACCCACTCTTCAATAATGGGTAGAAGGTTTTTAGTACGCTGTAATCCACGTCTGTTTCAAGGGGCATTGCAGTTCCTCATAATTTTTGGAAAGCCTTCCATTCACTGCTTAGGCCAACAGTGTACAGGAGACCCAGTTGCTATAAATGGAAAAAACGGTTTAGTTAAGGCCCTCTGACCTCCATGTCACTTCCAAGGGGCATTGGAGTGCCTCAAAATTTTTGGTAGGCATTGCACCCACTGTATGCCCTATAACTGTGTAGCCGAACTGCTCCTTTTGGTACAGAAAAATATCCTACAAGACATGTGTGGTTGACTGGCCTGATATTGATGTGAATGGTCCCTGTTCCTCCTGCTCTTTCTCCTTTGCCACCACCTCATCCATCATTCATCACCTGAAGCTTTGTTTTAACGGGAGTCATAGAACTGGGATAGTAGCAGGAAAACATCCAGCTATCCTCGGAGGAGGTAGGATATGCGCCAAAACGCTGACCACCTCAGGCCTAGCCGCTACTACATACATGCGCTTGCATTCCAAGGAACAGAAAGCTAAGGAGATGGATGGCCTCATGATCACGAATAATTTACTCGTTGTGTAGGAGGTCGACCACTGCTGCTGTCTACCTTCTGAACTTTGTGTTGAAGCCTGATAGACCCAGGACCCGCAATCCTCTATGTCTGGAGGACGTGTTGCATCCCAGTGTCCAACTGTCTTCCGGCTTCCACAATATTAACCCAGTGTGAAGGCGTCAGTGAGATGGACCATCCCTGGCCACATTCACTTGTACATGTGTTTGTGGTTAGGCTGTCCTTCCCACTAAATGCACTGGGGAGGGCACAGGTAATGTTTTGGTATGCCCGCTTGTGTATAAGGTGCACCGGGACAAATAGGGGCGGCTGGGGACCGATTATGGACTCCAGGCCGCCCCCAGGCGGCTGGGGACCATGTGTGGGCATCCGGCCGCCCCCTGGTGGCTTGGGACCAAGCGTGGACACCCGGCGGCCGGGCGGCTGGGGACTGAGTATGGATACCAGGCCACTGACGCAGCCATGACATGGTGGCCAGATTCCGCCTCAACATGCCTAAAAGGCCCAATTTCAAGTGCAAGCAAGCTAGCAGTATGGTATTGCAGCCTGGGGGTGGGTGGGTGGCAGGCTGCACACTTCCACTTGCATTCCAAGAAAACAAAGCAGATGCTAACTTCTATCATCATCATCATGCTCCTCACCTTGGCACTCTCAACTCCTCTGATGGAGAAGCCAGGGCCCACTGGAGGAGTCTGGTTGTCTGGTGGGCTTGGCCAATGCTGCCCTAAAGCAGGCCAGGCTAAGAAAAGTGTGGGGAAGGTTACCGGGACAAATAGGGGCGGCTGGGGACCGAGTATGGACACCCGGCCGCCCCCTGGCGGCTGGGGACCGAGTGTGGACACTCGGCTGCCCCATGGCGGCTGGAGACCAAGCGTGGACACCCGGCCGCCGAGCGGCTGGGGACTGAGTATGGATACCAGGCCACCGACGCAGCCATGACATGGTGGCCGGCGTCTTTCTCCACAAGCCTAAAAGGCCTCATTTCAAGTGCAAGCAAGCTAGCAGTATGGGATTGCAGCCTGGGGGTGGGTGGCAGGCTGCATACTTGCGCTTGCATTGCAAGGAATGGTGGAGGTACAATTGAACACTGCCCTGGGACAAGGACTTGCATGGGGATAGTTGCAAGTCTGTATCTTCTGATGCGGCAAGGATCAATTCTGATGGGCACACTTTTAGGCAGTGACCTGGGTGTCAGAGATGCTTCTAGGGGTCTTCCCCATGCTGTTCCCATGTCTTTTCAGCACTGTATGCATGTGTCACACAGCACATGGCCAAATAAGGTTGTAAAATGTTAAAATGACATTTCCCGGTGAATGCATTTGTCACGGTTGAAAGCAATACAAAAGTGCAAAAACGCATAAAAAATGTTACTTGTGAACAAAGCCCAAGGTGTGGAGGAGTATTTTTTTGGGGGGGGGTATTTATTTTACCTTATACACAAGCCTTTACCCTGGAAAGGAAGTTCCTTAACATATTTCACAGGAAAACTGTTTCAGTTTCGTTTTTGAACGTTTTATTGTGAGCCCGTAAAAGTGGCTTAATACCTCTGACCACGTTGTTGACAGCAGTGACCTGGGGGTCAGAAATGCTTCCTGGGGCGATGCCCATGCTGTCCCCATGTCATTTGAGCACTGTCACTATTGTTTTGGGCACTTTTTAGGCTTTCTACAGACTGCCGGGGGTGCCGCCGCAAAAATGCTCGGGTCTCCCATAGACTAACATTGGGCTCGTTGCTCGGGTCGAGCACCCGAGTATCACGGTGAGCTCGGCCCGAGCTTCAAGCACCCGAGCATTTTAGTGTTGCTCAACACTACACCTGACCTTTCTATCACAATAAATTACATCACACTTTCCCCTGTACCTACTATCCGCTGCCTCGGAGTAACCCTTGACTCTGCCCTGTTCTTCAAACCTCACATCCAAGCTCTCGCCTCCTCAATCTCAAAAATATTTCCAGAATCCGTGCTTTCCTCAACCTTCAATCTACTAAACTGCTTGTGCATGCCCTCATCATCTCCCTCCTCGACTTCTTCAACATCCTCCTCTGTGGTCTACCTGCTAACACTCTCGCACCCCTCCAGTCCATCCTTAACTCTGCTGCGTGACTGGTTCATCTCTTGCCTCACTACTCCTCTGCTACCCCCCTTTGCAAATCCCTTCACTGGCTCGCAATTGCCCAGTGTATCCAATTCAAACTACTAACACTGACCAACAAAGCCATCCATAACCTCTCTCCTCCGTACATCTCTGAACTAATCTCCCGATACATTCCCTCACGTAATCTCCGGTCCTCCCACAACCTCCTTCTCTCCTCCACACTTATTCGTTCCTCGCCCAATCGCCTCCAAGATTTCTCCCGAATATCCCCCGTCCTCTGGAATTCTGAGCCTCAACGCGTCCAATTATCCGCCACACTTGGATCCTGCAGACGGAACCTGAATACCCATCTCTTCAAACAAGCTTACAGCCTGCCATGACCTTGCCTGCTGCCACCTCATCAACACCGGAGCTACCGCAACTCCCCAACCTACTGTCTCCTTCCCCATTCCTGTAGAAGAATGTAAGCCCGCAAGGGCAGTGTCCTCTTCCCTCTATACTAGCCTATCATTGTTAGTTTTTTACCGTAAGTTATGTCTGTATCTGGTATGTAACCCCTTCTTATGTACAGCACCATGGAATCAATGGCACTATATAAAATAAATAATTATATAAATATATATATACAGTACAGACCAAAAGTTTGGACACACCTTCTCATTTAAAGATTTTTCTGTATTTTCATGACTATGAAAATTGTACATTCACACTGAAGGCATCAAAACTATGAATTAACACATGTGGAATTAAATACTTAACAAAAAAGTGTGAAACAACTAAAAATATGTCTTATATTCTAGGTTCTTCAAAGTAGCCACCTTTTGCTTTGATGACTGCTTTGCACACTCTTGGCATTCTCTTGATGAGCTTCAAGAGGTAGTCACCGGAAATGGTTTTCACTTCACAGGTGTGCCCTGTCAGGTTTAATAAGTGGCATTTCTTGCCTTATAAATGTGGTTGGGACCATCAGTTGTCTTGTGCAGAAGTCTGGTGGATACACAGCTGATAGTCCACTGAATAGACTGTTAGAATTTGCATTATGGCAAGAAAAAAGCAGCTAAGTAAAGAAAAACGAGTGGCCATCATTACTTTAAGAAGTGAAGGTCAGTCAGTGTGAAAAATTGAGAAAACTTTGAAAGTGTCCCCAAGTGCAGTTGAAATAACAATCAAGCGCTACAAAGAAACTGGCTCACATGAGGACCGCCCCAGGAAAGGAAGACCAAGAGTCACCTCTGCTTCTGAGGATAAGTTTATCCGAGTCACTAGCCTCAGAAATAGCAGGTTAACAGCAGCTCAGATTAGAGACCAGGTCAATGCCACACAGAGTTCTAGCAGCAGACATATCTCTTCAACAACTGTTAAGCGGAGACTTTGTGCAGCAGGCCTTCATGGTAAAATAGCTGCTAGGAAACCACTGCTAAGGACAGGCAACAAGCAGAAGAGACTTGTTTGGGCTAAAGAACACAAGGAAAGGACATTAGACCAGTGGAAATCTGTGCTTTGGTCTGATGAGTCCAAATTTGAGATCTTTGGTTCCAACCACCGTGTCTTTGTGCGATGCAGAAAAGGTGAACGGATGGACTCTACATGCCTGGTTCCCACCGTGAAGCATGGAGGAGGAGGTGTGATGGTGAGGGGGTGCTTTGTTGGTGACACTGTTGGGGACTTATTCAAAATTGAAGGCATACTGAACCAGCATGGCTACCACAGCATCTTGCAGCGGCATGCTATTCCATGCGGTTTGCGTTTAGTTGGACCATCATTTATTTTTCAACAGGACAATGACCCCAAACACACCTCCAGGCTGTGTAAGGGCTATTTGACCAAGAAAGAGAGTGATGGGGTGCTACGCCAGATGACCTGGCCTCCACAGTCACCAGACCTGAACCCAATCGAGATGGTTTGGGGTGAGCTGGACCACAGAGTGAAGGCAAAAGGGCCACAAGTGCTAAGCATCTCTGGGAACTCCTTCAAGATTGTTGGAAGACCATTTCCGGTGACTACCTCTTGAAGCTCATCAAGAGAATGCCAAGAGTGTGCAAAGCAGTCATCAAAGCAAAAGGTGGCTACTTTGAAGAACCTAGAATATGACTCGCCCCCTGGGCCGTGGGGCACTCGGATCCGGGCAATAGGGGGAACGATGGGAGTAGTAGTGGCAACCCGGTTCCGTGGCTCAGGGTGGTCAGGCCAATGGTAGTCCGTTATTTGTTATTGATTATGTCCGACTACGCCACCCGTGGATTTGCGGTTATTAGGAACCGCCGCTGCATGCAGACCGCTGGGGCTGATGAGGTGTGCAGCTATGGTAGTGTGACTCCCCACGGGAAGAGTGCGGCCCCAGGGCAGTATAGTGGATGGTGGGAGTGATAGTAGTGAGAGTCCCAGTGATGATAGTGCTGGAGGAGCAAGGAGCACACAGACAACAGGTTGCAGTCCAGGGTCTTTACTGAAACAGGCAAACTGACCCCTAAACAGTCCCAGCTAGGAGGGGACCTGGATGTCTGAGAGCAACGGGGAAATAGGCCCTGGTCAGGGTGAGGGTGTAGGCCTACCGTGCTTTCTGCGCTCCTTCTGACTATCTCCTCCTGATAGGATAACAGCCCACGTTTCCGAGCTTTCCGTGCTTTCTCGCCTGTATGGCCTGCGACGTGGGTTCCTTTCTGCTCCCAGCCTTGTACGGCTTTACTGGTCCCTTCGGTTGTGGCAGGGCCTCCAGGCTTCTTAGGCCAAGGAAAGTACAGTCCCTTGCGAATTGGTTCTCTGTTGGGGGATGTAGAATCCTTCCAGCCTCAGACACCAAAGTCTGGTAAAATGAAGTCTTTTCTCTGCCAAGACAGGCTCTCTTTGCCTCTTGTCTCTGGCTTGTGGCTCTCCTCCTGCCACACTTCCTCTTAGGTGCAATCAACTTTCTGTCCCTGCTCCACTCTGGGACACGTCTCAAAGCTGAGACAGGCAATCCAGTTCTCCGTAACCCTGTCCCCAGTACCAGCTTTTATAGGGGCAGCCTGCTCCCCCTACTGGCCTGAGACAGGAGGCATTGCATGCTAATGTTCCCCTAACCAGAGAACCTCCCCCTTGCTCTCAGACACAGCTTTAATTACACTTGTGGCATCCAGGCCTGGGTGACACATTCCCCCCTAGTGAAATTTAGTACTCCGGGACTAAACAATAAACAAAGACAATATGCATAACAATAAGACATTAATAGACAGACAAAGCACAAATTGAGTTCTTTAGGTCACAGTGTGGTCTGTGGCCGGGTGTCCATATCACCAGAACCAACGGGAGCCTTAACTAGGTGGGGGTCTGTCCTACCCCAAGTCCTTCACAGTCTTAGTTCATTCCTGGGTTAGGCTCAGAATGCAGTCCACACAAGGTCCCGGTTATAAAAAGTCCATAACCTGTGTGTAACGGGTCTGGGAGGCGGAACCTCTGGGCTACTATACAAGGGGGCAGTCCTTGTAAGGGAGCGGGTGGCGACCAGGGAAGACGGGCAGGAGGTCACAGCAGGTGACCGGGACAGTCTCTGAGTGAACGGGCTGGAAGTCACGGCAAGTGACCGGGGCAGTCTCTGGATGAACGGGCTGATGGTCACGGCAAGTGACCGGGGCAGTCTCTGAATGAACGGGCAGATGGTCACGGCAAGTGACCGGGGCAGTCTCTGGATGAACGGGCAGATGGTCACGGCAAGTGACCGGGGCAGTCTCTAGGTAAAGGGTTGGTACGACCTGTGGCGGCTGATGATAGACGTGAGCTCCCAGGTGAGCAGGCGAGAGTCTCTGGATGAACGGGTGGTCACAGCATGTGACGGCGGAGCCTCCAGGAAGACCAACAGACAGGCGGCAGATGAGCGCTCCCAGGTGAGCGGGCAGAAGTCTCTGGACAGGCAGGTGGTCACAGCACGTGACGGCAGAGCCTCCAGGTAGGCTAGCAGACAGGCAGCAGATGAGCGCTCCCAGGTGAGCGAGCAGGAGTCACTGGACAGGCAGGTGGTCACAGCACGTGACGGCGGAGCCTCCAGGTAGACTAGCAGGCAGGTAGCAGGTGTGTGCTCCCAGGTGAGCGGGCAAGCTGGTCCATAGACAGACTGACAGGAGTTGGAAGGCAGACCGTCGGACCTCGGGCAAGCAGGCAGGTGGCTGATGTGCGCTCCCAGGTGAGCGGGCAGACTGGTCCTTAGACAGACTGACAGGAGTAGTAAGGCAGACCGTCGGACCTCAGACTAACAGGCAGGTAGCAGATAATCAGGCAGGAATCTGGCAGGTAACTGGCAGGTAACTGGCAACGGGACCTGAGGGCTGAAGCAGAGTAGTAAACAGTGCAACAACATTGCTCGGGCACCTCCATTTTGGAGGAGGTGCCTTATATATGGTGAAGTCCTCCGGCCATTGGCCGGGGACTCCTTAGGACGGCGCGCGCGGCCCCTTTAAGAGGGAGGGAGAGCGCGCGCGCGCGCCCTAAGCACAGTGGCCGGGAAGGAGCGCGCGCTGCCAGCAGAGCGGGAGGAGAACGCCGGGCACGGAGCAGGGAGGTGAGGGGAACAGCGTCCCTGCCTAGCAGAGGGCAGGGACGCCGGCGCTACACTGTGAGTCCTTACGGTTGCTGCAAGAGACTGAAACACACTATTAATAAACATGCAGGTAACTTTGGCAAACATTTTAACATTTGGCAACAGGGTTATTTACAATTTAATACACTCTATATTCTCCAGCGAGCGGGTATCTGTCCCTTTGTGCTCCTGGTTGACCTCCTTAACCCACTGTCTGGTGGTGGACCAACCTGGCTTTCCCCACTAGCGTTAGGGGTACAGCTACCAGCTGGGTGTACAGGTAGGGCAGGCAGCTGTCTGCGGGTCCTTTGGCTTACCGCAGGCATGGCAGGCTCACTGTCAGCAGAGGGTTGACTCTCCTGGGCTGCTGGAACAGGCTCTTCTGCCTCTGGAACCGCTTGCTCCTCTTCACCTTCCGGCTCTGGTGTTGGTTGTTGCTGGGCCGGTTGCAGGAAATGCAGGACGGGTACCACTATGGCATCATTTATGCGAGTCCAGGACTGAGGGAACTCTCCGAGAACGGTGTTGATCATTTCTTCCTTGTCCTCTGCGGGTTCAAGGTCACTCTGATCCTCTTCTGCACTACGGAGTTGCTCGGGGCACCTTTTGAGGTGGTCTCTGGAGACGACACTAGTGGTTTCTCCTCCGTCCTTGGTGATTACGCACACCTTTGGGTTGTCGTAGTCAGACTGCAGTACGGTGTAGGGTTCCCTTTCCCACTGGTCGTCCAACTTATGTAGCCTTCTTTTTCGCTTTAGGACTTGCTCACCAGGTTCTAGGGGACCAGCAGGGGCGTGTTGATTGAAGAGTCTCTCTTGCTTCTCTCTCACCTGGGCCAGGCTCTTCTCCACACTCTCCTGTACCTTCTTGTACTGCAGTTGCCTTTCCGTATCCCAGTCCGCATCCGGGGAGGTGTCCTCAGGTATTAGGACTCCCATCTCCAGGTCTATGGGCAGCTTACCTGGTCTAGCTCGCATCAGGTAAGCCGGGGTGCAGTTTGTAGCGTTCACCGGGATGTTGTTGTACATGTCTACCAGGTCCGGCAATTTTTCTGGCCACAGGCTGCGTTCCTCCAGGGGCAACGTCTTCAGGAGATCAATGACTATATTGTTCATCTTCTCACACATCCCGTTGGTTTGGGGGTGGTAAGGCGTTGTCCGAATCTTCTTACAGCCATAGAGGTTGCAGAACTCCTGGAAGATTTCAGCTTCGAACGCTGGACCCTGGTCTGTCAGGACCTGTTCCGGATACCCGTGTGGACGGCAGAAGTATTGCTGGAAGGCACGGGCCGCTGTTTGGGCTGTCAAGTCCTTTACCGGGACCACCACTAGAAAACGGGAATAGTGGTCCACGATTGTCAGGGCATAGATGTATCCGGACCGGCTTGGAGCCAATTTGACGTGGTCCAGAGCTACCAGCTCAAGAGGCTGCGTGGTGACGATGGGCCTCAAGGGTGTCTTCTGGCTGGTGCGGTCCTTCCTCCTCAGGTGACAAGGGCCACAGTCTCTGCACCACTTTTCTACTGCTCCTCTCATGCCGACCCAAAATAACCTTCCTCTTAGTAGGAACTCCAGTTTCTTCCAACCGAAGTGTCCCGCTCTGTCATGGTAAGCTCCCAGGACCATAGCTGCATCTCGCCTTGGGACCACGACTTGCCAGGTCAGCTCGTGCGTCCGGTGGTTGACAATCCTTCTGCACAACTTGCCTTCGTAGAGGAACAGCTTGCTCTTCTCCTTCCATAGCTGCTTGGCTTCCTCTGGGGCATCTGGATCTAGGCGGGCATCTTCCCGGGTCAGCAGATCTTTCACCAGGCGGACAGCAGGGTCACTATCTTGGGTTTCGGCCCAGCTGTGGTGAGGTAGGGGATTCATCATCACAGTTGTTAGATCCTCCTCCTTCACGCGGTGAGAGTGTTGAGCGGCTCCATACCGGTGAAACGCGGGGAGTTCTACCTCTTCCAGCTCTTCTGCGTCTTCGTCACCTTCAGGTAAGTGAGGCATTCTTGATAGGGCGTCCGCGTTGGCGTTGGTTTTGCCTGCCCGGTACTTGATCACGAAGTCATAGTTGGAGAAACGGGCCATCCACCGCTGTTCCAGGGCACCCAGTCTTACATTGTCCAGGTGTGTCAACGGGTTGTTGTCCGTGTACACGGTGAACTTTGCGGAGGCCAGGTAATGCTTGAAGCGTTCCGTCACGGCCCACACCACCGCCAAGAATTCTAGCTTGAAGGAGCTGTAATTCTCCGGGTTCCTTTCGGTGGGCCTCAGCTTCCGGCTGGCGTATGCGATCACCCGTTCTCTGCCCTGTTGGTTTTGGGACAGTACGGCTCCCAGTCCCACATTACTGGCATCTGTGTGGAGAATGAAAGGCTGGCCATAATCAGGGTAGGCCAGGATCTCATCCCCAGTGAGGGCCAACTTTAGCTGGCGGAAGGACTCCTCTTCCGGTTTATCCCACTTGAAGGGTGGCTTTTGACTTCTGGACTTGGACTGTCCGATCAGGAGGTCCTGCATAGGAGCTGCCATCTTAGTGAACCCGGGGATGAACCTTCGGTAGTAGCCTACCAACCCGAGAAACTGTCTCACCTCTTTGATGTTCGAGGGGCTTGGCCAGCTCTTGATTGCCGTGACCTTGTCAGGGTCGGGGGCCACTCCTTCCGCGCTTACCACGTGCCCTAGGTACTGGACCTTTGGTTTCAGCAGGTGGCACTTCGATGGTTTCACCTTCAGGCCATAGCCTGCCAGGGCTTCGAACACCTCAGCCAGGTGCTTGAGATGGTCCTCGTAGGTCTTCGAATAGACGATCACGTCGTCCAGGTAAAGGAGGACCGTCTCGAAGTTTCGGTGCCCTAGACAGCATTCCATCAGCCGCTGGAAGGTCCCTGGTGCATTGCAGAGCCCGAAAGGCATACAGTTGAATTCGCTCAGTCCCATCGGGGTGGTGAAGGCGGTCTTCTCCTTGTCAGCCTCTGCCACAGAAACCTGCCAGTACCCGCTAGTAAGGTCCAAAGTAGAAAAGAAGTTAGCAGATTTTAGTGCGGCTAAAGACTCTTCTATTCTAGGCAGCGGATATGCGTCTTTGTGGGTGATACGGTTGATTTGTCTATTAGTCCACGCACATTCTCATGGTGCCGTCTTTCTTTTTGACCAGAACCAAGGGGGCTGCCCAGGGGCTACAGCTGTCTCTAATGACCCCAGCTTCTTTCATTTCCCGCAGCATACCCTTGGCATTCTGATAATGTGCAGGGGGTACAGGTCTGTGCCTCTCTTTTATTGGTGGGTGGCTCCCTGTGGGGATGTGGTGTTCTATCCCTTTTACTCTGCCGAAGTCTAGCGGGTGCTTACTAAAGACTCTCTCGTACTCCTGTACCACCCGGTAGACTCCTTGTTTTTGGTGCAGGGGAGTGGAGTCAGCACCCACATGGAGTTTCTGGCACCAGTCCTCCTTTTGTTTCTGGGAGCCATTACCCTCCGCCTGTGGAGATGGAGGCAAGGGTTCCACGGCCCTGATAGCTTTGTGTTCGACAACAAACAGTTTGGCGAGTGTAGCGTACCTGGGTAAGTGTACTTCCCTCTCCCCAATGTTGAGGATGCGGACGGGCACCCTCCCATGACGGACATCAACCACCCCCCGGGCTGTCAAAATGGTGGGCCTGCTGTCTGAGTACACGGGTTCTACCATGGCTTGGTAGTCTCTACCTCTCAACCCGATTGCAGTCCGACACCAGATCATCATTTCACTTTTGGGAGGCATGGAAATGGGGAATGGATCACTGAGTCTTACGCTACCGATCTCACCACCAGACAGTTCTACCTGCTGCCGTCTCATCAGGGCTTTTATCTCCTTGTTGAGGACTCTCTGTTGGCTGGAACTAGCATTCACCGCCACCTGTTGTAGAATTACAATTACTTCTGAAAGACAATTTTCAATTATGTTAGTACCCACAGTTATTTTAGGGTGACTTTCATGACGGTCAATGTCCACAATAATCACTCCCTGTGCCGGCAGTTCAACTTTACCAATTTTAATGGTCATCTCCTTGAACCCCATCTGCGGCACGGGTAAGCCATTACTGGCGATGATGCTCAAGTTACTGTCTGGATACCGTGTGATATCAGCATCAGTCCAATACTGCTTAAAAAGTACATAAGGGATTGTGGTTACTTGCGACCCAGTATCCAGCAAGGCGCTCATGGGGATACCGTCCAGCACCACGGGTAAAACCGGGCGCCCCCCAACGTACTTATCACGCCAATTATAAGGGCCTGGTGATCTTATGCCTGGGGGTCGGCCCTCTGCCCCAGGTTGGACCCGTTTAAATTACAGTACCTGGAAATGTGTCCGGGCTGGTTGCATCGACGGCAAATGGGCTGTCCATCCTCTGCGTAGCGGTCTGTGGGCCTCCCTCGGAACGACGGGATCCTCCTCTGTCGACGCCACGGGACATCCTCCGGACTTGAAGCCAGCTCGATGGGTCTTGACGGGTCCACTTGCAACGCCTGGACGGTCCTGGTCAACGCCGCGACGCTCCTGGTTAGCTCCTGGACTTGGTGGTGCAGACCTTTCGACGGGGCTTGGTTCAGGGCCTGTGCATCAGCCTCCACGGAGTCCATAGAAGAGGGCGCCGCCTCCTGGTGGTGGGTGATAGCAGGGCGCCGGGGGTTTATAGCGCCACTGGTTGCAGATTCACGGAGCACCCTTATGGCCCTGTCCTTAAATTGGGCAAAGGTCAGGTCGGGGTTCTGGAAGAACATGAGGCGCAGCTGGGCCCTGTGGGCGCTGGACAGCAGACCCTCTATGAATTGTTCTGTTAGCAGTTTATCCGTTTCCTGCACACTGCCAGGGTCAGTTTGTTGAATAGCCCTCAAGGCTTCCTGCAGATTTAGGGCATAGTCTCTGATGCTGTCCTGTGCCCGCTGCCTACATCCATAGAACCTCATTTTAATTTCAGCGGAGGTACGTGTGTCAAAGGTACCCCGCAGCCGGGCCAGAATACCCTTCACAGTCCCTTTCTCCTCAATGGGCCATGATTTTACCTCCCTTTGGGCTGCGCCTGTTAACTGCCCTGTCAATATGCTGACCTTCTGTTCCTCTGTCAGGGGGTAAACCTGGAACAAACTGTATAGCCTTTCCTTGAAGTCAGTTAGGGCATGGGGCTCCCCTGAGTCTTTGGGCAGCCAGGCCGCTCCAGGGATGTAGGGCAGGGAAAAGGGCATCACCGCTGCTGCAGCTGCGTTGGTGGTAGTGGGGGCCTCTGTGTCCGACATCTTCCTCCCCCCTAGTTAAGCGTGGATTACCTTCCGACGATCCTCTTCTGTAGGCCGCGGCTCCGCTGCTGCTGCTATGGACGAGGACCTGGCGTCGCGTCTTGATGACGTCAGCGTCGCTCGCTCTCCCTTCCAGGACCTTGCGCAGCGTCGGTGCGTGGGGCGGAGCTTCGGATCTCGCGCGGTTTTGACGTCTACGCCCCTCTTCTTCCCGCGCGGCGTCCTGGAGATGGCGTCCGATGGCGGGAAACAGCTGCGGATGGCGGGAAGACGGCAGAAGACGGCGGGAAAAGGTCCAAGATGGCGTCTGATGGCGGGAATCGGCTCCGGATGGCGGGAAAAGACTCCGGACGGCGGGAAACTTCGCCACTGGTAAGTTTACAACAGTCTTTTTCAGGCACGCAGTACCCGGTGGTTGCGGGCACGAAATCCTGCCGACTACACCAAAGCTGACTCGTCCCCTGGGCCGTGGGGCACTCAGATCCGGGCAATAGGGGGAAACGATGGGAGTAGTAGTGGCAACCCGGTTCCGTGGCTCAGGGTGGTCAGGCCAGTGGTAGTCCGTTATATTGATTATGTCCGACTACGCCACCCGTGGATTGCGGTTAATAGGAACCGCCGCTGCATGCAGACCGCTGGGGCTGATGAGGTGTGCAGCTATGGTAGTGTGACTCCCCACGGGAAGAGTGCGGCCCCAGGGCAGTATAGTGGATGGTGGGAGTGATGGTAGTGAGAGTCCCAGTGATGATAGTGCTGGAGGAGCAAGGAGCACACAGACAACAGGTTGCAGTCCAGGGTCTTTACTGAAACAGGCAAACTGACCCCTAAACAGTCCCAGCTAGGAGGGGACCTGGATGTCTGAGAGCAACGGGGAAATAGGCCCTGGTCAGGGTGAGGGTGTAGGCCTACCGTGCTTTCTGCGCTCCTTCTGACTATCTCCTCCTGATAGGATAACAGCCCACGTTTCCGAGCTTTCCGTGCTTTCTCGCCTGTATGGCCTGCGACGTGGGTTCCTTTCTGCTCCCAGCCTTGTACGGCTTTACTGGTCCCTTCGGTTGTGGCAGGGCCTCCAGGCTTCTTAGGCCAAGGAAAGTACAGTCCCTTGCGAATTGGTTCTCTGTTGGGGGATGTAGAATCCTTCCAGCCTCAGACACCAAAGTCTGGTAAAATGAAGTCTTTTCTCTGCCAAGACAGGCTCTCTTTGCCTCTTGTCTCTGGCTTGTGGCTCTCCTCCTGCCACACTTCCTCTTAGGTGCAATCAACTTTCTGTCCCTGCTCCACTCTGGGACACGTCTCAAAGCTGAGACAGGCAATCCAGTTCTCCCTAACCCTGTCCCCAGTACCAGCTTTTATAGGGGCAGCCTGCTCCCCCTACTGGCCTGAGACAGGAGGCATTGCATGCTAATGTTCCCCTAACCAGAGAACCTCCCCCTTGCTCTCAGACACAGCTTTAATTACACTTGTGGCATCCAGGCCTGGGTGACACAAATATAAGACATATTTTCAGTTGTTTCACACTTTTTTGTTAAGTATATAATTCCACATGTGTTAATTCATAGTTTTGATGCCTTCAGTGTGAATGTACAATTTTCATAGTCATGAAAATACAGAAAAATCTTTAAATGAGAAGGTGTGTCCAAACTTTTGGTCTGTACTGTATATAATTGCGTTTTCCATATTACTTTATATATAATAATAATAATAATAATATGGAAAACAAATTTTTTTTCCCACAAAAGCCTTGGCCCCGATACATCAAGACTGGAGTGCAAAACAGAGCTGTGCAGCGGCGTGCAAAACAGAGTTGGGTTGTGCCGTTTTTGTAACTTTTTTAGGCAGCGTGCTCTGGTGATGACATTATTTATTTTATGTTTTCTTATAGGATGTGTTACAAGGCTTGAAATAAAACAGAACTATGCACTGAAGCGAGATGCGCTAAATTCTTTGAGATACGCGCCCTCTTAATGAATATTTTTCATCTTTTCTGTGAAAATGTCAGAAATGTTGCGGCAGTCAGGCATGTTTGTCCCAATTTTCTAAAAGATGGCATAGCTGGCCAAGACGGCCTTGTCACAAAACTTTTTGGGTAACTTTGAGTTGCACAAAAGTTTCATAAATTTTGCAAGCTGCTTTGTTCCATATAGGTGGAGAAAACTGCTTGATGAGTCAGGCTTTTTTGTGTGGAAATATTACCCTGGAAGTGATAAAGTAGAAAAAATCAGTCAACTCAAAAGTTGGCTTTTACATTTATGTTTGTACACGCTGCTCTGCATGGAAATATTCAGGAGATTCCCCATTATTTACCCATTAAACCCTATACAGGAATCTGGGTTTCGCTGCTGGGGATCCAGGGTTACATCCATAGAGTAGCTGCTGAATGGTGGAGCGAGTTGCTGAGTTAAACCTTAACAAACCAGGTTGATGCCAGAGAGAGATAAGGAGTAGAGAAAATTTTTTATCCAGATGCAAGGTAAAGGACAGTCGGGTGTGGGTCCCGGAGGTAATTCAGAATAAATGGGAAAAAATCAGCAGGAAACTTAGGTGTCAATCTGGAGAATATTTAGGATCTACCAACAGGTGATGTCATAGCTCAGTTCCTCCTCTTTTGCTGACCTTTGCACATGCTTATTAGATGATTCAATACAAAAGATGGAGTGAGAGGCTGCTCATTGCTGCTAATGTACAAGTGTTATTTCCTGAAAAAACAGGAAGTTAGAGTCTGTAATAGCCCCAGTGGTCAGTGTGAAAATTGCAAGTTTTCTAATTTTTTTCTTTCTCCCAATACAGATGATATAGGAAAAAAATATTACCAAAAATAAAAAAAAAATACACTTAACATAAAACCGGATTTAAATAGTAGGTCATTTTCGGATGTCACATTGTCATGTTAAAGCAAATCCAAAGGGAAGTGGGTATGAAGGCTAATGGGATAAAAATCATAGGAAAAGAGAAAAAGCAAAGGGTAAAATAATAGGATGTCCTTCCAGACCCACATATGTCCAGTGTGAACTTTGCAAAACGAGCACAATTACTTCCGCGAACTAAATAATGCTACGCTCAGTATATATAGCTATAAGCATAGAATGTGTCTTTAAAAACAAATCAGTGAGTTTCTCCTGAAAAGTGGTTCTCGGAGGTCTAATAAAAGGATAATGTTTATTTACAAAGAACAAACATAATTAGATTGAAATGCAATTTGCAGAATGAACTTGCTGATTGGTCGTTAGTTGGTTATGTAATTGGCCCTTGCATTATATAAATCAGGTGAGAAACCCCCTCCCCCATTCTTCCCTGGTAGTCTCTAGTAGGTTACCTGTGTGGCGCTCAAGGAGAACTTTAAGAGGTCAAGCATTTAAGTGCTGATTAATCCTGTGCATTTAGCTGCACTGATGTTTAATTAAGATAGAAAGAGCACAGGGATCAGAGTGCAGTATGGGATATAATCAGAGGCTCCCTCAGGGGTGAGCAGCCTGCCGAATATTTATCATGTACAACTAGGATTATGGGAATTACCACGCCAAGTACTGGGGCAATCTACAGTTTTTTCTATGATCATAGCCATTAACCTGCTGTTACGGGTCCAGGTGGTGGAACCTCTGTGCTTCGGTGCAAGGAGGGACCAGAGGGGCGTGACTAAGTGCCTACTCGTCCCGACCAAGGCTTAGTCGACTCCGTGAACCAGGGAGGAACCGGGCAGGTGGATCAGGTGCCACTCTGGGACCGACCTTGTGTGAGAGCAGGTGACTCCCACGGGTCAGATGGCAGGAACTGACCGGTACAGCGCATGAGCATGGCAGGAAGGCTGACTGGTGGACCGGGTAGATAAGCAGGCTGGTTCGGCAGATAGCCAGATGAGTGCTCTGGGTAGGCGAGCAGGCGGGCACGACAGGTAAAAGGCAGGTGCTCCAGGTAGGTAGGCTGGTGGACACAACTGTAGACAGACTGGAGGACAGAACTGTTAGACAGACTGGCGAGCTGGACTGACAGACAGACTGGCAGGCAGGACTGACAGGCAGCGGGACCAGAGGGCTGGAGCAAGTGTTTAGCACACGGAACAACAACCTTGCACAGGCACCTCCATTTTGCAGGAGGTGCCTTATAAAGGCGATTCTGCCGGAGCCTCAGCAGAACCTGACGAACATCCGTCCGGTGTGAGGGTAGATCTGGAGAGAAGACCAAGATATCGTCCAGGTACACCACCACGCAAGAATACAGGAGATCACGGAAGATGTCTTTCACATGCTCCTGGAAGACAGCTGGAGCATTACAGAGACGGTATTTGTAGTGATCGTCCCGGGTGTTGAATGCCGTCTTCCACTCGTCTCCCTGGTGGATCCGGACCAAATTGTACGCCCCAAGAGGATCGAGCTTGGTGAAGATCTTCGCACCTTTAAGGCGGTCGAACAGCTCCGAGATGAGAGGCAGGGGGTACTTATTTTTGATGGTAATCTGGTTAAGACCCCTGTAATCGATACAGGGACGTAGAGAGCCATCTTTCTTCTTGACTAAGAAGAATCCTGCTCCAGCTGGAGAGGTGGATTTCTGGATAAATCCCCTAGCAAGATTCTCCTCTATGTACTAAGACATGGGCCGGGTCTCATCCAGCGACAAGGATTAGATATGTGACGCCCTGCAGCTGCAGGCTCTCACAGAACTCCTGGGTGTTCCACAGACGGATTCTCCCCAGTGGCCTCAATACATGCAGACACCTCCACCCAAGTCCACTAGATGGAGCCCTGTCAGGTATATATATACTGGGGGGTGGAGTTCAGGAAGTCAGTCAGTGGGAAGCAGTGAGTGTGACACAATGCTGCAGCACCAGACAAGCTGAAGTCTGTGTGGCTGAAAGCCAGGCTAGCCCCAAGCAGAGGGCTAGTCTGACCAGTGGAGAGCCTAGTGTGGGCCAGAAGATAAGGAGAGGAGAAGAGCTATGAGGGACAGAGGAACCACAGAGAGTTCATCCCCTGATGCAAGCCGGGCACCGGGCCCGAGCCTATTGGGACCTCCATGCCCAGTAGGGAATCCGGCATACTGAGGAAGATTTCATATCCCTTGGTCCACCCGTGAATACCGCACATTTAGAGGACTAGGTATCACGAAGGCCCCGGCGTCCAGGGATAGTGGTAACCAGGGGAAAGCCCTCGCCGCCAAGCATACGCGTGAGAGAAACATCAAGGAAGCTAGACCCTGTTCCAGGCAGGTCAGAAGCTCCAGGGACAGAGACAGGAAGATACAGAAAGGAGGCCTTACACCCGCTCACTAGGGAGCAAGTCCAGAAGTGCACACCACCTACAAGTATCCCGGACCATACCTGCCTACCATCTGCAGTAAAGGTACTGAAACTAGCCCCGGTGTGTGTGTCTGTTCTTCCTCTGACCCGGCTGGGTCCCCTCTCTCCTGCATCCCTTCACACCACCCTGCCCCGGGGGCCCGCTCCACCTGTGGGGAGCAGAAAAACCTCGGCTGCCATCCCAACACCCCCCCGGAGGTCTGAAGCAGTGCTGGTAATCCTTACCAGGTACCACAGGTGGCGTCACAAACTATTTATTTTATTTTTATCCAAGTTTCAATCCTCTTTTTCAACAGTGACCCCAGGGTACGGGCCCGGGAGCCGACCACCGCGACATCCCCAAACCAGGTAAAGGCCCGGGTACCGAGTCGTCCCCATCCCCTTGGCGTGTCAGATACGCCCGCGGGGAGGAGAAGTACCAGGTACCAGGTCGATGGGGCAATCATTCGGCCTATGAGGTGGTAATGGCTCTGCTTTCTTCTTGTTAAAGACGTCCGCATAGGACTAGTAAGGTGCCGGCAGACTAGGTAGATTAGCCAGAGTAGATGGGGGTCGAGCTGGATGAACCGGAACCAGACAGGACTCATGGCATTCCTGACCCCAACGGAGCACTTCACCAGATCCCCAATTCAGGACGGGCTCATGTCTTTGTAACCAGGGTAGACCAAGCAAGAGGGGGCGAGAGAGACCGGACAGCACATGAAAGGAGATCTTCTCCGAGTGCAGCATTCCCACCTGAAGGGTTACAGGCTCTGTGACGAGCAAGATGGTCTCCGGGAGAAGCCTCCCATCCACGGAGGCAACCGCCAATGGTTCAGCCAGATGTACAGTAGGAATCTGATACAGCTCCACAACAGCCTGTTGATTGAGATTCCCAGCGGCTCCGGAATCCAGATGGGCAATCTCGAAGTAGCGGGTCTCACCTCTGGAAATAGAAACAGACAGAGTCAAGGACGGAGAGGATTTACTCTTGCCTAGTACGACCTCTCCGAGCGGTCCTAGACACTGGAGTTTCCCAGCCTCACCGGGCAGGAACGGATCAGACGCTCTTTACTGCCACAGTAGAAGCAACTCCCCTCGGCTCGGCGCGTCTCCTGTCGAGACTTGACCATCTTGGTTTGATCAATTTGCATGGGCTCAGGTGAACATGCCTGGGGAATTGCTGGTTGCGAGGCTGGCTTTTGGAATACAGGCGCGGAAATCTTCTCCTTAGCACGTTCCAGAAAACGGATGTCAATCCAGGTAGCTAATGACACCAGGTCGTCCAGGGTGGAAGGGATGTCACGACCGGCTAGCTTATCCTTGATCCGTCCGGAAAGACCCTCCCAGAAGGTGGACACCAGGGCCTCCTTGTTCCAGGCAAGCTCAAATGCGAGGGTTCGGGAACGTATGGCATACTGGCCCACGGAGAGACTCCCTTGGTGGAGATGGAGAAGTGAGGAGGCAGTAGAAGATTTTCATCCGGGCTCATCGAAGACCTTCCGGAAGGCAGCGAGGAAAGCCAGAAGATCGGACACCAGGGATCCCCTCTTTCCCACAGAGGGTTTAGCCATGCCAATGCCTCCCCGGTGAGGTGAGACATGATGAACGCCACCTTGGCCCGGTCAGAGGGGAACTGATGTGCCAGGAGTTCAAAGTGCAGCGTGCACTGATTTAAGAAGTCCCGACATAAGACGGGGTCACCACCAAAACGTGGAGGCGCAGAGAGCCGGGGTCCAGAGCCAGGTGCCATAGCACCAGTGAGTTGAGGTGCCACAGGAGCGGGTGCCGCTCGGCTAGAGATGGACACAGACGACTCCTACGGGTCAGATGGCAGGAACTGACTGGTACAGCGCATGAGCACGGCAGGAAGGCTGACGGGTGGACCGGGTAGATGAGCAGGCTGGTTCGGCAGATAGCCAGATGGGTGCTCCGGGTAGGCAAGCTGGTGGGCACGACAGGAAAAAGGCAGGTGCTCCAGGTAGGTAGGCTGGCGGACACAACTGTAGACAGACTGGAGGACAGAACTGTTAGACAGACTGGCGAGCTGGACTGACAGACAGACTGGCAGGCAGGACTGACAGGCAGCGGGACCTGAGGGCTGGAGCAAGTGTTTAGCACACGGAAGAACAACCTTGCACATGCACCTCCATTTTGGAGGAGGTGCCTTATAAAGGGGAAGTCCTCCGACTACTGGCAGGGGACTCTATAGAACAGCGCGCGCGGCCCCTTTAAGAGGGAGGGAGCGCACTCGCGCCCTAAGCACAGTGCCCGGGAAGCTGCGCGCGGTGCTCGCCACAGCAGCAGGGGAGCGGGAAGACGCCAGACCTGGACCGCGGCGGTGAGGGGAACGGCGTCTCTGCCGGGCAGGAGGCAGAGACGCCGATGCTACACCTGCCAATATCCATAAATTAAAAATACTACGCAGCACTCTAGGATAACCGGTGTTGTCCAGCCTAAGTCACTCCAGATTTGTACTCTATGTAAATGCAGACTTGTGAATCCTCACAGTGCGCGCTCTCAGGATTCTCAGGTGAGATTTGCACACTTCTGGCCACATTCCAGCTAGACTTGTCCAGTCTCACTCAATGTCATTTGCATTGAGTTAGGTTGTGCAAGTCTTGTCGGCATGTGATTGCACAGAAGCAAACCACATACTTGTGGTCACGAGCCCGCTGCTTACGGCACCTACACCGGATAATCCTCACAGCGCACAGTCACATAGAGTGACTCCAGACTTGTAACCCAAGGCCAGATAACCCTTTAAGGAGCAAAGAGTGAGGGTACTTTATTGACCCATCTCAGTTTCGATTCTGGAAATTATGCTTTTTTTTTCCTGGAAACTAAAAATCGCACCGAGGGCGTCAATGCAGTATCCAGACTTTTTGCTCACTAATTTTGGAGTGCTGCTACTTTTTTTTTCACTCTATTTGATGGATAAACCCTGTGTCCGTGTTCAGAGGCTTTCACCCATTATAGTTGGGTGCAAATTTTTTTTTCAACTATTATATCTCCATCTAGATATCTCTCAGGCCCAAAAGTAGAGATGCAGCAAGTATTAAACTAAAGGCTCCAATACACATTGGCTGTAGTTGGTCAATCTTGCTTATTACTATATAGACCGGCCAACCATTTGATATGTAAGGGGTCCTCCCGACTTTACCTCCATAAATTATATGGGGGGAGATAAGAATTGGGCAGTTGGAATATCAGTCCCTCATGCTTTTGTTTTCAGGGGAGATAAGACGCTGCCTGTTATTGGGGGGCGGAATTCTGCTCTCTCCCTATTATACACGTGGTCAAAATTGTTGGTGCCCATCGTTTAATTCACAATGGTCACAGAAATAACTTGAATCTGCCAAAAGTAATAAATTAAAAATCTATGAAAATGAACAAATGAAAGTCAGTCATTGCTTTTCTACCCTGCTTCCACAGAATTTTTAAAACAATTAAACTCATGAAATAGGCCTGGACAGAAATGATGGTACCCCTGAAAATAATGTGACAAAAGTGACATGTTATGTCAAATTGTGTCCACTCATTAGCATCACAGGTGTCAACAATCGTGTAATCAGTCAGTGGGCCTGTATATAGGGCTACAGATACTCACTGTGCTGTTTGGTGACATGGTGTGTACCACACTCAACATGGACCAGAGGAAGCAAAGGAAAGAGTTGTCTCAGGAGATTAGAAAGAAAATTATAGACAAGCACGTTAAAGGTAAAGGTTATAAGACCATCTCCAAGCAGCTTGATGTTCCTGTAACTACAGTTGCACATATTATTCAGAAATTTAAGATCCATGGGACTGTAGCCAACCTCCCTGAACATGGCCGCAGGAGGAAAATTGATGAAAAATCAAACACGGATAATACGAATGGCAACAAAAGAGCCCAGGATAACTTCTAAAGAGATTAAAGGTGAACTTCAAGCTCAAGGAACATCAGTGTCAGATCGCAACATCCGTCATTGTTTGATCCAAAGTGGACTTCATGGGAGATGACCAAGGAGAACACAATTGTTAAAAAAAAATCATAAAAAAGCCAGACTGGAATTCGCCAAACTACATGTTGACAAGCCACAAAGCTTCTGGGAGAATGTCCTATGGACAGATGAGACAAAACTGGAAGTTTTTGGCAAGGCACATCAGCTCTATGTTCACAGACGGAAAAATGAAGCATATCAAGAAAAGGACACTGTCCCTACTGTGAAACATGGAGGAGGCTCTGTTATGTTCTGGGGCTGCATTGCTGCATCTGGCACAGGGTGTCTTGAATCTGTGCAGGGTACAATGAAATCTCAAGACTATCAAGGGATTCTAGAGAAAAATGTGCTGCCCAGTGTCAGAAAGCTTGGTCTCAGTCGCAGGTCATGGGTCTTGCAACAGGATAATAATGACCCAAAACACACAGCTAAAAACACCCAAGAATGGCTAAGAGGAAAACATTGGACTATTCTGAAGTGGCCTTCTATGAGCCCTGACCTAAATCCTATTGAGCATCTTTGGAAAGAGCTGAAACATGCCGTCTGGAAAAGGCAACCTTCATACACGAGACAACTGGAGCAGTTTGCTCATGAGGAGTGGCCAAAATCCCTGTCGAGAGGTGCAGAAGTCTCATTGACAGTTACAGGAATCGTTTGATTGCAGTGATTGCCTCAAAAGGTTGTTCAACAAAATATTTAGTTAAGAAGAACCATCTTTTCTGTCCAGGCCTATTTCATGAGTGTAATTTTTTTTTAAATTCTGTGGAAGCAGAAAAGCAATGTCTGACTTTTGTGGCGCCCCTGAGGGTTCGACCGCCACAGGGATGCTGCACCTCTTCAATGGGGTGTGGTGTTCCTCCTTCGAGGTAAGAACGGTGCAATGGTCAGGACCCCACCTCCACATCCAACACCACACTTCTCCCACCAGAGGGGGCTAGTAGGCACTAGTGTGCTGCCCCTACTGGGAAAATGGGAGACTGGGGAACCAAGAGATAGGGGGAACCATGTAGTGGGTGATGGTGGAGGACGCACATTTAGTTACACTTAATATTTCATATTTAATAAACAGCCATCTTGGGCTCATGGTTCTTTGATTGTGATTTCTATCCCTGAACGTGGCTTCTGGGTGAACCTGCTGCGGATGGAGACACGGCCCTCGTACTCTGGCCTCGAGTCGAGGGGCAGGTTGGAGTTAACGTATGTCTCAACCCGGTCAAGGACCATACCCAAGAAGGCCTGGAGCTTAGGTGTGTAGCTCCACCGCAAAAGGATCCCAGAGGGATGCAGATGGAGCGGTATATGCCACCTGTCCTCGCTGTTCTGGCCTAGTCAGAGGGATTCCGGCTGCAAGAGGGGTACCGGCCCCCGACACCTGACTTTGCTACTCCACGTCCTAGTCAGGGAAGCCCGGCAGGCCCAGAGGATCCCACCGGGAAATGGAAGGAGCGGAGCTGCCACCCGTACCCTTTTTCTGAGCGTAGTCCAGAGGGCGACCCGGCCTTTCCACACACACAGACAGGAGAGGACTCAGTCTGAAGTATAGGAACACTCTGGTGCGGGGTCCTGATTAAGCACTTGAATTACTCGGAGGTTGTCGGACCCCCGTCCCTCGTGACCGCAGAACTCCGTGAGGAGTAGGGAGAAGCCTTGCAGCTGTACTCTCCACCGTGAGTAAAAACCCTGGAAGTCAACCCCTATGGTCTCCGGACTCTTTATTTCTGCACTGCACCGCACCACGCAGCACCAGACCTCCTACACTACAACTCCCTCCATCCTCGTCTCTGCCCTGAGGCCCTGCTCCGCCTGTGGGGAGTAGTGTCAACAACGGCTGCCACAACATCCCACCTCAGAGGACTGCAGCAGCGCTGGTGGCCTTCACCAGGTACCACAGGTGGCGTAGTCGGTAAGAACCACTCAACCCTGTAAGCCCATTACTTTTATGTGACGGCCCTGGGCACGGAGCGGGTCCAGGCCACGACTGCTCCCCCAACATCTGACCCGGCTTCGAGTTCCCCATCTCCCAGGGAGGGCTGTGAGCGTCACACTTTCATTTGTTCATTTTCATAGATTTTTAATTTATTATTACTTTTGTCAGATTCAAGTTATTTCTGTGACCATTGTGGGTTTTTCTTTCATTAAATGAGGGGTACCAAAAATTTTGACCACGTGTGTAGGTATATTAAGATTCACCATTCACCATAGGGGATGTTACAGCTCACCTCCTCCAATTTCCTGCACAAAGACCTCAGCACAGATAACAGAACACGCCCACAACACCTATATATAGATAATACAGGATCCTCCATACACAGTAGGTGATGTCACAGCTCACCTCCTCCCCTTTCCTATACAATGCCCTCTGCACAGATAAAAGAGCATGCCCACAACAACTATATATAGATTTTACAGGATCCACCATTCACAATAGGTGATGTCATTACTCACCTCCTCCCCCTCCTGTACAATGACTGATAACACCTCTATATACAGTAGATAATATAGGATCCACCATTCACAATAGGTGATGTCACAGCTCACCTCCTCCTCCTGTACAATGACTGACAACACCTCTATATACAATAGATAACATATTATCCACCATTCACAATAGGTGATGTCACAGCTCACCTCCTCCTCCTGTACAATGACTGGTAACACCTCTATATACAATAGATAACAAAGGCTCCACTATTCACAATAGATGATGTCACAGCTCACCTCCTCACCTTCCCTGCACAATGACCTCTGCACAAATCATGCATAAAAAAAACCTCTCCTATAGAAACCAATGAGTCAGAGTCAGCCTTTTGTAGTCTGTGGTCTCTGTGACTGCTGTAAAGCATATCTCTAAGCGTCGTTTGCAGCATCTCAGGCAAGATAGCCGCCCCCATTATCTTTTACAAAAAAGTAGCATAAAATAAAATAATCTTCAATCAGAAAATAATAACAGGCAACAATCAAAGAATGTGTATCACTGTCTGGTTTTAATGATTAAAAATACTGTAGGCAATATTCCCTTTAAGTGATAGGTGTGTGGGGGGGTCCCATTACAAACATTGCATTGGGGCCCAGGGGCTTCAGGTGACGCCTGTGTATAATATGCACATACATTTTGACATATATGAGGCTTAATAAACATTATGTGTGTTGCTGCAGGGTAAGGTGAGGACAAAGCGACAGTCCTGAACCATTCCAGTCACACATGTGCTATATTCATCATGCCGCTTCTCACAAATCCTCCCATCGCTCCGGGTAACCCTTCCTATCACTTCGCATAACCTTTCCTCATTACATTTCTATCCAATGCCAATAATCTGTTCCCGTTTGATAATTCTGTTTTTTTTTATTCTTTTGCATCCTTTCTGGCTTTAGATCGCGGTTGTTTTCCTTGTTGAGCGAGCACCAGACACAGGAGGTGCTAATAATTAGTGCACTAGGGAGGGGACGTACTAATTACATTCCTATTTTTGGCCGAAGCAGAAGGCTCATAAATATAGAGCAGAGTACAGGTCCGCAAGCTGCAACAGGACCTACAGCTCTGGGGTAATTAGTCCCTTTTCAATGCGACAACCTGTAAATCGGACCCCCAGCTCTGGGGTAATTAGTCCCTTTTCAATGCCACAACCTGTAAATCGGACCCCCAGCTCCGGGGTAATTAATCTCCTTTCATTTTTAGTCTAAGGGCTTTGATGGGGTGCTGCGGATTGTAGGAGTACTTACTATATTCCCTCGTCAAAAACTCTTTTTGTTGATTTTCTTTAGATTCTCATATTAAATATATTTTAGAAATATTCTAGATTTTTTTTTTTGCATAGTTTCATCCTTATAACACCATTTTAAAATCAGAAGCACATTATGCTAGTCTTTTAAAGGAAGATCGAAACACAGAAAATGCACAAAAAAAAAAAAGTCCTCCCTTGATCTTTTCCTTCCTTTTGATCCCATTTTGTCAGGGGCGGACACAGACTGTAGTGGGCCCCTGTGCAAGAAATTTTGGGGGGCCCCCCCTGCACTTCATAAGGCAACAAAGTTATGTAAACATAACCCCCCCATGTGCATCTCTCACCCCCCCATGTGCAGCTCTCATCCCACCCATGTGCAGCTCTCACCCCCCGTGCATCTCTCATCCCCCCCATGTGCATCTCTCATCCCCCCCATGTGCATCTCTCATCCCCCCATGTGCATCTCTCATCCCCCCCATGTGCATCTCTCACCCCCCCATGTGCATCTCTCACCCCCCATGTGCATCTCTCACCCCCCCATGTGCATCTCTCACCCCCCCATGTGCATCTCTCACCCCCCCATGTGCATCTCTCACCCCCCCATGTGCATCTCTCATCCCCCCCGTGCATCTCTGATTCCCCCCACTCCTAGTTAATTAATTGTATTTAAAAAAAATAAAACTTGTTATACTTACCCCCATGCAATCCCTGCAGAATCCTGGCGCTCGTCCACGTCGCTGCCACCAGGTTCTCCTGACGTTCGGCCATGTGACGGCGCCACATACATAGCCATCAGCTTTTGTTTTGGCCAAAAGATTTTTAAAGCCGCCACCACGATAAGGTAGACTCTTCTGGGCGGGCCCTACTCTAACCTATTAAAATTTTCTTAAAATATCCAATACTCTTTTTAGATATATTTTTATTTAGTTTTCTTTAAGGGAATGTGTCATATACATTTTTTTTTAAATGACCAATAATACCACATACAGGGAATACCGCCACACCATGACCAGACCACATATTACCACAACATAGTGACCGAATAATACCACACAGAAGGGAGAAAAACTGCCACACCATGACCAGACCACATATTACCACTACATTACTAATATTACCACCACATTACTAATATTACCATAAGTGTCATTATACACAGGAGCTCTATACATGGTATGTATAACGTAAGTGTCCAGGTAATCTAGTGATCACCAGTGAAATTATACACAGGAGCTCTGTATATAGTGTCAGTGTACAGGTAATACAGTGACATTATACACAGGAGCTCTGTATATAGTGTACAGGTAATACAGTGATCATCAGTGACATTATACACAGGAGCTCTGTATATAGTGTCAGTGTACAGGTAATACAGGGATCACCAGTGACATTATACACAGGAGCTCTGTATATAGTGTCAGTGTACAGGTAATACAGTGATCACCAGTGAAATTATACACAGGAGCTCTGTATATAGTGTCAGTGTACAGGTAATACAGTGATCACCAGTGACATTATACATAGGAGCTCTGTATATAGTGTCAGTGTACAGGTAATACAGTGATCACCAGTGACATTATACACAGTGTACATGTAATAGACTGACTCACCGGTGACGTCTCTAGGTGAAGTCCTTCATCTTCGCTTTTCTCCTTCATCCAGCACAGACCGCCATCACGTCTTCCAGCCAGGACTCGTCTCTGCATAAAATAACACAGTTATCTAGAGCACATTCCCCAACTTCTACATTACGCAGCTGAATACAGACGTGCATCCACCATCAATATATGGTTAGTTATTAGGCAACCTACCATTCCAAATATAAATTGTAATCCACCACTGTGCCCCCATTAACTGTAAATAGGCACTTAATATATAATTTAATTAGAACCTCTACTCTTTCCGCCAATTTGTTACCAGTCACACTCCTGCATCCGCAACGCCCCCTACTCTATACTTCCTGCTCCCCGCATTCAATATTTACATGCACCCCCTGCCCCAATTCATTATATCATGTCCGTGCTCTCCCCACCCCATCATCATTTATCATTTACTCTCCCCCACCCCACATTCGTTATGTGCAGCTCATTATCCCCCTACTCCCAATTCCCCCATGTGCAGCTCTCAAACCCCCCCATGTGCAGCTCTCATCCCCCTCCATGTGCCCCTCTCTCAACCCCTCCCCCCCACATGTGCCCCTCTCTCATCCCCCTCCCCCACATGTGCCCCTCTCTCATCCCCCTCCCCCACATGTGCCCCTCTCTCATCCCCCTCCCCCACATGTGCCCCTCTCTCATCCCCCTCCACCACATGTGCACCTCTCTCATCCCCCCCCACATATGCATCTACCATCTCCCCCCCCACACATGTGCATCTCCCATCTCCCCCCCCACACATGTGCATCTCCCATCTCCCCCACACATGTGCATCTCCCATCTCCCCCCCACACACGTGCATCTCCCATCTCCCCCCCCCACACATGTGCATCTCCCATCTCCCCCCCCACACACATGTGCATCTCCCATCTCCCCCCCCACACACACACATGTGCATCTCCCATCTCCCCCCCCACACACACACATGTGCATCTCCCATCTCCCCCCCCACACACACATACACACATGTGCTTCTCCCATCTCTCCACTCCTAGTTAATTGTATTTTAAAAAAAATAAAACTTGTTATACTTACCCCCATGCGATCCCTGCAGAATCCTGGCGCTCGTCCAAATCGCTGACAGCAGGTTCTCCTGACTTCCGGCCATGTGACGGCACCGTCACATGACCGGAAGTCAGGGGAATCATGAAGGCGCTGCTGCAACAGCGCAGCTCAGCGCTGAAATGTCCCGGACCATGAGGAGAGAGACGCACAAGAGGGGGGCCCCCGAGGGGGCCCCTACCGGCCGGGCCCCATACTGGAGTCAGGGCAGTCATGCCCTGATGGCGGCCCTGCTGGAGGCTGGAGGGGCCCCCTCTCCCTCGGGGCCCCCGTTCAATGAACCGGCTGCACGGGCGGTAGTTCCGCCCCTGCATTTTGTTTCATATTATAATTAAAACTGAGAAATATCCAAAAGAAATCTTCTGTGTTTCAGGAGCTTAGTGATGTCCTCCCTCCTTTTCCTTTTCGCTTCCTATGTATGGCTGAAATAAAGCTGGCTGCAGCAGAAGCCTCCTCCCACTGTCCTGCCTGACTAAGCTCCTCCTTTTTTGCTAAGAGGGTGTGGCTTCATCTGGCCAGGAGTTGAAAATGGAACTGATCAGCTGAAGGTTAATCCTGGGTTCAAGACTGACCATTTGAGGATCATGTCATCACAGGTGGGTCAGAGGTGACAGACAGTTGCCCTGCAGTTGGTTGCACGAGATCTCTTCGTTTAGCATTACAGACATCTTCCTAGAATCTGTCTCACTCTACAAACCAGTGGCTGCCTCCCTCCTGCTCTAATTAACACCCTAGTCTGGGTGTTTACATACTTTCAGTTTGCTATAGGGAGGCACCTGTGATACTCACATGTTTCCCTGTGAAGGCTTGGAGATATTGCTGTCTGCTTACGTCCGCTTTGGTGTTTGGAGGATCTTTGGAGTAATCTCTCTGAAGTCGGCTCAAGCTAAGTTATCCCCTTCCCGTGTGTTTGTCTCCCCTTGCTGTCTTTAGTTGTTAGTGGGGACTGACTAGTGCTCATCCTCCCTTCCCTAGCCAGGACCTACCTCTAGGGAGATACAGGGTTTTAGGTTCCTGTGTGGCGATTTGTGAGGAACCAATATAGGGACGATAAGGGAGACAGGGTGATATCAGATCAGCCTAGGAGGTCTCCACTCCCCCTTTTCCTAGTGTCTGGACTCCCTTCCCCTCATCCCTTTGTGTTGCACTTAGTCGTTCCCACAGCTCGCGTGACATATGTAGATCTAAGGGGTAAGATTTTTCCTTGTGGTGAGTGACATGCCAGTATAAGGAGACAAACGTCTTGCATGCTCCTCTGGGAGATTAAATATGCAAATTGTCTCTTCAGAGAGGAAGAGGACTTGACCTCTAGTGCCACCTATTGGAAGTAACAATCCTACAAGTTATTATTGACCCTTTAGCGAGCCTTGAAATATGACTTAGGATAAAAGTCAAAACAGAATCTCAATTTGTAGACATGATCATGCAGAAAATGCTGCGTACTAAGAAACAACAAGGATGACTATATTCCTTGTATAGTGTAATTATTAAACTTTTAGATTGTGTTCCTTTAAGAGGTTAATTTTTCTTCTCAGTCTTGATTGTCCTCAGACCCATCAGATCTAATGTTCCAAGACTCAGCAGGGAGTTGGAGGAACTGATGAGTCTTTAATTAGGCGAGCATACATACATGGCAGAATTAGCACAAGAGATCTCACTGTGTGGCAACATTAAAGTGTCACTAAATGATACCACTCATCAGTGGAAAGACTCGGCTCTTCCAGCTCATTCCGAAAATATTAGAAATTATTTTTGTGCATAGATAGTGGTCTTGTAGCAGTTGTCAGGTCAAGCATTCTCTATGGTCTCCATTGTATTCCGACAACCAGAATAGCATTGCCTGCTGCTTAATTCTTGCAAGACTATATCAGCTCTAGTCTTAATATATTTTAAGATAAGCATTTATTAGCTTCCATTAAAATTCCTTTCTATGTGTTCTGCTCTGCTGTCTTTATTAAATATGCACTCCCATCAAAGTTTTTATTTTCTTAAATATTGCAATCATCACATTATATAGCACTGTGTACTTACAATTGCTCATTTTGCCCTTTTACCCAGTTAATTTTTCTCTTTCCCATTAGATCTATGACATCACGTGATCCAAAACAGACTAGCTGAATCCTTCTAAGCTCTATGTAGAAACAGGAGGTACATTTTCCCTGCATGAGTCATCATTAGAACTACAATTGTACATCACTGCAAAGTCCCTGGCAGGAGGAAGAGTGGAGCAGCTGGGTCAGGAGTTAAAGAGGTGAAGCTGGGCTGCCATGGACTTTGCAGTGATGTCGAATTGTAGTTCTAATGATGACTCATGCAAGTAAAAGAGACTTCCTGTTTCTACATGGAGCTTAGAAGGATTCAACTAGTCAGTTCTTAATCATGTGATGTCATAGATGTAATGGAAAAGAGAAGAATTAGCTGGGTAGAAAGGCAACATGAGCAATTGTAAGTACACAGTGATATATAATATGATGATTTCAATATATTAAGAGGATAAAAACTTTGATGGGAGTGCTTAATGGTCGTATCGTATGTACACATAAGAGTGCAGAACCTGTACAAAGCATATAAAGTCCCTGCAGCTCCATAGATATGGATTGGTAAGTAGATAGTGTGCCAATATATGGTGATACTGCTGTATTAGGTTATTCTAGCTGCAAACAATTCTTTGGTTTGTCCAACTACATGTAATTATTTTAAAAACAGGCCAAATTACAGTAGGTCTTACAAAAACACAAACTCACTTATTGGATGCCTGCTGCTCCCCGATGCTGCAGGTGCCCACCCTCCTGTTTCTTGGATTCCTTTTCCAGTGCTGGTCTCAAGTGACTGTTTCTGCTAATCGAGGGCCACTGATTGGCTGCAGGTGGTCATGTGCTGTCAGAGCTAGAGAGCCATCTTCAGGCACAATAGTAGCCACTGACTGGTGTCAGCGATCACCTGATGCCATCACTGGAAGAGGAAGCTAAGAGACTGATATAGGACACCAGCAGCATTGACAATTGATGGACGGTCTGGTAGGTGGGTACGTGTTTTTCATCTTAAGACCTCCATGGGCTAATTTTTTTAAAAAATTATAAATGGTGAACTAATGCCTTATTTTCATATATTTTTGTCGCCGGCGTGCTAGTGCAGCACATAACGGAAATGGATGCCAGAACTGAATGCATAGTTTTTTTTTTATGGGATCAATCCCAGTCAACAAAGGCATCAGTTGTTGTGCCAGATCGGTCCTAGGGCTGAATCCAAAAACATTGCATGATTTGTTTTTTGATCCAGGAATGGACGCCACACCAGAGCACAAAAAATGATGTGTAACTTTAATATCTACCGCCTACTTCAATTCAAAGATGCAATGTACATGCAATGGTGGACACAGACAGAAGATGCCCCTGTGCAAGAACAGTATATGGTTCCTCTGCAGTCCAATAGCTCCAATTCCACTTGTTTTAGAGGTAGAAGTAGGCCCCATTATCTCTTGGACCATTAAGTACTTCCTTCAGCAGCCACTAGTCTTCCTCGCTTGCTCAGTGAAGCCCGATTGTCCTCAATCACTAAAAAATAAAATTTTTTGCGAAACAATAAAAAAAACAAAAACTTTGAGTTCTCAAATTTTAAAAAATAGTAACAAAGTGTTATTTCTGTCTCAGCCGTTCAGGACTTCGATGGGAAGATCAGTGTCCAAGAAGGTCGGGCTCTGGAAACAGTCTGACGTGCTGGGCTACAATGTTTCTGTAAGTCCTATTCACTAGTTCTTCTTTTTCAAAGTATATGTGTCGATTTAAAAACAAAATCAAATCAGCTTTTGTATGCAAAAAAAAAAAAAAATCCACTTCTTCCAGAAGAACAACCTCTGCTGCACAGTTTTATAGGGGCAACAGTGGTTGTTAAAGCCACACCCCTCAATACTGTCAGTAGTTTGTGGCTATAGACAATATTGGTTTGGACTCTTCGATTTGTGTTCTCCTATCAATATCTTCCCACGTTTGTGCACCTGACATTGTCCTCTTTTACATCAATATCATCAAATCAAAAAATTAAACTCTTAGATAAATTACGAAGCATAATTAGATATGAATGAGGATCAATCATTAATTCCAGGTGTTGTCAATTTACTTCATTTGTAATGATTGAGCGTGATTTATATGTGTACCATGCCTGATCGCTCATAAAAATACATCTTACAAGAAGAATTCAACAAGAAGCCCAGAGGCTTGGTTAGTTCTTAGGATCGTTGACATGGAGCAACTTTGGTGCAATATTTGTACAATCTTTTCTTCTAGAATTTTCATCTGGTTAAAATCCCTTTATGATATTCAAAAAGAAACTTCACAGACTTTATATCTGTTGTACAACTAATCTAACGGCATGGCTTCTTCTACCCAGTTAGGCTATGTGCCCACTCAATCTTTCTGCTGAGTTTTTGGAAACTCCAAGTTTTTGAGGAATATTTGGAGACTTTCCACTCACTTTTCACTCAGTTTCTGCTCCATAAGATCCTCAAAAAACTTTGTGTGCACATAGCCTTAGAGTGTGATCCCATTGAGTTTTTTTTTGGGGGGGGGTGGGCGGTGCAGGAACTCTCCAAAAACCACGGAGTTTAAAAAACAAGTTCTGATTGGAGAGTTGGGCTATGTGCATACAGATTCTTTTTGCTGGGTCTTTGGAGGAGAACCTGGAGAAGAAGTGTCCTAAATCCTCCTCAACTCAAAGTTTTAAGAAGTCTTTGGAGAGTTTCTGCTCAGTGGCTATGTGCACATGAAATCTTTTTGCTGAGGTTTTTTTTGGAGAAAACGAAGCAGAAACTTTTGAGGAGTTTCTGCTCAGATGACCCTGAGGCGGTCAAGTTCAGGAGAAGAAATCCCTGGTCAGTCTGGGATTTATACACAGGCTAAGAAATATAGATATGGGATGTTAGCCTAAGGCTCCAATGGACAGTCCTGGCATTAGCGCTTATCAGGTCTTCACTGCAAGGCCCCTGGATTGCATCCATGAAGTAGCTTCTGCCCAGTGGAGCGAAATATGCACAAACTGTATTATTGTTATCCTTTGCATAAAATATGTTTTCTTATGTAAACTAGTGTGGGATTTTCACTGGGGGTGTTGTGACAAGGAGGGGCACTACCTAAAGTGTATTGTGACAGATTTGTGTCTGGCAGTAAGTCATATGTGCAGGAAAGAGGAGAATATTTTCCCTGCCAGAGTTGGTCAATCAAGATAAAACTATAGTTCTGTATGAGAAGGAGTCAGGACAGTTGTATCAGCTTATACTGAGGTAATGTTTGCATCCCCTCCATAACCCACTCTGTGCAAAGGAGATTATTATTCCCACAGCGGAGAACAACACTGAGAGGTATGCCACAACCCCATAAGCAGGAATGGTGTTGACGCGCCCCTGGGCCTGCTGTGTCGCGCAGCGTCTCGCGCACGGGGGCTTACCCGGAACCGGATCAGATGAGGGTTGTAGTCTCCGAGTGGCGGGGACCCGGTCCGTGCCCAGGGAGTCAAACTCAGTGTGCGGCAGTCTTGATAGGTGTTATTTGAGTGTCGACTACGCCACCCGTTGATTTGCAGCTATGGAGCTGCCGCTGCAGGGCAGACCGCTGAGGCCGGTGTAGAATTGTGCAGCGTGATAGTATAACCCCCAACGGGAGGGGTATGGCCTCAGGGCAGCCGACGTGGAAGATGGGGGTAGCAGGAACCACTCAGAGACGGTGCGGTGTAATTCAGGGTCTTTACTGGTAACAACGATAGACCCTCCCGGAATACTTGCTAGCGAACGGGGCCTGGTCAGTCCTTGAGCAGATGGGATCTCCCCTGGCCAGGCGGAGTTGTAGGCCTCCCAAACTGACTGTACTCTTCTGGCTACCTTGCTAGAAGCGGATATAAGTAGCCCACGTCCCTGAGTGTGCCGTGTGGTGCTCACCCGTATGGCCGGTGACTCGGGGCCTTCTAATGGCTTCCGCTCCACGATGGCGGTGCTGGTCCCACGCGTGTGACCTTGCCTTCGGGTTTCTGGGCCTGAGGACCTGAAATCCCCTGCCGGTCGGCTTCTGCTGCTGGGTAAGAGTTAGTCCCCACAGCCTCGGACGCCGGGTCCGGTAAGAAAGCTTCTCAGTCAGGGCGAGCTCTGCAGCTGCCAGCCCCTGACTCGTAGTAGTATTGCTCCCACTGAGCTTCTGCTGTTTCTTCCTATGACTGTTTCTCGTCTCTACTCTCCTTGACTCCTCACCCTGCCTCAGCCCCGGGTTTATATAGGGGAAGTTCTTCCCCTCCCAAGACTGGGCAGGAGGTGTGGCATGCACAGGATCCCTGACCAACGGACCTCCCACCTGCTCTCAGACATAACATTACATTACTGTCGGAAACCAGACCCCTGGGGTGCCACATTCCCCCCTAGTGAAATTTAGTACTCCGGGACTAAACATATCTTAGAAAAACATAACAAGATATAACAACAATAATAGTACAATAAGAAGAAACACATAAAGGTGGTCACGGCATGTCCGTAACCGGGTGTAGTCTTTGAAGAAAAGCAAGGTGTCCATTTCACCAAAACAGGGAGACGTAACCAGGTAGGGGTTTGTCCTGCCCCGAGTCCTTAACAGTCTTTAGTCCGTCCTGGGTTACGCTCCAACTATGTACAAAGGATTCCCGGTAAATCCACCAAGGACTCCTACAAATAACTAGAAACACAAAATTATACACAAGCAACAATACACAGGTAAACATAAATAAAACAATTTATACACTTCAAATCCTCCAACGTGCGGGTAACTGGCCTCTAGTGGCCCTAGTGGACCTACGGAGCTGACTGTCTAGCCCTGAACTACAGGGTGTAGGAGCTGTCAAGGGTAAACTGGGCAGCTGTCTACCGGCTCTTTGGCTCACTAGGGATATGGCAGGCTCACTGCAAGCAGAGGGTTGATCCTCCTGGTCTGCGGGTGTGGGGTCTTCTGCCTCCTGGACCGGCTGTTCTTCCAGCTCTACCTGTTGCTCCGTAGGTGCTTGGGATGCTGGTTGGAGGAAGGTGAGTACGGGTACCACAACTGCACCATTGACTTGAGTCCAAGACCGAGGGAAGTCCCCGAGCACAGTACTAACCATATCTTCCCTTTCCTCTACGGGTCGATGGTCTTCTGGTTCCTCTTCAGGGTTCCTCAGTTGTTCGGGACACTTCTTCAGGTGGTCCCGGGATACAATGGCTGTGGTTTCCCCTCCGTCTTTACTGATGGTACAAACCTTCGGGTTCTCGTGGCTTGAGGGCAGTACGGTGTACGGGTCCTTCTCCCACTGGTCGTCCAACTTGTGGAGCCGTCTCTTCCTCTTCAAGACCTGCTCTCCGGGTACCAGGGGAACAGCGGGAGCATACTGGTTGTAAGTTTTCTCTTGTCTTTCCCTAGCCTGACAGAGACTTCGCTCCACGCTCTCCTGTACTCTCCGGTACTGCTGCTGCCTCTCTGTGTCCCAGTCTGCTTCTGGTGAAGTGTCCTCGGGTGTCAGGACTCCCATTTCCAGGTCAACAGGTAACTTACCAGGTCTTGCCCTCATTAGGTAAGCCGGGGTACAGTTGGTGGAACCTACCGGGATGTGGTTGTATAGGTCCACCAGATCGGGCAGCTTCTCAGGCCACAGACTGCGTTCTTCCAGGGGCAACGTTTTCAGAAGATCCATTACCACCTGGTTCATTTTCTCACAAAGTCCATTAGTTTGCGGATGATAGGGTGTCGTCCTTATCTTCCGGCAGCCATACAGAGTGCAGAATTCTTGGAAGACCTCCGCTTCAAAGGCAGGTCCCTGGTCTGTCAACACTTGGTCCGGGTACCCGTGTGGACGGCAGAAATGCTGCTGGAAGGCTCTCGCTGCTGTCCGAGCTGTTAAGTCCTTGACGGGGACGACAACCAAGAACCGGGAGTAGTGATCCACGATGGTTAGTGCGTAGACGTAGCCACTTCTGCTTGGGGTCAGTTTTACATGATCCAAGGCTACCAGTTCCAACGGCTGCCGGGTGACGATGGACTGCAGGGGAGTCTTCTGGCTGGCACGGTCCTTCCTTCTTAGGTTGCACGGGCCACAGTCTCTGCACCACTTCTCAATGGTTCCCCTCATGCCTACCCAGTGGAATCGCTCGCGCAGCAGGAACTCCAGCTTCTTCCACCCGAAGTGTCCAGCTCCGTCGTGGTATGCCTCCATCACCATGGCTGCGTCTCTTCGTGGCACCACTACTTGCCAGAGTAGTTCATGCGTCCGGGAGTTAACCATTCTGCGGCACAACTTCCCCTTGTAAAGGAACAGTCGACTCCTCTCTGCCCATAGTTGTTTGGCTTCCTCCGGAGCGTCTGGTTCAAGGCAAGCCTCCGGGCGAGTCAGCATCTCCTTCACCAGTCGGACGGCAGGGTCGCTGTCTTGCGTTTCCGCCCAGTTGTAGTGAGGTAAGGGGTTCAACGTAGCAGCCTGCTTACTCCTTACCCGGTGGGAATACTGGATAGTCCCATGACGGTGGAACGCAGGGAGTTCAACTTCTTCCAGTCCCTCCGGATCTTCTCCTTCGTCCGGCAGGTTGGGCATCCTGGACAGGGCGTCCGCGTTGGTATTGGAGCGTCCGGCCCGGTATTTGATTGTGAACTCGTAGTTGGACAGACGGGCCATCCACCTCTGCTCCAGGGCACCGAGTCTTGCCATGTCCAGGTGTGTCAACGGGTTGTTATCCGTGTACACGGTGAACCGGGAAGAAGCGAGGTAATGCTTAAAGCGCTCGGTGACTGCCCATACTACGGCCAGGAACTCTAGCTTAAATGAGCTGTAATTCTCGGGGTTCCTTTCGGTGGGTCGCAGCTTTCGGCTGGCATAGGCGATTACTCGTTCCTTCCCCTGCTGGATCTGGGACAGTACGGCTCCTAGCCCGATGTTACTGGCGTCGGTGTAGAGGATAAAGGGCTGGCTATAATCCGGGTACGCCAGGATTTCGTCCCCCGTGAGGGCCATCTTCAGCTGGCGGAAGGACTCTTCTTCCAGCTCCTCCCATTTGAAGGGCGGCTTCTGGTTCTTGGCCTTCCGGGACTGGCCTATCAGGAGGTCCTGCATAGGTGCTGCCTTTTTGGTGAAACCGGGAATAAACCTTCGGTAGTAGCCTACCAACCCGAGGAACTTCCGCACTTCTTTTACGCTGGAGGGGCTTGGCCATTCCTTAATTGCGGTGATCTTATCAGGGTCGGGAGCCACTCCGTCAGCGCTCACCACGTGTCCCAGGTACTGCACCTTTGGTTTCAGGAGGTGACACTTGGAGGGTTTCACCTTTAGGCCGTAACTCGCCAGAGCTTTGAACACTTCCGCCAGGTGTTTCAGGTGGTCCTCATACGTCTTGGAATATACGATGACATCGTCCAGGTACAACAGGACCGTCTCGAAGTTTCTGTGGCCCAGACAACACTCCATTAGTCGTTGGAAGGTTCCTGGTGCGTTGCAGAGTCCGAACGGCATGCAGGTGAACTCGCTAAGTCCCATCGGGGTGGTGAATGCGGTCTTCTCCCGGTCCGCCTCTGCTACAGGAACCTGCCAGTACCCGCTAGTGAGATCCAAGGTAGAGAAGAAGTTAGCAGATCTTAAAGCGGCCAATGACTCCTCTATCCTTGGTAAGGGGTACGCATCCTTGTGTGTGATACGGTTGATTTTCCGGTAATCTACACACATCCTCATGGTGTTGTCTTTTTTTCTGACTAAGACTAGTGGAGCTGCCCAGGGGCTACAGCTATCCCTGATCACCCCAGCCTCCTTCATGTCTCTAAGCATCCCCTTGGCGTGTTGGTAGTGGGCAGGGGGTACGGGTCGATACCTCTCTTTTATAGGAGGATGGTCTCCCGTGGGGATGTGGTGTTCTACCCCCTTGACTCGCCCGAAGTCTAACGGGTGTTTACTGAACACTCTCTCGTACTCTTGAACCACCCGATAGACTCCTTGTTTCTGGTGTGCGGGAGTGGAGTCAGTACCCAGATGTAGTTGCTGACACCAGTCCTCCATGTTTTTCTTAGAGCCGTTACCTTCCTCCGGGTGAGATGGAGGCAAGGGTTCCACAGATTGTATAGAATTTTGGTTAATGGTATATAATTTGGCTAGCGTGGCATACCGGGGCAGGTACACTTCCCTCTCCCCGATATTTATTATGCGAACGGGCACCCTCCCATGGCGTACATCAACCACCCCCCGTGCTGTCAAAATGGTGGGCCTACTGTCCGAGTAAACTGGTTCTACCATTGCCTGGTAATCCCTACCTCTCAGACCAATAGCTGCCCGGCACCAAATCATCATTTCACTTTTTGGGGGCATGGCAATAGGAAAAGGGTCACACATTCTTACGCTACCAATCTCACCGCCGGAGAGTTCCACCTGTTGCCGTCGCATCAGTGCCCGGATCTCTTTCTGGAGCACCCACTGCTCGCCGGAGCTGGCGTTCTTGGCAACCTGCTGTAAAAGGAAAATCACCTCTGCAAGACAATTTTCAATTACATTAGTTCCTAGAGTTATTTTTGGGTGACTCTCATGTTTGTCAATATCTACAATGATTAGTCCCTGTGCTGCCAGTTCGACTCTACCCATTTTGATGGTCACCTCTTTAAATCCGATCTGTGGCACGGGCTGGCCATTGCTGGCGATGATACTCAAGTCGTCGTCAGGGTAGCGGGTAATATCCGAGTCATTCCAGTACTGCTTGAAGAGCACGTACGGGATGGTGGTGACCTGTGACCCGGTGTCCAGTAGGGCACTCATGGGAATGCCATCCAGTACCACAGGCAAGACTGGACGTCCTCCCACATATCTGTCGCGCCAGTTTGATGGGCCTGGTGATCTTTTTCCTGGGGGTTGGCCCTCTACCCCAGGTTGTGCCCGTTTAAAGAACAGTACCTTGCCATATGTCCGGGTTAATTGCAGAGGCGGCAGATGGGTCGTCCGTCTTCGCTGTATCGGTCACTGGGTCTTCCTCTGGCCGGTGGGGTCCTCCTTGGTCGATGCCACGGGATGTCCTCCGGTCCGGATGCCAGCTGGATCTTCCCTGGGGTGGAAACCTGTAAAGACTGCACAGTTCGGGTTAGCGCAGCAACGCTCTTAGCTAGCTCTTGGACCTGATGGTGTAGGTCTGGAGCCGGGTCATTGTCCAAAGCCTGCGCATCAGCTCCCACAGGCCCTGCCGACAAGGGCGCCGCCTCCTGGTGGTAAGTGATAGCTGGGCGCCTGTGGGTCACAACGCCACCCGGTGCCGGTTCTCGGAGCACCCGGATGGCTCTGTCCTTGAACTGTGCAAAGCCCAGATGGGGATCCTGTAAGGCCATCGCCCGCAACTGGGTTCGGTGGGCATTACAATATAGTCCCTCTATAAATTGTTCGGTCAACAGCCTGTCCTCGTTTCCCACTCCATCAGGGTCGGTCTGCTTAATGGCCCTCAGGGCCTCTTGTAGGTTTAGTGCATAGTCCCTTATACTCTCATGCGCTCGCTGCTTGCACCCGTAGAATCTAAGCTTAATCTCGGCTGAGGTGCGGGTATCAAAGGTATCCTTCAGCCGGGTTAGTATCCCTGCGACAGTCTTCCTCCCAGGTGGCCAGGATTTTACTTCCCTTTTGGCTGCCCCGGTTAGTTGGGCCACCAGGATGCTCACTTTTTGCTCTTCTGTGAGGGGGTACACCTGGAAGAGTCTATCCAGCTTTTCTCTAAAATCATGCAGGGTATGTGACTCCCCTGAGTACTGGGGTAGCCAAGCTGCTCCCGGGATATAGGGCATGGTGAAGGGCATAACTGCAGCAGCGGTGGCGCTGGCGGGGGTTGAGGCAGTGAAGCTCTCCTCCGCATCCGACATCTTCCTCCCCCCTAGTGGACCGTGGCCTACCTTGCGATGATCCTGTTCCGTAGGCCGCGGCTCCGCAGTAGATCGTCAGGGTTGAGGACCTTCCGTCGCGCTCCGGTGACGTCGGCGTCTGCTGGGCTCCTTCCAGGACCTTACGCAACGTCCGGACGTGAGGCGGGGCTTCAGTTCTCGCGCGCTTTCGGAGTCCACGCCCCTCTTCTTCCCGCGCGGCGTCCTCAAGATGGCGTCCAATGGCGGGAAAACTCCACGGATGGCGGGAAGAAGGCCGAAGATGGCGCCGGATGGCGGGAAAACTTCGCGGATGGCGGGAAGAAGGCAGAAGATGGCGCCGGATGGCGGGAAACCTCACCACTGGTAAGTTTGAACAGTCTTTGCTTTTCAGGCACGCAGTACCCGGTGGTTGCGGGCACGAAATCCTGCCGACTACGCCAAAGTTGACGCGCCCCTGGGCCTGCTGTGTCGCGCAGCGTCTCGCGCACGGGGGCTTACCCGGAACCGGATCAGATGAGGGTTGTAGTCTCCGAGTGGCGGGGACCCGGTCCGTGCCCAGGGAGTCAAACTCAGTGTGCGGCAGTCTTGATAGGTGTTATTTGAGTGTCGACTACGCCACCCGTTGATTTGCAGCTATGGAGCTGCCGCTGCAGGGCAGACCGCTGAGGCCGGTGTAGAATTGTGCAGCGTGATAGTATAACCCCCAACGGGAGGGGTATGGCCTCAGGGCAGCCGACGTGGAAGATGGGGGTAGCAGGAACCACTCAGAGACGGTGCGGTGTAATTCAGGGTCTTTACTGGTAACAACGATAGACCCTCCCGGAATACTTGCTAGCGAACGGGGCCTGGTCAGTCCTTGAGCAGATGGGATCTCCCCTGGCCAGGCGGAGTTGTAGGCCTCCCAAACTGACTGTACTCTTCTGGCTACCTTGCTAGAAGCGGATATAAGTAGCCCACGTCCCTGAGTGTGCCGTGTGGGGCTCACCCGTATGGCCGGTGACTCGGGGCCTTCTAATGGCTTCCGCTCCACGATGGCGGTGCTGGTCCCACGCGTGTGACCTTGCCTTCGGGTTTCTGGGCCTGAGGACCTGAAATCCCCTGCCGGTTGGCTTCTGCTGCTGGGTAAGAGTTAGTCCCCACAGCCTCGGACGCCGGGTCCGGTAAGAAAGCTTCTCAGTCAGGGCGAGCTCTGCAGCTGCCAGCCCCTGACTCGTAGTAGTATTGCTCCCACTGAGCTTCTGCTGTTTCTTCCTATGACTGTTTCTCGTCTCTACTCTCCTTGACTCCTCACCCTGCCTCAGCCCCGGGTTTATATAGGGGAAGTTCTTCCCCTCCCAAGACTGGGCAGGAGGTGTGGCATGCACAGGATCCCTGACCAAAGGACCTCCCACCTGCTCTCAGACATAACATTACATTACTGTGGGAAACCAGACCCCTGGGGTGCCACAGTGTAGTCCCTGAACAGCTGTATTGAGAGCCAAGATCCAGCTGGTGAATAGGTGACCGGAAGCACCAAGAATGGCTGTCTGACAGGAATGATAGGAGACAGGAGTCCAGGATGGACCACCTTGAGACTGGACAGGTAGACTTGAGACTTTTTTGTGAGATATCAGCAAGTGTAAGGGCCATGTTCAGAAGATACCACTGGAGTGAGAAAAACAGACACGAGGGTGGTGGCTCACAGAGACAAATATTGGTTGTAGACCCCGATACACAATAGACTAACATCAGCCAAAACGGGTTGATATCAATGAGATTAGTTGACAATGTATGTGGGTCTCCTGCCTTTCCATCGACAAAGGATGTGGCATGTTCAATTTAGGCCTCCCATACCTTTGTTTTTTTTGGGAGATAAGGAGTCTTTCTCAGAGGACATAGGAGCGATCTGCTGAGCTAAACGTTCCTTTGTATGAGCGTCAGAGGAGATGGCGGTTTTCCAAATGGTCATTCGACCGACAGCTATTGAACGCGTGGGAAGGGCTTATGTGGCCAGTTTTCCCAATTTGGAACAGACTATAATACAAGTCTTTGTCATTCTTGACATTTTTTCCTGCTGGGACAGCTCATCTCCTCCATTAAATAGGCCGTTGAAATTAAGTTGCTATTCTCTAGGTTGAGATCACCTAATATTAACCTATTGCTAAAGCGAAGTTGAGGGTTTTGTCATTTGGATGATACGTATTGTCAGTTCTCATATAGATTTTTCGGTTGGAGCCCAGGAAAGATTCCCGCCTCGCCCACAGACAGCGTGATTAATAGTACCACTTAGTGCACATCTCCCACCTGAAGCAGATTGCAGAGAAGATTGATTTGCATGTTTATCAAGGGACTTATTTTTGGATCTCAGTCCAGACCCCCTTTCTTTTTTCTTTAAGAAAAATTGAGAAACTGAAAAGCTAAAACAAAGCAGCCTAAGAAATGAATGAAGTCCATCGTATCCTGTTCAACCCTACCAGTTCAGTGGTATTTTTGTGGTCTACAGCTAAGTATTTGGTGGTTTAGGGTTAAAGTGGCCCTCAACTCTAGGCAAAAAGATTACAAATATACACAATAAATAATTTATATCCTCTCTTCCTAGCACCCTTTTGCTCTCCTTGAATTTGCATTCATTGGGGTTCCTGTTGCAACCATTAGCAATGGTTCCTCCCAGAAGGAGCTGTGGAGGAGCTTTGCTAATGGGCTTCTCTTATAAGTGGGTATAATTGTAAAGTGCTTGTAAAAATAAGCAACTGCAACTTGTTTCTTCTCAAGAATATAAGGATTTCGAATTTGATAATTTACTCCTCATTGCCTAGGTCATCTGCCCCCTCTGCAGTGCATCAGAGGTGGTCAACTTCCTAGGCAAGTATCATGTGTGGCGCACTTGCTGTGCATGAGTGCCACAGATCTTAGAGGGGTCCATGAATGGATTTCTCCACAAGAGGCCCCCACAGCATACACACACCTCCACCTTCCATCTCTGACCACCAGAGGGAGCCCGTTAGGGATATAAAAAGGGAAGGTGGAGCTAGGCAGTTAGTTCCTCTGGAGAGTTCAGCAAGTACAGGTCTGAATACAGAGTCAAGCTCAGTCTAGAGAACAGAGTCCCTGCTCAGAGCCAGAGAGGGACAGAGTTCTCAGTTCAGTTCCTCTAGTGAAAAAGCCTAGAGTGAAGCTCAGGTTAGTGAGCCCAAGGCGTGCCGACGCCATAAGAGCGGTGAAGCGCGGCAAGCTGCCGCTAGTGTGTATAGCCTAGTGAAGGCCTCGAGCGAGGCCGAAGGCTAGAGGAGTGAGTAGCATTGGGGGCAGAGGAGCTGTACAAGCTCACCCCAGAAAACTTATACCGGACACCGGGTCCGCGTCTACAGGGCCGTATATCCCCCTGTAGAGACAACCGGAGACCCCTGGAAGACTTCAGGTCCCAGGATCACCCAAGAGCTGATACGTACCAGAGCCAGGAGTCACAGAGGCCCCGCAAGCTGGGAGCGCGTACTCCAAGAGACGGTCCTACCACAAGGTCAGCCGGTGCAGGACAGAGACAAAGTTAGGCCTAGCTACAGGCAGGTCAGAAACTTACTAGACAAAGGCAAGAAACAGGAGGTCCTATATCCGCTCACTGGGGAGAATCCTGATATGCACCCTTCACCCTACAGTGCTCCGGAATGTGCCTGAACTTCCATCAGTAAAAGGTACTGAAGTGACTATCATGTCTGTCCCTGTTCTTACTCTGACCCGGCTGGGTCCCATCTGTCCTGCATCCCTACATCCACGCTGCCCTGAGGCCTAGCTCCACCTGTGGGGAGCTACACCACCCAAGCTGCCTTAACACCGGCCTCAGTGGGCTGCCGCAGCGCTGGTGAACCTCGCCAGACACCACAGGTGGCGTCACGAACTTTCACTTAATTATCCACTCTTTTAAAGAGAGGCCCAGGGTACGGGCCCGGGAGCCGACTACCGCGACATCCCCAAGACCAGGCAACAAGGCCCGGGCGCCGAGTCATCCCCATCCCCTGGGCGCGTCACATGCGTTTGCAAGCGCTGCTTCTGATTGCTCAATCTGGCCAACTTTAGTGTCCCTGAAGGGAGGGACAGGGCCAGTAGCTGTGGGCTAGAACGGAGTTCTCTTTGCCCTGAAACCCCTCTTCTAAACAGGAATCAAACTTGTGCATGATGTGCTGTGAGGTTCTTTCTTTACTCACTTGTAGTTCCAGAGTCCTTGCTACATCCCCGTTTATGGGACTGGATACAGCTACAGACATGGCAGGAGACCTAGGGTCCAGTTCAAGAGGTTCGGCTTTACTGTGCAATGCGGATATATACGACTGCAGCATACAGATTGAGACAGAATCCCTTCCTGGTAATATTCATTTGGCCAGTGTACTATCGGTCCTTGCCTCTGTTCTGCCCAATCTGCCCCTGCCTCAACTTCCTCTGTTGGTACCAAGGACTTTCTATCCGGCATTGCAGCTTCCCTGAGGCCCATCATCTTTCCCTTTCACTGTGACCTCTTCCTCACTGGGGAGACAGAGACATGACACTCAACGTTTCTTCTGGGCCCTAGGCCCAAGACTGCCCTGGCGTCCACATGAATCTTCAGATGTGTCCTCATACTGTTTGGAGACTTGTACTGACAGAACCCTTTCGCCTCTGCTGCATCCGCTTTCTTGGAACCAGTTGAATTGTGTCGCCATCTAGCACTTCCTAAGAACTCTACTCACACACTTGACTCTGAACTTAACTCTCCTAGACTCTTCAATCAAGCTAATCCCATGCAGTTAACGATATACTATCCTGTGTGGTGCACAATATATCCTTACGCTTTGTAATGGCTCCCCTAGTGGATAGTCTTCCCCATCCACCGGGGACGGCCTTGAGGTGTCGCCTCTTAGGAAACCAAAACACAAACCGGCCATAAGGATAAAATGCAACACTCTTTATCAAACAAATAAACATAACACATTCGCATATAATACTATTCACATTAATTCTTTCTTGACACGACGTCTTCATCTAACCCCCTCTACACCCCTGCACTACCCCCATGCCACAATGGCAAACATGGCTATTTGCGGCATAGTATAGCGCACAATTTGGATCAAAGTGACATTGATGCTGGACCAAACTGTTCCCAGTCAAGCAAAAAGCAAAGGCATGGGAAAAAGCAAACATGGGAGAAACCTTTAAGGCTTCCATTTTTCAATGGTGTCCAGCAATTTCGGACTCCGAAAATGGAGCTCCCAGAACTTGTGAACTGTGGTAGCGTAGACTGAAAGGAGGGCACCAAATATGGTGACTATATTGTAGTTTATTTGACCCATCTTACCTTTTTTTGTTTATTGCTTAGTCTATGCCACACTTATCTTTGATTGGTCTTGCAAATGGAGTGGGATCCCAAGCATGGACCCCATTTTCTATTATTCATACCCCCTTAATTTCAACATAGTTCAAAACAAATGAGAAAAAAAAAATCTCATGCACAAAATCAGGTTCGCCCTTCTGTACGGCTGTCAGTTGTTTCGATGGCAGCTTTTAAGTTTGACAAAACTGAAAATTCTACAGCCGGTGTGTGAAGAAAGGTTATTTCAGGTCTTCGATATGAAATCCCACACAGCCGGGGAGTAAGGGGAATAGGTTAAATTAAAATGGACGCATTCAACAAAACTACCTTTTCTATTAAGGCTCATTATGCCTTTTGCTGCTTTCTCCAGTTCTCATGGAAGGATTTTTTCTTATTTTATAAATAAAACATCAAATCTTAAAAAGAAATAATATTGAGTGATATACAAGGGAAAAAAAAGAAAATGCCTTAACAAAGAGAGGTAAAAGTTCTAGATGGCTGTTAGGTGCCTCACTTATGGGAAGAAAAGTAAAAATTATTCTCATGCACTGGTTCAAAGCATTTTTTTTACATTCACCTCCATTCAACTTACTTTACTTGTCTATCAAATCAACTGTATACTGTGATTCTACACTTATCATCATTGAAATTGCAACACCAAGAAGGAAAAGTTGTGGTATGATGGAAATCACTGGATGGAGACGTTATTGATCTGCGTATGATGAAAAAGTGGAACGTTTTTCTTAAAACATTTCGATTTATTCAGCGCCACGTGAAGAAATTCCAGCACTTACAGCCTTGATTGTTATCAATGTTATTAAATGTTTTGCTGCGCTGAATGTGACGCGCCCCCTGGGCCGTGTGTGTGTGGGGATACCCGGAACCGGACCTCTTGTGGATGCTGGGGGTTGTAGTCTCCGTGGCGGCGATCCGTTCCGTGCCCAGGGCGGTCAAACCAAATGGCAGTCTATATGCTGAATGTCCGATACGCCACCCGTGGATTGCGGTCAGAGTGAACCGCCGCTGCAGGGCTGACCGCTGAGGCTGGTGTTGTGGGTGCAGCAGAGGATAGTATTACTCCCCACGGGAGGAGTATAGCCTCAGGGCAGCAAGTGTGGATGTTGGGGGTGATGGCGCGCGGGAGCAGCAGTAACGACACGGAGTCCTGTAATGCAGGATTATTTTTTTTAACTGCCAACTGCATATTACTTCCCTTTATGGGAAACATTTTCTCTTTTCACCAACATATAAAACATTCCTTTTAGTAGAAAACATATAAAACATCATCAGCAGCATATCAACGGCGAAGTCTCTTTTCAACAGGTCACAGTTCTTTCTGCGACCAGGTGTCCATTCTTCTTAAGGTGCAAACTTGGCAAAACTTTTGAACATGAGGGACCCGTTCGTAAACCCTCAACGTAGGCCCTGGGCGTGGCTGTATGGCATAGGTGATCCGGCCGTTGGACCACGTCTTCTGCCACGCCAAACGGGTTTTTGTTCGGAGGTCTGTTGTTGCAACGTTTATAAAACCAATAGAGGGCACTTTAGGAAGTGCAACTATTTACATAGATTGGCTGCTCCCAGTCCTCAGCCGGATAGTTCACAGAGGGTTGGCTGCTCCCAGTCCTCAGCCGGATATTACTGACCCATTTCCGGGTAACTTTTATCAAATAAACAGGTAACAGTCCCCAGCCGGGACGAACTTTTAGCAACTTTGTCTTTTCTTACCCTGACGGGTAACTATATACAATCAGGCTGTCGCTCATCAATAGCGATGTCCTCCTTGTGGACGCTCCTCCTCCTCTAGCTGCCTTATTTCCCGCTGGCAGAACTTTTGCCTGCGAGCTGCGGCCGCCCTCGTCTCCTGTGAAAACCCCATTAGGTCCTCCCCGGTCTGGTCCCACTCGATCTGGACCTCTTCCTCCGGGAGCTGGGGGATGGTGACTGGCTGTGGAGCGGGCAGGAGTGGAGCAAGTGAGGCCTCGGCCCCTGTGGACAGGTCCCTCCGAAGACAAGGGTGAACCCATCCGCTTGGAAGGGGGACCGGCTCTCCATCGGGTCCGGCGAGCTGGCTGTATAAATCGGTCCCGAGGGGTGGCAGTGTTGGGACCGGGGGCGCACGCTGCTGGAAGGCGCCTGGGAAGATCAGGCCTTGCGACCGGGCCTGGAGCGGACCGCTTCCGACCGCACCCGGGGTCAGGTGGCACGGCCTGGGGCTTGATCCGGCGACTGTGCTCACGGCTTGGGGCCTGTGCGCCGGCGGCGGGAGCGGGGGAGGCGCAGCAAATCCCCGGACGTCTGGCTCCGCGACGGGGTCCAGAGGCTGGTTTGTAGCATCAGGGCTGGTGGCAGGGGTGTCCCCCTTACCTGCTTCCAGGGCTGCGCTGCTCTCGGCTTCCGGCCTCCTTTCCTCGTCCTCAGGGGCTGGCTCGCTGGCCGGTACTAGCGGCGTCACTCGCTGCTGGGCCACGACCCGCCGGGCCATCTCCTCTCTCCATCCCACTACGGCCTCCCGCTGCGCCTGGACCATCCTCCGGTCCAGATCCTCCAGCGCAGTCCGAAGGAACTCCGGGTCTTCTCCAGGGAGCTGAGCCTTCTGCTCCGTGAGGCTGCACGGGACCGCCTCGGCCTGCAGCAGGCCACCCGTCAGGGTGCTGGAGTCGGTGCTGCTCGCCATCTCCAGGTGTGGTCTGCCGAGTCTGATCCAAACCACACCCTGCCCCCCGGTTTTCTTCTCCTTCCGCCCCTGTTGGGGGTGGTCCCGGGGCAACCTGCTGACAATCACTCTCAGGGGCAGCCCCCCCACGTTGATGGACATCTCTACAGCCGCACTCAAGGCTGTTGGGGGTGGGCTCCTTCTTTGGCACCATTCTTGGACCTGGCCCACGATGGGAGGTGGCTTCTTGTTGTCTTTTGGCGCGCACACAATGGCGTCCGTTCTGCTGGGGCGGGCGCCACATTCAATACAATAAAACAGTCTTTTTTCAGGCACGCAGTACCCGGTGGTTGCGGGCACGAAATCCTGCCGACTACGCCAAAGTTGACGCGCCCCCTGGGCCATGTGTGTGTGGGGATACCCGGAACCGGACCTCTTGCTGATGCTGGGGGTTGTAGTCTCCGTGGCGGCGATCCGGTCCGTGCCCAGGGCGGTCAAACCAAATGGCAGTCTATATGCTGAATGTCCGACTACGCCACCCGTGGATTGCGGTCATAGTGAACCGCCGCTGCAGGGCAGACCGCTGAGGCTGGTGTTGTGGGTGCAGCAGAGGATAGTATAACTCCCCACGGGAGGAGTATAGCCTCAGGACAGCAAGTGTGGATGTTGGGGGTGATGGCACGCGGGAGCAGCAGTAACGACACGGAGTCCTGTAATGCAGTCCAGGGTATTTACTCACAGTTCTTTATTCACGTTACTACAGCTGGTCATAAGGTCCCACGTCGCACTGTGTTCATCAGGTGAGGGGCTCGGCCTACTCCCAGATAACTTTGGAGGGTTTCACAGGACCCCCTTTATGTGTCCTTTCTCTGGCCTGTCATACCCCGCCAGTGACCTTGCTTCTGTCCGGCTGCCTCGGGCCTTCTCTGGTAAACCTTGGTGCCGTTTCCCTGACCCTATGTGGGCCTTCCTAGCGGGTGTAGCGAGGGTCTGCGCCACATAAAATGTCGCAGCCTCCGGTTTCTAGCTGAGGGTAGTTCCCCGCCTCCACTAGCTTCGGGGACCGGTCTCCCCCTTTGGCCTGACCCCCCTATGCAGGTAGATTCGGGCGTGCGGTGGCGACTCGCCGGTCCACACCCCTGGGGTCCCTTCGTTCATTGTTCCTGGAGCCTCCTCCGCTCCTCTTCCCTCCTTCTCCTTCCTCCAGGCTCCGGCCACTCTCTCAGGCCTGCCTGCGGAGCAGAGCTCGGCCTGAGCCTCTGCTCCCTGTCTTCTCCTCTTACTAAACTGACCTTCTTCTCTCTGTCTCTAAGATGGTGCCCACCTTTTATACCTCCCTCTAAGTGCACCCAGGAACTACCCTCTCCCTCCTATGCACTACAGGGTTCCCCCTTCCTCGGTGTTCCCTCCCCCCACTTCAGGCAGGGACAGGGACTGTCGTGCTCTACTTGGAGCATATCGGTCGCCCTGCCCCCCGGAAATGTGGTGTAATGCATGCAGGTGTCAGGGTCCTGATCCACTCTCCATCCTTACCTGGAAGTGAGGTATCGCACATCTGGTTGAGATGCAATACCTCTGTAGCGACCGAATCATCGGGGCGCTACAAATGCACTTCTGAAAATCATCAAGATCTGCTGCTGGCAGCTCCCTTTGTAATTGCTAAACAATAACGTCCCAAATGTGGAGACAAGTCCGGAGATGTTGCGGGATATGGTAGCACGTTTAGGCTATGCAGGCTGCTCACAGTAGCACAAGCACCATGCGGCCTGACATTGTTGAAAAACTGCTCCTTGAACACTTTGGAGAAATGGCTGCACCACTGATTGCACCACAAAATCAATGTAACGTTCAGTTGTTGGTGCACCTGGAATGAAGACTAAAGGTGTCCGGCTACCGTACATTTGCCATTCCACACTATAATCCCGGGAGTAGGACCGATGTGATGTGTCTTTGTAAGGGTTCTCCATTATATTTTTGCTTGCTTATATAGCGGCATCATATCCCGCAGCGCTTTACAGACCTAATCATCGCTGTCCCCATTGGGGCTCACAATCTAGATTGTCTATTAGATATGTCTTTGGAGTGTGGGAGGAAACCAGAGAATCCAGAGGAAACCAATTTGCATTATAATTAGCTATTGGACTATAAAGGAAGGGCCCTGTTCTTCCACAGGGGCCCTTTTTGGTCTGTGTCTGCCATGCTTTGGAGTGATGGCACATCACAGTACTGGTCAACTGAAGGGAGAGGTGGAGAGTGAAGTCTGTGATCTGAGCATGCATGGACACCCTGTCACTCAGTGAAAGGCAGCCCTGCCCCCAACAGTAATGTCCTCTTACCATTTTGTCCGATTCCGGTGCCCAGATCGGAAGTAACAGATCAGGAAGCAATGACACATGACCCTCGCTGAGATGCACTTGTGGCGTCCCTGAGGGTTCAGTCACCACAGAGGTACTGCACCTCACCCAGAGGTGTGGTGTTTCCTTCTCTCAGGTAAGGAGGGATTGCTGCCCAGAACCCCAACACCTGCATCCAACACTACACTGCTCCAGGCCGGCTGGAGGGGCAAGACGCAATGTATGTTCCTGCTGAGCCCTGTCCCAGGCTGGAGTGGGGGGAACCCAAAGGTAGGTGGAACCAGTAGTGGGTGTGGGTGGAGGAAGTAGTTAGGGGGAGCACTTTGGTAGGAGTATAAATAGGGAAGCCATCTTAGGGTAATAGGGAGTAATAGGGAGAAGTCCGTCAGGGAGCAGAGTCTCTGTAGGAGCTCAGCTCCACAAGTAGGGCCTAATGTCAGAGGCCCAGGAGGGGAGCAGGGAGTAGGCTCCGTTCTGTTCAGGGGATCCTAGGGGGTACAGCGAGTGCAGGAAGGCACCCGTACGCCCCGCATCTGTCAGAAGACAGAGGGATCGTAGGCCGCAAGAAGGGGACCGGCCCCTGGCCCAGTCGTGTACTTCAAATCTCGGCTGGAAAAACCAGAGGCTTCTGGCTTATATAGTCAGTTGCCGAAGCCGCATTCTAATCCCCAGGAGGGTCAAGCAGGTCCGGGAACTCCGACGCACGGGAGGGACTTCAGAGCACCCGAGCGGGATTGAGAGTGGGAAGCGCAGGGCAGGAGGGAGAAAGACCCAGCGTGAAGACGGTCTAGATAGGGACACGTGAAAGTGGGGTTCTGCCAGGTACTCCTGATCTACCTGAGGAAGTGCTGAACCCCTGCCTGGTGAACGCAGCGCGACGTGGGAGGCTGACACCTGTACAGTGCACCAATGGAACCGTCATAAGAACTGTGAGTAAAAACTCGGATGACTGCACCGCACTGCCTCCGTCCATTCTTTAATCTGTGCCATCGTTCCCTCCCTGCACTACAACGCCCAGCGCACCTTACAAATTCTACACTGCCCTGGAGCTAGCTCTACCTGTGGAGAGCCACACCACCCCTGCTGCCGTAAGACCAGCTCCAGAGGACTGCTCCGCAGCGGCGGCTCCCTCTAGCCGCAATCCACAGGTGGCGTCACGAACAATCCCAAAAACCCCATATAAAAGTACCCCCCTTTTGCACTGACCGCCCTGGGTCACGGACCGGGCAAGCCACCGTGATATCCCCCGGCAACCAGAGGCCCGGCTGCCGAGTACCCCACGGCCCTGGGGGCGGGTCACACTGATAGAATCAGCGCAGGTAATAAAAGTACGAGGGTCAGTCAATAAGTAATGCCTCCTATTTTTTTCTCCTTTTAATTGGCAAGAAATTCAAATGCAATGACATAGGTTGAAAACCACAACATTAACGATTAATTTGTCACTTTTCAATATAATCTCCATCCATTGCCACAGTCTTGGTCCACCGTTTATCAAGGGCATGTATTCCAGCATGGTAAAAAGCATTCTTGGGACCCACCGTGCACAAACTTTTCTGTATCCCAGTTGTCCAATAATTTTCCTCACACTGCCTTTACTGAGGCAGATAATGCCACACAATTCATCTGCAGTCACCCGGCGGTCACCACGAATGATGTCATCGACTCGCTGAATGTTGCTTGGAGTCACTGCGGTTACTGGCCTGCCACTCCGCATTTTGTCAGCCAACGGTGATGGCCCTTCAGCTGTGTTACAGCGACGAACCCATCGTCTAACAGTACTGACATCCACTGTTGCATCACCGTACACATTTTTCAGTCTCTCATGAATTCGAATGGGCGTTTCACCTTCTGCATGCAAGAATTCAATCACAGAACGTTGTCTAATACAAACATCGATGTCAGCCATTTTGCAAACGGATACAGTCCTGCCACCTGTTGGTGCAGGAAGTTGCAATTGCTGTGGATTGGAGACGAAGGTTTGAGGAATTGTGCCAAATTCGAATATTTAACATAACTACCTTATTTAAGGAGAAAAAAAATAGGAGGCATTATTTATTGACTGACCCTCGTATATTAGAAAATGGATTGGTAGGAAAAGGTCACGGGTGTGTCAGATGTGACAGACAGTCGCCCTGCAGTTGGTTACAGGAGATCTCTTCGTTTGGCATTACAGACACCTTCTTAGAATCTGTCTCACTCTACAACCCAGCAGCTACCTCCCTCCTGCTCTAATTAACACCCTAGTCTGGGTGCTTAAATACTTTCTGTTTGCTACAGGGAGGTGCTGTTGATATTCACATGTTCCCTTGTGAAGGCTTGGAACTATTGCTGTCTGCTTACTTCTTCTCTGGTGTCTAGGAGGACGTTTGGTGTAATCTCTTTGAAGTTGGCTCAAGTCAAGTTACCTCCCCCCCTGTGTTGCTCTCCTTTGTTGTCTTTAGTTGTTAGTGGGGACTGACTAGTGCTCATCCACCACTTCCCTATCCAGGGCCAAGCTCTAGGGAAATACAGGGTTTAGACTTGTGTGCGGTGATTGGTGAGGAACCAATATAGGGATGTTAGGGGAGACAAGGTGATATCAGATCAGCCTAGGAGATCTCCACTCCCCTTTTCCCTAGTCTCTGGGCTCCCTTTCCCTCTTCCCTTCATATTGCACTTAGTCTTTCCTACACCTTGCGTGACAGAAGAGTTAGAACTTATGTAAGGTGGTGGGGAGGCGGGTGAATAGTAGTGGAAAATCCCTTTAATTCAAATTTGACTCAATGTAGTGGATTATGCCTTTAAAGTGATGGCTGAAATATTTTTTTCAGCTGACATTTTCAGGCTCTAAAGTTACCATGTCAGGTATTTACAGAAGTCTTCTCTTTGACTTTTAACCATTAATGAAATAATTTAGCATATGACAGTGTCTCAAATTATTACTCTCTAACTATCAGACAAAAGTGAAATTGGAAATTAAAAATCTTCGGTTATCCAATTTCGAGTTGAAGTCTACATCTGGAGCCATAATATTATCCATCAAATACAATTTCTCTTTTCTCTTGGGGATAGAGAGATGGATCAAAATGTCAGTTCTTCAGTTAATTGCAAGAGTCCGGCCTGACCGATAGACGACCGTCAGATGTGGAGCAGAGTCTTGCGTTACTGGTGGTGTCCGATGAGTTTTTTATCGGGTCATTTAAGGACTGGTGGTATAAATATAGCTTAGTCCGTTCTTCATCCCGGTCCCTCTTCTGGTGTCAACTTCACGACTTGACCTACATTCTATGCCGGGAGAGATTTGCGCATTATAAAGTGACATTTCTAATTGCTTGTTGTCCATCACTTCACCCAGGCGGATGCGATAGAGGAGCCATGGTGATTTGACTCCTGGTTCACACTTAACTCCCTCCTCTCCTGGTTCACGGATCTCGCGCTCAGCCGCAGGTTTATTTACATGTTTATCTCTCTATATAATCTTTCCCTGTGCTGCATTTCTCTCCCCTTTAATTAAGAGCTAAATATAGATCTTAATTAAGGCACTGATGAATTTAATTTAGTCTGGTATTACAGACTCGCGCAGAGCCGCAGCGTGGAGCGTACAGCTGGAGAATCTCGCCAACGACGGTGTGTTCACACCCTGAATCATAACTTTCCTCCTATTGGGTAACCAACCATGAAACAATATCCAAACTATTATTTTTTTGTTTTGCAAAATGTGAAGATAGAAGGAGGCCATAATGCACCATTAATTTGACGTTAAAGAAGTGGGATGTCCTAACATTTTTTTTTTTAAAGTGTCCAACATGCTAAAAAAAGTTAAAAAAATAAAAAATACTTACTGTTTCCAGGACTCTCCTGGTAACTCATCACTAGAGATGAGCGTTGTTCTACTCGAACTGTTCGCCAATCTCAAATTCGAGCTGTTTTGGGCGGTGTTCGAGCCGGTCGGCGAACACGAACAATTTGAGAAAAATTCGGCTGTTCGAGGTTATGTTCGATAACTGTTCGTGCACCAAAATCATAACTGGATTTTTTCTCAGTAATGATGAAAATTAATGTTAATACGCAGTTTGAGTGTACAGCGGGGCGGGGGGAGGGGCAGGGGATGGATCTCTACAGGAACAATGAAGATCTCCATTTTTTTTTCTCTTTCCCGCATTTGCAGTGGGGAGGTGCAATCTGTCAGCCTATCAGCAGCGCACACACGGAGCGAAGTGCTTTTTTTCACACAAGCAAGGGCATGTGTGATTGGCAGTGTATGTCACATGTCCTTGCCCTATAAGACCAAGCCATTTTCCCCGTCGCCACCATTTTCTCACTGCTGCAGCTGCGTGTTAGACGGCACCGCTGTTGCTGTGTGCGCTATACCTTGTTAATTTCAAGCCAATTTTCGCACAAATATACAGATAGCTTGGGAGTAGGGAATAGTTGTGATTGCAGTCCTTTTAAGGACTAGGATACAGCATTTCCTACGACTTTTATCAGGCAGGTCTGTGCTCTTAAATAGATAGATTGTGGGAGTAAAGACTAATTGTAATTGGAGTCCTTTTCAGGACTAGGTTACATCAGTTCCTATCAGTTTTTGCCAGGCAGGTCTGTGCCAGTGCTGTGCAAGTTTTTTTCACAGCATTTGGCTGAATCTAGCAAAGCTAATCCTTTTTGGCCTATTGCAGAGTGTGTTAGTCAGTGGAGTAGCCTATCTGTGTTGCAAGATATACCACCTGTGTATAGAATACCAATTTTTTTACTGCACCTAGTGAAGTAAAATCTTTTGGGCATAGCATCATTCTATTAGTCCATCTATACTGACCTCCATCAGGTTGCAAACTGAATATAATTTTTTTCTGCATCTAGCTCTGAAAAAATATTTCGGCTTCTAGCGGTGTGTGGGACTTGGTCTATTAGTCCATCTATACTGACCTCCATCAGGTTGCAAATTAAAAATAATTTTTTTCTTCATTTAGCTCTGAAAAAATATTTGGGCTTCTAGCAGTGTGTGGGACTTGTTCTATTAGTCCTTCTATACTGACCTCCAGCAGGTTGCAAATTGAATATAATTTTTTTCTGCATCTAGCTCTGAAAAAATATTTGGGCTTCTAGCGGTGTGTGGGACTTGGTCTATTAGTCCATCTATACTGACCTCCATCAGGTTGCAAATTAAAAATAATTTTTTTCTGCATCTAGCTCTGAAAAAATATTTGGGCTTCTAGCAGTGTGTGGGACTTGGTCTATTAGTCCATCTATACTGACCTCCATCAGGTTGCAAATTGAATAAAAAAATTTTCTGCATCTAGCTCTGAAAAAATATTTGGGCTTCTAGCGGTGTGTGGGACTTGGTCTATTAGTCCATCTATACTGACCTCCATCAGGTTGCAAATTAAAAATAATTTTTTTCTGCATCTAGCTCTGAAAAAATATTTGGGCTTCTAGCAGTGTGTGGGACTTGGTCTATTAGTCCATCTATACTGACCTCCATCAGGTTGCAAATTGAATAAAAAAATTTTCTGCATCTAGCTCTGAAAAAATATTTGGGCTTCTAGCGGTGTGTGGGACTTGGTCTATTAGTCCATCTATACTGACCTCCATCAGGTTGCAAATTAAAAAAAAATTTTTTCTGCATCTAACCCAGCCAATAGTTTTGGCCTAATACCACAGTTTGGCCACTCAGCTCTGCTCGGTTACCATCCATTGTTTTTTTGTGCAAACAACTCCAGAGTTGTGAATTAGTTAACCACCAAAATGAGTGGAAAAAGGCCTGCTGCTGGTGGAAAGGGGAATAGGCGTGTTGGGAAGGGGAAAAAAGGTTGTGTCCGTGGGGTAGGTGCAGAAGAAAGACCATCTTCCAGCCAAACTAAAATGTCTACTTCTTTTAGCGGACAATGTGATAAGATCCCTTTCTTACGGCCACGCCAATCGCTACAAATTCCAGATGAGGCACAAAAACAGCAGGTGCTTCAACGGATATCAAGTGCTCCTTTAAGTGGGCTCTCCTCCACATCAACTTCAACATCACAAATACTCCAGTCCTCAAAGGTGTCACCCAAATCGCACTTGCTTCCTCACAGCTCCCAAATCTCCAGCTGCCCGTCTGAGTATGAGGTAGAACAGATGGTTGAGTCTGCAGAGCTGTTTACTCATACTATAGCCTGGGAATCAGAGGTCGACTCCAGTGCTTCTGTGAATCCAGACGAGGAAATGATCTGCACTGATGCCCAGAATCTTTATGAGTCGGATCCAGGACCAGACGCAGAAGGTTCTGACCATAATGTAGACCCTCATTCCCAAACTGTAACTCCTGTTGGTGGAGACAATGAGGAAGACGATGATAAGACTCAAATACCTGATTGGAGCGACAACTTTAGTTTTTTGTCAGGGCAGGAACAGGTTGGCTCTGAGGACGACGGGTGTGATAACGCACAGGGTGATGATGATGAGGTCGGAGATCCCACTTACTGTCAACCCACAGTCAGCCAAGAGATGAGGTCAGCAGAGGAGGTGGAGGAAGATGCTAGTGACGACGAGGTCAGGTTGCGCCTTCCTGGACAGAGACGTAGTACTGGAAGCACGTCAACAACTGCATCCTCAAACACAACTCTGCCTCTCACCACAAGTCGTGGTGGCTCTTCAGGTCGCATGGGTGCTAAGCCTTGCATAGCCTGGGCATTTTTTCAGATCGATAAAGATGACCCAACTCGTGTTATCTGTAACATTTGTCAGCAAAAGCTAAGTAGAGGCCAAAAAATACATAGTTTGAGTACTTCATGCATGAACCGGCACATGGACATGAAGCATAAGTTGCAGTGGGAAGCTCAGTGTGCTACAATGCGGTCTAGCCGGCCGGGCCAACCACCGTCTGCCATATCTTGTGCATCCGCGGCCTCTTCATCCTCTGTGACTGGGGGGACAGCAGTCACACCTGTTTTGGGGCGCAGACCTGCCACCTCTTTACCCGCAACAGCCAGCGTGATTGGCAGGTCATCATTTTCTTTGGAGGTGGTAACACCAGCTGGTCTTGAGCGCTGTCCGACATCGATAGCACCACCTTTGGATCAAGGCAACCTAACATGTCCGCCTGCATCTTCCTCACAGACCGGCAGTTTGCCGGGGACACCCTTATCAACCCCGTCTAAGCACAATAGCCAGCCCTCGGTCCCTCAGATGTGGACAAGTAAAAGACCATTTCCTCCTAGCCATGAGAAAGCTAAGAGGTTGAATTTCACCATCTGCAAGCTCTTGGCTACAGAAATGCTGCCTTTCCGCCTGGTGGACACAGAGGATTTTCGAGACCTTATGTCCGTCGCAGTGCCCCAGTACCAGATGCCCAGTCGGCACTACTTCTCAAAGAAAGGTGTGCCTGCGCTCCACCAGCATGTCGCACACAACATCACCGCTTCTTTGAGAAACTCTGTGTGTGACAGGGTGCATTTCACCACAGACACTTGGACGAGTAGGCATGGACAGGGGCGTTACATGTCGCTGACTGGGCACTGGGTAACTATGGTGACAGCAGGACAAGGGGCTGCTGTCCAAGTCTTGCCGTCCCCACGAGTTGTGCGTCAATCCTCTTTATGTCAAAGTTCCACCACTGCTTCTGCCTCCTCAACCTCCTCTCGGTCTTCCACCTGCACCCAAAGCCTGTCTGGTCATGCCACAAGCTTTCTAACTGCGCAGAAGGGATCCTGCACACCTCCTTACTATGCTGGCAGTAGGGCTCAACGTCATCAGGCGGTTTTTACATTGAAATGTCTGGGAAATGTGAGTCACACAGCTGAGGAGTTGTGGTCAGCTCTGGAGAACCAATTTCATGAATGGTTGTCTCCACTGGACCTGAAACCAGGGAAGGCCGTGTGCGACAATGCTGCAAACCTAGGTGCGGCCCTTCGCCGGGGCAATGTCACACACGTGCCTTGTATGGCTCACGTGTTGAACCTGGTTGTCCAGCAATTTTTAGCCCACTATCCCAGACTAGATGGCCTTCTGCAGAGGGCACAGTCGCTGTGTGCTCACTTCCGCCGTTCGCATCCCGCAGCTCAGCGACTTACATCTCTACAGAAGTCGTTGGGCCTGCCACTTCACCGGCTAAAATGCGATGTGCCTACCCGGTGGAATTCAACTCTGCACATGTTGCAGCGACTGTGGCAGCACCGACAAGCCCTGGTGCAATACGTTCTGACGTATAGCCTGGGCCAACGAGATTCAGAGGTGGGGCAAATCACGCTGGAGGAGTGGTCTCAGATCAGGGACCTATGCACCCTTCTGCACAGTTTTGAAATGGCGACGAAGATGTTTAGTGCTGACGATGCCATTATCAGCATGACTATTCCGGTGATTTACCTGCTGGAGCACATGTTAAACAGAATTCGGAGTCAGGTGGTGGCACAAGAGGAGGTGGAGGAAGTAGAGGAGGAGGAGTTGTATGCGGAAGGGCTAACATCTGCAAGGTCCAGACGGTCGGCAGCACCAAGGCGGCAGGCATGTGAGGGTGGGGGAGATGGTTTTACCAGGGCGCATGGTAGCAGCCAAACTAGTGAGGAAGGTGCAGGAGCCCAGGAAGAAGTGGAGGACGAACTGATGGAAGACTCATCAGATGAGGGAGACCTTGATCACATTTCTGTTGTGCGAGGTTGGGGGGAGAGGACAGAGGAAGGAAGCATGATTGTTACCTCGCCACCAACACAACAGGGACTTGGTGCTCCTGGATGCGCAACACACATGAGTGCCTTCTTGCTGCACTACCTGCAACATGACCCTCGAATTGTGAGAATTAGAAATAATCCTGACTACTGGGTTGCCACACTGTTAGATCCCCGGTACAAAAGTAAATTTGCAGAAATTATTCCTGCCATAGAAAGGGATGCACGCATGCAGGAGTATCAGCAGAGACTGTTGCAGAATCTTACATGTGCTTTTCCACAAAATACCAGTGGTGCACGTAGTGAATCTCACAGTTCCAACTTGCCAACCGTGGGACCGTCAAGTGTTCAGCACTCAAACCGTGACAGAACCACAGTATCTGCTGGTAACATCAATTTTGCGGAATCATTTCACCACTTTTTTAGCCCATCCTTTGCAAGGCCACAGGAGACAAGAAGTCTGACACATAGTCAACGCCTAGAGACGATGGTACAGGAGTATCTCCAAGTAAACATTGAAGCCACGACTGTGTCACTGGACCCTTGCTCTTTTTGGGCTTCCAATCTGGATAAATGGCCGGAGCTAGCCACTTACGCCTTGGAGATCTTGTCATGCCCCGCAGCCAGCGTTCTGTCTGAACGTGTGTTCAGCGCTGCTGGTGGTGTGCTGACAGATAAGCGCACGCGGCTCTCCACTGATAATGTAGACAGACTCACGTTCATAAAGATGAACAAATCATGGATCCGAAACGACTTTTCTACCCCTGTGTCATCCTGGGGAGAGTAAAAGCTTGATGATTGGTTAAAATCACCCTACCAACCGTTTTAAGCTTTCAAATTACTAATCATGTTTATCTGTATCTTGACTGGAAAATAATTTGGGCTTTGTAGCAGTGTGCAGCACTGATCCTATTAGGCCATCTATACTAAAGCTTCACCAGATTTAAAATTAAAAATAATTTTTAGCTGCATCTAGCCCGGAAAATAATTTTGGGGCTCCGAGATGCGCAAGGCACATAAGTGCCTTCTTGCTGCACTACCTGCAGCATGACCCTCATATTGTCAGAATTCGAAGTAATCATGACTACTGGGTTGCCACACTCTTAGATCCCCCAAACTTTTCGATCAACCTTTTCATTTTAATAAAGACCAAAAAAATGGTCATTTTTGAAATTATAAGCATTAGCAGGTTGTTAGAAACTGAAATCAAACAGTTTTCAACTCAAAACTTTATTCTAGGTGATGTTACATTTTCACATAGGACCCCTTGTTCGAAAGGAGCTTCTGAACTCTCTCGTCCATTGAATTTGTCAGGTTTTGGATGGTTTCTGCTTCAATTGTTTTGCATGAGGACAGAATACCCTCCCAGAGCTGTTGCTTAGATGTGAACTGCCTCCCGCCATCATAGACACTCCTTTTAATGATGCTCCAAAGGTTCTGAATGGGGTAGAGGTCAGGGGAGCATGGGGGTCACACCATAAGTTTGTCCCCTTTTATGCCCATATCAGCCAGAGATGCAGATGTTTTATGTGCAGCATGAGATGGTGCATTATCATGCAGAAAAATGATCTTGCTGTGAAATACACGGTTCTTCTTCTTGAACCATGGCAGGAAGTGCTGTTTGAGAAAATCCACATACATTATGGAGTTCATCTTTAGCGCCTTCAGGGATCCTAAAGGGGCCGACAATCTCTCTCCCCATGATTCCAGCCCAAAACATTACTCCACCTCCTCCTTGTTGGCGCTGTAGCCGTGTTTGCGTGGGGTGTCCATCAACCAGCCATCCTCCACTCCATCCATCTGGACCATCGAGCGCTGCACGGCACTCATCCGTGAACAAAACAGTTTTGAAATCAGTCTTCATGTAATGTTTGGCCCACTGGAGCCGTTTCTGCTTGTGTGAAGTGGATAGAGGAGGTCGACAGGATGGCGCATGCACAGCTGCAAACCTCTGAAGGACCCTGCATCTTGTTGTTCGGGGGACGTTGGAGGCACAAGCAGCTTCAAAAACTTGTCTGCTGCTATGACAAGGCTTTTTTGCCGCTGCTCTTTCAACCTGACGTAATTGCCTGTAGGAAAGAGTCCTCAATTTGCCCTTATCAGCACGCACACGTGTGTACTGTGAATCAGCTACATACTTCTTGATTGCCAAGACACTTCATCCTGATCATCGCACAATGTTGATTGTAGTCATGCCTTGACCTAAACACTCCACAATTTGTTGCTTCTCAGCAGCCGACACATCCTTTTTCTTTCCCATTTTGGCAGAAAATGTAGGCTGCTTAATAATGTGAGAGAGCCTTCTTAAGTAGTCTTGCCTTTCATTGGACACACCTGCCAAACTAATTAGCACAGGTGTCTGCAATTGCTTACAGTGATATAAAGAGCCCTGACACACATCACCATCAATGAGTTTAACTGACAAACAAACAAATTCTTCCCTTATCACTCCTAAACACTTTTTGTATAATAATTTGGAACGCAGTGTACATGTGCTTTTCCACAAAACACCAGTGGTTCACGTAGTGAATCTTACAGTTCTAACTTGCCAACCGTGGTCTGTATGGAGTTGTTCAATAAAGGGCCCAAAATTAAGATAACATAGATGGGAGAGGTCTCTATGAATAGGAATTCCTAAGTATTTGATACCCTGTGAGGGCCAGGCAAAGGGAAAGTTGGACTGGATGGAATCCTATATGGATTTGGGGAGGGAGACATCGAGGGCCTCAGACTTCGCTGCATTGATTTTAAAATTTGACCATGTAACAAAGTGATCTATTTCAGCCATAACAGCATGGATGGATATATGTGATTGAGTGATATATACTAGGACATCATCAGCAAATAGAGAGCACTTGTACTCGGTGCCTCCCACCTCAATCCACCTAATATTGGGGTTATGGCGAATTGATGAGAGCAGGTGCTCCGTCACTAGGATGTATAAGAGAGGGGACAGAGGACATCACTGCCTTGTCCCATTGGTGATTGTGAAAGGTGATGAAAATGTTCTGACGCACCCCCTGGGCCTTGGGACACCCGGAGCCGGACCCTTTTTGGTGGATGCTGGTGGTTGTAGTCTTCGTGGCGGCGACCCAGTTCCGTGGCTCAGGGCGGTCAAACCAGTGGCGGAACTATTTATGTGGTTTTCATGTTTAAATGTCCGACTACGCCACCCGTGGATTGCGGTCAGAGTGAACCACCGCTACAGGGCAGACCACTGAGGCTGGTGTTGTGGGTGCAGCAGAGCGTAGCATAACTCCCCACGGGAGGAGTATAGCCTCAGGGCAGTGTATGCGGAGGATGGGGGTGATGGTGCAGGGCAGCAGCAGTAACGACACGGAGTCAGTGATGCAGTTCAGGGCCTTTACTCACAGTTCTTATTATCCAGACCACGTCTGCAGGTAACGGCTGCCCACGTCGTACTGTGCTCACCAGGTGAGGGGCTCAGACAACTCCCAGATAACTTTGGAGCACTTCACAGGACCCCCTTTGTGTGTCCTTTGTCTGGCCTTTCTTACCAACACTTCTGTCCGGCTGCCTCGGGCCTCCTCTTGGTAAACTTGGCGCCAGTTTCCCTGACCCTATGTGGTGCCTTCCTAGCGGGTGTAGCGAGGGGCTGCGCCACATAAAATGTCAGAGCCTCCGGTTTCTAGCTGAGGGTCGTTTCCTGCCTCCACTAGTTCGGGGACCGGTCTCCCCCTTTGGCCTGACCCCTCCACGCAGGTGGATTCGGGCGTGCGGTGGCGACTCGCCCGTCCGCACCCCTGGGATCCCTTCATTCCTCGTTCCTGGAGCCTTCTCCGCTCCTCTTCCTTCCTTCTCCCTCTTCCAGGCCTGGGCCTCTGTTACTAGGCCCGCCTCCGGAGCAGAGCTCATGCAGAGCCCCTGCTCCCTGCCACTTCTGCTCAGACTTCTCTGCACTGAACTAAGATGGTGCCCACCTTTTATACTCCCTTCTCAATGCACCCAGGAACTGCTTCCTCCCTGCTCCTGCACTACAGGGTTCCCCTTCCTCAGTGTTCCCTCCCCCCACTCCAGCCAGGGACAGGGACTGTCGTGCCCATCTCAGGGGCATATTGGTCGCCCTGCCCCACGGCAATGTGGTGTAATGCATGCAGGTGTCGGGTCCTGATCCACACTCCATCCTTACCTGAGAGTGAGATATCACACCTCTGGGTGAGGTGCAATACGTCTTTAGCAACCGAGCCCTCAGGGTGCTACAGTTCCATTTATCTTCAGCCTAGGTGACGTATTGCGATACAGGGCCGTGATTTTGGCTATAAAAGGGTCCCCTAGACCCCTACCCCAAGCTTTTTAAGAGAATCATATATGGCGTGCCAGGAGACTCTATGGAATGCTTTCTCAGCATCCAACGAGAGTATCTAATTACAAATTTTTAACTGCATCTAGCCCAGGAAATACTTTGTGCCTAGTAGCAGTGTCTGCTAGTAAGCGGATTATCCCGGCTGTTAAGCAAGCTGCACCACCTGTAGTTTAGACACTTAATTTTTTCAAAGGAAATGCTTCGGGACCATGGGATACTTAGTGAAGAGCATCAGGACGCACCCCAAGGCATAGGGGCTGGGACTGGCAGTAGGATGCCTTGCGGTGGACAGCCGAGCTCGATCCTTATAAAAGCTTTTTGACTGCAGCAGCTTTAGTGGACGCTACTGGAGCTGGAATTACCGCGGCTGCTGGCATGAGACTTGCCCTCCAATAGATCCTTGTAAATGGATTTAAAGTGTATTCATTCAAATTAGAGAGACAATTTAAATTAAAAAGCTTAGAGCTGCCTCCACCACAGGGGGGCTCGCTCGACCCACCAGCGGACAGGCACCAGTATTGGGAGAGGGGGGCTGGCCGTCAGGGTTCACCGCGGCTCTGGCACAAACCCGGCGACACGGAGGTGGCACGGGCAGGAGCGGACTGGCCGTGTCGGCTTCTCACTTTTTGGATTTTAGAAGGGCATGACATGCCTATATCTGTGTCTCCCCCTCCTTTTACTCCTCCACCTCTTTTATTTTCGCATGACTATATGTACTTGTCACTTTTCCATGTGTTAGTTATGTCTTCTGAGCAGTTTGTCAGCTTTTGGACACCTTTGAAGGTGTTTTCTATGTGTTTCTATGTGTTTTTGTTTGCCTGCCATTGGTTTTAACGGTGTTCGAAGGTGTTCGACGAACAGTTCGACGAACAGTTCGGCGAACACACGGGTGTTCGACGAACCGAACCGAACTCGAACACTACGGGGGTGGCTCAACACTACTCATCACTCTCTGTAGTTTCTTTACTGGCTGGAAAAGCAAGTCAATATGTCATGGTTGTATCAGAGGTGACAGACTGTCGCCCTGCAGTCGGTTGCAGAAGATCTCTACATTTGGCATTACAGACACCTTCTTAGCTTCTCACACTATGACCCAGCGGCTACCTCCCTCTGGCTAATTAGCACCCAGGCTGGGTGTTTAAATACTGGCTGTTGCTAGAGGGAGGGGCCGGTGATATTCACATGACCCCTTGTGAAGGCTTGGAGCTGGTGCTGTCTGTTTCTTCCTCCTGGAGCTGAGAGGACGTGTTGCAATCTCTCTAAAGTCGACTCCAGCTAAGCTAATTCCATGTGTCTGTCCTCCCTTGCTGTCTTTAGTGCTTAGTGGGAACTGACTAGCGCTAATTCCCCCCTTCCCTATACAGGGCCAAGGGCTAGGGAAATACAGGGTTTAGGTTTGCATGTGGCGATTGGTGAAGAACCAATATAGGGACGATAGTGGAGACAGGGTGATATCAGATCAGCCTAGGAGGTCTCCACTCCCCCCCTTTCCCTAGAGTCTGGGCTCCCTTTCTCCCTTCCCTTTGTTTTGCACTAAGTCTTTCCCCACCTTGCGTCACACAATATTGCAATGGGGACCAATCACTGGCCGCAGTCAATCATTGGCCGCATTAGGGACTGATGCCAATGACTGCCTGCAGTGGTCACAATATAGAACATGATGGAAAAGGAAGAATACAGTAACACAAAATTCATCAGCTCACCACTTCAAAGAAACAATAGTAGCTTGTTGGCTGCAGTGTACTGACAAAGTTGTGGGCTGGTTCCCAGAATGTGAATAAGTGGATAATTCTAGCACCTGCAATTGAAAAAAAAAAAAACACATTTATTTAATCACTAAAATTTCAAAGTAAAAGAAACACTTTTCCTATGCGTTTCAAGCCCATAGTCATACCATTATATTGACATGAGTCATGATGTGGAGGCTCATTCACACTGTTATTGTGCAATGACTAAGGGCTCCGCATGGACTTGAAACGTGTTTTCCAATTGTTTTCTTTAATTTGCTGGAACTCGTTTTAACTATGTAAGTAGATGGTGCCTCATTTTGATGACTGCTAAAATATTAAAAACGGAGTGCCAGCTGGAAAGCATGATAGATTCACACTGGAAAGCACTACGTTTTCAGCTCCTTTTTTTTTTTTTTTTTTTTACTTCATTCTGATGATTGGAATAGCAGAGATGTTTTAGTGGAGTGGAATTGATACAGGAAAGACAGGTATGCACTAGTAATACTGTGTAGCTGCAAGAATCCCAACTACTTGAATACTCAGGTGGCATCCCACTGCCTGAGCACGGTTTAAATTTCCCAGGAAGGTGATGTCATTATAAATACAACTTAAAGGATTCAAGGCAAGACTGGTAGGAGAGGGAATTTGATGCAGCTTTCAGCTCTAGAACTAGGACAGGTGAATTCTGCCTCATTCAGACGATCAAATTTTTCACATATGAGAAAAACTGCCCGAGTTTCATCAGTGATTTTTGCAGAAACTAAACAGCAAAAACAGCTCAATAGGCTCTAATCCAGGAGAAAATAAAGAACGCTTAAAAAGGTTATGCTAACCTGATTTAGTTGTGTATAAAAAAAATTTCAGGACATATAAATCCAGCTGCTTCAGGTCCAATGGGTCATCAGACAAAAAGAAACAAGATTTGTGGATGATTCACACTGCTGGTAATCGATGTAATAGATCCAAGTCCAGACAAGTGATAATGATGGTTTCTTTATTTAGTCAACGCGTTTCGCAGTATTACACACTTCTTCATCAGAACAGAAAACCATAAAATAAAAAGTTTTTCTGTCCTGATGAAGAAGTCTGTAGTACTTCGAAAAGTGTTGAGTAAATAAAGATACCGCAGAACGCATCATCCACAAATCTTCTTTTTCAGTGATTTTTGGTCAGAATTTCATTTGAATTTGGTTCAACTGTAATCAGTTTTTCTCTACGCGAAAAGGAAAAATAAACCTCTATTCTTTTAATATGTAACAGTCCGTGAAAATCAGACCGCACTCTGGTGCCATCTGAGTGCAGTCCGATTTTTCCAGACTTGCATAGTCAATTCTGATCTGACACTTGGATCAAAATCGGACATGATTCTGCAAGGACAGAAAACTACGGACATGTTTATGACCCCATTCACTATTGTAGGTATGAGCGCTATCTGTGAAAACCACGGATAGCGCTCATATGCAAAAAACAGACGTCTGAATGAGGCCTGAAAAGTGGGAATGTAGAAATACTTGTAATTTTTTTTTTATCTCCATTAATACCTCTATCAGATATATGTTCGGCACAATGGTCTTCATAAGGGCAACACACTTACCAATACTAACGTATATGCAAGAGCATAGTGCAGAATTATTAGGCAAATGCGTATTTTGATCACATGATACTTTTTATACATGTTGTCCTACTCCAAGCTGCATAGGCTTGAGAGCCAACTACCAATTAAGTAAATCTGGTGATGTGCATCTCTATACTGAGGAGGGGTGTTGACTAATGACATTAACACCCTATATAAGGTGTGCTTAATTATTAGACAACTTCCTTTCCTTTGGCAAAATGGGTCAGAAGAGAGATTTGACGAGCTCTGAAAAGTCTAAAATTGTGAGATGTCTTGCAGAGGGATGCAGCAGTCTTGAAATTTCCAAACTTTTGAAGCGCGATCACCGAACAATCAAGTGTTTCATGGCAAATAGCCAACAGGGTCGCAAGAAGCGTGTTGGCCAAAAAAGGCGCAAAATAACTGCCCATGAATTGAGGAAAATCAAGCGTGAAGCCGCCAAGATGCCATTCGCCACCAGTTTTGCCATATATCAGAGCTGCAACGTTACTGGACTATCAAAAAGCACAAGGTGAGCGATACTCAGGGACATGGCCAACGTAAGGAAGGCTGAAAAACGACCACCTTTGAACAAGAAACATAAGATAAAACGTCAAGAATGGGCCAAGAAATATCTTAAGACTGATTTTTCTAAGGTTTTATGGACTGATGAAATGAGAGTGACTCTTGATGGGCCAGATGGATGGGCCAGAGGCTGAATCTGTAAAGGGCAGAGAGCTCCACTTCGACTCAGACGCCAGCAAGGTGGAGGTGGGGTACTGTTTTGGGCTGGTATCATTAAAGATGAACTTGTGGGACCTTTTCGGGTTGAGGATGGAGTGAAGCTCAACTCCAAGACCTACTGCCAGTTTCTGGAAGACAACTTCTTCAAGCAGCGGTACAGGAAGAAGTCAGTATCCTTCAAGAAAAACATGATTTTCATGCAGGACAATGCTCCATCACATGCATCCAACTACTCCACAGCGTGGCTGGCCAGTAAAGGTCTAAAAGAATAAAAAATAATGACATGGCCCCCTTATTCACCTGATCTGAACCCCATAGAGAACCTGTGGTCCATCATAAAATGTGAGATCTACAGGGAGGGAAAACAGTACACCTCTCGGAACAGTGTCTGGGAGGCTGTGGTGGCTGCTGCACGCAATGTTGATCGAAAACAGATCAAGCAACTGACAGAATCTATGGATGGAAGGCTGCTGAGTGTCATCATAAATAAAGGTGGCTATACTGATCACTAATTTTTTTTGTTTTTGTTTTTGCATGTCAGAAATGTTTATCTGTAAATTTTGTGCACTGATATTGGTTTACCTGGTGAAAATAAACAAGTGAGATGGGATTATATTTGGTTTTTATTAAGTTGCCTAATAATTCTGCACAGTAATAGTTACCTGCACAAACAGATATCCTCCTAAGATAGCCAAATCTAAAAAAACCCCACTCCAACTTCCAAAAATATTAAGCTTGGATATTTATGAGTCTCTTGGGTTGATTGAGAACATAGTTGTTGATCAATAATAAAAATAATCCTCTAAAATACAACTTGCCTAATAATTCTGCACAGAGTGTATTCTACGCAGAAAGCTCCAAAATGTACTACTCATGTCAGTCTTATGGACCAAATAGGGCATAAACTTGGAGGACGCTGCTCCATCCATCCATAAAGTGGACAAGCGCACCGAGCTGCACATGGAACCAGCAGTTTATGGTCATGAATGGGCCAATTTTTATTTTTTTTTAAAGGCTGTCTGAACCCGACCTCACCACATTTATTTTTAAATCTCATTAAAAAGTTTTACGTTGAGGCTATTAAATGTTGAGATGCTTTAGATGATTGCCTGTTTATTAGATGAAAGGATTGGAAGGTAACTTGTACTTTTCTCATTAGACATTTGTCATCTAATCAAGCATTCGTACTGTCATGCTTTCCCGAAGTTGTACCAGAAAGGGCAATGGACCGAATCATCTTTATTGTTGAGTCACTGGATTATCATAAGAATTTAACTTCCAGCCATACTAAGCAAATACTGAGGAATTAGCAGAGAACCGAAAATAAAGTATTAATAAAATGACCGTGAAAATGGAGCATAAAAGGCAGAGTTTTGTCAGTCTCGATGCGATGGTGATGGCGCTGGCTGTGCGGAGAATGGGCGAGTTGGCTTGCAATGAATAACGGTATTTCTCAGACTCAACAGGACCTTCTATGATAATGATGTTTAAGAATTCCGCATTTGCATGTGCCATGTTCTTTTCACTTATTTTTGAAGGTTGCATTAGGTTTGTAATCAATGTAGCTAAAATATTATTACAGCCAACATTTTTATATTTGCTTTTTAAAAAGGGTTTTCAGTTTTAGGGAACTCCCTGCATGCAATTTCTTTAAAAATAAAACAAGTAAACTGTGCTTTACACACCCTCCATGGGTCCAGCACTGAGTCTCCAGCTCTGCTCCCGATCTCTGTTATTCTTGACAATTAATGAGCTTGGCAACTCATGCAGTCTACTCGAGCAGAGCTCAGTCATTGGCTGCAGCACTGTCTACAATATCCAACACCAGGAGCAGTAGTTTACCATTGAACCTGAGGAGGGTAAGTAAAGACAGTGTTTTTTTTAATTCAAATTTAAGCCTGACGACAGGATTTTTCTGAATATGGAAAAGCCTTTAAACGTATAGGAGAATGATGCTGCTACCGCTTCCTGGTCTCTTGGATGCAGATGAAGTATTCCAATACATCTTGAAAACTGCATTAGGCTATGGACCCTTTTCTGTTTATTAAATCCCATTTATTACACCTATTTTTAAAGCGCACACTCTGCACTAGAAATGCAGGAAGGGTTTCTTCCCTCCAATATGGCTGCTTCCAGATGAATATGGACAGAATTTGCATGAAAGACTTTAGATGTCATAATTGACCTCGTTCTCGCAATTTCATACCTGCGGTCACATGCCAACTAGACATGCATGGCCTCGCTCAATACAAGTGAATTGAGTGAGGTAGGTTGGGCACTTCTAGTAGGTATGTGACCAGAAGTATACAAATCACTTAATTGTTGTCACATGACCGCCCTCTTCTGGCGCCGGTTCCGGAGAATCCTGAGAACATGACGTGTGTGCTCTGAGAATTCACAAGTCTGCAGTTACAGAGTGAATGCAGACTTGAGCCCCAAGCTTGGACAACCCTTTAAATATTTATTTAGTATGAGTCTCACTCCATACTGACTGCGTCTTTGTAGATTGAAGGGCCAACAACATTTGCAGAATCATTTTCTCCATCTCACTAGAGCAGCCCTTAGACCACTACATTTTTACATGTTTTACTGGATATACATACTGTATGTATTAAACAACATAGAAGACAACTTTGCATTAGAGTGCAGTCAGACGGAGATATAAATTGGAATGAGATTGGAATGCAGTGCCAAGGGCCCACCAGTAACCAACTCCAGTGCCCCACTTTTTTTGCTACATGCAAATGTGACATTATCCTTAATCACAAATTTATATAACAGTAGTGATGAGCGAGCACTAAAATGCTCGGGTGCTCGTTGCTCGGGAGCCCAATGTAAGTCTATGGGAAACTCAATCATTTTTCCAGCGGCCTCCCCCTCGGAGGTCTGCAGGGGGCCTACAAATTGGTCAAATCGATGGAAACAGTGCTAAAATTATATGGGAACAGCATGGGGAAGACCCCTGGAAGAATCTCTGACTCCCAGGTCACTGCTGTCAACAAAGTTGTCAGAGGTATTACGCCACTTTTACGGACTCACAAAAACGAGACCAAAATTGATTTTCCTGGAAAAAATGTTAAGAAACATCCTTTCCAGGGTAATGACTTGAATATAAGGCAAATTAAATAACCAAAAACAAATTGCTCCTCCACACCTTGGCCTATGTTGCTTTTTTGCACTTTTGTATTGCTTTTGAAGGTAAAAAATTCATTCACTGGTAAATGTAATTTTAACATTTTACTACCTTATCTGGCCATGTGGTGTGTGAGACATGATCAGACACATCCTGTTTCATTTATGAAGGAGGGACTGTGAAAGTCACAAAGTCTATTTTTACAAGGCCATCAGGCGGCCCTTACTATTGTTAGAGGGCCAGCAGCCATCTCTCACTATTGTGAGAGGGCCATCAGACGACTATGCTTTGTTGTTCCCATTATTATTGAGTGGGTCTCCTATACTGGTAATGCACATGCAGTGACTGCAAGGTCTGCCAAAAAATTGGACACACTCCAATACCCCTTTGAAGAGACATAGAGGAGGGCTTCATTAAAAAAAAAATTGTTCCCATTGTTAAGGAGTGGGTCTCCTATACTGGTAATGCCCATGCACTAAGTCCATGGCCTAAAAAGCATTAACCCCTGGGGGGTATACATGAACATACAGAATGTTAGAGGTAAGCCTCTAAAAAAAAAAAAAAAAAAAAAACAACAAAAAACCTTTCCTATGGGCATCATAAATACCCTTAAAAAAATTATGTGGGTGTTGCATCACGGTCACCCTAGTGATATGCTGGTGGAGAATGAGGAGAAGGAGGAGGACAACAGAAACTAGACCAAATCAGGAAGCGTATATTCATGTCTTGGTGGGAAGAAGAGGATGGGAATAGATCCCCCTAAAAAAGCCACTGGATTGAGTTTATGTTCCACTGCTATCATCCGGTGGTGTTGAGAAGACTGGCCCAATCCAGCCCTTGTTCATTTTTATAAGAGTCAGCCTGCCAGCATTTTCAGTTGACAGGTGGATGTGCCTAGCAGTTACAATACCCTCGGCAGCACGAAAAACCCGCTCTGACAAAATGCTAGTGGCAGGCCAGGACCTCCAAGGCATAGAGAGCTAGTTCATGCCACGTGTCCAGCTTGGATACCCAATAGTTATAAGGCACAGAGGAATTACGGAGCATGTTGGTTACGGTCAGCAAGGTACTCCTTCAACATCTTCCAAAACGTTTCCCTCCTTGTCAGAGTACGCCGAGCACCAGGGCCTGTGCGCTGGGAGTGTCTGCGAAAGCTGTTCCACACCTTTGACAGTGTTCCCCTGCCTCTGCTGCATCATATTTGTGCCTCCCTTGCCTGTACTCCTTGGTTGTCCAAGGAACTGTGACCTCTGTCGCCAGCGTTTTCAGATGGGAGTTTTTTTTTAATAATTCCGCAACAAGGGCATTCCGGTACTGCCCCATTTTATTAGACCTCTCCGCCACGGGAAGGAGAGATAGAAAGTTCTCCTTGTGGCATGGGTCTAGAAGTGTGACCAACCAGTAATTACTGTTGCCCAAAATGAGTACAATGCGAGGTTCACGGGAAAGGCAGCAGAACATAAAGTCAGCCATGTGTGCCAGACTGTCAACAACCAAGATTTCCTTGTCCTGATCAAAAGGATGACTATCCATGCTCTCCTCCTCATCCTCCTCCTGGTCCTCCTCCTTGTTCTGCCTCTCCTCAGGCCATCCATGCTAAACAAACAGTATGACTGTTGTGTGGGTAGTACCGTCTGTAGCGCAGGAAAACAGCTCCTGTTCATCCTCCTCCTCATTATCACCCAATCTGCATTGAGTTGAGATGAGGCTGGGCTGTGTGGCATTGCCCTGCATAGTTCCTTGCTCCATCTCATCATGCTCCACCTGCAATGCCTCCTCTTTAATTGTCAGCAGTGAGTGTTTCAGTAGACAGAGAAGCAAGATGGTGACGCTAATTATGGCGTCATCACCACTCACCATCTTCGTGGCGTCCTCAAAGTTTTGGAGGATGGCACAGATGTCTGACATCCATGCCCACTCCTGAGCTCTTATGTGCGGCGGCTGAGCTGAATATCGATGGGTGTGTTGATGCTGGTACTCAACAGTTGCTCTCTGCTGCTCACAAATCCTTCCCAACATATGCAAGGTTGAATTCCAATGCGTGGTGACATCGCACACCAATCGGTGAGCTGGAAGCTGCAAACGCTGCTGAAGCACAGCGAGGCCGGTGGAAGCTGTAGGTGACTTCCTAAAATGGTAGACATGTGATGTACTTTGATAAGCAGCTCAGGCAAATCCAGGTAGATTTTGAGAAACCGTTGAACCACTAGGTTGAGCACCTGGGCCAAGCATGGTACGTGTGAGAGGTTGCCAAGCTTCAGAGCCACCTCCAGGTTCCGGCCATTGTCACACATGACCATGCCTAGCTGTAGATTCAGAGATGAAAGCCACAGATCTGCCTGCTCTTTTAGAGCTGTCAACAACTCTTCAGCGGTGTGCGGTTTTTCCCCTAAGCATATTAGCTTCAGCACAGCCTGTTGCCGCTTGACTGAGGCAGTGCTGCAGTGCTTCCAGCTTCCGACTGAGGTGGTAATTTCTGAGATGGAGGGTGAAGAGGAGGAGGTGCAGGAGCTGTAGAATGTAGGGGCAACTCTGATTAACCCAAGGCCCGCAATCCTAGATGTTGGGAGGATGTGTTCTATCCCAGGGTCCGACTGGATCCCGGCTTCCACTATATTAACCCAGTGTGCCATCAGCGAGATGTACCGTCCCTGCCCACAAGCACTTGTCCAAGTGTCCATGGTTAGGTGGACCTTCCCAGTAACTGTGTTGTTAAGGGCATGGGTAATTTTTTGGGACAGGTGCTTGTGTAGGCGGGGACAGCACACCAAGAGAAATAGTGGCGGATGGAAACAGAGTACCAAAGGACGGCCGCCGCCATGAGGTTGCGGAAAGATTCCGTCTCCATGAGCCTAAAAGGCAACATTTCGAGTGCAAGCAGTCTAGAAATATGGCAGTTTAGCACTGTGGCCTGTGGGTGGTTGGCTGCGTATTTGTGCTTGTGTTCAAAGGGCTGGGGTAGGGACAACTGAATGATGCGCGGGGACAAGGACGTGGATGTGGTTGCTGAAGGTGTTGATTGCGAGTGTGCAATGCTGGATGCAGGGCGGGAGGCATCTTTGCTGCACCATTGACAGTGGATTGGCGTGTACACAAAACAGCGGAACAGGCAGTGGTGTCACACGCAGACATTGTTTCTGGACCTTGGCTTTCAGCCCAACTAGTCAGGTGCTTTGCTGTCATGTGCCTGAGAATGCTGGTGGTGGTCAGGCTGGTAGTTTTGCTTCCCATGCTGATGCTGGCATGACAGATGTTGCAAATGGCCTTCTTGGGGTTATCTGGACAGTATTTAAAAAGAGCCACACTCGGGAAACCTAACAGTTGGACTGGCAACTTTCCTTGTGTTGGTGTTCCGAAGAACATTTGCCCACCTTGTGTCTGTGGCTACCCCACTGCTTGTTCCTGCCTGTTGTGGTGCATCTCATCCCTCCCCCTCTGTACTGCTGTCCTCGCTATGCATGTGGCCCCCTGGGCCTAGTGTGGACGTGTGTGGGTTACCCGGAGCCGGGTCTCTGGGGGTTGTAGTCTCCGTGGCGGCGACCCGGTCCCGTGGCTCAGGGTGGTCAGGCCGATGGCAGTCTTTTAGGGGTTTTAGGTTAATTGTCGGACTATGCCACCCGTGGATTGCGGTCAGGGTGTACCGCCGCTGCGAGGCAGTCCGCTGAGGCTGGTGTGGTGTGCGCAGCAAAAGATGGGATAACTCCCCACGGGAGGAGTGTGGCCTCAGGGCAGGGAATGTGGATGATGGGAGTGATGGTGCGCGGGCGTCCCAGCACTAGTAGTGCTGGTGCGGCGATGAGCAGGAACGACTCAGAGTCTTTGCAGTGCAGTTCAGGGTCTTTACTGGTGATATTAAGGCAGACCCTCCCGGGAAGTACTGGCTAGCATAAGGGGCCTGGTCAGTCTGCGAGCAAACAGGAGTTCCCCTGGCCAGGTGGAGTTGTAGGCCTCCCCGCCTATCTGCACTCTTTCTGGCTACCTTGCTGTAAGCGGGTAGAAGTAGCCCACATCCCTTAGTATACCGTGTGGTGCTCACCCGTATGGCTGGTGACTTGGGGCCTTCTGTTAGCCTCCGCTCCTGGATGGCGGTGCTGGTCCCTTCCTTGTGACTGAGCCTCCGGGCTTCTATGGTCAGAGGACCTGGAATCCCCTGCCGACTGGTTTCTGCTGCTGGGTGGATATCAGTCCCCACAGCCTCGGACTCCGGTGTCCGGTTATCAGATTCTTCGGCCAGGGCGAGCTCTGCTCAGCTCCAGCCCCTGGTCTTCAGCTACTGCTCCTACAGAGCTCCTGCTGTAACTTTCCCTGTGTCTGGAACTGTCTCCAGGCTCTGACTCAACTGACTAATCCCGCCCCAGACCCAGTTTATAAGGGCAGATTCCTCCCCTCCCAGGTCTGGGCAGGAAGTGTTGCATGATTAAGGGCTCCTGACCAGAGAAACCTCCCACCTGCTCTCAGACGTAATATTTCTATTACTGTGGCAACCAGACCCCTGGGGTGCCACATTTCCCCCTAGTAAATTTTAGTACTCCGGGACTAAATGCATTTTTAAGAAAACACAAATACAGGGTATAAACAATAATACAACAACATATATACAAGAAGCTTTAGTCTTTAGAGGTCACGGCGTGTCCGTAACCGGGTGTCCATATCACCCAACAAGGTGAAGTCTTGGCACAGAGTAGGGGGACCTGTCCAAAGCAAACCCCAAGCGTTGGCCCTGGGCGTGGCTGCAAGGCTGAGGCTAGCTACTTTGAGCCACAAGGAGGCCACGCCAGACAGGTTTTCTCTTCCGCGGCCATCTTCGCAAGAGGCACCAAGGTGCAACTATCTACATGTAGTTCCGGTTACTCAGCGTCCATAACCTGTCAGTCCAAATAAACCTGAAGGGTAACTAGAGAAACATAATTAGTAACCAGGTAACAAAAACAAACTATTTTCAACATTTGCAAGTTACAGATGACATTTTAGATTCTCCAGCGAGCGGGCATCTGTCCTCTAGTGCTCCTGGTGGACCTACGTAACCCACTATCTGGTTCTGCACTACAGGGTGTAGGAGGTGTTACGGGTAGGTCTGGCAGCTTTCTGCATACTCTTTGGCTCACTAGGGGCACGGCAGGCTCACTACTAGCAGAGGGTTGATTCTCCTGGGCTGCTGGTATGGATTCTTCTGCCTCCTGGGCCGGCTGTTCTTCTGACACTACCTGTTCTTCTGTAGGCCCTTGAGGGGCTGGCTGGAGAAAGGTGAGGACGGGTACCACGACTGCGTTGTTGATCTGAGTCCAGGACCGGGGAAAGTCTCCGAGTACGGTACTGATCATTTCCTCCCTTTCCTCTGCGGGTTGAGGGTTTTCTTGATCTTCTTGAGGGCTTTGCAGCTCCTCGGGACACTTCTTCAGGTGGTCTCTGGAGACAGTGGCTGTGGTCTCTCCTCCATCCTTACTGATGATACATACTTTTGGGTTCTCATGACTTGAGGGCAGTACGGTGTACGGGTCCTTCTCCCACTGGTCATCCAACTTGTGGAGCCGCCTATTTCTCTTCAAGACCTGCTCTCCAGGTACCAGGGGAACAGCGGGAGCTTACTGGTTATAAGCCTTCTCTTGCCTTTCTCTTGCTTGAGACAGACTCCGCTCGACGCTCTCCTGTACTTTCCGATACTGCTGCTGCCGTTCTGTATCCCAGTCTGCCTCTGGCGAGGTGTCCTCAGGTGTCAGGACTCCCATGTCCAGGTCAATAGGCAGCTTACCAGGTCTTTCTCTCATTAGGTAAGCCGGGGTACAGTTGGTGGAGCCTACGGGGATGTGATTGTACAAGTCCACCAAATCAGGCAGTTTTTCAGGCCACAGACTGCGTTCCTCCAGGGGCAACATTTTCAGCAAGTCCATCACCACCTGGTTCATTTTCTCACATAGTCCGTTAGTCTGAGGGTGATAGGGCGTTGTTCTTATCTTCCTGCAGCCATACAGATTGCAGAACTCTTGGAAGACCTCCGCTTCGAAGGCTGGTCCTTGGTCCGTCAGCACTTGCTCCGGATACCCATGTGGACGGCAGAAGTGCAGTTGGAAGGCTCTGGCTGCTGTTTGGGCCGTTAAGTCCTTGACAGGGACCACCACTAGGAACCGGGAGTAGTGATCTACGATGGTAAGGGCGTAGACGTACCCAGATTTGCTTGGAGCCAGTTTCACATGGTCCAGGGCTACCAGTTCCAATGGCTGTCTGGTGATGATGGGCTGCAGGGGACTCTTCTGGCTGGCACGGTCCTTTCTTCTTAGGTTGCACGGGCCACAGTCTCTGCACCACCTCTCGATGGCTCCTCTCATGCCTACCCAGTAGAACCGTTCACGCAACAAGAACTCCAGCTTCTTCCATCCGAAGTGTCCTGCTCCGTCGTGGTATGCCTCCAAAACCATAGCCGCGTCTCGTCTTGGGACCACTACCTGCCAGGTCAGCTCACGTGTTCTAGAGTTGACCATTCTCCGGCACAGCTTCTCCTTGTAAAGGAACAGCTTACTTTTCTCCTTCCACAGTTGCTTGGTCTCCTCCGGGGCGTCTGGGTCAAGACGGGCATCAGCCTGTGTCAGCATTTCCTTCACCAGACGGACTGCGGGATCACTGTCCTGTGTCTCTGCCCAGCTGTAGTGGGGTAAGGGATTGAACGTAGCAGAGCGCCTGTCCCTCACATGGTGGGAATACAGGGTAATCCCATGGCGGTGGAACGCGGGGAGTTCAATTTCTTCCAGTTCTTCTGGATCTTCTCCTATGTCCGGTAGGTTTGGCATTCTCGACAGGGCATCCGCGTTGGCATTTGAGCGCCCCGCCCGGTATTTGATGGTGAATTCATAGTTGGACAGGCGGGCCATCCATCTCTGCTCCAGGGCACCAAGTTTTGCAGTGTCCAGGTGTGTCAACGGGTTGTTATCCGTGTACACGGTGAACTTGGAAGAGGCAAGGTAATGCTTGAAACGTTCGGTCACTGCCCACACCACTGCCAGGAACTCTAGCTTGAATGAGCTATAATTCCCAGGGTTTCTTTCTGTGGGCATAGTTTTCGGCTGGCGTAAGCAATTACCCATTCTTTCCCCTGCTGGATCTGGGACAGTACGACTCCTAGCCCGATGTTGCTCGCGTCCGTGTGGAGGATAAAGGGCTGGCTGTAGTCAGGGTACGCCAGGATTTCATCCCCCGTGAGGGCCATCTTCAGCTGGCAGAAGGATTCCTCTTCCAGCTTTTCCCATCTGAAGGGCGGCTTCTGGTTTTTGGCCTTCCTGGATTGGCCTATAAGGAGGTCCTGCATAGGGGCTGCCATTTTGGTGAAACCGGGAATGAATCTTCGGTAGTAGCCTACCAACCCGAGGAACTGCCGCACTTCCTTTATGCTGGAGGGTCTTGACCAGTCCTTAATCACGGTGATCTTATCGCGGTCGGGAGCCACTCCGTCAGCACTCACCACGTGTCCCAGGTACTGCACCTTTGGTTTCAGGAGGTGACACTTGGAGGGTTTCACCTTTAGGCCGTAGCTTGCCAGGGCGTCAAACACTTCTGCCAGGTGTTTCAGATGGTCCTCGTAGGTTTTGGAATAAACGATGACATCGTCAAGGTATAACAAGACCATCTCGAAATTCTGGTGTCCCAGACAGCATTCCATCAACCGCTGGAAGGTTCCTTGTGCGTTGCAGAGCCCGAACAGCATACAGTTGAATTCGCTGAAACCCATCGGGGTGGTGAATGCGGTCTTCTCCTTGTCTGCCTCTGCTACAGGAACCTGCCAGTACTCGCTAGTAAGATCCAAAGTGGAGAAGAAGTTAGCAGATTTTAATGCAGCTAAAGATTCTTCTATTCTAGGTAACGGGTACGCATTTTTGTGTGTGATACAGTTGACCTTTCTGTAGTCTACACACATTCTCATTGTGTTGTCCTTCTTTCTCACTAGAACTAGTGGAGCTGCCCAGGGGCTACAGCTGTCCCTGATTACCCCAGCCTCCTTCATGTCCCGCAACATCCCCTTTGCATGCTGATAGTGTGCAGGGGGTACAGGTCGGTATCTTTCCTTTATGGGTGGATGGTCTCCTGTGGGGATGTGATGTTCTACCCCCTAATACTCACCCGAAGTCTAGCGGGTGTTTACTAAAGACTCTTTCGTACTCCTGAACCACCCGGTAGACTCCCTGTTTTTGGTGTGAGGGAGTGGAGTCAGTACCCAAATGCAGTTGCTGACACCAGTCCTCCATTTGTTTCTTAGAGCCGTTACCTTCCTCTGGTTCAGATGGAGGCAAGGGTTCCACGGCCCTTACAGAATTTTGGTTTATGGTGAACAATTTGGCTAGCGTGGCATACCGGGGCAGGTATACTTCTCTCTCCCCGATATTTATGATGCGGACGGGCACCCTCCCATGGCGTACATCGACCACCCCCATGCTGTCAAAATGGTGGGCCTACTGTCTGAGTAGACGGGTTCTACCATTGCTTGGTAGTCTCTACCTCTTAGACCAATAGCTGCCCGGCAACAGATCATCATCTCACTTTTCGGGGGCATGGCAATAGGGAATGGGTCACACATTCTCACGCTACCTATCTCACCACCAGATAGTTCCACTTGTTGCCGCTTCATCAGTGCCCGGATCTCTTTTTGGAGCACACGCTGCTGGCTGGAACTGGCGTTCTTGGCAACCTGCTGTAAAATGAGAATCACCTCTGCAAGACAATTTTCAATCACGTTAGTTCCCAAGGTTATTCTAGGGTGACTTTCATGACGGTAAATGTCCACAATGATCAGTCCTTGTGCCGCCAGTTCGACCTTACCGACCTTAATGGTCACCTCTTTGAACCCCACCTGCGGCACGGGCTGACCATTGCTGGCGATGATACTCAGGTCGTCATCTGGGTAGCGGGTTATGTCCGAGTCATTCCAGTACCGCTTAAAGAACATGTATGGGATGGTAGTCACTTGTGACCCAGTGTCCAGTAGGGCACTCATAGGAATGCCATCCAGTACCACAGGCAAGACCGGACGTCCCCCTACGTATTTATCACGCCAGTTCGATGGGCCTGATGATCTTATGCCTGGGGGTTGGCCCTCTACCCCAGGTTGTGCCCGTTTAAATGACAGTACCTTGCCATGTGTCCGGGTTGATTGCAGCGGCGGCAGATGGGTTGTCCGTCCTCGTTGTATCTGTCGCTAGGTCTTCCTCTGGACGTTGGGATCCTCCTCTGTCGGCGCCACAGGACGTCCTCCGGTCCGGATGCCAGCTGGATCTTCCCTGGAGGGGAAACCTGTAAAGACTGCAGTTCTGGTTAGCGCGGCTACGCTTTTGGTTAACTCTTGGACCTGATGGTGCAGGTCTGTAGCCGGGTTGTTATCCAAAGCCTGCGCACCAGCTCCTACAGACTCTGTAGACAAGGGCACCGCCTCCTGGTGATAGGTAATAGCAGGACGCCGGTGGGTTACAGCGCTACCCGGTGCCGGTTCTCGGAGCACCCGGATGGCCCTGTCTTTGAACTTTGCAAAGTCTAAACCAGGGTTCTGCAAGGCCATTGCACGTAACTGGGTTCAGTGGGCGTTGGACAGCAGACCCTCAATGAATTGCTCAGTTAACAGTTCATCTGCATTCCGCACACTGTCAGGGTCTGCCTGTTTAATGGCTCCCAGGGCCTCTTGCAAGTTCAAAGCATAGTCTCTTATACTGTCTTGGGCCCGCTGCTTGCACCCATAAAATTTCATTTTGATCTCTGCTGAGGTGCGGGTATCAAAAGTGTCTCTCAGACGGGTTAAGATCTCTTTTACAGTCTCCTTGTCCCGGACTGACCAGGATTTTACTTCACGTTGGGCTGCCCCGGTTAGCTGGCCTACCAATATGCTCACTTTTTGTCCTTCTGTACAGTTTCTCTTTAAAGTTGCTTAGGGTATGCGATTCCCCTGAGTACTGGGGCAGCCAGGCCGCTCCGGGGATATAGGGCATTGTAAATGGCATTACTGCGGCATCGGCCGCGCTGGTGGTAGAGGGACCCTCCTTATCCGTCATCTTCCACCCCCCTAGTTAATTGTGGCCTACCTTCTGTTGCTTCTTTTCCATAGGCCGCGGCTCCGCAGACGATCGTCAGGGTGGAGGACCGTGCGTCGCGCTCTGGTGACGTCAGCGTCTCTCTCTCTCCCTTCCAGGACCTTGCGCAGCATCGATGCGTGGGGCGGAGCTTCGGGTCTCGCGCGCTTTCGGCGTCCACTCCCCTATTCTTCCCGCGCGGCGTCCCGAAGATGGCGTCCGATGGCGGGAAGACGACTGCGGATGGCGGGAAACTTTTGAAGATGGGGGTAAACTTTTGAAGATGGCGGGAAACGGCTCCGGATGGCGGGGACCTTCACCACGGCAGGTATGACAGTCTTTTGAAGGCGCGCAGTACCCGGTGGTTGCGGGCACGAAATCCTGCCGACTACGCCAAAGCTGGCGCGCCCCCTGGGCCTAGTATGGACGTGTGTGGGTTACCCGGAGCCGGGTCTCTGGGGGTTGTAGTCTCCGTGGCGGCGACCCGGTCCCGTGGCTCAGGGTGGTCAGGCCGATGGCAGTCTTTTAGGGGTTTTAGGTTAATTGTCTGACTACGCCACCCGTGGATTGCGGTCAGGGTGTACCGCTGCTGCGAGGCAGTCCGCTGAGGCTGGTGTGGTGTGCGCAGCAAAAGATGGGATAACTCCCCACGGGAGGAGTATGGCCTCAGGGCAGGGAATGTAGATGATGGGAGTGATGGTGCGCGGGCATCCCAGCACTAGTAGTGCTGGTGCGGCGATGAGCAGGAACGACTCAGAGTCTTTGCAGTGCAGTTCAGGGTCTTTACTGGTGATATTAAGGCAGACCCTCCCGGGAGTACTGGCTAGCATAAGGGGCCTGGTCAGTCTGCGAGCAAACAGGAGTTCCCCTGGCCAGGTAGAGTTGTAGGCCTCCCCGTCTATCTGCACTCTTTCTGGCTACCTTGCTGTAAGCGGGTAGAAGTAGCCCACGTCCCTGAGTACACCGTGTGGTACTCACCCGTATGGCTGGTGACTTGGGGCCTTCTGTTAGCCTCCGCTCCTGGATGGCGGTGCTGGTCCCTTCCTTGTGACTGAGCCTCCGGGCTTCTATGGCCAGAGGACCTGGAATCCCCTGCCGACTGGTTTCTGCTGCTGGGTGGATATCAGTCCCCACAGCCTCGGACTCCGGTGTCCGGTTATCAGATTCTTCTGCCAGGGCGAGCTCTGCTCAGCTCTAGCCCCTGGTCTTCAGCTACTGCTCCTACAGAGCTCCTGCTGTAACTCTCCCTGTGTCTGGAACTCTCTCCAGGCTCTGACTCAACTGACTAATCCCGCCCCAGACCCAGTTTATAAGGGCAGATTCCTCCCCTCCCAGGTCTGGGCAGGAAGTGTTGCATGATTAAGGGCTCCTGACCAGAGAAACCTCCCACCTGCTCTCAGACGTAATATTTCTATTACTGTGGCAACCAGACCCCTGGGGTGCCACACATGTCACCCTGCCAGGTTGGGTCAATGACTTCATCGTCCACCACCTCGTCTTCCATGTATGTACCCTGGGCCTCCTCCTGATTTGCTGGCAATTGTGTCTCATCATCATCATCCACCTCTTGCAACGTTAATTGCAGTTTCCCACCGTCACCTTCATGTGACAAGGGCTAATCAAATATTTGGGCATCACTACATGCGATCACCTCTTGTCCCGCTTGAAGAGGCCCGGGCGAGAGGCCTGAATCTATAAATGGAAAATGAACAGCTCTTCGGAGTGTCCAAGTGTGGGATCACGTGTCTCCGGGCACTCGGCATGGTGGGAGGAAGGAGGTTCAGGGTGAGGAATATGTGGTCCAGACTCACGGCTACTGAGACTGGGCCGTGTGGAAGACAGGGTGGTGGTGGCGGCGAAGTGACTGGATGCATTATCTGATATCCAACCAACAACCTTTTCACACAGCTCTGGATTCAAGATTGGCGTTCAGTGGCCCCCTAGAAATTGAGACAGGAAGGTAGCTCAACATGATGTGGGTGCTTGTTGTGCTCCATCAGCAGGCACAGTTTCATCTTGCTCATGGCCTCGGCCTCTGCGTGCACCATCATCATCAAGTCCACTTCCCCGTCCCTTTCCCTCTTTAAATGGAGTGTAATATTTGGCACGCTCCAAAAAAATGTGGCAATTGTTACTGCAGTAATATCGGATAACGTCTGATGACCACAGTTTAGGCAGTGGCCTTATAGATTTGGTATTGGTAAATGACCAAGTGTTAATAGGTTGAACAACACACAACTGGCTGACTAACTGGAGTGTAATATTTGGCACGCTCCAAAAAATGTGGCGAACATTACCGCATTAATATCGGATCACGTCTGATGACCACGGTTTTAGACAGTGGTGTTATATATATAAATAATCAGGATTAAGAGCAAATAAAAAATTATCCCTGATATCTAGGGCTATGGATATCTGTAACAGCAGCAGCAGGCAGAACGTGCAATGGACCCTATTCTGCTCATACACTCTCCACAAACTCTGCCTGCCTAACTCCTGCTATCACCAGGATTAAAAATATATGCAGCTGGATTAGTCCTTAGAAGGACTGTTAGTTCAGATGTGTATATATAGCTGTGGAATACTTAATACCTCGGTAATAAACCACGAGCACCTCTCCCTACTCTGCCTGTCTGAAGGGTAGACTGTGATGAGCATAGGGTCACCGGGTCTGATAAGGCTGCGGCATTACAGTGAGTGGCAGACAATCCCCATATGTTCATTCGCTTTTAAACCAGTGCCAAACATGCAGGCCGGGGACTCAAGCTCCCACCCGAGCATCTCGGAAGTACTCACCCAGCGCTGAGCATCTCGAGCAGTGAGATGCTCGGGCAAGTACAGAGCAGGGGCGAGCATGCTTGCTCATCACTATATATAACAATGCTCTGGGTAGATTGTTAAATGAATAAGATGCTGCCTTTTTCTGTACATAGCGATTCAAGTATATTGTGCCAAGTACTGCTCATATAAGAGGGTGGTGGCCCACCGGAGGTTTCCCCTGTTCTCATGTGGGCCAGTCCAAGCCTACTGCCGTCTGACTGCGCCTTCATAAAAATCAATCCTTAGGCTAATTTACTATATGATGATAGACAAACCAGCCTATTAACCCAGCAGTGCTGAACTAACACACTTACTCCAGTCTCCATTAAAAAGTTAACCTGTTCACATGTAGTGAAGACTGTCAGAAATTATTCAATGCTTTGTGACTCATCCAACTGTGACAAAATCTAATAATTACTCATCCTAAACTTTTTTCTCTTTACAAATAGTTGCCATTGACAACTCACTTGTCAGACGCAGAGTTCTTTGAGCCGTTGGAAAATCAAACTAATCTAACACCTTCACTTAACGAAGCAATTTTCAATGTTTCATACAATCGCAATTACCTTTATATAGTGAAAAAAAAGCATCAAAAGTATTAATGCGACGATCCCAACTGTCCCAGATAAAGTTGTATTATGTATCATTTAGCTTCACATTTGTTACCACTTGTCATAATGTTTCATAGTTTTACCATTAGCACTGGCTGATTGTTAATGGGAAAGGGATCTGTCGACAGGGAAGAAGATAATTAGCGGGTGGCGGTACTGTCACTTGTTGATGATTAGCAGATCATAGTAGAAATGGCATCCAAAGTGATGACATACAGTTTTACATTGGAACACCTATTACTACTGGAAATTATGTACTGTGCTCAGCGCTACTAATGAGGACTAGCCACATGGTCATTTACAAAGGATTTTAATATTTTACAATGATCCTTATCTCAATAGAGCTAAGGATCATTGAAACCAAGTCACCAGACGTCCTCCTTTTGGTAACTTTATTAGTGCAGAAAATTCACAACGTTTCGGCGGCACAGGGCCTTTATCAAGCTATAGAAATGCATATCTCTCTTTTTCTAGGACCTAATAAAGGCCCTGAGTGGCCAAAATGTTGTGATTTTTCTGCATTAATAAAATTACCAAAAGGAAGATGTCTGGTGCCCTGGTTTCTGGATTTCTCAATATTTCCCTTTCAATCAGCAGTTCGGTGGGGCTGCCGGGTCTCGGCCCCTCCATCAGTATTAATATTGCAGAAAACAAAGCGGAAATCATTTAAAACCGGTCTGAGATTGGATGTGGAGCTGGAGGGCACATGCGTATCTGGACGCGCCACTCAGCTTTTTGTGGCTGTAGTCTAGTGGGAAAACGGGGGATAGATGCTCATTTTTGAAAATTGGATTAAGCCCTTAAGTCTCATCCAGACGTTCAAGAAAAATGGACCGATAATTCCGTTCCGAGTCATTTAATTTTCTCGTATGCGGAGAAATGAAAAATTAAAAAATTTCCACTTTCTCCATTGTGAGAGTCTGTGAAAATCAGGCCCCTCTTGTATGTCATCCGAGTGCGGTCCCATTTTTTTCACGGACCCATAGACTTGCACTACCGATTTTGATCCGACCCACAGCTCACCAATGAACGTCTCCAATATTTTCTGCCGACCACTTGGTCCGAGGGAAAAAAAAAAATTGGACATGTGAATGTCTCCATAGACTATCACAGGTATTAATGTGATCCATGAAGAACACGGATAGCAATCGTACGCAAAAATCGGACGTCTGAATGAGACTTTGATCTAATGATCGGTCTATTGACAAATATCCAATAATATCCAACTTTCAGGAAAGCTACAAATTATTTTTTTTAAATCAGCTTTTGTGACCAGCGACTTTCCAATTTTCCTCCAAAACTAGTACATTTTGGCCTCTGTATTTCCCCTTTATGCAATCAGCACATATATATATATATATATATACACAGTACAGACCAAAAGTTTGGACACACCTTCTCATTTAAAGATTTTTCTGTATTTTCATGACTTTGAAAATTGTACATTCACACTGAAGGCATCAAAACTATGAATTAACACATGTGGAATTATATACTTAACAAAAAAGTGTGAAACAACTGAAAATATGTCTTATATTCTAGGTTCCTCAAAGTAGCCACCTTTTGCTTTGATGACTGCTTTGCACACTCTTGGCATTCTCTTGATGAGCTTCAAGAGGTAGTCACCGGAAATTGTTTTCACTTCACAGGTGTGCCCTGTCAGGTTTAATAGGTGGGATTTCTTGCCTTATAAATGGGGTTGGGACCATCAGTTGTGTTGTGCAGAAGTCAGTTGGATACACAACTGATAGTCCTACTGAATAGACTGTTAGAATTTGTATTATGGCAAGAAAAAAGCAGCTAAGTAAAGAAAAACGAGTGGCCATCATTACTTTAAGAAATGAAGGTCAGTCAGTGCGAAAAATTGGGAAAACTTTGAAAGTGTCCCCAAGTGCAGTTGCAAAAACCATCAAGCGCTACAAAGAAACTGGCTCACATGAGGACCGCCCCAGGAAAGGAAGACCAAGAGTCACCTCTGCTTCTGAGGATAAGTTTATCCGAGTCACCAGCCTCAGAAATCGCAGGTTAACAGCAGCTCAGATTAGAGACCAGGTCAATGCCACACAGAGTTCTAGTAGCAGACACATCTCTTCAACAACTGTTAAGAGGAGACTTTGTGCAGCAGGACTTCATGGTAAAATAGCTACTAGGAAACCACTGCTAAGGACAGGCAACAAGCAGAAGAGACTTGTTTGGGCTAAAGAACACAAGGACTGGACATTAGACCAGTGGAAATCTGAGCTTTGGTCTGATGAGTCCAAATTTGAGATCTTTGGTTCCAACCACCGTGTCTTTGTGCGAAACAGAAAAGGTGAACGGATGGACTCTACATGCCTGGTTCCCACCGTGAAGCATGGAGGAGGAGGTGTGATGGTGTGGGGGTGCTTTGCTGGTGACCCTGTTGGGGATTTATTCAAAATTGAAGGCATACTGAACCAGCATGGCTACCACAGCATCTTGCAGCGGCATGCTATTCCATCCGGTTTGCGTTTAGTTGGACCATCATTTATTTTTCAACAGGACAATGACCCCAAACACACCTCCAGGCTGTGTAAGGGCTATTTGACCAAGAAGGAGAGTGATGGGGTGCTACGTCAGATGACCTGGCCTCCATAGTCACCAGACCTGAACCCAATCGAGATGGTTGGGGGTGAGCTGGACCGCAGAGTGAAGACAAAAGGGCCAACAAGTGCTAAGCATCTCTGGGAACTCCTTCAAGATTGTTGGAAGACCATTTCCGGTGACTACCTCTTGAAGCCCATCAAGAGAATGCCAAGAGTGTGCAAAGCAGTCATCAAAGCAAAAGGTGGCTACTTTGAAGAACCTAGAATAGAAGACCTATTTTCCGTTGTTTCACACTTTTTTGTTAAGTATATAATTCCACATGTGTTAATTCATAGTTTTGATGCCTTTAGTGTGAATGTACAATTTTCATAGTCATGAAAATACAGAAAAATCTTTAAATGAGAAGGTGTGTCCAAACTTTTGGTCTGTACTGTATATATATTTTATATTTTTAAATTAAATATTTTATTTCTGGCGTTCGGAGGTTTTATCTCGTGGAGCCTAATGAAAAAATGTTTGTATTTCAGACCTGTCCACAGCCACTTAGCACAGAAGAAATCTCGTTTTATTCGCAGGGAAATAGTTTTCTCTTCTTTATAAGTGACTGACGTGCCCTTCTCAAGCTAAATAAAATTAGGACTTAAATCGGCAGAGAAATACAGGAGGCGCGGGCTCTCACCGTCTCATTATGCAGATCAGGCTGTCTGCGTACACAGCCGTTTAGCTCCTAATATGAGTTTGCTTTTGGGTGGACAAGGAGTGAATTTGAACCAGACAGACCTTACTACATTTTATGTTCTTCTTGGGGTAAAAAAATCAGCTGAAAATTCCCGGCAATTAAGTCCGAAATGACAGCAATTTCCATCAAGGCATTTTGCTAGAAAGTTATCAGGGAAACAATTCAACTTGCAAACTTTTTTTTTTTGTGCATTGACTTTGTGTGTCATTGGTGAAGGTGGTCTGTAGGCAGGGAAGTCGCAAAAAAAAAAAAAAAAATACTGATCCTGACTGCAATGCTTTCAAACCTTCCCTTACCCCATACTTCTATTAGGGGTGACCAAAAACTGGTGTCGTTCCCACCATGAGTATTTGGTAAGTTTTTGAAGTTGTGGAAGTTCTGCTGCTATTTGGTAAATTAGGTTACTTGCTGTGAAGAGCAGCCCACTTACTAAAGACTATGATACTTTGTCAGCAATGGACCACCATTTTTGTCAATATTATTATTGTGTTTTATTAGTGATTTACTTGTTATGTTTTATATAGTTCTGCTAAATTGTTAGTATGTGCACTAGATTCACTTGTAAAATGTCCAGCATTCCACTAATCTGTATCTCAGGATATCTGTATCTCAGGAGTATCTAACCATTGTTCCAACAGCCAATAATCTCATTATGTGTGTGTAGATTGTAGACACAGTGGAGCCGTCACCACAGGGGCTCTTACATGCAGTCTCAGATGAAGGTTTCTAGAATATTCTTCATTGTTTTTAGCTAACAGTAAATGCTTAAGGGGGAGGGTGATCACTTCTGACCTGGGAGGGGACTGATCCCAGTGAAAGAAAGGAGAGTCATGTTTTAGGGAGAGTTGTGTGGAAGGATTGAAGGAAGAGGATGGAGGCCGTGGACTTGGAAGGATGGATGGATAAACATGTTACCATTATGGATTATGTCGTTTGGATTTACACCTTCTTAAAAGGACTGCTGCTACTGGATACCTGTGCTTTCATCATTTTTAGTGTTGAGCCACCCCCGTAGTGTTCGAGTTCGGTTCGGTTCGTCGAACACCCGTGTGTTCGCCGAACTGTTCGTCGAACACCTTCGAACACCGTTAAAACCAATGGCAGGCAAACAAAAACACATAGAAACACATAGAAAACACCTTCAAAGGTGTCCAAAAGCTGACAAACTGCTCAAAAGACACAACTAACACATGGAAAAGTGACAAGTACATATAGTCATGCGAAAAGAAAAGAGGTGGAGGAGTAAAAGGAGGGGGAGACACAGATATAGGCATGTCATGCCCTTCTAAAATCCAAAAAGTGAGAAGCCGACACGTTCAGTCCGCTCCTGCCTGTGCCACCTCCGCGTCGCCGGGTTTGTGCCAGAGCCGCGGTGAACCCTGACGGACAGCCCCCCTCTCCCAATACTGGTGCCTGTCCGCTGGTGGGTCGAGCGAGCCCCCCTGTGGTGGAGGCAGCTCTAAGCTTTTTAATTTAAATTGTCTCTCTAATTTGAATGAATACACTTTAAATCCATTTACAAGGATCTATTGGAGGGCAAGTCTCATGCCAGCAGCCGCGTAATTCCAGCTCCAGTAGCGTCCACTAAAGCTGCTGCAGTTAAAAAGCTTTTATATGGATCGAGCTCGGCTGTCCACCGCAAGGCATCCTACTGCCAGTCCCAGCCCCTATGCCTTGGGGTGCTTCCTGATGCTCTTCACTGAGTATCCCGTGGTCCCGAAGCATTTCCTTTGAAAAAATTAAGTGTCCAAACTACAGGTGGTGTAGCTTGCTTAACAGCCGGGATAATCCGCTGACTAGCAGACACTGCTACTAGGCACAAAGTATTTCCTGGGCTAGATGCAGTTAAAAATTTGTAATTAGATACTCTCGTTGGATGCTGAGAAAGCATTCCATAGAGTCTCCTGGCACGCCATATATGATTCTCTTAAAAAGCTTGGGGTAGGGGTCTAGGGGACCCTTTTATAGCCAAAATCACGGCCCTGTATCGCAATACGTCACCTAGGCTGAAGATAAATGGAACTGTAGCACCCTGAGGGCTCGGTTGCTACAGAGGTATTGCACCTCACCCAGAGGTGTGATATCTCTCAGGTAAGGATGTAGTGTGGATCAGGACCCAACACCTGCATGCATTACACCACATTGCCGTGGGGCAGGGCGACCAATATGCCCCTGAGATGGGCAAGACAGTCCCTGTCCCTGGCTGGAGTGGGGGGAGGGAACACTGAGGAAGGGGAACCCTGTAGTGCAGGAGCAGGGAGGAAGCAGTTCCTGGGTGCAATGAGAAGGGAGTATAAAAGGTGGGCACCATCTTAGTTCAGTGCAGAGAAGTCTGAGCAGAAGTGGCAGGGAGCAGGGGCTCTGCATGAGCTCTGCTCCGGAGGCGGGCCTAGTAACAGAGGCCCAGGCCTGGAAGAGGGAGAAGGAAGGAAGAGGAGCGGAGAAGGCTCCAGGAACGAGGAACGAAGGGATCCCAGGGGTGCGGACGGGCGAGTCGCCACCGCACGCCCGAATCCACCTGCGTGGAGGGGTCAGGCCAAAGGGGGAGACCGGTCCCCGAAACTAGTGGAGGCAGGAAACGACCCTCAGCTAGAAACAGGAGGCTGTGACATTTTATGTGGCGCAGCCCCTCGCTACACCCGCTAGGAAGGCACCACATAGGGTCAGGGAAACTGGCGCCAAGTTTACCAAGAGGAGGCCCGAGGCAGCCGAACAGAAGGGTTGGTAAGAAAAGCCAGACAAAGGACACACAAAGGGGGTCCTGTGAAGCGCTCCAAAGTTATCTGGGAGTTGTCTGAGCCCCTCACCTGGTGAGCACAGTACGACGTGGGCAGCCATTACCTGCAGACGTGGTCTGGATAATTAGAACTGTGAGTAAAGGCCCTGGACTGCATCACTGACTCCGTGTCGTTACTGCTGCTGCCCTGCACCATCACCCCCATCCTCCGCATACACTGCCCTGAGGCTATACTCCTCCCGTGGGGAGTTATGCTACGCTCTGCTGCACCCACAACACCAGCCTCAGCGGTCTGCCCTGGAGCGGCGGTTCACTCTGACTGCAATCCACGGGTGGCGTAGTCGGACATTTAAACATCAAAACCACATAAATAGTTCCGCCACTGGTTTGACCGCCCTGAGCCACGGAACCGGGTCGCCGCCACGGAGACTACAACCACCAGCATCCACCAAAAAGGGTCCGGCTCCGGGTGTCACAAGGCCCAGGGGGTGCATCAGAACATTTTCATCACCTTTCACAATCACCAATGGGACAAGGCAGGGATGTCCTCTGTCCCCTCTCTTATACATCCTAGTGACGGAGCACCTACTCTCATCAATTCGCCATAACCCCAATATTAGGTGGATTGAGGTGGGAGGCACCGAGTACAAGTGCTCTCTATTTGCTGATGATGTCCTAGTATATATCACTCAATCACATATATCCATCCATGCTGTTATGGCTGAAATAGATCACTTTGCTACATGGTCAAATTTTAAAATCAATGCAGCGAAGTCTGAGGCCCTCGATGTCTCCCTCCCCAAATCCATATAGGATTCCATCCAGTCCAACTTTCCCTTTGCCTGACCCTCACAGGGTATCAAATACTTAGGAATTCCTATTCATAGAGACCTCTCCCATCTATGTTATCTTAATTTTGGGCCCTTTATTGAACAACTCCATACAGACCACGGTTGGCAAGTTAGAACTGTAAGATTCACTACGTGAACCACTGGTGTTTTGTGGAAAAGCACATGTACACTGTGTTCCAAATTATTATGCAAAAAGTGTTTAGGAGTGATAAGGGAAGAATTTGTTTGTTTGTCAGTTAAACTCATTGATGGTGATGTGTGTCAGGGCTCTTTATATCACTGTAAGCAATTGCAGACACCTGTGCTAATTAGTTTGGCAGGTGTGTCCAATGAAAGGCAAGACTACTTAAAAAGGCTGTCTCACATTATTAAGCAGCCTACATTTTCTGCCAAAATGGGAAAGAAAAAGGATGTGTCGGCTGCTGAGAAGCAACAAATTGTGGAGTGTTTAGGTCAAGGCATGACTACAATCAACATTGTGCGATGATCAGGATGAAGTGTCTTGGCAATCAAGAAGTATGTAGCTGATTCACAGTACACACGTGTGCGTGCTGATAAGGGCAAATTGAGGACTCTTTCCTACAGGCAATTACGTCAGGTTGAAAGAGCAGCGGCAAAAAAGCCTTGTCATAGCAGCAGACAAGTTTTTGAAGCTGCTTGTGCCTCCAACGTCCCCCGAACAACAAGATGCAGGGTCCTTCAGAGGTTTGCAGCTGTGCATACGCCATCCTGTCGACCTCCTCTATCCACTTCACACAAGCAGAAACGGCTCCAGTGGGCCAAACATTACATGAAGACTGATTTCAAAACTGTTTTGTTCACGGATGAGTGCCGTGCAGCGCTCGATGGTCCAGATGGATGGAGTGGAGGATGGCTGGTTGATGGACACCCCACGCAAACACGGCTACAGCGCCAACAAGGAGGAGGTGGAGTAATGTTTTGGGCTGGAATCATGGGGAGAGAGATTGTCGGCCCCTTTAGGATCCCTGAAGGCGCTAAAGATGAACTCCATAATGTATGTGGATTTTCCCAAACAGCACTTCCTGCCATGGTTCAAGAAGAAGAACCGTGTATTTCACAGCAAGATCATTTTTTTGCATGATAATGCACCATCTCATGCTGCACATAAAACATCTGCATCTCTGGCTGATATGGGCATAAAAGGGGACAAACTTATGGTGTGACCCCCATGCTCCCCTGACCTCTACCCCATTCAGAACCTTTGGAGCATCATTAAAAGGAGTGTCTATGATGGCGGGAGGCAGTTCACATCTAAGCAACAGCTCTGGGAGGGTATTCTGTCCTCATGCAAAACAATTGAAGCAGAAACCATCCAAAACCTGACAAATTCAATGGACGAGAGAGTTCAGAAGCTCCTTTCGAACAAGGGGTCCTATGTGAAAATGTAACATCACCTAGAATAAAGTTTTGAGTTGAAAACTGTTTGATTTCAGTTTCTAACAACCTGCTAATGCTTATAATTTCAAAAATGACAATTTTTTTGGTCTTTATTAAAATGAAAAGGTTGATCGAAAAGTTTGGGGGATCTAAGAGTGTGGCAACCCAGTAGTCATGATTACTTCGAATTCTGACAATATGAGGGTCATGCTGCAGGTAGTGCAGCAAGAAGGCACTTATGTGTCTTGCGCATCTCGGAGCCCCAAAATTATTTTCCGGGCTAGATGCAGCTAAAAATTATTATTAATTTTAAATCTGGTGAAGCTTTCGTATAGATGGCCTAATAGGATCAGTGCTGCACACTGCTACAAAGCCCAAATTATTTTCCAGTCAAGATACAGATAAACATAATTAGTAATTTTAAATCTGGTGGAGCTTATTATAGATGGCCTAATAGAATCAGTGCTGCACACTGCTACAAAGCCCAAATTATTTTCCAGCCAAGATACAGATAAACATGATTAGTAATTTGAAAGCTTAAAACGGTTGGTAGGGTGATTTTAACCAATCATCAAGCTTTTACTCTCCCCAGGATGACACAGGGGTAGAAAAGTCGTTTTGGATCCATGATTTGTTCATCTTTATGAACGTGAGTCTGTCTACATTATCAGTGGAGAGCCGCGTGCGCTTATCTGTCAGCACACCACCAGCAGCGCTGAACACACGTACAGACAGAACGCTGGCTGCGGGGCATGACAAGATCTCCAAGGCGTAAGTGGCTAGCACCGGCCATTTATCCAGATTGGAAGCCCAAAAAGAGCAAGGGTCCAGTGACACAGTCATGGCTTCAATGTTTACTTGGAGATACTCCTGTACCATCGTCTCTAGGCGTTGACTATGTGTCAGACTTCTTGTCTCCTGTGGCCTTGCAAAGGATGGGCTAAAAAAGTGGTGAAATGATTCCGCAAAATTGATGTTACCAGCAGATACTGTGGTTCTGTTACGGTTTGAGTGCTGAACACTTGACGGTCCCACGGTTGGCAAGTTGGAACTGTGAGATTCACTACGTGCACCACTGGTGTTTTGTGGAAAAGCACATGTAAGATTCTGCAACAGTCTCTGCTGATACTCCTGCATGCGTGCATCCCTTTCTATGGCAGGAATAATTTCTGCAAATTTACTTTTGTACCGGGGATCTAACAGTGTGGCAACCCAGTAGTCAGGATTATTTCTAATTCTCACAATTCGAGGGTCATGTTGCAGGTAGTGCAGCAAGAAGGCACTCATGTGTGTTGCGCATCCAGGAGCACCAAGTCCCTGTTGTGTTGGTGGCGAGGTAACAATCATGCTTCCTTCCTCTGTCCTCTCCCCCCAACCTCGCACAACAGAAATGTGATCATGGTCTCCCTCATCTGATGAGTCTTCCATCAGTTCGTCCTCCACTTCTTCCTGGGCTCCTGCACCTTCCTCACTAGTTTGGCTGCTACCATGCGCCCTGGTAAAACCATCTCCCCCACCCTCACATGCCTACCGCCTTGGTGCTGCCGACCGTCTGGACCTTGCAGATGTTAGCCCTTCCGCATACAACTCCTCCTCCTCTACTTCCTCCACCTCCTCTTGTGCCACCACCTGACTCCGAATTCTGTTTAACATGTGCTCCAGCATGTAAATCACCGGAATAGTCATGCTGATAATGGCATCGTCAGCACTAAACATCTTCGTCGCCATTTCAAAACTGTGCAGAAGGGTGCATAGGTCCCTGATCTGAGACCACTCCTCCAGCGTGATTTGCCCCACCTCTGGATCTCGTTGGCCCAGGCTATACGTCAGAACGTATTGCACCAGGGCTTCTCGGTGCTGCCACAGTCGCTGCAACATGTGCAGAGTTGAATTCCACCGGGTAGGCACATCGCATTTTAGCCGGTGAAGTGGCAGGCCCAACGACTTCTGTAGAGATGTAAGTCGCTGAGCTGCGGGATGCGAACGGCGGAAGTGAGCACACAGCGACCGTGCCCTCTGCAGAAGGCCATCTAGTCTGGGATAGTGGGCTAAAAATTGCTGGACAACCAGGTTGAACACGTGAGCCATACAAGGCACGTGTGTGACATTGCCCCGGCGAAGGGCCGCACCCAGGTTTGCAGCATTGTCGCACACGGCCTTCCCTGGTTTCAGGTCCAGTGGAGACAACCATTCATGAAATTGGTTCTCCAGAGCTGACCACAACTCCTCAGCTGTGTGACTCACATTTCCCAGACATTTCAATGTAAAAACCGCCTGATGACGTTGAGCCCTACTGCCAGCATAGTAAGGAGGTGTGCAGGATCCCTTCTGCGCAGTTAGAAAGCTTGTGGCATGACCAGACAGGCTTTGGGTGCAGGTGGAAGACCGAGAGGAGGTTGAGGAGGCAGAAGCAGTGGAGGAACTTTGACATAAAGAGGATTGACGCACAACTCGTGGGGACGGCAAGACTTGGACAGCAGCCCCTTGTCCTGCTGTCACCATAGTTACCCAGTGCCCAGTCAGCGACATGTAACGCCCCTGTCCATGCCTACTCGTCCAAGTGTCTGTGGTGAAATGCACCCTGTCACACACAGAGTTTCTCAAAGAAGCGGTGATGTTGTGTGCGACATGCTGGTGGAGCGCAGGCACACCTTTCTTTGAGAAGTAGTGCCGACTGGGCATCTGGTACTGGGGCACTGTGACGGACATAAGGTCTCGAAAATCCTCTGTGTCCACCAGGCGGAAAGGCAGCATTTCTGTAGCCAAGAGCTTGTAGATGGTGAAATTCAACCTCTTAGCTTTCTCATGGCTAGGAGGAAATGGTCTTTTACTTGTCCACATCTGAGGGACCGAGGGCTGGCTATTGTGCTTAGACGGGGTTGATAAGGGTGTCCCCGGCAAACTGCCGGTCTGTGAGGAAGATGCAGGCGGACATGTTAGGTTGCCTTGATCCAAAGGTGGTGCTATCGATGTCGGACAGCGCTCAACACCAGCTGGTGTTACCACCTCCAAAGAAAATGATGACCTGCCCATCACGCTGGCTGTTGCGGGTAAAGAGGTGGCAGGTCTGCGCCCCAAAACAGGTGTGACTGCTGTCCCCCCAGTCACAGAGGATGAAGAGGCCGCGGATGCACAAGATATGGCAGACGGTGGTTGGCCCGGCCGGCTAGGCCGCATTGTAGCACACTGAGCTTCCCACTGCAACTTATGCTTCATGTCCATGTGCCGGTTCATGCATGAAGTACTCAAACTATGTATTTTTTGGCCTCTACTTAGCTTTTGCTGACAAATGTTACAGATAACACGAGTTGGGTCATCTTTATCGATCTGAAAAAATGCCCAGGCTATGCAAGGCTTAGCACCCATGCGACCTGAAGAGCCACCACGACTTGTGGTGAGAGGCAGAGTTGTGTTTGAGGATGCAGTTGTTGACGTGCTTCCAGTACTACGTCTCTGTCCAGGAAGGCGCAACCTGACCTCGTCGTCACTAGCATCTTCCTCCACCTCCTCTGCTGACCTCATCTCTTGGCTGACTGTGGGTTGACAGTAAGTGGGATCTCCAACCTCATCATCATCACCCTGTGCGTTATCACACTCGTCGTCCTCAGAGCCAACCTGTTCCTGCCCTGACAAAAAACTAAAGTTGTCGCTCCAATCAGGTATTTGAGTCTTATCATCGTCTTTCTCATTGTCTCCACCAACAGGAGTTACAGTTTGGGAATGAGGGTCTACATTATGGTCAGAACCTTCTGCGTCTGGTCCTGGATCCGACTCAAAGATTCTGGGCATCAGTGCAGATCATTTCCTCGTCTGGATTCACAGAAGCGCTGGAGTCGACCTCTGATTCCCAGGCTATAGTATGAGTAAACAGCTCTGCAGACTCAACCATCTGTTCTACCTCATACTCAGACGGGCAGCTGGAGATTTGGGAGCTGTGAGGAAGCAAGTGCGATTGGGGTGACACCTTTGAGGACTGGAGTATTTGTGATGTTGAAGTTGATGTGGAGGAGAGCCCACTTAAAGGAGCACTTGATATCCGTTGAAGCACCTGCTGTTTTTGTGCCTCATCTGGAATTTGTAGCGATTGGCGTGGCCGTAAGAAAGGGATCTTATCACATTGTCCGCTAAAAGAAGTAGACATTTTAGTTTGGCTGGAAGATGGTCTTTCTTCTGCAGATGTTACTGTTGCTTTAACACCTACCCCACGGACACAACCTTTTTTCCCCTTCCCAACACGCCTATTCCCCTTTCCACCAGCAGCAGGCCTTTTTCCACTCATTTTGGTGGTTAACTAATTCACAACTCTGGAGTTGTTTGCACAAAAAAACAATGGATGGGAACCGAGCAGAGCTGAGTGGCCAAACTGTGGTATTAGGCCAAAACTATTGGCTGGGTTAGATGCAGAAAAAAATTATATTCAATTTGCAACCTGATGGAGGTCAGTATAGATGGACTAATAGAACAAGTCCCACACACAGCTAGAAGCCCAAATATTTTTTCAGAGGTAGATGCAGAAATTTTTTTTATTCAGTTTGCAACCTGATGGTGTTAGAACCTTGCTGTTAGGTTTTTTTTCCTTTGCTGGTCACATGACCTTGTTGGCCTATTTAATCCTGCTCCGCCCTTCTGGCTTTGCTGGACTTCATTGTATATCTACTTTCTAGCTAGCCTGTGCTCTGTATCTAACTCTGTTAGTTTGCTTGGTCTACGGACCTCTAGGTTCTATCTATTTTGTTTGTTCGTCTGTCTGCTGCTATTTCTGTTAGGAGGTGTCCCATATTCCTCCCAGTCCTTAGTACTTGTAGGGATTCCCTCCCCAAATCTATAGGTCTCCGTACAGACTAGATTAGGACTTTAGCAGGTCTGATCGCAGGATCAGGTTCCCTGTTACATCGTAGGGATTCAGCTGAGTCTTATAGTAGGGACAGATCTCCTCTCTTTCCTTAGCTTTGGTAGCAGAACATAACAGTAAGTCCAGCCAGAAATAGACTTTTCAGAGCAGAATCGTTCCACCCTGTTTGAGTGGACCAACGACGAAAATGTAAAGACTACTTTGATAGGAAACGACAGGAGGTTTTGTTCGCTGTTGGTGACATGGTTTGGTTGTCCTCTAGGAATCTGCGGTTGAGGATTCCTTCTAAGAAATTGGGTCCCAAGTTTGTAGGGCCCTTTAAGGTGCTTCAGGTTGTCAACCAATCTGCTGTTAGGTTGGAGGTTCCTACCTCCTGGAGAATTAATCCGGTCTTTCATGTCTCTCTGTTAAAAAAAGCTGTTGTGTCGGATGGTGACGCCTCTGCCTCTGTTCCTCCGGTGGTGGAGGACGGGGAATATGAAATTTCTCGCATCCTTGACTCTAGACGGTATAGAGGTAGTTTGCAGTATCTTGTGGCCTGGAAAGGTTTCGGACCCGAGGATAACTCTTGGGTGAGGTCAGATGATGTTTCCGCGTCCAGACTTATCAGAGCGTTTCACAGGAGATTTCCTGATAAGCCTGGTCCTAGGGGATCCGGAGGATCCTCTTAGAAGGGGGGGTACTGTTAGAACCTTGCTGTTAGGTTTTTTTTCCTTTGCTGGTCACATGACCTTGTTGGCCTATTTAATCCTGCTCCGCCCTTCTGGCTTTGCTGGACTTCATTGTATATCTACTTTCTAGCTAGCCTGTGCTCTGTATCTAACTCTGTTAGTTTGCTTGGTCTACGGACCTCTAGGTTCTATCTATTTTGTTTGTTCGTCTGTCTGCTGCTATTTCTGTTAGGAGGTGTCCCATATTCCTCCCAGTCCTTAGTACTTGTAGGGATTCCCTCCCCAAATCTATAGGTCTCCGTACAGACTAGATTAGGACTTTAGCAGGTCTGATCGCAGGATCAGGTTCCCTGTTACATCGTAGGGATTCAGCTGAGTCTTATAGTAGGGACAGATCTCCTCTCTTTCCTTAGCTTTGGTAGCAGAACATAACAGATGGAGGTCTGTATAGATGGATTAATAGAACAAGTCCCACACACAGCTAGAAGCCCAATATTTTTTCAGAGGTAGATGCAGAAAAAAAATATATTCAGTTTGCAACCTGATGGAGGTCAGTATAGATGGACTAATAGAGAAAGTCCCACACACTGCTAGAAGGCCAAATATTTTTTCAGAGCTAGATGCAGACAAAAAATTATTTTGAATTTGCAACCTGATGGAGGTCTGTATAGATGGATTAATAGAACAAGTCCCACACACAGCTAGAAGCCCAAATATTTTTTCAGAGGTAGATGCAGAAAAAAATATATTCAGTTTGCAACCTGATGGAGGTCAGTATAGATGGAGTAATAGAACAAGTCCCACACACAGCTAGAAGCCCAAATATTTTTTCAGAGGTAGATGCAGATAAAAATTATTTTTAATTTGCAACCTGATGGACGTCAGTATAGATGGACTAATAGAGAAAGTCCCACACACTGCTAGAAGGCCAAATATTTTTTCAGAGCTAGATGCAGATAAAAATTATATTCAATTTGCAACCTGATGGAGGTCAGTATAGATGGACTAATAGAGAAAGTCCCACACACTGCTAGAAGGCCAAATATTTTTTCAGAGCTAGATGCAGATAAAAATTATATTCAATTTGCAACCTGATGGAGGTCAGTATAGATGGACTAATAGAACAAGTCCCACACACAGCTAGAAGCCCAAATATTTTTTCAGAGGTACTGTAGATGCAGATAAAAATTATTTTTAATTTGCAACCTGATGGAGGTCAGTATAGATGGACTAATAGAGAAAGTCCCACACACTGCTAGAATGCCAAATATTTTTTCAGAGCTAGATGTAGAAAAAAATTATATTCAGTTTGCAACCTGATGGAGGTCAGTATAGATGGACTAATAGAGAAAGTCCCACACACTGCTAGAAGGCCACATATTTTTTCAGAGGTAGATGCAGAAAAAAATATATTCAGTTTGCAACCTGATGGAGGTCTGTATAGATGGATTAATAGAACAAGTCCCACACACAGCTAGAAGCCCAATATTTTTTCAGAGGTAGATGCAGAAAAAAATATATTCAGTTTGCAACCTGATGGAGGTCAGTATAGATGGACTAATACAACAAGTCCCACACACAGCTAGAAGCCCAATATTTTTTCAGAGGTAGATGCAGAAAAAAATATATTCAGTTTGCAACCTGATGGAGGTCTGTATAGATGGATTAATAGAACAAGTCCCACACACAGCTAGAAGCCCAATATTTTTTCAGAGGTAGATGCAGAAAAAAATATATTCAGTTTGCAACCTGATGGAGGTCTGTATAGATGGATTAATAGAACAAGTCCCACACACAGCTAGAAGCCCAATATTTTTTCAGAGGTAGATGCAGAAAAAAATATATTCAGTTTGCAACCTGATGGAGGTATGTATAGATGGATTAATAGAACAAGTCCCACACACAGCTAGAAGCCCAATATTTTTTCAGAGGTATATGCAGAAAAAAATATATTCAGTTTGCAACCTGATGGAGGTCTGTATAGATGGACTAATACAACAAGTCCCACACACAGCTAGAAGCCCAATATTTTTTCAGAGCTAGATGCAGAAAAAAATTATATTCAATTTGCAACCTGATGGAGGTCAGTATAGATGGACTAATAGAATGATGCTATGCCCAAAAGATTTTACTTCACTAGGTGCAGTAAAAAAATTGGTATTCTATACACAGGTGGTATATCTTGCCACACAGATAGGCTACTCCACTGACTAACACACTCTGCAATAGGCCAAAAAGGATTAGCTTTGCTAGATTCAGCCAAATGCTGTGAAAAAAACTTGCACAGCACTGGCACAGACCTGCCTGGCAAAAACTGATAGGAACTGATGTAACCTAGTCCTGAAAAGGACTGCAATTACAATTAGTCTTTACTCCCACAATCTATCTATTTAAGAGCACAGACCTGCCTGATAAAAGTCGTAGGAAATGCTGTAACCTAGTCCTTAAAAGGACTGCAATCACAACTATTCCCTACTCCCAAGCTATCTGTAGATTTGTGCGAAAATTGGCTTGAAATTAACAAGGTATAGCGCACACAGCAACAGCGGTGCCGTCTAACACGCAGCTGCAGCAGTGAGAAAATGGTGGCGACGGGGAAAATGGCTTGGTCTTATAGGGCAAGGACATGTGCCATACACTGCCAATGACACATGCCCTTGCTTGTGTGAAAAAAGCACTTTGCCCCGTGTGTGCGCTGCTGATAGGCTGACAGATTGCACCTCCCCACTGTAAATGCGGGAAAGAGAAAAAAAAAATGGAGATCTTCATTGTTCCTGCAGAGATCCATCCCCTGCCCCTCCCCCCACCCCGCTGTACACTCAAACTGCGTATTAACATTAATTTTCATCATTACTGAGAAAAAATCCAGTTATGATTTTGGTGCACGAACAGTTATCGAACATAACCTCGAACAGCCGAATTTTTCTCAAATCGTTCGTGTTCGCCGAACGGCTCGAACACCGCCCAAAACAGCTCGAATTTGAGATTGGCGAACAGTTCGAGTAGAACAGCGCTCATCTCTAATCATTTTATCTGCCGTCTAGAAGATCATGGACTGTGGCTACAGACTATACTGGCTGGAGATACAAAATCTGTGGGCCAACCAAAAGTTGGGAGACAGTGAGTATGGCCTTATACAAAGCCAGTGGAACTACTGAACCCAGATTGGGAACTTGAGGACGGAGAGAACTGTATTTTGGCCATTTACCTGGAATTGCTTTATTATCATGGCTGTGATCAATAAAATATTGTTGCATCGTTAACCTGCCTAGGTGATTACTTACAACCCACAACCTCAGATCTTTACACTTGTGCTTTTTTTTTTTCCCCATTTTGCATGCACTTTTATCATTTGCTTCACTCTGTGTTTTTTTGTCTCTTTCTTGATATGTCATGTTTTAAATTAAAGGGAATCCTTGATGTAAAAAAAAACAAAAACAAATGCTTTTAACCAGCATATATGGGTTGAATCTGCAGGCGCTCTAAAATTGTGCAGCCACTGCGCTAACAGCACGACAGCCTCCGGCTTTCAGTCACAGCCAGCGAGCTATCAGTTACTGCTCAGTACATAGTGAACACTGACTGTCAGTTGTCTCTGCCACGTATCAATAAAGCAAAGTAAGGGCACGTTCACACGTTGCGTACTCTTAACCCAAAACCAGGAGTGGAACAATCAAAAAAAAAGCGTAATAGAGACACATCATCGCTTTTGCATTTTTTATTCACTCCTGGTTTTGGCTTACACATACTAAACGTGTGAATGTGACCTAAGGCTATGTTCACACATCATGGTTTGTTCAGAATTCATTTTCTGCAGCAAAACCTGATCTCTTGCCAGGAGGTTGGTCAGGATTTTTGTTGCTTTTTTTGGTGCGTTTTTTCAGCGTTTTTCTCACTGTCCTTTTGTCTCTGTTATGTATGTACATAAAGTTCAGTGAAAAAAAAAATCATTGTGCTTTAGGCACAAAAAACACTGAAAAAAAACATGGTGTGAACATAGCCAAAGAAGATTTGACTTTTTTTTATGAAAAAGGAAAAAAAAAAAGCTTATTTTTTCCTTTCTGGAGTTGAGCCATCAAAAGCATGTTGTTTTTTTTTAGATTTGCGGCATCATTTCTTTCAGCGTTTTTACCCCATTCAAATGAAGGGGGAAAAAATTTGCATTTAAAAACACATAAAAATTGAGTATTTTAAGCAGAATTTTTCTACTAAAATTCTGGTATTTGGTGCATAATAATCTGAACATAGCCTTATGGTGTGTTCACACAGTTTTTTAAAGCCTTTTTTGGAGCAGAAACTCTTTAAATCCTCCTCAAAAATGTGTAAATGCACAAGTTTCCCCTTCAAAAACCCAAAGAAAAAAAACCTCAGTGTGAACATACCTTTACTATTGTTACAGTTTGGAGCTGTACAGAGGATTCCCCATACAATGTCAAGAATCTTCAGCTACGGATCCGAATCGTAACACAGCCGGCGTCTACACTTCACATACAACCCTTACATAAAACATATAAATTATGTGCACGTGGAGTTTTACAAGTGGAAAACTCTTCAGGAAACTCATGTTTTGGGAGATTATGGAGAAGTTTTTCCATTTCCTGACTCTGTCTTTGCAGTCTTTTGATTGGCCAGTGCCAAAAATCAGGATCCACTTTCTTGGTTTTCCACCAAGCATTTTTGAAAACCTGAAGTGGGGGAAAAAAATTCCCATAGAAATTAATTGAAAATGGTTTTCCAAGAGTTTTTGAGGAGTATTTTTGGAGAGGATCCATTCCAAAAAAAATTCTTAAAAAAAAAAACCTTTCTGCGCAAAGATATAAACTCTGCTAAAAGAAAACCTGACGTCATAAATATAACCAGCAAACAAGCAGTTAAATGACACGTCCATAATTCTATGTCCAATTCAAAGTGGAATTCAGAACAGTCATAGAGTTTTTATTCTCTTTTTTGATGCTTCTTACCCCTCCTGTGTCTCTCTCCTGGACGTCAGTCCTCCATTTCTTGATCCAGCACCAGCTTGTGTTTCTCATCATCCTCCATTACCAGAACTTTGGAGGTCAAAAGGCTCCTCCTGTTTTTTCTTCAGCAGTGATTTCCACCTCTCTCCCCAGCCCCTGAATGGTATCCTCCAGGTTGTTCTTTCCTGCTCTTAGAATTCAGGTTGAACTGGAAATCAATAACGCGCCCACTGTGTGGATTCTTTTTAATCTTGCGGTAATTGTTGCCATTTTGAGCGCCAAATTCTTCAAAATGTGCAAGGGGTTCATGTTTTTTTTTTGTTACAAAGTCAAAAATCATCTTTATTTTTGTCTTTAAACAATTTTTTAACTTTTTAGTTAAAACAAAAAGTGCAACAATTGCGCAAAAAAATTCTGGGGCAAATAAAGTCACTCTGAGGGAGGATAGGAGAAGTAGTACATTTGCGCCACAGACATATGCAAATAATGAGTCAGCCTAAGGCTGTGTGTGCATGATCAGGAATTGGTTTCAGAAATTTCTGCAGCGTTTCTACAAGGTTCTGCACCTCTTGGCAGCAAAAATGCTGCGGAAAATCCACAGAGTTTTGTTGCGTTTTCATGCGTTTTTTTGTGTGCGCTTTTGCTTGTGGATTTTTTCAATGCATTGTATTGGAAAAACGCAGGCCAAAACGCACAAAGAATAGACATGAGACTTCTTTTTCTGCACATGAACTTCAATCAGGAAAAATCCTGATCATGTGCACAGATCTTGCAAAATATCATAGGAAATCATGGGATAAGGTTTTTGGACCATTTCTACGTGAAAAAAACGCTCAAAAAACCCACCGTGTGCACATAGCCTAAAACATCTAGAAAAATTAAAGCCCACTCACAATGGCAAACAAAAAATAGATGATCACATAAAAAAGGGCAAATGAAAAGATTATGGCGCAAGCAAAAATCAGGCTTAAACCACACAAAGCTAGACCAGAAAAGGCACAAAAGCAATGATGAATCAGTGCATACAGAGGTTTTCTAGGAGTTTTTTTTATTAAGTTTTGAAAAACTTTTCAAAATCTTCCAATTAATTTGCATGGGAAATCAAAATTTGTGTTCAAGCATTTTTTTTTTCAGATTTCTTTTCAGTTATTTGTTTTCACTCAAGGAAGTTCATGCAGCAAAATTGTTTTTGGCACATCACTGGAATCAGGGTCTCTGTCCCTACATTACGCTTCTCTCAGATTAGGTAGCAAAAACCTGGTGACAGATTCCCTTCAAAGCTATATTCACACCCAGCATTTTGGCAGCGTTGTTTTTTGCAGCCAAAACCTGCTCTCTTGTCAGTAAAAACAGTGTTCAAAACGCCCATTTTGCTGCATTTTCACAGTGTTTTTTTGGGATGCTTTCATGGAGTTTTGTCACTTTTTTCTAAGCATTTTTTGGGGAATGGATTACATGAATGCTTTTTCTACAGTACATGTTTAATAAAGTTTTATTCACCAAAAACAGTTTTGAAACATAGTGAAAATGCTGCAAAAACACAGTTGCATTTTTTGCAGCGTTTTTCTTTTTCTCATTGCTTTCTATGGGTGAAAAAGCGCTGCAAAAATGCTGCAAAAAATGACATGCTGCAGAAGTAAAAAGTAGAATAAAGGTAGATGTTGTTATATTTTTTCCAAAATTTTTCTTTACAAAATTTGTTAAAGCCCCACTACTGATATAGTGAGAAACACTATGGGCCCCAATCACTGTTGCATTTTTTGCAGTGTTTTTCTTTTTCTCATTGCTTTCTATGGGTGAAAAAACACTGCAAAAATGCTGAAAGAAATGACATGCTGAAGAAGTAAAAAGCAAAATAAGGGTAGATGTTATATTTTTTTACCATATTATTCTTAGTTTGCAAAATTTGTTAAAGCCTGTATACTGATGTAGTGAGAAACACCATGTGCCCCAATCACCATTCCATTTGCTCCCTTTTTTTCAATGTGTTTCATTTACGCCTTATCTTTCTATTAATTTGCACCTTTTTTAAAGTTTGCTTGTCCTTTCTTACGTTCGCCACTGTGGGCGCGGTTTGAGGTTTTCAGATATTTTTGGCCAGTTCATCAATTGTGACTTTTTAAAAGTTGCAAAAGTTTTTGCAAAAATATACTTCAATCTCCCCATGGAGTGATTTTAAGTTTGCCTAAAAAATTAGCAAAAATTTAGAGCCATTTTGACGGACTTTTTTTTTTTGCACCGAAAAGTCATAAAACAGGTCAAAGACAAAAATAAGGAGCCTTTTTTATTCTGCAGAAAAGTTGGGAATCACTTGCGCCACTTTAAATAATTCGTCGCAAAAAAAAAAGTCAGAAAATGCCATAAGGAAAAAAAAAAAGGAATGGAAACGGATCTAAAATTTGTAACGCAAAGTTTGTCATCTTGCAATCTCATTAACCCTTAGTAAATCCGACCTCTGAGATGGCGAGCTAGCTGCTCATTATCCAGTGAGCTCATTAAACTGTGAGCTTGTTGTGTCTGTATTTAATAATTGCCGCATCCGCAGGGCACACGGACTAATTAGCATTCACCGTGCGCACCGAATCAATTTGCAGCACATTTATCGGGGCCGCGTTACTCGCGCACAAACCAGCGTTACTAATTAAAACAAGAGCAAATGACGGGGTTTTTTAAGCAGTAATTAAACGCTGTGATCATTATCCTGCCGCTGGACGCCTCTTAATCAGAGGCAGATGTTTCAAATATTGTAAGATGATGAGCAGGAGCCCGAGACATGAAGGGTTAATGAGAAAACCTAATAAAAAATGATGTCATCAGATTAGCAACCATTTAGCTACCAAATGAGTCTGGTTACTCATGGTCGTGAATATTTATATGTATATATGGGATCTACATGCTGAAAAGGGTGAAATTATCAAGTGGTCATTCAGCTGTGAATTATCGCTGGGCTGTGATAGGTACGTGTGTAATGCGCAGCTCCGCAGAATAGATGACTGTGTCACTGCTAATGAAAGAAATGACTAATCTGCAGCAGTAACTAATATGAAATATAGTGTCAGGTTTACAGACCTAAAAAGTAGCATGTTTCAGATGACTCTATAGAATAAGCTGTTGTGTGTATACATGACATTACATGACTTGTATCTTGCATTTCTTTTGTTTCCTCTCTGCAGGCTCTATCTCTAATATCAGTTGTCTCTGAGCTAGTGGGTGCAGACTAGCTGCTATGATGTCTCCTATACACAGCACACACAGACATCAGGAATTCTGGCTCTCCTGTCTCCAAATGTTGTGACAGAGTCACTGGTGATATACGTGAGGGGAGATATGTTTCACTATGGCTACTTGCCTTAGTGAACTAAACCTACAATTTCCTCCAGCATGTTATGTGTTGGGGGTTAAACCACCATGTTCAAAGGGAGTGTTTTTTTGTGAATGACATAGAGAAGGGAGGGAAGTCATTCACCATATCTCCACCTCAGGGTGTGGCTGCGCAAGATTAAATGCTCAGTCACTGTTTTTTTTTCACTGGTCTGGTCTGGAGGAGGAAGTCTCCAGATTATGAGTGGATGCCAGAGAGCTACACAGAAGAACTTTGCTGGACTGTTTGTATTACCGAGAGCAGGTGAAACCCGCTCACCTATGAACTGTGCTACACTTTATCTCTTTTTGTTTTCCTGTTATCCCGGAGAGGACTTGTTTATTTTGTGGAACCCTGCCATGGTTTATGCCGTATAATGAAGCCACAGGAGGTTAACCCGAGACATGTTTCCTGTGTCTGCCTCTGTGACAGCCGAGCAAGTCGCTTTACCACAATGTGCATGTTCAAAAATAGCAGCATAGATGACCTTATTGTGCAGTACTGAGTACTGCAGCTGTGAATCCAGCACTGGGGTGAGATGGAGCACATAATATTAGTAGTAGCAGCACTGCCTGTGTGTGTACATAAGGAATAACATTATTTTTGGCCATTATATGATTTATATTCTGCATCTTTTTTAGTTTTCCCCTCTGCAGGCTCTATTATAATTTTCAGTTTTCTCTGAGCTAGTGGGTGTAAACTACCTGCTATGAGGTCTCCCATACACAACAAATTCAGACTTGAGAGATTCCTGCTCTCCTGTACCTACATGTACAAGTTCAAAAGCATAGGCAGCATAGGAGACACTATACAGTACAACTGAGTAGTGTAGCTGTGAATCCAGCTCTGGAGTGAGATAAAGCACTTAATATAAGTAGTAACAGCACTATATTAGTGTAACATGAGGAATAAAATTATTTTTGGCCATTTCATGACTTATAGTCGGCATTTTCAGTTTCCCCCTCTGCAGGCTCTATCTCTAAATTTCAGTTGTCTCTGAGCTAGTGGGTACAGACTAGCTGCTGTGATGTCTCTTATACACAGTACACATAGACATGAGGGATTCCTGCTCTCCTGTCTCTACATTTACATGTTCAAAATCATCTGTAGCAAGTAGGACATTATACAGCAGTACTGAGCAGTGCAGCTGTGAATCCAGTTCTGGAGAGAGATAAAACACGTATTGTAAGTGGCAGCAGCACTGTCTGTGTACACAAGGAATAACATTCTTTTTGGCCATTGTATGACATATAACTTGCATTTTTTTTTACTTTTCACCTCTACAGGCTCCATCTCTAATTTTCCATTGTATCTGAGCTAGTGAGTGCAGACTAGCTGCTGTGAGATGTTTCCCATTCACAGCACACACTGACATAAGGGATTCCTGCTCTCCTATTTCTATGTAGCACATATTCAGATGCAGCAGCAGCATGGAGGACATTATACAGCAGTACTGAGCAGTGTAGATGTGATTTCAGCACTTTGGAGTAGAAATGAAGTTTTGATCTGCTCTTTTTTGATTTTTGTCTGTGACCGAAAAAACAGAATTCTGCCATTTTGTCCTTTTTCTCGTTACAATGTTTTGCTAATGGGGTTAAATAATTTTAGATTCCGATGGATCAAACTTTTATGGACATGAAGATACCACATAAAACAGGGAGCCGATATATGACGTACCGTACGTGATTATGTCGTAGGTCCGTAAGGGTCTAACGCACTCTTTTGTGTGGATGTAGCTGACAACAATCCCAAATTTGCTAGGACTGTTCGCAATTTTCATAATCATTCTCAGCATATCCAGGCATTTGTCTGTCCAAAAATTGACTGGGTCGGGTTTTTGTCGAAAAGTGAGTATTCCTACTCCATTTTGGCTATTTATAGAGTGCTCCTGGGGGCTGGAGTTAAACATCCCTATGCTACCAACAGAGATGTTGCTAAGTGTCTCAATTCAGGCCTATGTGTCTCCATGGTAACAGACTACAAACACATCCTGTGTAGTCTGATCATGTAGTCATACACTTTCAGACATTATCAGGCATTGGATAGTCAACTGGTTGCTAAAATGTATCCATCTTTTATTCCCATAAAGATAAAATTCCTCTTCACATTATGTATATTGCACAGTATGGTCTACTGATGTATACAAACAGAAGATGGCCCCTGTGAATAAACAGTATATGGGTTCTTTCCAGTCCAATAGCTCCTCACAATGCACAATTGCACCTGCTTTTGAGGTGGTAGTGGCCCCCTGACCTCTTGTCATGCTAGGTATGGGAAGGACCCATAGCATACGATGACAGGAAAGGGGGGGGAAGTCCAACAACTAGGGAAAGGGAGAGTGGAGACCCCTAGGCAGATCTCACAACACCCTGACTCCTCTATTGTCCCTAAATAGGTTCCGCATCTATCGCCAAGCAGGATACCTTAGCCGTGGCTGTCCCTAGAGCTAGGCACTAGGTAGGGAGGGGGAGGGGTGAGCACTAGTCAACCCCACTACAACTAAAGACAAACAAGGGAAACAGACAAGGGGATACACTTAGCTTTGAGAAGACAACAGAGAGATCACGACTACAATCCACAAGGGAACTCCAAGAAGAATCTAGCCGACTGCTAGAACTCCAGACCTGAACAGAGGAATTTACTCTATCACCAGCAACTCTCTGGAGAAACTGAGGGTATTTAAAGATCCAGCAAGGGTGTGTTAATTAGCAGCAGATGGTGGAGATCACTGCTGGGTCCTAGAGAGGGAGGGATGATGAAAGGATAAAGAAGGTGTCTGCAAGGCCAAGCGCAGCGACCTTCTACAGCCGGATCCAGAATGACTGCCTGTCAAACCTGATACACCAATGACACCTCTAGGGCCCCTGTGTGGCTGCATTGGTTGCTCGAATGATATGTCAGGCTCTTGTACAGTCCAGAACATACATGGTACAGTACCAAATGTGCACAGAAGTCTATGTCACATGCAGCAGAATACATCTATACCTATGCCAGGAACATTAGAGAAGCCACGGAGTCTATGACTGCGGACAGGTAGTTTCCGCTGATTTTATGCTCCGTGACACCACGTCCCCTTACTTCTTCCTACTGCTCCTCTTAATCTATGTACATACAGGTGTTTCATTCGCCCATCGAATTTTAACATTAGTCTTTTCGTGTTCCTCTATATTTGGGATCCTTTTACCTGAGGTCCCGGCATTCGTACATCCGCCCGCGTGTCACAAAAATGCAGAACAGCGGAGCCGACAATACTAAACTCCGCAGGCAAGGGAGGAATTTGTCCTGACTTTATGTCTAAATACAACATTTTCCTAGTACTCCCTGTAGCATTTCCTGCCCTTTGCAAGGTAAACATTATCAGAGAAGATTAGGAGAATCCTCCTTCTTAGACTGCTTATGTAAACATGTCGCCCGCAGAGTATTGCAGGCATGAAACATCAGGGCTATATCCAGCAGTCAGAATGAACCCATCAGTAGTAAAAGCTTTGGCAATAAATATATAATAAGGCCCCCTGGCAGCTCTCATCCTCCCAGACAGATCATCTGGCCTATCCGCCACACTGGCACAACTCCGTCTTGTTCCAGTGTTAGCAATTCCTTCATAAGACGCATTGTGCAAATATCCAGCAATTTTCCCGTCTCACCTACACGGCTAATCCACATTTGCAGCATTAAACTGTGACTATTTACGGCCAGAGCCTTTCAGTCCTAAATGAACAGCGCATCATACGAGACCCTGATTTTCACTACACATTGCAGTACTGAAGTATCAACAGCCGAAAAAAAAAAACCTAAAGAAAAAGTTTTTGAGAAAAGCGTAAAAGTTTAAATCACTTCTCTCTTCCCAAAACAAAAGTAAATAATTAAAACAACAAAAAAAAATTATCCGGCATCGCCAAGTCTGATCTCTCAATATATAAAATGATTTAGCTCATATGGTTAAGAAAAAAAAAATCAGAACTCCGGAATTGTCAATTTTTGTTTGGTCAAAAAATTCAATAGAAAATGATCAAAACATCAAATTGGTAACAGTAAAAACTATAGCTCGCTGTGCAAAAAACAAGCCCTGACAGTTCCATTGATGGAAAAATGAAAAAGTTATAGGTAACTTAAAAAAGTGACACAAAACCAATTCTTTTGTACAAAATTCAGGATTTTCTTTCACTATTTAAACAATACAGGTCAGTAAAAAAAATTATTTGGCCGACAGTCTAAAGGTGGCATCCTGGGCACCTCTTATGAAGTCATGATGTCCCTGCACACCACATGTTATGACATCGTAGGATGCCTACTTATTAGACATCATGTCAGATCATCCACACTGGGATCTAGTAATTGCAAGTGGTACCGAGGATGATGGCGTTTAAGTGTTGCACTGCCCTGCTCATCTCTATAAATAGCCCATGTTTGCCATGTACTTAAAGGCGTTGTCCAGGCTTGGGGTCCAAGTTTGCAATCACTCTATGTGACTGCAGATTTGTTAACCCTCACAACTTGCAATTTGCTAACTGTCAGGATTCTCCAATGCCTGGAGTGAGCGGGCGTGTGACTGCAAGTATGCGATTTGCATATATGTGGTCACATGCTGACTAGATGAGTGCGACCTCTAGTCGGAATGTGGCCAGAAATATGCATATTGCAAATGACTCGCCCCCTGGACCGTGGGGTACCCGGAACCGGGCTTCTGTACGATGCTGGGGGTAGTAGTGGCAACCCGATCCCGTGGCTCAGGGTGGTCAGACCAAATTGTGGCGGTCTATTTATCAGTGTTTTGAATGTCCGACTACGCCACCTGTGGATTGCGGTCAGGGATAACCGCCGCTGCAGGGCAGGCCATCGGGGCTGGTGTTGGTTTGCAGCACAGAGGTAGAATAACTCCCCACGGGAGGAGTGTAGCCCCAGGGTAGTGTAGGTGGATGTTGGGGGTGATAGTTCCGTCCGCGACGGTAAGAATGCAGAGTCTGCTTAAACAGTTCAGGGTCTTTATTATAACAGATGGTAATGACCCAACAACAGTACCGGCTAGAAGGGGGCCTGGATGTCTGAGAACACTCGGGAAGCCCCTCTGGTCAGGGTGAGGATGTAGGCCTACCGTGCTCTCTAAGCTCTTTCTGACTATTTCCCCCTTTAGTGGTAAAATAGCCCACGTCCCTGAGCGTGCCGTGTATTCTCGCCCGTATGGCTTGCAACTTGGGCTCCTTTTACCTCAGGCCTCTCTTGGCTTTGCTGGTCCCTTCTGTTGTGGCAGAGCCTCCGGGCTTTCTAGGCCAAAGGACATGAAATCCCTCGCGGTTTGGTTCTCTGCTGCTGGACTTAGAGTCTCTACAGCCTCGGACCCCAATGTCCGGTAGATTATTCTCCCTTTCTTCCAGGACCGGCTCTCGGCGCCGTACGTCCCTGGCTAGCAGTTCCTCCACTGCCTCACGACCTCCTCAGCTACAGCTGAACTGTCCCTCCTTCTCTGGGACTAGTCTCACTCCTGAGCTAGGTCGTCCAGTTCTCTCTAACCCTGCCCCCAGTTCCAGCTTTTATAGGGGCAGCTAGCTCCCCCTACTGGCCTGGGACAGGAGGTGCTGTATGCTAATTGTCCCTAACCAGAGAACCTCCCTCCTGCTCTCAGACACAGCCTTTAATATTTGTGGCATCCAGGCCTGGGGTGACACACAAACTTGTGGCCACATGACTGCCCACTCATGGTGCCGGCATCATAGAATCCTGATAGCGCAAACTGTGTGGACTGTGAGGATTTACAAGTCTGCAGTCACATAGAGTTAAAATAGTTAAAACTGTGTTTGTAGTACATACCAGTCAAATATGGCCTGTTACTATCCTGATTCTTATACTATATATCTTGCCATTCAGTTCTTTTCAGTAGCCAGTTTCTCTTTATCAATATTCTGCCAGCACTATAAGAGTTGGAACTTCTTTTCACTCACTTCCTAGCATGCATTGTTTTTGTTATTAGTTTCCTTGCCCTGAATGGAAAGCCCAGCTCTCTGTTAGGCCTGTTTGCAGACATGAGAGCAGGAGAGAAAAAGCCCTGCCCCAGCTAGCTGTAAAGAAGTAAAAATCCGCTCCCACTTCCTATAAAAAGTAAAGATCCACTCGCACCTCCTGTAGAGAAGGAAAAATCCACTCCCACTTCCTGTAAAGAGGTAAAAATCCACTCCCACCTTCTGTAGAGAACTAAAAATCTGCACCGACTTCCAGTAGAGAAGTAAAAATCTGCTCCCACCTTCTGTAGAGAAGTAAAAATCTACTCCCACTTCCTGTAAAGAAGTAAAGATCTGCTCCCACTTCCTGTAGAGAAGTGAAGATCCGCTCCCACTTCCTGTAGAGAAGTAAAAATCTACTCCCACTTCCTGTAGAGAAGTAAAGATCTGCTCCCACTTCCTGTAGAGAAGTGAAGCTCTGCTCCCACTTCCTGTAGAGAGGTAAAAATCGACTCCAACTTCCTGTAGATAAGTAAAGATCGGCTCCCACTTCCTGTAAAGAAGTAAAGATCAGCTTCCACTTCCTGTAGAGAAGTGAAAATCTGCTCCCATTTCCTGCAGAGAAGTGAAAATCGGGTCCAACTTCCTGTAGAGGAGTAAAAATCCACTTCCACTTTCTCTAGAGAAGTAAAAATCTGCTCCTACTTCCTGTAGAGAAATAAAAATCTGCTTCCACTTACTATAAAGAGACAAAAACCCAACTTCCTTTGATCCTTTTCAGCATCTTTGTTGTATAAGAGCGAACAGGAAGAGAGACACCTTGTCTCCAGCACTTTGGACTGATATTTTGGGAGTAAGACAACATTTTTTGATAAATTGATTTGTAGACAGTCTATTTATCACTATATCTATCAAATGGTATCAAGTTTTATTAAAGTACTGCAACCATTTGCATCTGTCACATTGTGATGCTGGACCGGCAAGAGAATATGTTAATTTTGTAAAATTATTGACTGGCACATTATCAAACAGAGCGTTAAAGAATGATTCCTGGGTAAAATAAGCCAAAAATATTGAATCATTATGTTTTAATTTTTCATTCGTTTTCATGCATATACTATTGTGTTGATACATCCTCTGTAGGGACAACATGTCTAAGCAAGAGAATTGATATCTTTCTTACGATTTGGAAAATGGGTGAAAGATGACTTTACTATTTGTCATACTACTCCTTTAAAGGGGACCAGTCACTTGTCATATATCTATAACTTTTTAACCTGGTGTGAATGTCGCTGTTCTCCTGAATCCGGTGACATTTTACTTTTGTTCCTGTTCCTCTCCATTCTTGAGATATGACCTGTTTAAAAATCTAGCCTTTTTAGCCAAGGGGCATGGTCCTCAAAGAGACATCCACAGAGAAGAGCTGAGTACCCCGCCCACTTAGTTAACAGACTAGATATGTATACGTTATGCGCTTCGCAGAGGAACCCAGCAAGACCGGCAACAAACCAGCAAAGGCGCAGCCACAGATGCACTTGGCACAAGATGCCCAGCTAGGCGAGCCCTTGAGGGCCGGGAATACTCTTCACTCAGCTCCCAGTAAATAGAAGGGGGACTTTGGCAGAGCCTTTCCCTGGCCCACTGTCGCCGGACAGCTGGTGTCTGGTGTCGCGGCTGGTGCTTAGTCAAGGACCAGGTGAGTATCTCTGAAAGAACACCAGGAAGTGAAAAAAGAAGAGCAAACCCCTGAAAAGATAGCAAAACCTAATGCTAGCACCACTCACCACCAAGCACATAGGGAACTGCAAACTGCAATAAACAGCAAAGGACTGAGCAGGGAGCAGGGTTAAATAGCCCGCCTAATGATCAGGTGTTGATTACCTCCCAATCATCCCTAGACAGTCACTCCCTCCTTGCTTCAGCAACAGACTGAACATAATCTCACCACTGCTCAGTAGCGTCCTGCTACAATGGCACAACAGCGTTCCTGCATCCTCACACATCCCACAACACCAGAACGCTATACTCCACAAGATTGGGACTGTTTCCCTGCACGTGTAGTAGCTCCACCTCCATGGTCAGGACAATGGTGGCACTTGCGACCAGAGTAGCGTAGCACTGGAGCTGCTCCATTCTCAGGTGGGAGCACAGAACCACGATTCGTAACAGTATCCCTCTCCCTAGGAGAGACCTCTGGGCTCTCACCACCCACCTTGTCTGGAACCTCTTATGGAACTCAGCAATGAGACGATTGGCATGTACATTACCTCTCGGGACCTAAGACCGCTCCTCAGCACCGTACCCCTTCCAATGAATCAAATACTGAATGGAGTTCCAAACTCTACGAGAGTCAAAAAAATACTTTCTATCTCAAATTCGTCAGTATTATCAATCAGATTAGGAGGAAGAGGACCCTGTGTCACAAGCAGAGTAACCACCTTCTTTAATAATGTCTTGTGAAAAACATTGGGAACCCACATAGAAAAGTCAGACCTACCCAAAAGGCCACTTTATTGACAACGTTGATAATGGGAAATGGTCCTGTAATCCTAGATTACAGAAGGGAGACATCCTCAATCCCTCATGATTTCTATTGTTTAGTTCAAACTCTGCCAAGGCTAATTATGACCCCCAATCATGCTGAGTATGATAGCAAAAACATCTTAGATAGGGCTCAAGACACTGGTTGGTTCGCTCTGTTTGCCCATTAGTTTGAGGTGGTATGCAGATGAAAATGGGAATTCTGACCCCACACATTTAAAGAAAGCCCTCCAGAATCTGGAGATAAACTGGGACCCACGATCGGAGACAATATTCATGGGAACCCCATGTAATCTTACCACCTAAACAAGGAACAAATCTACCAAGTCCTGCGCACTGGACAACTGAGCCAAAGGAACCAAATAGCATTGTTTAGAAAATCGGTCCACAATAACCCACACCGTAGTCATACCCTCAAAGTCAGGGAGACCAGGAATGAAGTCTGTGGACATGTGAGGCCAAGGACGTACAGGAATGGGCAAAGGGAGAAGTTTCCCTGCCAGGGGAATGCCAGGCACGTTGTTCCTGGCACAGATCTCGCATGCCTTAACATAAGCTTCAACATCCTTACCCAAGGAAGGCCACCAATACTTTCTGCTCAACAGGTGACATTTACCCTTAATGCCCGAGTAGCCCGCTGTGACCCAGTCATGACACTCTCTGAGTAAGCCCAACTGTAACTGCACCAGAACAAATAATTTATCATGGGGTGTGCTGAACGGAGCCATCCCCTGAGCCATAACCACCTCCCAGCTAAATGGACTGAAGAGACTACAATGCCCTTTGGAAGAATGAAATTAGGTTCCATAATTTCAGACTCACTAGGACAAAGACTCAGAGAGAGCATCTTCTCCTGTAATAATTGGCAAAACCAAAGAAGCGCAGCAATCTCTTGAGGTTAACTTGTTGTGCCCACTCCAACACCACCCTCACTTTCTCGGGTCCATCTGAAACCCCATGGGGGACAGAAGGAAGTCCCAGGAACCCCAACTCCTGCACTTTAGAAAAGACATTTTTCTTTTTTGACATAAAGAAAATGATCCTCCAATCTTTTCAGGACAAGTGATATCATCGATGTAAAGAATAACACAAATGGCCAAAAGATCACGGAAAATATAATTTACAAGCACTTGAAACACAGCTGGAGCATTACAGATCCCAAAGGGCATGACACAATACTCATAATGACCCTTGGGGGTATTCAAGGCCGTTTTCCACTCATCCCCCTCCTTGATGCGAACAAGATTATAAGCTCCCTGGAGATCCATCTTAGTAAACCAACTTGTCCCCACCAGTTGGTTAAAGAGGTCAGGGATGAGTGGAAGAAGTTACTGACTACGTACAGTTATGCGATTGAACTCATGATAGTCAATACATGGTGTAAAACCACCATCCTTTTTGGCCACAAAAAAGAACTCTGCTCCAACTGGGGATTTAGAAGGGCAGATAAACCCATTTTTCAAATTTTCCTGAATATATTCCCTCATGGCTTGCCTCTCGGGTTCTGACAGGTTAAAAATTCTGCCCTTAGGTAACTTTGCCCCCTCAATGAGCTGGATGGAACAGTCATAAGTTCTATGTGGAGGTAATTTCTGGGGGGCCTCTTTGGAGAACACCTGTGGGAACTCTGCCAAATACCATGGTACCTAGAAGATGGAACCTACTACCTTAGGAGGCTTGATAATACGAAGGGATTGGCAGTTGGAGGACCACTTAACAATATTTCCCCTTTGCCAGTCAATAATATGGTTATGAGTGTAAAGCCAAGGGAGACCTAACACAACAGCAGTAGGAAGATCCTGTAAAATAAAATAGCATACCTCTTCCTTATGCAAGCAACCTGTGGTGATAGATACTGGTTCAGTGGTGCGATACCCAATACTCTGGGCAAGGGGAGAATTATCAAGAGAAAATAATGTTATAGAAGTGACGCACCCCCTGGGCCATGTTCGGGGAACGTTGCGCACGCGGGGAATACCCGGAGCCGGATCCGATCGGGTTAGTAGTCCTCGTGGCGGTGACCCGGTCCGTGCCCAGGGTGTCAAACTAAGTGGCGGAATTTAGTATAAGCTGTTATAGTGTTCGACTACGCCACCCGTGGATTGCGGTCAGTGGGGACCGCCGCTGCACTGCAGATCGCTGAGGCTGATGTTGTTTGTGCAGCTTAGTATGGGATGACTCCCCACGGGAGGAGTATTGCCTCAGGGCAGCTAGTGTGGATAATGATGGGAGTGATGGTGCGAGTGTCCCAGTACTGATGGTGCTGGTGCGACAAGGAACCCCAGAGACGTGTGTTGCAGTTTCCAAATCTTTACTCACGATTTTGGTTCAGATCACCCCCGGCCGAGAGTGACCACCCGAGCCGTGCTGCGCCCACCAGGTGCGGGACTCGGCCAACTCCCAGGCAATTTCAGAGCGTGGTCCAGGGCTCCCTTCTCTTCCTCTCTACTGGCCGTCCCCACCAGGGACCCACCTTTGTCCAGCTTCCTCAGGCCTTCTGTTGGTCAAACCTCTCTCCGGTTTCCCTGACCCTATATGGCGTGCCTTCCTGGTGGATATGGTGAGGGGTCGTGCCAAGACTTGACCACGACCTCCGGTTCCTGGCTAAGGATAATTGGCCTCCACCAGTTTGGGATCCGGTACCCTGCTCTGCCAACCCTTCACCCGTTATCTCGTGGGATCTTAGGGTTCCCTCTTTGCTTGCGTCTCTGGGCCTTTCCTTGTGTCTCGGTTCCTTCTTCTTCTTCCTTTTCTCTCTCTCTCTGCCTCAGGCCTCCACTTCAGGCCTGCCTCTGGAACTGGGCCCGGACTGAGCCACAGCTCCCTGTCAGCCCTCTCTGGCTGAGCTCCTCTCTGAACTGAACTAACCGGACTCCACCCCGATCTAAGATGGTGCCCACCTTATATACCTCCCTTCTGACACCCGAGCCCAGGTGACCAGCACCCAATGGGCTCCTACCTATACCCAGAGTCCCTCCCCTCTCTGCTCCTACACCACTGGGATATTCCTCCCCCCTCCCCACTCCAGCCAGGGACAGACGCTGTCGTACCTGCACATCTATCTGGTGGGAGTACCGTTAATCTGTCCCCCGGAAATGGGGTGTGTGTGGTGTATGCAGCTAACTGAGTCCTGTTCCACACTCCATCCTTACCCGGGAGTGGAATACCACACCTGTGGTTCGAGGTGCAATACTCCTGTAGCAGCCGAGCCCTCGGGGTGCTACATTCCCCCCTGGTAAATCACAGCACGTCCCCGGGCTGGAAAAGAGCAAAGACAATTTAAAACATACAAATTTTTAAAGTGCACTCATATATAAGACATTAACTTTTCACTCATCCCTTTATGGGAGGTACTCTTTTCTTCTTAACGTTACTGGTATAAAACATTTTTTTTTTTTTTTATAAAACATTCTACTAATGCCACCGGAACTCTTTTGTAAAACACTATATAAAACTTTTGGCATTACTATTTTAGCAGCATGTTAAACTTTCCATTATAAGACATTTTCAAATAAAACCTTTTCAAAACATATTCTTGAGCTCTGGCCGCTGTGCAACTTGCGACCAGGTAAAGGTGCAACAGTCCATTTTAATCCACCTTGAGGTAGACGTTGCGGTTCTTGTATAAAACCAGTAGGGGGCGCCTTAAGAAGCGCAACTATGTACAAGGGTATGGCCGCTCTCAGTCCTCGGCCAGCGGGAATAGGGGAATGGCTGCTCACAGTCCTCAGCCTGGTTAGGGATTAGGGGCACACAGGTAACAGTTCTTTAACAGTTCCATACTAGTCCCAACGGGGACCACACTTCAATTAGCAAGAGTTCTTGTACCCCGACAGGTAACTATATACAGTTCCACTTTACCATTCTCTAATAATGGTGTCCTCCTTGCTCTTCCGGGTAGTCTTCAGACCCGTCCGGGTCCTCTTGGCTTTCCTCGTACTGCAGCTCCTCCTCAGTTAGCCGGTGTACGTGAAGGGCGTACGGTCCCTTGGCACCCTTGTGCCGGGTGAAGGTGACCACATCACCCGGGTAGAGATCGCGTCCACGGTGTCCCTCAGGTAGGTGGCTCTCGACATCCCTGCGGGTAACAAAGACGTCGCCGGGAGCTCGGTGGTCCCGGATAAAGCCCCAGCCATGCTCTAGCTGGAACTTTATTACGGTCCCGCTGGCGCGGGGGCCGTGGGCCGTACGGGGGTTTTGTCGGGCCCTGCGCTTCTGTTCCGCGCTTCGGGCCTGCAGCTGTTCCTCGCGGATCCGCCTCTCTCGCCGTTCTCTTCCAAAGACCTCCAGCTGTTGATGGCAGCACTCCTCACGCCGGGCTGCGTCCGCCCGGGTCTCCTGGGTGAACCCCATGAGGTTCTCACCGGTCGGATCCCATTCAAATTGGGCATCCTCTAACGGGAGCGGAGTAATTTTGGCGGGCGCCGGAGACGGGATCAGAGGCTCACACAGGGGCTGTTCCCTCCGGAGTCGGGGGTTGACGTACTCCGGTGGCCACACGAAGGGCAGTCCGTCCGGGCTGGTATGTTGCGCGAAGAGATCCGCGCCTAGGGGTGGCACTGTGGAGGTAGAGGGCGCTGTAGGGGCAGCGGCGCCCGGGGGTACTCGGCCTTGCGACCAGGCCGGGGGAATTCTGTTTGGGTCCAGGGATGGCACCGTTGAGGAAGAGGGCGCTGGAGGGGCAGCGGCACCCGGGTTCACCAGGCCTTGCGACCAGGCCGGTGGCACTTCCTGTTTTGCCGTGCTCAGGGTCGAGGGGCGTGGCGCGAAAGGGGGCGTGACCGCGGCTCCCGCTGCTTGAGGCCTAGTTGGGAGCAGTGGCGGTGCGGCAACGGGCGGGGTGAGTAGGACTTCGGGCTCTGCGACAGGGAGCTGGGGCAGGCTTACGGCTACTGGGCTCGGGGTAATGACGTCCCCATTACCTGCTTCCTTCCTTGCGGCTCCCTCCGCGGCGTCGTCTCCGGCCTTCGTCCCTCCTGCACCATCCTCAGGGGCAGACATGCTCCACGTTGCGGGTGGCGCCTCCTGCTGGCGGGTTCCAGCCTGCCGGGCCATCTACCTTCTCCATTCGGCCAGCGCTTCCTGCTGCGCTCGGGCCATCTTCCGGGCTAAGTCCTCCAGCGCAGCCTGTGCACGCTCCCGATCTCTGGGGAGCTGCGCCAGGATCTCCACCAGGCTGTCTGGGGTGGCGGCCTGCAGCAGGCTCCGGACCACGGTGTCGGCACTGCTTGATGCTTCCTCCATCTCCGGGTGCGGTCTGTCCAGATTGATCCAGGCCGCGCCGAGCCCCTCAGTTTTGTTCCCTATCCGCCCCCATTGGGAGTGGCCCCGGGGCAACTTAGCGACAGTCAGTTTCAGGGGCAGCCCCCCACTCTGATGGACATCTCCATTGTTGCAGTCTCGGCTGGTGGGGGCGGTCTCCTCTTTTGGCGCCACTCTGGGACCATGCCCACGATGGGAGGTGGCCTCTTGCCACCCTCTGGCACGCCCACAATGGCGTCCGCTCTGCCAGGGCGGGGAACCGTCCAAGATGGCGGGAACCGTCCCCCGATGGCGGGAAACTCCGCGGATGGCGGGCAAAGGCTGCAGATGGCGGGCAAACGGCGGGAAACGACCCGAGATGGCGTCCCATGGCGGGAATCCTCCGGAATTGGCGGGAGACTTCTTTTTGAGGTACATTTGAACTTTCCTTCAGGCACGCAGTACCCGGTGGTTGCGGGCACGAGATCCTGCCGACTACGCCAAAGTTGACGCACCCCCTGGGCCATGTTCGGGGAACGTTGCGCACGCGGGGAATACCCGGAGCCGGATCCGATCGGGTTAGTAGTCCTCGTGGCGGTGACCCGGTCCGTGCCCAGGGTGTCAAACTAAGTGGCGGAATTTAGTATAAGCTGTTATAGTGTTCGACTACGCCACCCGTGGATTGTGGTCAGTGGGGACCGCCGCTGCACTGCAGACCGCTGAGGCTGATGTTGTTTGTGCAGCTTAGTATGGGATGACTCCCCACGGAAGGAGTATTGCCTCAGGGCAGCTAGTGTGGATAATGATGGGAGTGATGGTGCGAGTGTCCCAGTACTGATGGTGCTGGTGCGACAAGGAACCCCAGAGACGTGTGTTGCAGTTTCCAAATCTTTACTCACGATTTTGGTTCAGATCACCCCCGGCCGAGAGTGACCACCCGAGCCGTGCTGCGCCCACCAGGTGCGGGACTCGGCCAACTCCCAGGCAATTTCAGAGCGTGGTCCAGGGCTCCCTTCTCTTCCTCTCTACTGGCCGTCCCCACCAGGGACCCACCTTTGTCCAGCTTCCTCGGGCCTTCTGTTGGTCAAACCTCTCTCCGGTTTCCCTGACCCTATATGGCGTGCCTTCCTGGTGGATATGGTGAGGGGTCGCGCCAAGACTTGACCACGACCTCCGGTTCCTGGCTAAGGATAATTGGCCTCCACCAGTTTGGGATCCGGTACCCTGCTCTGCCAACCCTTCACCCGTTATCTCGTGGGATCTTAGGGTTCCCTCTTTGCTTGCGTCTCTGGGCCTTTCCTTGTGTCTCGGTTCCTTCTTCTTCTTCCTTTTCTCTCTCTCTCTGCCTCAGGCCTCCACTTCAGGCCTGCCTCTGGAACTGGGCCCGGACTGAGCCACAGCTCCCTGTCAGCCCTCTCTGGCTGAGCTCCTCTCTGAACTGAACTAACCGGACTCCACCCCGATCTAAGATGGTGCCCACCTTATATACCTCCCTTCTGACACCCGAGCCCAGGTGACCAGCACCCAATGGGCTCCTACCTATACCCAGAGTCCCTCCCCTCTCTTCTCCTACACCACTGGGATATTCCTCCCCCCTCCCCACTCCAGCCAGGGACAGACGCTGTCGTACCTGCACATCTATCTGGTGGGAGTACCGTTGATCTGTCCCCCGGAAATGGGGTGTGTGTGGTGTATGCAGCTAACTGAGCCCTGTTCCACACTCCATCCTTACCCGGGAGTGGAATACCACACCTCTGGTTCGAGGTGCAATACTCCTGTAGCAGCCGAGCCCTCGGGGTGCTACAGAAGCATCCAAGGAGATAAGAGGAACCTCCAACTCCTTGGCCACGGCATCATTTAAAAAACTTATCTCAGCTCTGCAATTAACAAAAGCATAACCCTCCACACTCTTACCACTAAACGTGATAATAATGGATAAAAGTAATTTTTTTGCTAGGGGTACCTGAACGCCTAACTGAGGATCCCGGAACCCAGCTAGGCATGGTCGTTACCCGTCAGCTCCAGACGTGGACATTCATAGACCAGATGGCGCGAGGAATCGCATAAAAGACACTGTTGCCATAGCCATCTTTTCTGCCTTGACTACCGAGAGGTACCAGCTTCACCAAGGTGCATGAGTTTTCCCTCAGCCTCAGGACTGGAAGAGGTCATGGATGAACTCTGCCCGAGGAACAATTTTTCCCAACATCTCTCTCAAATTCTCCGATCAAGTCGCACAGCTAAAGTCATGACGGCCTCCAACGACCAGGGAGGAGAGTGGTGCACTAGCATATCTTTAATATGTTCTTTAAGTCCAGACAGGAAAATACTACACAGAGCAGTATCGTTCCACCCAGTCTCTATGGCCCACCTACGAAACTTGGAGAAGTAGTCCTCCGCAATAAGGTCCCGTTGACACAATGCCTTAAGATGGGATTCAGCTAAAGCCACTCCGTCCGGTTCATCATAAATCTGCCCTATAGCCTTAAAAAATTCATCCACTGATGAGAGTATGGGTGAACCTGAAGGTAATGAAAATACCCAAGTCTGGGGATCCCCTCTAAGCAGGGAAATAACAAGACCCACCCGAGTACCTTTGTTACCAGAGGAAACAGGGCGAAGTTGGAAATATAATTTGAACCCCTCCTTAAAATTATTAAACTGTTTCCGATCTCCCCCAGAAGAATCAGGAAGGGGCACCTTAGGTTCTCTAGGAATGACCCCTGCTGTAGGACTGGTGTTAGAACTTGCCTGTGTCAGGGGGACCCTCTAAGCCAGGGTCTGGCTATGCTGGTTCACAGTGCCCGCCAAATCCTAAAACATTCCCAAATCACTCTGCATCTGGTCAGTAAGCTGCTTGACTGGATTCATTTTTTGTTTTCATTTATTTATTTTTATATATAAGGCTGTTTATTCTGTTATGAAGTTGATGCGCCCCCTAGGCCGTGGGGTACCCGGAGCCGGGCCGGAAGATGCAGGGGGTTGTAGTCACTTTGGCGGTGACCCGGTCCGTGACCCAGGGCGGTCAATCCAAGGGGAATTTGTATATATGGGTTTTTATAATGTCCGACTACGCCACCTGTGGAGTGCGGCTAATAGGGGCCGCCGCTGCGGAACAGTCCTCTGAAGCTGATGGTTTGGCAACAAGGGTGGTATAACTCCCCACAGGAAGAGTGTAGCTTCAGGGCAGCGTGTGTGGATGATGGTGGTTATTGTGCAGGGAGTCAGTAATAAACACGGAGTCAATGGGATGCAGTCTCAGGTCCTTTACTCACAGTTATTTCATGCCAAGTCATCACTGCAGATCACGACTTCCCACGTCGTCCTGTGTTTACTCAGTGAGGGGCTCAGTCCACCCCCCCGGTAGCTCTGGAGTACTTAGCAGGACCCCCTTCTGTGTGTCCTCTCTCTGGCCTTCTCCCTGTACCTCACACCTAGTGACTCTAATCCGGTACCCTCGGGCCTTGGCGGGCGACGTCTGTTCTGTCCCCTGGGTCCTATGTGGCTACCTTCTTAGTGAGACTGGCGTGGACTCATGGCTACAGGACTTAAAGTACTGCAGCCTCCGGTTTCTAGCTAAGACTTGCAATCTTTCACTAGTTGAGGGACCCGGTTCCCTTCTTCTGGCCTGACCCCTCCACCTCCCAGCAGATTCGGGCGTACGGGTGGCCTCCAGCACTGCCCATACCCCTGGGATCCCATCTGTTCCTGGAGCCTTCCTGCTCCCTCTCCTCTCTTCTCCTTCAGTCCTGGGCCTCACTGGCTAGGCCCGCCTCTGGAGCAGAGCTCATACAGAGCCTCTGCTCCTGTCACTTCTCCTCCTCTGACTGAACTGACCCAGATCTAAGATGGTGTCTCTATTTTATACTCTCTCTGTCATGTGCTCCCAGTATCTACTTCCTCCACCCCATCCACTACATGGTTCCCCCTCTCTAGATGGTTCCACCCACTCCAACCAGGGACCAGGGACTGTGCTCTTCCGTAGGAGCAATCTCGCTCTGTCCCCTGGAAATGTGGTGTAATGAATGCAGGCGTTAGGGTCCTGAGCTGTACTCCATCCTTACCTGAGAGTGAGGTACCACACCTCTCGGTGAGATGCAGTACCTCTGTGGCGACTGAACCCTCAGGGGTGCCACACACTTCGCACAGGGACCCAGCAAGACAGGCAAAAAAACAGCAAAGGCGCAGCCACATGAGCACTTGGCACAAGCTGCCTAGCTAGGCGAGCCCTTGAGGGCGGGAATACTCTTCACCCAGCTCCCAGTAAATGGAAGGGGGACTTCGGCAGACCCCTTCCCAGACGCACTGTCTCCGGACAGCTGGCATCTGGTGACGCGGATGGAGCCTAGTCAAGGACAAGGTGAGCACCTCTGCAAGAACCCCAGGAAGTGAAACCAGAAGAGAAAATGAGAAAACCCCTGAAAAGATAGCAAAACCTAATGCTAGCGCCAATCACAACCAAGCACATAGGGAACTGCACACTGCAATAAACAGCAAAGGACTGAGCCAGGAGCATGGTTAAATAGCTCACCTAATGATCAGGTGCTGATTACCTCCCAATCATCCCCAGATAGCCACTCCTCGCTAGATTCAGCAGCAGACTGAACATAATCCCACCACTGCTTAGTACCAGACACAACAGCGTCCCGCATCCTCACACATCCCACAACACCAGAACGCGACGCTCCACAAGATTAGAACTGTTTCCCTGCACGCGTAGTGGCTCCACCTCCCGAGTCAGGACAATGGCGCTGCTTGCGACCGGAGTGGCTTAGCACCGGACCTTCTCCATTCCCAGGTGGGAGCACAGAACCACAATTCGTAACAGTATACAAGGAAAATGGGGCCATATCTCAGGAACGGAAAGACGCAGGAACAAAAGAAAAACAGCGCCGGATTCGGGAGAACAGCAGCATTTTCAGCAGATAAAAACAGTCCAAATTTATGACAAGTGACAGGCCCCTTGAAAGTAGAAAATATAAAGATTTTAATGTTGCCTTGTTTAGAATTTGCTGCAATGTTCTGTATATTCAATCGCCAAGAAAAATAAAATAATCCAGCCTCAAAAATATATAAAAAATATACAATTTCTATTCTTGGATTCAATGCCACATTTAGAAATCAGTTAATGACTTACCTCTCACATTTCTAGGGTCTCCATATGCAGAGGAGCTGTCAGATGTTAGTTTTCTGCAAGCCATGTTTAAAAGAATTAAAATATTGTGAATTCAATGGTGGATTGTGAATTATGTGAGACTCTACTCTGAAATCACGTCGACACTGAGGATAAATAACATCCAAATTAGTCCAGACGGCAGAATAGAGGCTGTGCATTATTAATGTGCAAATATTATCTCAGTGACAGACGTCTCTCTGCCCATCCACTCATTGCTGTGATATCTGTAGTCTGCCTCCGCTCTGGGACACAAAGATGATTATGTTTTATACTTGCAAATGGAGTCAGTAAGTGGCTAAAGGAGGTTGATAGGAGGAAGTGTTCGGGAAGGACGGGAGTCGTGAATAGTTCCTTGAAAGACATCAGAACTGTGTCAGATCTGGAAAGTGGGAAACAAAAAACATATACCGAAATAATGGCTGAAAACATAGTTGCTGGTCAACGCTGGAACCCCATCCTAACTCTAGTGTGCACCATTTGAATGAAGCGATGGCCAGGCAGGGGCAACACAGTCCTTTCTTTCTCCACCACCTTTCCTGGACTATTTTTGATTCAACAGTTTTCAAACTTGTGGTTTTCCCTGTTCAATTCGGCATTGGTTTGGCTCGTATATTTGATTGTCTTTTTGTCTTTCGCCTGTCCTGACCTCTTACATCCAACTCTGTCTCTACCTATGTGTTATGTTTGATTACTCTGTGGGTAGAGACCTGGGCATTTTACGTTGGAGGTGATTAAGTGTGAAGACATCACTATCCTAGTGGGTTCCTAAGCCAAATTCGTTAATGACCCAATGAGTCCACAGATTCTGTTGGCTTCATTATAATATAGGCATTGACAAACCTTATGCAAGCTGTATAGTTTCTTGTAGCTTGTTTCATTGTCTTAATTACATGTTATAATATGACTATACACAAGGGCCTTCATTGTTTTTTCCAGCCTCTTACAATTATTGGCCTAACCTTAACGGGAGTTTGTCATCTCCAAAATGACAGTGTTGTGCCAGCACTTTAGTAATCGCCTACTCGGAGCAGTTTTCAAAGTGTCTCTGACAGAAGAGGCCTTTTCTACTAACTGGACCTCTATAAGGCTATTTATATATGAGCATATATATTCAGATGTAAGATGGTACCGGTATGTACTGAGACTAACGTACAAGGTTCCTTGCTGGGCTTAGTCCTGAATAATCAAAAATGCCGTCTTGAAGCTCTTAGGGAATGCCGATCTCTTCTACACAGAGCTTCCCTAAGTCCTTAAAGATAGGATATCATGTGGCCTATCCCAAGATGCTGTGTCCTTGGTTGTCCTCACTGAGTCGGCTCATGTCAAGCCGAATAACGCATTCCAGTGTCGCCAACAACAGATCCAGAGTTGTACCGTTCTATCCAGACTTTCTCCAAGAATGCGCCGTTACACTTCCACCCAAACTTCAACTCCTCCCAACTGTCCACCAACTGCCAAACCCTTGTGCTCCAACTAAAGCCTCTCACCGCTGTGCTCTACTTGCCAGATCATAAATTACATCACAAATCTCTAACAATACAGTAATCTGTGATTAACCCTTACACTTGTAGGAAACCTTGGATGAAGAAGAACCATACCTTTATTTTACAAATTAGCTACATAGTTTATAAAAAGCCCCCCCCTTTTTTGTCAATATGTAAATGAGGTCCTCGGAGTAGCTCAGGCAGGGCTGGTGCATCCTTCCTCCAACAGTTTTGCCCGCTATCTCTACCTCCCTCTGCATTGATTGACATCACCATCTTCTCTGAAATTCCTCGCATATGCCAATCATCGTATTTCCTGTGAAAATGCAGAACAACCTTTCTCTGGGAATTAGCTGGCTCCCTGTTCTGCACATGTGCCGAGAATGTGATGATCTACACAGTTGTCAGATTTTAGAGGATACAGCGCTGCCTCAAGTGAAGCAATCACTGTCAATCAATGCAGCAGGGAATGGAGAGAGCTGGCAACATTATTGGTGGAAGAGTCAACCAGAAGTCTTGATATCTGGGGTCACAAGCGTGAGACAATGTGTAATTGAACAAGCCAGGTGTTCGGAACCGGAGTAAGAGAGAACCAATGAAGGGATATTGAAAGGTTATCATGAATACAGGTATTACAGGAACAGGAAGCAGATAAACCAAATCAGAGAGCAAAGGGCAAAATCAGTGAGAGTGAGAGAGTTCAGAGTCCAAGTATATTCAAAATCTGCTCACCCACCCTGACAAACAAGCTGCAGCTTGCACCGAACAGTATGAGATCACAGCAGGGAGGAGGGACACTGAGGACCTGTCAATTAAGCTACATGGATGGAGATCCATCATTCACAGGGAGGTTGGACACTGAGGAGCCGTCAGGTAGGCTAGGTGGATTTGGTGCCCCTGCGGGTCCAGTTGCCATAGAGGTACTGCATCTCAGCTAGAGGTGTGGTACCCCACTCTCAGGTAAGGAGGGTGCACTACCCGGGAACCACACACATCCACATCCAACACCACATCACTCCAGTAGGGAAGGGCGAGATTGCTCCTGAGGGAGAGCCCAGTACCTGGTCCCTGTCTGGAGGAGGGAACTACCATATTTTTCGGACTATAAGACACACCGGACCATAAGACGCACCCCAAATTTTGGGGTGGAAAATAGGAAAAAAAATATTTTTTATAAGATGGGGTCCATCTTATAGTCTGATTAGGTATCTTACCTGGGGGGTGATGGAGCAGGAGGCAGGGTCCTTCAGGAAACCGGCAAGGCGGAAGTGGAGGAATGCTGCGGAGCCTGGATACATGAAGCTGGTGCTCCAGCAGCTGTGAGTTGCGGTGATGGTGGAGCAGGATCACAGGTCCCTCCGTTCCCTGCCTCAGGAACCCAGCGGCAGCAGAAGAGGTGAGATGCCGGTGTCTGGCTGGGGCTTGTGGATCGGCTGGGGCCTGTGGATCAGCTGGGGCCTGTGGACTTGCTGGGGCCTGTGGACTTGCTGGGGCCTGGGGCCTGTGCACCTGCCTGGGGCCTGTGGACTTGCTGGGGCCTGGGGACCTGCTGGGGCCTGCGGACCTGCTGGGGCCTGGGACCTGCGCACCTGCCTGGGGCCTGTGCACCTGCTGGGGCCTGGGGCCTGTGCACCTGCCTGGGGCCTGTGGACTTGCTGGGGCCTGGGGACCTGCTGGGGCCTGCAGACCTGCTGGGGCCTGCGCACCTGCTTGGGGCCTGCGCACCTGCCTGGGGCCTGTGCACCTGCTGGGGCCTGAGGACCTGCTGGGGCCTGGGGCCTGCGGACCTGCTGGGGCCTGGGGACTGCATACTTGCTGGGGCCTGGACCTGTAAGCAGCGTCTGGCAGTGAAGCAGAGGAGCCGAGGCCTGTGCCGGGCTGTGAGCGGCACCCGGAGATGTGGCAGAGCAGCGTGTGCGGCTTCCGGTGGCTGCGGCCATCTTCCTGAGGCCGTGATCTACAGGAAAATGGCCGCCGGAGCTCCCGGTCGGCGCATGCGCCGGTTCAGTCGGCTATTTTCCCGTGGATCACAGCCTCAGGAAGATGGCCGTGGCCACTGGAAGCCGCACATGCTGCTCTTCCGCACCGCCGGACATCGCTCACAGCCCGGCAGAGGCCCCGGCTTCTCTGCCTCACCGCCGGATGCCACTCACAGCCCGGCACAGGCCCCAGCTTCTCTGGTTCACCACTCGACACCAGCCACTCCAGCACAGGTACAGGCCCCGGCTCCAGCCGCATCTCACTTCTACTGCTGCCGGAGGACCCTGCGATCCCCGCTCCACCACCACCGGTAAAGTAACGTTCGCACCATAAGACGCACCCCCCATTTTCCTTCCAAATTTTGGGGAAAAAAGTGCATCTTAACTAGTGTTGAGCCACCCCCGTAGTGTTCGAGTTTGGTTCGTCGAACACCCGTGTGTTCGCCGAACTGTTTGTCGAACTGTTCGTCGAACACCTTCGAACACCGTTAAAACCAATGGCAGGCAAACAAAAACACATAGAAACACATAGAAAACACCTTCAAAGGTGTCCAAAAGCTGACAAACTGCTCAGAAGACATAACTAACACATGGAAAAGTGACAAGTACATATAGTCATGCGAAAAGAAAAGAGGTGGAGGAGTAAAAGGAGGGGGAGACACAGATATAGGCATGTCATGCCCTTCTAAAATCCAAAAAGTGAGAAGCCGACACGGCCAGTCCGCTCCTGCTCGTGCCACCTCCGTGTCGCCAGGTTTGTGCCAGAGCCGCGGTGAACCCTGACGGCCAGCCCCCCTCTCCCAATACTGGTGCCTGTCCGCTGGTGGGTCGAGCGAGCCCCCCTGTGGTGGAGGCAGCTCTAAGCTTTTTAATTTAAATTGTCTCTCTAATTGGAATGAATACACTTTAAATCCATTTACAAGGATCTATTGGAGGGCAAGTCTCATGCCAGCAGCCGCGTAATTCCAGCTCCAGTAGCGTCCACTAAAGCTGCTGCAGTTAAAAAGCTTTTATAAGGATCAAGCTCGGCTGTCCACCGCAAGGCATCCTACTGCCAGTCCCAGCCCCTATGCCTTGGGGTGCCTCCTGATGCTCTTCACTGAGTTTCCCGTGGTCCTGAAGCATTTCCTTTGAAAAAATTAAGTGTCCAAACTACAGGTGGTGTAGCTTGCTTAACAGCCGGGATAATCCGCTGACTAGCAGACACTGCTACTAGGCACAAAGTATTTCCTGGGCTAGATGCAGTTAAAAATTTGTAATTAGATACTCTCGTTGGATGCTGAGAAAGCATTCCATAGAGTCTCCTGGCACGCCATATATTATTCTCTTAAAAAGTTTGGGGTAGGGGTCTAGGGGACCCTTTTATAGCCAAAATCACGGCCCTGTATCGCAATACGTCACCTAGGCTGAAGATAAATGAAACTGTAGCACCCTGAGGGCTCGGTTGCTACAGAGGTATTGCACCTCACCCAGAGGTGTGATATCTCACTCTCAGGTAAGGATGGAGTGTGGATCAGGACCCGACACCTGCATGCATTACACCACATTGCCGTGGGGCAGGGCAACCAATATGCCCCTGAGATGGGCACGACAGTCCCTGTCCCTGGCTGGAGTGGGGGGAGGGAACACTGAGGAAGGGGAACCCTGTAGTGCAGGAGCAGGGAGGAAGCAGTTCCTGGGTGCATTGTGAAGGGAGTATAAAAGGTGGGCACCATCTTAGTTCAGTGCAGAGAAGTCTGAGCAGAAGAGACAGGGAGCAGGGGCTCTGCATGAGCTCTGCTCCGGAGGCGGGCCTAGTAACAGAGGCCCAGGCCTGGAAGAGGGAGAAGGAAGGAAGAGGAGCGGAGAAGGCTCCAGGAACGAGGAACGAAGGGATCCCAGGGGTGCGGACGGGCGAGTCGCCACCGCACGCCCGAATCCACCTGCGTGGAGGGGTCAGGCCAAAGGGGGAGAACGGTCCCCAAAACTAGTGGAGGCGGGAAACGACCCTCAGCTAGAAACCGGAGACTGTGACATTTTATGTGGCGCAGCCCCTCGCTACACCCGCTAGGAAGGCACCACATAGGGTCAGGGAAACTGGCGCCAAGTTTACCAAGAGGAGGCCCGAGGCAGCCGGACAGAAGGGTTGGTAAGAAAGGCCAGACAAAGGACACACAAAGGGGGTCCTGTGAAGCGCTCCAAAGTTATCTGGGAGTTGTCTGAGCCCCTCACCTGGTGAGCACAGTACGACGTGGGCAGCCGTTACCTGCAGACGTGGTCTGGATAATAAGAACTGTGAGTAAAGGCCCTGGACTGCATCACTGACTCCGTGTCGTTACTGCTGCTGCCCTGCACCATCACCCCCATCCTCCGCATACACTGCCCTGAGGCTATACTCCTCCCGTGGGGAGTTATGCTACGCTCTGCTGCACCCACAACACAAGCCTCAGCGGTCTGCCCTGGAGCGGCGGTTCACTCTGACCGCAATCCACGGGTGGCGTAGTCGGACATTTAAACATCAAAACCACATAAATAGTTCCGCCACTGGTTTGACCGCCCTGAGCCATGGAACCGGGTCGCCGCCACGGAGACTACAACCACCAGCATCCACCAAAAATGGTCCGGCTCCGGGTGTCCCAAGGCCCAGGGGGCGCGTCAGAACATTTTCATCACCTTTCATAATCACCAATGGGACAAGGCAGGGATGTCCTCTGTCCCCTCTCTTATACATCCTAGTGACGGAGCACCTGCTCTCATCAATTCGCCATAACCCCAATATTAGGTGGATTGAGGTGGGAGGCACCGAGTACAAGTGCTCTCTATTTGCTGATGATGTCCTAGTATATATCACTCAATCACATATATCCATCCCTGCTGTTATGGCTGAAATAGATCACTTTGTTACATGGTCAAATTTTAAAATCAATGCAGCGAAGTCTGAGGCCCTCGATGTCTCCCTTCCCAAATCCATACAGGATTCCATCCAGTCCAACTTTCCCTTTGCCTGGCCCTCACAGGGTATCAAATACTTAGGAATTCCTATTCATAGAGACCTCTCCCATCTATGTTATCTTAATTTTGGGCCCTTTATTGAACAACTCCATACAGACCACGGTTGGCAAGTTAGAACTGTAAGATTCACTACGTGAACCACTGGTGTTTTGTGGAAAAGCACATGTACACTGTGTTCCAAATTATTATGCAAAAAGTGTTTAGGAGTGATAAGGGAAGAATTTGTTTGTTTGTCAGTTAAACTCATTGATGGTGATGTGTGTCAGGGCTCTTTATATCACTGTAAGCAATTGCAGACACCTGTGCTAATTAGTTTGGCAGGTGTGTCCAATGAAAGGCAAGACTACTTAAGAAGGCTGTCCCACATTATTAAGCAGCCTACATTTTCTGCCAAAATTGGAAAGAAAAAGGATGTGTCGGCTGCTGAGAAGCAACAAATTGTGGAGTGTTTAGGTCAAGGCATGACTACAATCAACATTGTGCGATGATCAGGATGAAGTGTCTTGGCAATCAAGAAGTATGTAGCTGATTCACAGTACACACGTGTGCGTGCTGATAAGGACAAATTGAGGACTCTTTCCTACAGGCAATTACGTCAGGTTAAAAGAGCAGCGGCAAAAAAGCCTTGTGATAGCAGCAGACAAGTTTTTGAAGCTGCTGTTGCCTCCAACGTCCCCCGAACAACAAGATGCAGGGTACTTCAGAGGTTTGCAGCTGTGCATACGCCATCCTGTCGACCTCCTCTATCCACTTCACACAAGCAGAAACGGCTCCAGTGGGCCAAACATTACATGAAGACTGATTTCAAAACTGTTTTGTTCACGGATGAGTGCCGTGCAACGCTTGATGGTCCAGATGGATGGAGTGGAGGATGGCTGGTTGATGGACACCCCACGCAAACACGGCTACAGCGCCAACAAGGAGGAGGTGGAGTAATGTTTTGGGCTGGAATCATGGGGAGAGAGATTGTCGGCCCCTTTAGGATCCCTGAAGGGGTAAAGATGAACTCCATAATGTATGTGGAGTTTCTCAAACAGCACTTCCTGCCATGGTTCAAGAAGAAGAACCGTGTATTCCACAGCAAGATCATTTTTATGCATGATAATGCACCGTCTCATGCTGCACATAACACATCTGCATCTCTGGCTGATATGGGCATAAAAGGGGACAAACTTATGGTGTGACCCCCATGCTCCCCTGACCTCTACCCCATTCAGAACCTCTGGAGCATCATCAAAAGGAGTGTCTATGATGGCGGGAGGCAGTTCACATCTAAGCAACAGCTCTGGGAGGGTATTCTGTCCTCATGCAAAACAATTGAAGCAGAAACCATCCAAAACCTGACAAATTCAATGGACGAGAGAGTTCCGAAGCTCCTTTCGAACAAGGGGTCCTATGTGCAAATGTTACATCACCTAGAATAAAGTTTTGAGTTGAAAACTGTTTGATTTCAGTTTCTAATAACCTGCTAATGCTTATAATTTCAAAAATGACCATTTTTTTGGTCTTTATTAAAATGAAAAGGTTGATCGAAGAGTGTGGGGGATCTAAGAGTGTGGCAACCCAGTAGTCATGATTACTTCGAATTCTGACAATCTGAGGGTCATGTTGCAGGTAGTGCAGCAAGAAGGCACTTATGTGTCTTGCGCATCTCGGAGCCCCAAAATTATTTTCCGGCTAGATGCAGCTAAAAATTATTATTAATTTTAAATCTGGTGGAGCTTAGTATAGATGGCCTAATAGAATCAGTACTGCACACTGCTACAAAGCCCAAATAATTTTCCAGCCAAGATACAGATAAACATGATTAGTAATTTGAAAGCTTAAAATGGTTGGTGAGGTGATTTTAACCAATCATCAAGCTTTTACTCTCCCCAGGATGACACAGGGGTAGAAAAGTCGTTTCGGATCCATGATTTGTTCATCTTTATAAACGTGAGTCTGTCTACATTATCAGTGGAGAGCCGCGTGCGCTTATCTGTCAGCACACCACCAGCAGACAGAACGCTGGCTGCGGGGCATGACAAGATCTCCAAGGCGTAAGTGGCTAGCTCCGGCCATTTATCCAGATTGGAAGCCCAAAAAGAGCAAGGGTCCAGTGACACAGTCATGGCTTCAATGTTTACTTGGAGATACTCCTGTACCATCGTCTCTAGGTGTTGACTATGTGTCAGACTTCTTGTCTCCTGTGGCCTTGCAAAGGATGGGCTAAAAAAGTGGTGAAATGATTCCGCAAAATTGATGTTACCAGCAGATACTGTGTTTCTGTTACGGTTTGAGTGCTGAACACTCGACGGTCCCACGGTTGGCAAGTTGTAACTGTGAGATTCAGTACGTGCACCACTGGTGTTTTGTGGAAAAGCACATGTAAGATTCTGCAACAGTCTCTGCTGATACTCCTGCATGCGTGCATCCCTTTCTATGGCAGGAATAATTTCTGCAAATTTACTTTTGTACCGGGGATCTAACAGTGTGGCAACCCAGTAGTCAGGATTATTTCTAATTCTCACAATTCGAGGGTCATGTTGCAGGTAGTGCAGCAAGAAGGCACTCATGTGTGTTGCGCATCCAGGAGCACCAAGTCCCTGTTGTGTTGGTGGCGAGGTAACAATCATGCTTCCTTCCTCTGTTCTCTCCCCCCAACCTCGCACAACAGAAATGTGATCAAGGTCTCCCTCATCTGATGAGTCTTCCATCAGTTCGTCCTCCACTTCTTCCTGGGCTCCTGCACCTTCCTCACTAGTTTGGCTGCTACCATGCACCCTGGTAAAACCATCTCCCCCACCCTCACATGCCTGCCGCCTTGGTGCTGCCGACCGTCTGGACCTTGCAGATGTTAGCCCTTCCGCATACAACTCCTCCTCCTCTACTTCCTCCACCTCCTCTTGTGCCACCACCTGACTCCGAATTCTGTTTAACATGTGCTCCAGCATGTAAATCACCGGAATAGTCATGCTGATAATGGCATCGTCAGCACTAAACATCTTCGTCGCCATTTCAAAACTGTGCAGAAGGGTGCATAGGTCCCTGATCTGAGACCACTCCTCCAGCGTGATTTGCCCCACCTCTGGATCTCGTTGGCCCAGGCTATACGTCAGAACGTATTGCACCAGGGCTTGTCGGTGCTGCCACAGTCGCTGCAACATGTGCAGAGTTGAATTCCACCGGGTAGGCACATCGCATTTTAGCCGGTGAAGTGGCAGGCCCAACGACTTCTGTAGAGATGTAAGTCGCTGAGCTGCGGTATGCGAACGGCGAAAGTGAGCACACAGCGACCGTGCCCTCTGCAGAAGGCCATCTAGTCCGGGATAGTGGGCTAAAAATTGCTGGACAACCAGGTTCAACACATGAGCCATACAAGGCACGTGTGTGACATTGCCCCGGCGAAGGGCCGCACCCAGGTTTGCAACATTGTCGCACATGGCCTTCCCTGGTTTCAGGTCCAGTGGAGACAACCATTCATGAAATTGGTTCTCCAGAGCTGACCACAACTCCTCAGCTGTGTGACTCACATTTCCCAGACATTTCAAAGTAAAAACCGCCTGATGACGTTGAGCCCTACTGCCAGCATAGTAAGGAGGTGTTCAGGATCCCTTCTGCGCAGTTAGAAAGCTTGTGGCATGACCAGACAGGCTTTGGGTGCACTTGGAGGACCGAGAGGAGGTTGAGGAGGCAGAAGCAGTGGAGGAACTTTGAGATAAAGAGGATTGACGCACAACTCGTGGGGACGGCAAGACTTGGACAGCAGCCCCTTGTCCTGCTGTCACCATAGTTACCCAGTGCCCAGTCAGCGACATGTAACGCCCCTGTCCATGCCTACTCGTCCAAGTGTCTGTGGTGAAATGCACCCTGTCACACACAGAGTTTCTCAAAGAAGCGGTGATGTTGTGTGCGACATGCTGGTGAAGCGCAGGCACACCTTTCTTTGAGAAGTAGTGCCGACTGGGCATCTGGTACTGGGGCACTGCGACGGACATAAGGTCTCGAAAATCCTCTGTGTCCACCATGCGGAAAGGCAGCATTTCTGTAGCCAAGAGCTTGCAGATGGTGAAATTCAACCTCTTAGCTTTCTCATGGCTAGGAGGAAATGGTCTTTTACTTGTCCACATCTGAGGGACCGAGGGCTGGCTATTGTGCTTAGACGGGGTTGATAAGGGTGTCCCCGGCAAACTGCCGGTCTGTGAGGAAGATGCAGGCGGACATCTTAGGTTGCCTTGATCCAAAGGTGGTGCTATCGATGTCGGACAGCGCTCAACACCAGCTGGTGTTACCACCTCCAAAGAAAATGATGACCTGCCCATCACGCTGGCTGTTGCGGGTAAAGAGGTGGCAGGTCTGCGCCCCAAAACAGGTGTGACTGCTGTCCCCCCAGTCACAGAGGATGAAGAGGCCGCGGATGCACAAGATATGGCAGACGGTGGTTGGCCCGGCCGGCTAGGCCGCATTGTAGCACAGTGAGCTTCCCACTGCAACTTATGCTTCATGTCCATGTGCCGGTTCATGCATGAAGTACTCAAACTATGTACTTTTTGGCCTCTACTTAGCTTTTGCTGACAAATGTTACAGATAACACGAGTTGGGTCATCTTTATCGATCTGAAAAAATACCCAGGCTATGCAAGGCTTAGCACCAATGCGACCTGAAGAGCCACCACGACTTGTGGTGAGAGGCAGAGTTGTGTTTGAGGATGCAATTGTTGACGTGCTTCCAGTACTATGTCTCTGTCCAGGAAGGCGCAACCTGACCTCGTCGTCACTAGCATTCTCCTCCACCTCCTCTGCTGACCTCATCTCTTGGCTGACTGTGGGTTGACAGTAAGTGGAATCTCCAACCTCATCATCATCACCCTGTGCGTTATCACACCCGTCGTCCTCAGAGCCAACCTGTTCCTGCCCTGACAAAAAACTAAAGTTGTCGCTCCAATCAGGTATTTGAGTCTTATCATCGTCTTCCTCATTGTCTCCACCAACAGGAGTTACAGTTTGGGAATGAGGGTCTACATTATGGTCAGAACCTTCTGCGTCTGGTCCTGGATCCGACTCATAAAGATTCTGGGCATCAGTGCAGATCATTTCCTCGTCTGGATTCACAGAAGCGCTGGAGCCGACCTCTGATTCCCAGGCTATAGTATGAGTAAACAGCTCTGCAGACTCAACCATCTGTTCTACCTCATACTCAGACGGGCAGCTGGAGATTTGGGAGCTGTGAGGAAGCAAGTGCGATTGGGGTGACACCTCTGAGGACTGGAGTATTTGTGATGTTGAAGTTGATGTGGAGGAGAGCCCACTTAAAGGAGCACTTGATATCCGTTGAAGCACCTGCTGTTTTTGTGCCTCATCTGGAATTTGTAGCGATTGGCGTGGCCGTAAGAAAGGGATCTTATCACATTGTCCGCTAAAAGAAGTAGACATTTTAGTTTGGCTGGAAGATGGTCTTTCTTCTGCAGATGTTACTGTTGCTTTAACACCTACCCCACGGACACAACCGTTTTTCCCCTTCCCAACACGCCTATTCCCCTTTCCACCAGCAGCAGGCCTTTTTCCACTCATTTTGGTGGTTAACTAATTCACAACTCTGGAGTTGTTTGCACAAAAAAACAATGGATGGGAACCGAGCAGAGCTGAGTGGCCAAACTGTGGTATTAGGCCAAAACTATTGGCTGGGTTAGATGCAGAAAAAAATTATATTCAATTTGCAACCTGATGGAGGTCAGTATAGATGGACTAATAGAACAAGTCCCACACACAGCTGGAAGGCCAAATATTTTTTCAGAGGTAGATGCCGAAGAAAATTATATTCAGTTTGCAACCTGATGGAGGTCAGTATAGATGGACTAATAGAACAAGTCCCACACACAGCTAGAAGGCCAAATATTTTTTCAGAGCTAGATGCAGACAAAAAATTATTTTTAATTTGCAACCTGATGGAGGTCAGTACAGATGGACTAATAGAACAAGTCCCACACACTGCTAGAAGGCCAAATATTTTTTCAGAGCTAGATGCAGATAAAAATTATTTTTAATTTGCAACCTGATGTAGGTCAGTATAGATGGACTAATAGAACAAGTCCCACACACTGCTAGAAGCCCAAATATTTTTTCAGAGCTATATGCTGATAAAAATTATTTTTAATTTGCAACCTGATGGAGGTCAGTATAGATGGACTAATAGAACAAGTCCCACACACTGCTAGAAGACCAAATATTTTTTCAGAGCTAGATGCAGAAAAAAATTATATTCAATTTGCAACCTGGTGGAGGTTAGTATAGATGGACTAATAGAATGATGCTATGCCCAAAAGGTTTTACTTCACTAGGTGCAGTAAAAAAATTGGTATTCTATACACAGGTGGTGTAGCTTGCAACACAGATAGGCTACTCCACTGACTAACACACTCTGCAATAGGCCAAAAAGGATTAGCTTTGCTAGATTCAGCCAAATGCTGTGAAAAAAACTTGCACAGCAGTGGCACAGACCTGCCTGGCAAAAACTGATAGGAACTGATGTAACCTAGTCCTGAAAAGGACTGCAATTACAATTAGTCTTTACTCCCACAATCTATCTATTTAAGAGCAGAGACCTGCCTGGTAAAAGTCGTAGGAAATGCTGTAACCTAGTCCTTAAAAGGACTGCAGTCATTACTCCAAGCTATCTGTAGATTTGTGCGAAAATTGGCTTGAAATTAACAAGGTATAGCGCACACAGCAACAGCGGTGCCGTCTAACACGCAGCTGCAGCAGTGAGAAAATGGTGGCGATGGGGAAAATGGCTTGGTCTTATAGGGCAAGGACATGTGACATACACTGCCAATGACACATGCCCTTGCTTGTGTGAAAAAAAGCACTTCGCTCCGTGTGTGCGCTGCTGATAGGCTGACAGATTGCACCTCCCCACTGTAAATGCGGGAAAGAGAAAAAAAAATGGAGATCTTCATTATTCCTGCAGAGATCCATCCCCTGCCCCTCCCCCCACCCCGCTGTACACTCAAACTGCGTATTAACATTAATTTTCATCATTACTGAGAAAAAATCCAGTTATGATTTTGGTGCACGAACAGTTATCGAACATAACCTCGAACAGCCGAATTTTTCTCAAATCGTTCGTGTTCGCCGAACGGCTCGAACACCGCCCAAAACAGCTCGAATTTGAGATTGGCGAACAGTTCGAGTCGAACAACGCTCATCTCTAATCTTAACAATACGGTAGGTAGAGGAGGTGGGTGGAGGAAGTAGTTTAGGGGAGCACTGAAGAAAGGACTGAAGGAAGAGGGGACCACATAGAGTGACAGTTGGTGACGTGGGTCACATGACAGAGAGTATAAATGGAAGGGTAGAAAGATCTAGAAAGGGTCCAGTCCTAGGTCCAGGGTCCTAGGAGCAAGAGCGCCTTGAGGGAGGACAGTGGAAGAGAGAGAGTTAGTCAGTCAGAGCAGTTGGTGACAGGAGTCTGTCACAGGGAGTGAAGAGAGAAGACCGGAGCAGTGAGAAGGGCTTCAGAGAGTGAAAGGATCTTAGGGGCACAGGAAGTGCGGAGTCCACCCGTGCGCTCGAGTTCACACCAACCGTGAAGAGATCAGGTCGCAATAGGGGACCGGCCCCAGACTAGTGGAGGACTGCAAGACTCAGCTAGCAAACCGGAAGCTGCGATATCTCTATGTGCCGTAGCCAAAAACCACACACATTCGCTGAAAAGGTGGCCATATAGGACCAAGGGGAAAGAGAGGATGTCGCCCGACAAAGCCCGCGGCCACTGGCTCGAGACACTGTGTGTGAGGCTCAGGGCAGGAGGACGAGAGCCAGCGCAGAGAGACGACCCGGGAAGATACACCAGAAGGGGGTCCCAATCAAGTGCACCCAAGTTATCTGAAAGTTGGCTGGATCACTTCCCCGGAGGACACAGGACTCGGTGGGCTGTTATAACCTGTTGGCAGTTGTAACCTGAAACATCATAAGAACTGTGAGTAAACACTTGAAGACTGCACCCCGCTGTGTCCTTGACTTAATTGCTGTGTCACCTGCCTTGCACTACATCACCAACATCCAAAATCTCCTATTAACAACCCATGGAGAGCTGAACTATCTCTGCTGCGTCACCAACGGCCCCAGTGGATCTGAACAGCAGTGGCGGCCACCTATAGCCGCATACCACGGGTGGCGTCACAAAACTTTATTCCCCCCTTTTTCTTTAATTATTGACCGCCCGGGGCCACAGACCAGGTCACTGCCACCATGACTACCCCAGAAATAACCGACCGGCTTGGCTATCGAGTACCCCACGGCCCCAGGGGGCGCGTCATGGACATAGCATTTTGGAAGCTGAGAGCAGCAGTGTGAAGGGATACTGAGGACCTGTCCATTAGGCTAGGTGCGTGGAGGTCGAAAATCAGCAGGAAGAAAGGACACTGAGGAGCTGCCAATCAGACTGGTAGGGTCTGAGATTCAGCAGCAGCTCAGAGGAGGAACACTGAGGAGCTGTCAATCAGGCTAGGTGGTGGGTGATCCAACATCAGCTGGGAAGATGGACACTGAGGCACTATCAATCAGAATTGGGAGGGATGCTGAAATTCAGCAGCAGGATTGAGAAACACTGAGGAGCTGTCAAACAGGCTAGGTGGGGGGAGATCCAACATCAGCAGGGGAGATGGACACTGAGGAGCTGTCAATCAGCGGTCTGAGATTCAGCAGCAGTTCGAAGGAGGAGCATTGAGAAGCTATCAATCAGGGTAGGTGAGAGGAGACTGAGTTTACATTTTTCCAAAGAAATATGCAGTCATTCTGATTTGGCTTTTCTAAATAAGTACACTAGCCTCATCAGGTCTAAAAGATCTCTTTAACAATGTATGAATTTTAAATTGTGTGAAATCTGGTGACAGATCCACTTTTATGCATCGACTTTACAGAAATCATCACATTGACTCTTGAACGTCTTGATTCACAATAATTCACATTGACTTATGAGTATTAGTACTTGATAAAAATCGCGTCCACTCTACAGAGGAGATTACTAGTGATAATAGGACCAGATGAAAAAACATTTACTCTGATGCCGCAAACCAATCGCCTTCCCTTCCCACGTCATTGCTCGCTACGCTAGATGCCGTTGTCCTATTTTGACCCCATTTGGGCAGTTCCACCTTTGAACCTTGCAATGTCGGCTCGCTCTCCATTCATTCCCCCGGTCGGCGCTCCTTCATGCCGCTCTCCCTCCCGTCTTCTCTCCCTCAATCAGTAAAACTTAATCCACAGCAGATATTGATCCTGGTTAATGTCTGCATGCTGTGCATCCTTGTTCTCCCAACGGCTGTATAATTTGAAGATTATACTTTAATGAACAGATGATGTATGTTTCAATGCGGATAACAAGAGACGTAATGGAAATCCCAGACAGGTAAATGGGAACTGTGATTACTGAGTGATGGGAAGCAATTCCAGCTGAGATGTGGAAAAACGAGTTGTAGAAATGCTCTGCGTCGTGGAGGGAGGTCCGGGCCGATGCCTCGTGTCATTACCAATAGGCGTCGTACCTGCGAACCTCAAATAATCAATAACTGGCAATTGTACAAGGTTGTTGTTGGGGCCAATGGTTCAATCAGTGCGGACTTATCGGAGAGGATATTCATTGGAATAGAAATAATAATTCTAGAAAAACCTTTTAATAAAAAAAAATGTTACTCTGAAATGTGAATGAACCCTTATAATAATGATGACTTTAAAGGGAATCTGTCATCAGGGTGCTCCCCAATAAACAGAGGAAATTATCAAGTATCGCTTGCAAACACAAATCACTCCACACCTTTCTTTAACAAATCCTCTGCTCCATAATCAAAAAATCATTATTTTAATCAATATGTAAATGAGAACCCAAGTGCTCCGGGCACTTCCCGAGTCTCTGTATTCCCCAAATCAAGGCTTGTCGCATCCCACTGCTGCTTGATTGACAGCTCCCTGGCGGTGTGATGTCATGTGCTAGCAAAGGAAATCTCGCGCATGCTCAGATCGCTGCTGAGTTCACGCCTGTGCATTGCTCTGTCCTTCTGTGGGCATTCTGGCCTCTTCTTTCCCATACACATGAACCCTCTTTTTTGATTTTCCTATTCGTATATAATTTGTTTCCAAAGATGATAGTAAGCTGGTGCCAGACACTTATGCAGCAACCCCTCCCGACATATTAATTCCAAGTTTAAGCTATTTTCATAGTCTTACAGTTGGATGTAAAAGTTTGGCACCCCTGGTCAAAATTACTGTTATTGTGAAGAGTTAAGCAAGTTGAAGATGAAATGATCTCTAAAAGGCCTAAAGTTAAAGATGACACATTTCCTTTGTATTTTAGGCAAAGAAAAAAATGTATTGTCACTTTTTACATTTTAAAAATTACAAAAAGGAAAATGGGCCGGCCGATGCAAAAGTTTGGGCACCCTTGGAGATTTGTGTGCTCAGATAACTTTGACCAAAGTTTAAGACCTTAATTAGCCTGTTAGGGTTATGGCTTGTTCACCATCATCGTTAGGAAAGGCCAGGTGATGCAGATTTCCCAGCATTATAAAAACCCAGCCTCCTCTAACCTTGTGCCAAAAAGCAGCAGCCATGGATTCTTCTAAGCAGCTGCCTAGCACTTTGAAAATGGTGAAGGCCCACAAAGCAGGAGAAGTCTATAAGAAGATAGCAAAGTGTTTTCAAGTTGCCCTTTTCTCAGTTAAAAATGTTATTGAGAAAAGGAAATTTACAAAAACAGTGGAGGTCAAGATAAGGTCTGGAAGACCAAGCAAAATTTCAGTGAGAGTTGCTTGTATGATTGCTAGAGAGGGAAATCAAAACCCCCGCTTGACTGCAAAAGACCTTCAGGAAGATTCAGCAGACTCTGGAGTCGTGGTACATTGTTCTATTGTTCAGAGACACCTGCACAAATATGGCCTTTGTAACATCCCTGGCGGCGTGCTTGCTTAGTGCACCACCTCCCACCATGCAAGACCGCAATCTTACCCATCAGTCCAGCCTGCAAACCTTGCTCCAGTTCATGCTGTGTGCATGTCTCTTGTCTGATTGCTTAGGGCAGCAGCCCCGTTACTTCCTGATTCTTATAGCTGCAGTGGGTGCACTCCTAATGCGTCCCCAGCCTATTGCTGTGAGTCACTGGATATTTAAACCCCCTCCACCCAGAAGGAGGTGCCTGAGCAACACTAACTATCAGTGTGCTCTTTGCCTCTGAGTTGCCAGGTCCTGTTCTGCATCTTGTCTGTTTCTGCCACCCTGGGGGCCGCATGCCCAGGCCTGTTACCTGTATCTGTGACTTCTAGTCTGTTTCCGCCACCCTGGGGGCTGTGTACCCAGGCCTGTTACCTGTGACTTCTAGTCTGTTTCTGCCTTCCTGGAGGCTGAGTACCCAGGCTCATTCCTGTATCTCGTTCCAGTGTCAGTTCCTGTCTGAACTGTCTCCTAGCCTGTTACCTGTTTGTCTCTATGTCTGTACTTCCCTTTTCCTGCAGTGTCTGAACGTGCACCTATCTCCAACTCGTTGTCTCTGTACTTCTGTTTGTGAGTGTAGAGTCCACTCGCTACTTCATTGTAAGTACCTTGTGTGTATCTGGTTCTGCCTGTCCATTTTCCCTTTCTCCGTATCTACCTCCTGTGTTCTAACCATCTTCCTGTATTTTCCAGCCTGTTCCATGTGAACAAAGCCCTGTCCTCTCTGCCTGCACCTTCCGCCCTGTTCTGCTCAGCTTGCTCACTGCACCAGCGGTTTCTCTCTGCTCTGCCTTGTCCACCCCTCCG